>NC_133136.1:62316492-62943992 GCF_048418815.1 Hemitrygon akajei
TATGATTAACTGCACCAATTATTAACCCAATTTTATTTTTAAAAAATTTGTTTTTAATTATTGTAAAATTAACTGCTGTATACAACTTTGATCTATAGCCATAAAGTAGCAGTAATTTATATTTGGAAAGGTTTTAACATCCTGAGGCTTTCCAATTTCCAACTGATAATAACTGAACAAACACTTTGTATGTCCTAATTTAAATCACATTTGGAGGTCAGCATGACATAGAATAAACTATTCAATACTGTGGCGGGGTAACTTCGAGAGAAAGTCCAAAATTCCAAAAGCATGTGTGGTAATTGAAGACATTCAGTTATTCCCACAGAATAAATTGAGACCTTCCCTACCTGGTTACAGGTGTCAGCCAGTGAGTGTATAGCTTCTGAGAACATTGATGCAGACCCTGTATAAACCCAGGCAAGTAGTTTGAAGATAAAATTCAGTCCATTTCTAGAGATGGAGTTAACAAAATTAACATATTGACAGCACAGAAATTGTTGAATTCAGGACCAACAATAAAACAATTTTTAACATTGCTTTAAGTTCAACTAAAATAACATGAAACCAACACTTAATTACAAAATCTCCCATATACAGTGGCATGCAAAAGTTTGGGCAACCCTGGTCAAAATCTCTGTTACTGTGAATAGTTAAGTGAGTAGAAGACGAAATATCTCCAAAAGTCATAAAGTTAATGATGAAACATTCTTTTCAACATTTTAGGCAACATTGGTGTATTAGTTTTGTTTTGTACAATTTTAGAATTTATTTAAAAAAAAAGGAAAGGAGCACCATGCAAGCGTTTGGGCACCCCAAGAGACTTGAGCTCTCAGATAACTTTTACCAAGGTCTCAGACCTTAATTAGCTTGTTAGGGCTATGGCTTGTTCACAGTCATCGTTAGGAAAGGCTAGGTTATGCAAATTTCAAAGCTTTATAAATACCCTGACTCCTCAAACTTTGTCCCAACAATCAGCAGCCATGGGCCCCTCTGAGCAGCTGCCTAGCACTCTGAAAATGACAATAATTGATGCCCACATAGCAGAAGGCTATAAGAAGATAGCAAAATGTTTCCTCAGTTCGTAATGTAATTAAGAAATGGCAGTTAACAGGAACAGTGGAGGCCAAGTTGAGGCCTTGAAGGCCAAGAAAACTTTCCGAGAGAACTGCTCGTAGGATTGCTAGAAAGGCAACTCAAAACCCCTGTTTGACTGCAAAAGACCTTCAGGAAGATTTAGCAGACTCTGGAGTGGTGGTGCACTGTTCTACTGTGCAGCAACACCTGCACAAATATGACCTTCATGGAAGAGTCATCAGAAGAAAACCTTTCCTGAGTCCTCACCACAAAATTCAGTGTCAGAAGTTTGCAAAGAAACATCTATACAAGCCTGATGCATTTTGGAAACAAGTCCTGTGGATTGATGAAGTTAAAACAGAACTTTGTGGCCACAATGAGGAAAAAAGGGTGCAGAATTTCATGAAAAGAACACCTCTCTGACTGTTAAGCACGGGGTGGATCGATCATACTTTAGGCCTGTGTTGCAGCCAGTGGCACTGAAAACATTTCACTGGTAAAGGGAAGAATTAATTCAATTAAATACCAGCAAACTCTGGAAGCAAACATCACACCGTCTGTAAAAAAGCTGAAGATGAAAAGAGGATGGCTTCTACAACAGGATAATGATCCTAAACACACCTCAAAATCCACAATGGACTACCTCAAGAGGCGCAAGCTGAAGGTTTTGCCATGGCCCTCACAGTCCCCCAACCTAAACATCATCGAAAATCTGTGGATAGACCTCAAAAGAGCAGTGTATGCAAGACGGCCCAAAAATCTCATAGAACTAGAAGTCTTTTGCAAGGAAGAATGGGCGAAAGTCCCCCAAACAAGAATTGAAAGACTCTTAGCTGGTTAAAAAAAAGCGTTTACAAACTGTGATACTTGCCAAAGGGGGTGTTACTAAGTACTAACCATGCAGGGTGCCCAAACTTCTGCTTCGGGCCTTTTTCCTTTTTTGTTATTTTGAAACTGTAAAAGATAGAAATAAAAAAGTAACCTTGCTTAAAATATTAAACAAATGTGTCATCTTTAACTTTATACCTTTTGGAAATCAGGTCATCTTTTACTCGCTTAGCTATTCATAGTAACAGAAATTTTGACCAGGGGTGCCCAAAGTTTTGCATGCCACTGTAGCTTAATCACAACCATACATTAGATTGCCAAATTGAGTGTGTTGATACCCTGTAGAACAAACTATGTAAATAAATAGTCATGCATGAAATTTTGCAAAATAACATTTTAACCATTAATATGTTTACCATTATCTTGTTCTTAATTTGTTTTTTCTAAATCCAATTCCATTACTAAAACAAAAAGAAGAAACAATAGATACAAAACAATAACTTACATACAGATAGCAACCAATACAACCTTTCCTGGTCCTTGTAAAAATGGTGTTGATTTAGTTGACCTAGGCTGAAAAGAGAAAAAAAATCAAAATCTGTAACACTAAACACGAGGAAATCTGCAGATGCTGGAAATTCAAACAACACACACAAAATGCTGGTGGAACACAGCAGGCCAGGCAGCATCTATAAGGAGAAGGGTCTCAGCCCGAAACGTCGACTGTGCAGGGATCTGTTCTGGAACACCTCCTCTTTGTGATTTTTATAAGTGACCCGGATGAAGAAGTAGAAGAGTGAGCAAGTTTGCTGATGACACAAAAGTTGGGGGTGTTGTGGATCATCTGGAGGGTTGTCAGAGGTTACAGCAGAACATTGATAGGTATGTTCTATGTTCTAAAAACTCACTCCATTGATTGATTGATGATGGAATTGACTTATGAGGAGAGGCCAAGCAGACCCAGGTCCACAGTCTTTAAGAATTGAGGAGATCGAGCATGTTTCTTTGAAAAATACAACTTAAGTTTCTCAAGGCAGATGCTTTTCTTATTGAAGTCCGGAATACGAGGGTGACAGCCTCAGAAAAATGAGAACTGTTTTAGATACAGGCAGAAGCTGTTTAGATATAGAGAAGAAGCTAATAGGATAGGAAACCAAAAGGATGAATTTTATAGAGATTTCTAAAAGGCCACCAATGAGAATAATCAAGAGGGTGGAAAAACACATCTTGGAACAGAAAGTTTAGATATACAGAAGAGCCAATTCATGCAAGAATTTAAAAACAGCTAAGAATTACTATTTGTACGCAAGCTTACATAGGTAGACACACACACACACACAGATAAAAGATGAAGAGGGTTTTCTTGCATATTTGGGCATAGCAGAATTTTTGAGAAATGCTAATGCACATTGTGGAAGAAGAGAGACTGACTAGGCAAACACCGGAATAGTTAAAATTGGTAAAACAAATCTCTTATAGCAACTGAGACTGAGATATAGGGATACAAGAACCCAAAGTCAACAAATGGGAGTAGATGAAAATATAGAGTGGATGATCAGCTTAGGATCAAATAGGACATAGCGCTTGGTCAGAATCAACTGATGGCCAGAGAGCAAATCAAAACAGTTAATCAGGAACAGGCCTTGAAAAAGGCCGGGAAAAAAAAAGGCCCTGTTCTTGTCGTGGTTGCTCATGCCCCACAAACGACCAGGAGACACAGAAGATTCTTCAAGAAGGGTTAAACTTTAATTTGCAAATCAAAGCTGAGACAGTCATTGAGCTAGTCGCTGATTGCCCACCGATCCTTGTACATAGCATTTTTTATAGCAATCTCCTGGTTTAGTTGCATTAGCATATCCAGTTGGTCTACAGTTGCGTATCACAAGTACATCAGCCACTATTGTTTCTACCCATTGACTTAATCATGTTCTAATCTGCATCTCTTAGCTACCTCTCATTAACACACCATTGTCTTCTACATTCTTAAGATTTCATTCCCCAACTAAATTGGATACATGCATAGCAAATAGCAAACACAAAGCTGACTACATAGTTTTGGTTACACAGCAAACAATGCAACTTTTATACTCCAATATATCCCCTCTTTATAGGGTCTCACACAGAGAAAGAAGACTAAGAGTCCGCGCACAAAAGCCCCAATAAACTCAAGCACTTATTCCCAAATTTCGGGTTAAACTATAATTTTCTGCGCCAAGACCTCAAAGTATTCTCTCCCTGTTACCCTGGGCCGCTGAGACAAAAACCTGTCCATTTGTACCTGAGACAGGGGGAAAAAACTCAGAAGCCCTTACAATCTACTCCCACACTGTCATTTTGCTCTTGTTCATCCTGCAGGTGTTGTAGGCTGTAACGATACATTTTCGGTGTTTCTTTCTCCACTAAGCTTTCTTCACTAATTGCCACGAGCATTGGAAATTGTTTGGTTGCAGCACGCACTACAAGAGACTTGAGACAAGGAAGAAAACAGCACAGCACAAGCGCACAGCTCAACAATACAATACTGACAGTTATGGCCATTTTAGTCAGCCATGCTCCTCATCCTCCGAGTCTATTTTCTAACCAGTCAAATAACTGATGTCCGAACCCTGCATTCTGTTTAACTTCCTTTCTTAGACTTTTCAACTTATACGTTGCCTTACTAAACGATCCTTCAGGACTAGTGTTATTTGGTATAAAGGTACAGCACTTCTCTCCAAACATCACACAAACTCCTCCTTTTTCTGCCAAAGTTGCCTTACCTTGTATTTCAATTAGGTCCTCTACCACAGATTCTGGAGCTAGGCTTACCTGGGGGGCAATGACAGCTGATGTACATCCAGACGCTTTTCTGGCTGCCTCGTCCGCAGCTTGATTCCCCTTTGTTATTACATCATTTCCCTTTTTATGTGCCTGGCATTTTACTATAGCCAATGCTTTAGGTTTCATTATGGCTTTTATTAAGTCTAGAATTTGCTAACAATGTTGTATGGGATCTCCATTACCTTTTTTAAAACCTCTCTGCTTCCACACTGCCCCGAACAAATGGCATACTCCATGAACATATGCCGAATCAGTATAGATGTCTACTTTCTCACCTTCCATCGTTTCACACGCAGCTGTCAGGGCTTTGATTTCCGCTAGTTGGGCAGAACACAGTTGGGGACAGGACTCCATCCTAATAATCTTTTAGCTCGACTGATCCTGCTGCACTACTGAGAACCCTGCATGATTTCCATCATAATCTCTATAACAAGAGCCATCTACGAACAGAACCTTTTTATCTGCATCCTCTAGTGATTCTGACCGTAAATCTGCTCTCTATTTGGCAAATGCCATCGTCTTCCCGACACAATCATGGGGTTCTCCTTCATACCCAAAGGGACAAAATCAGCTATATTACTGGTAGTGCATCTCTGTATAGTTATGTCTGGAAATGTCAATAGCATCTGATACGCTGCTATCCTGGCTGGCGTTATTGGAGAATAAAAGTTGCATTGTTTGCTGTGTAACCAAAACTATGTAGTCAGCTTTGAGTTTGCTATTTGCTATGCATGTATCCAATTTAGTAGGAGAATGAAATCTTAAGAATGTAGAAGATAATGGGGTGTTAATGAGAGGCAGCTAAGAGATGTAGATTAGAACATGATTAAGTCAATGGGTAGAAACAATAGTGGCGGATGTACTTGTGATACGCAACTGTAGATGACTGGATATGCTAATGCAACTAAACCAGGAGATTGCTATAAAAAATGCTATGTACAAGGATCGGTGGGCAATCAGCAAATAGCTCAATGACTGTCTCAGCTTTGATTTGCAAATTAAAGTTTAATACTTCTTGAAGAACCTTCTGCGTCTCCTGGTCGTTTGTGGGGCACGAGAAACCACGACAAAATTGGCGACCACGGCAGGACCGGAAAGAGACCCGCGGAAAGGAAACAGCAGATTGGGGACACTGCCCAGTCCTCTAGGGACCCCCACAAGGCTAACAGAATTAAGGGTGCACCCAAACAAAAGGTAAGCGCTTTTTGCAACCATTTGGACTAAGAATTCTGTTGGCTTTGGGGAGGTCTTGGAGTCTCAGAAGTGTGGAACCACTGCCGAAGGGTCTCTCCGGTCCAAAGAATCTGGCAGAATTGGGAGTTAACAGGAGGCTCAGAGGATTGATCAAGAACACTGCAGTGAGGGTAAGTACAAATAAGCTAATAAGAAGTTAAGTGAAGAAAAATTCCACCTGGTGTTGGTAAATCCCTGTGGATACCGCTTCGTATGAAACGAAGGTCTGAATGGGCAGGGAAAGGAAAAATAGAGAAAATCCCTGTGGATACCGCTTCGTATGAAACGAAGGTCTGAACTGGCAGGGAAAGGAAAATAGAGAAAATCCTCGTGGATACCGTCTTAAGAGATAAGGGTCTGAATAGACGAGGTGCAAAGAAAAAGTTCTGTGGATACCGCTCTGAATAGAGGTCTGTACGGGCAGAACAGAATAGGAAACAAGGACAGTCCAATATATAGTTTAAAGCGCTGGTAGATAGACGATAGACTAGGCATAGAATTAGAGTAAATAATATTATCCAGTAAACGAACTGTGAATCTCTGAAATACCTTAAAAAGAGAGAATAACATGACAGGTAAAGGAATGGCAGTAGAGATTACAAGCAAAAAAATCCCGGTAAATAAATATGTGATCACAAAAACTTCAGAAAAATGGGAAAAGAGAACCAAAAACCTGGTCACAAAATGGCCAAGAGAAGGAACGTTTGATGTAAGCTTGTGCGAAGAAATAGAGGCACTAATTAAAAATTACAAACCAAAAAATAAATCTAAGAGGGCAAAAAAGAGAACGAGAAATGGAAATGCTAAAACTCTTCAGAACGGAGGGAGAAAGGCTGAGGACAGGTAGAATATTGATTACAAGTGAGGAAGACACTAAGGTGCTGGAAAAACAGCCTGTTAGAGAGAGAGGAAGGTTCAGTGAGAAGCTGGCTTCAGCTCCGTACCCGGACGTGAAAGAAACAGAAAGGCCCCTTCCCTATAATGAGGAAGGAACCCCTAAGCAGTGCCCCTGCTGACGGGTACAGTAAAAATGCAGGGAGAAGTACAAGTTTGGGATAATGAGGAGGAAAAAAGACAATACGAGAAGGAAAAAGCGGCGATATGGTAGGAGATACAGGCAGAAAGGATAAAGGTGGAACAGGCAAAGAGAGAAAAGAGAGAAAACAGGCAGGCCCTCAGGAAGCTTTATCCACCCAAAGCCTTAAAGGGAGATCCACTGGGAGGCACTGAAAACCCAGCAGCCTACGTAGAAAACCAGTTGAAAAGGTGGAGACTGGAGACTGAGCAAGAGGTGGAAAATAGCTTATTTATCACCACACTGTTCCGACATAGCATTTTGGATGCAATGCCTCCGCAAGTAAAATCCAAACTGGAGGAAGTGGTTGGGCTGACGTCAATGACCCCACAAGAATTTAGAGACCACGTAGTCCATGCGGTTGAGAAATACCGGAAAGACAAACGAAGGTTGGCTGAGCAGCAGGAAGAGGTGCAAAGAAAGTTAATACAAATGCAGCTCGAAGAACTCAAAAAGAAGGAAAAAGAGAAAAGCAAAAAGATGCAGCCAGCAACCACCGGTCCGAGTACAGCCATCGAACTGGATGAAGCACTGCTATATGAAGGAACCGATCATACTGTAAGACAAGGGCCGGAAAACCCCATGCCAATAATCAACGTCTTTGGAGGAGCATTCCCACAAATGCCCTATCAGGAACAGACTAAATTCAAACAGCCTAGACAGGACTGGAAGTCCCAAGGAGTGGGACAGAGGAGCTATGGGCAAAGGGAACCAGTGAGGAAACAGGGGGAAAGAGAGGTAGAGAGACTGTGCTGGGGATGTAATCAGCCAGGTCACATGAGAAGAGATTGTCCGTTTACACCATGGCCTGTCAGACACCAGCAGGAACTGATAAGAAGGGAACTAAAGTTTAGCCAAGGACCAGCCCCCACAGGCCCAAGCGGACCTGTGAACCCCTATGCGAGATATTAGGGGTGCCTCGAGAACTCGAGTGGGAAGGGACATTACCCAATGATAACAAGGGAGGCAGACAAGGAACCCATTGTTCAGGTTATGTTAGAAGGGCAACTGACACCAATGATGATAGATACTGGAGCCACGCACACTTGTGTACAGCCACAGTATGCCCTTCACCTTCCCATGTCAGGAAAGTTTATTCAGACGGTAGGGTTCTCGGGGAAAACACAGTTGACACAGTGCATGGCTCCAGTGCAGTTGAGAATGGGAAATAAAGGAATTGTTTTGCCTGTGCTAGTATCTAAAGGAACTCCGATTAATTTGTTAGGCAGAGCTGCCTTATTGAAACTGAAATTAAAATTAGAATGCACCAGAAATGGGCTGAGTGTGGAAAGAGCAGGGGCTCAATTGATAGTGCAAGAAGACAAGAAGGCTAATGTCTTTTGGATAGGAGACATTGCAGATCAGATTCAGGAAACCTGGGAAAAATGGAAAAAGGGCGTACAGGCTATGTTACCCAGGGCTGCAATGCCCAAATCTGAGCTACATTGTACAGTGATTTTTGACGAGACTCAGAACAGGGAGTTAGAGGAGAGATGGCACCTGGAGGCATGTACCCAACAGCACCTGGAAGGGGAGGCTGTGATAATTGGAAAGCAAGAGGCAGCTTTACAAGTTAAGTGGAACACCTTTTTAGAAAAATGGTACAGGATACCGGAGGCTGCGCCCCACGTAACGTTGTTGGTAAACAAGGGATATCAGTCTAAAGACTTAGGACCCTTTGTTAAGAGTGCTGAAACCGTAACAGTGTGGAGGAAAATCACACCAGAAGTGTGGATATCAGAAGACAACAATTGCATTAAAATAATGATAAGTGTAGATATGGTAGGGACAGTGAGAGAGGTCGAAATAACTCCCCAACCACACCTGCCCTTGCTGGGAAAGGAAAGAGGCCAGCAGAAAGATAAAAGGTTAGATGAGTTGCCGTCTATTCTGTGGTCACAGCATGACACGGACGTAGGGAAAATAAAAACAGCTAGTCCGGTGGAAATAAGGCTGAAAAAAGGAGCAATTCCACCCAGGAGACCACAATACCCACTGACCAGAAGCAGAAGAGGAAATAGCATCGACAGTGCAGGGGTTGCTTGAAACAGGAGTGCTTAAAAGAACAAACAGTCCATGCAATACCCCGTTGCTGCCGGTCTTAAAAGCAGATAAATCTAAGTGGAGATTGGTGCATGATTTGCGAGCGGTAAATGATGTGGTAGAGGACTGGCCAGCGGTAGTCCCCAACTCACACACGCTTTTGACTACTGTTCCACCAGAAGCAAGTTACTTTTCAGTGATTGATTTGTGTTTGGCTTCCTTCAGCATTCCTCTAGCCGACCAGTGTCAGTATTTGTTTGCATTTACTTACAGAGGTGCTCAGTATACCTATACCAGACTGCCGCAAGGGTTTAAACATTCACCACATGTTTTTAATCAGGTGTTGAAGGCAAACCTAGAGGGCATACCATTGGAAAGTATATTGTTACAGTATGTGGATGACCTGTTGATTTGCTCCCACAGTAAGGAACAGCGTGAGCAGGACACTATAACTCTGTTAGAGAAGCTGGCGCACGGAGGACATAAAGTATCCAAAAAGAAACTGCAATTTTGCACGCAGCAAGTGGAATACTTAGGCAGGGTAATATCCAAGAGAGTGAAGGCGATAGCACCAGATCAGATTGAGGCAATAACTAAGGCCCCAAAACCCCAGACTGTAGGGCAGATGATGACGTTTTTGGGAATGGCAGGGTACAGCTCAGATTGGATAGGAGAATATGCTGAGATTGTGGCACCTTTGAGAAAGATTATCTTTCATTATGAAAGAAGCAGGACATACCAATTTGAAGAAGGCTTACAGTGGAATGGAGAGGCGGAGATAGCTTTCAATACTATTAAGCAGGAATTGCAGTCAGCACCAGCATTAGCTTTGCCTGACTATGAGAAGGTTTTTTAATTGTATCTATCCAACCGACAGGAGGGTTATGTCACAGCGGTTCTAACGCAAGAGACAGGCACAGGAAAAGCAAAGCAGCCGATAGCATACTACAGTACGAGACTAGATGAGGTGGCTCAGGGGTATCCACCCTGTTATCAGGGATTGGCGGCGCTATACTATGCACATGAAAAGGCATCATCTGTAACCCTGGGCTATCCTGTGACTCTGTACACACACCACAATGTAGCAGAATTGCTGGAAAAAGGGAAATTTGTGCTGACGCCAGCCAGGATAGCAGCGTATCAGATGCCAATTTTGTCGTGGTTTCTCGTTCCCCACAAACGACCAGGAGACACAGAAGATTCTTCAAGAAGTATTAATCTTTAATTTGCAAATCAAAGCTGAGACAGTCATTGAGCTAGTCGCTGATTGCCCACCGATCCTTGTACATAGCATTTTTTATAACAATCTCCTGGTTTAGTTGCATTAGCATATCCAATCGGTCTACAGTTGCGTATCACAAGTACATCAGCCACTACTGTTTCTACCCATTGACTTAATCATGTTCTAATCTACATCTCTTAGCTACCTCTCATTAACACACCATTATCTTCTACATTCTTAAGATTTCATTCTCCTACTAAATTGGGATACATGCATAGCAAATAGCAAACACAAAGCTGACTACATAGTTTTGGTTACACAGCAAACAATGCAACTTTTATACTCCAATATTCTCCACAATGTTTAATGAGAGGAAGCATGTCAAGGTTAGAGGTGGATGAACATTTGCAATAGTTAGGACCGAACTCAGATGGCTTGGGCAATTGGTGTTAAAAAAATCCAATACATTTCAGTGTGATCCAAACAATTATAATAGCAAAAAGATGGATAAACTTTGGAAGATCTAACTAGATCTAGGAACAAATTTAAGTTTGCTGATGACACCAGTCATTGGCTGAATAAAAGGTGGTGACAAATCAGCACAAAGGAGGGAGTTTGAAAATCTGGCTGAGTGATGTCACAACCTCTCACTCAATGTCAGCAAGACCAAGGAGCTGATCACTGACCTCCAGGATGAAACCCGAGATCCATGAGCCAGTTTTCATCAGGTGGAGGGGGTTGAAGGTACAATACCTTGTATTCCATTTGGGTAGCCTCCAACCTGATGGCATGAACATCGATTTCTCAAACTTCCAGTAATGCCTTCCCCCCTCCCCACCATTTCCCATCCCCTTGTCCTTCTCTCATGTTATCTCATTACCCACCCATTGCCTCCCACTGGTTCTCCTACCCCCCCACCCCCCACCATTTTTCTTCCTTCCGTGGCCTTCTGTCTTTTTTACCAATCAACTTCCTAGCTCTTTGCTTCATCCCACCCCCTCCAAGTTTCACCTATTGCCTGGTGTTTCTCTCTCCCCTCCCTCCCACCTTTTAAATCTACTCCTCAGCTTTTTTTCTACAGTCCTGCCGAAGGGTTTTGGCCCAAAACAGCGACTGTACTTTTTTCCATAAATGCTGCCTGGCCTGCTGCGTTCCTCCAGCATTGTGTGTGTTGCTTGGATTTCCAGCTTCTACAGATTTTTTTCTTGTTTGTGACAGAAAAGCAGCATCCATCATCAAGGTCCCTCATCACCCAAGCTATGCTCTTCTTAACGTTGCCACCAAGAAGGTGGTACAAGAGCCTCAGGACCCACACCATCAGGCTCAGGAACAGTTAGTACTCTCAACCATCAGGCTCTTGAACCAGAGGGAGTAACTACACTCACCCCATCGACTGAACTCTTTCCTGAACCAATGGAGTTACTTTTAAGGACTGTTCATCTCTTGTTCTTGATATTTACTGTTTTTTTCTCCTCTCTCTTTTGTATCTGCACAGCTTGCTGCCTTCTGTACATCGATTGTCTGTCTGTCCTGTTGGGTGCAGTCTTTCATTGATTCTATTGTGTTTTTCGGATTTACTGCTTATGCCCACAGAAATACAAATCTCAGGGTTGTATGAGGTGACATACAAGTACTTTGATAATAAATTTACTTTGTACTTTGTAAATTACTAAAACAGCTGTTTAATATAAATGTTCATTATCTGCATCCCTTGGACCATGGATGAGATCCTCTTCAGAGAACATAACATGAAAGAAAGAGATTAAGGAAGCCATAAGGGAGAAAAGGCACCAAAGGCAAAGACAGAGGTGAGAACCTGACTGAACAGATTGCCAACTGCAGAAGTATTATGCTGACTTGAGGAACAAAGCTAGATCTATTTAAATTCATAAATGCCTCCAAAATTTTTGTAGAGAACTTTAAGGGGAGCAGAACCGGAAGTAAAATGTACTTTGACAGGTTCTATTTAAATAGCTTGTGTATATTGGACCAAAAAATTGGTGCAAGGACAAATGATTGCTCAAATTTTACTTTTTATCTTATGACTATGCTTGCTCAAACATTATACTGGTCTACCTTTTCATATCTCTGCCATTCATGAATTCATCTGCATGGAGAAACAGCTGTCACAACTCAAGGTATAATTTATACAATAACCGGTATATATTTTTATATACCTTAAATAATTCTGTGCAAAAACTGCAAAGTATTTTAAATAAAGTAAATACTATTAACAATTTTACATAAACTAACCAATTTACATATGGATTTTGACAGACAGCAATGAACCTCAAATTGGCTAAAATACCATAAGTAAGTGCAAGTGTTTGTGCTTAAGTCATTTATTTTTTTAAACTGCTACACTAACTGGATGAGAAGCTGGATGAACTTTAAAAATGCACGTTATTCAATCATATGGTCTCACCATAGTGGTACCCAAAAAGTCCTTGTATTCCTTCATTAACTTCTGGTTCCTGAAAAGATCTACAAAAGTAAAAACATTTGTCAAATTAATTTCAGCTTGTAATAGAAAATATAAAAATAGAAAATATATTTAATGAATTAACCTCAAATGGTCTCCTGTGCAACTGAATAGGATTTGTAATGTAGAGCCAGGGAGAGATTACACTAATAAGATTAATAATTATGATTAAATAGGATGCAATACTTAACCAAATCACATCTCTGGGAAGGGTTCCACAGAGGACAGGAACTGAAGGTAAGGAAGAATGTTTGAGTCACCATGATAATCAATCAACAGACCAGCAATCAATAGCTGGAAACACTAGAGAATGCAGTTACTGAAATCTGGAACAAAACAAAACTGCTAGAGGAACTCAGCATGTCAGGCAGCATCTATAGAGAGAAATTAATAGTCGATGACTCATTTCACACTGATTTCCCCACAAATTGTTGCATTATTGACACCTCACTGATTCTTCAAACCACCAACTACACTAGAGAAAATTAAATTGACAAACAGCACAATCTTTGTGATATGAACTGAAACAGGAGTATCTGCAAAACTGGAGTATTGTAAGCAGTTATGGGTCCCTTATCAAAGAAAAGGATGTGCTGGCATTGGAGTGGGTCCAGCGTTCATAAGAATGATCCCAGAAATAAAGAGGTTAACATATGAGCGTTTGATGGCTCTGGATCTGTATTTGCTAGAATTTGGAAGTACAAGGTAGGATCTCATTGAAACGTATCGAATATGGAAAGATCTGGATAGTGGATGTGGACAGCATGTTTCTTATAGTTACAGTGGAGGAAACCTAGACAGACAGCACAACCTCAATAGCAGGTCCATTTAAAACAGAGAAAAGGAGGAATTTCTTTAGCCTAAGGGTGGAGAGTATCTGTGGAATTACTTGCCACAGACTTCATTGGGTATATTTAAAACAGAGGTTAATAGGTTTTTATTTAGTAAGGAAATCAAAGGTTATGGAAAGAAGACAGGAGAATGAAGTTGAGTGGGATTTAGAAAAAAAAATCAGCCATGATGAAATGGCGGAGCAGACTTAATGAGTTAAAAGAGCTAATTCTGCTCATATGTCTTAGTGTCTTAAGATCACTAGAAGAAAGTATAAATTCAACAGTAACAGCTGCACTACTTGCATCACCACTGTATTGTCCTCGATCAGAGGTGAACACCTGCGCCTGCAGCCTGCACAAAGCAGCTAGTTGGAGAATTGTTGTAAAATATTGCAATTGAAGAACCAGAACTACTGATGTGCTGGAAACTCTATTTTTCTGTACTTGAGAAGCTCTTCGGGGTAACTGAGACTGCCCATGAACCAGCATGAATAAAATTTTGTGTAAACTCTACAACCCATGAAGACTAACACAAAACATATTTGATTTGAAGATCAAATCTTCTTAGAAGTACAAACATAGTTATTTGCCAATTAAATTGATGTTTTTCCACTTCATGTACAGCATTGAAACAAATAAATTACGGAGATGTACAAGACTCAGGACTGTGCAAATACACTTTACATTTCAGGAGGCAGCCTTTGGCACCGTTGTGAGCTAAATCACCACCCTTCAACATTTAGACTTGCACAATGGGGAAAAAAAACAGGTACTGATTACAATTTGAGAAAGGGCAATGGGAATGAGTGGACAATCTGTCTTTGGGATAATAAATACACATTTTCAGGGTTTTGCCCCCTCAATTCTCCAAAAGTTAATGATATGGAATATATCTGAAATATTTCACACACACTTACTTTCTTTGTATGCAATTTCTTCTTCCTTACGTTGCTTCTTTGCCCTTGCAAGAGCTTCTAGACTTCCATGCACCTCAAGTGCCCTTAAAGAGATATTGAGCAATTATCAGAGATGCTATTACATCTATAATTAATAAATGTCATGTTATTTATGAAGAGGCATGCCATTCATAAATGTATTAATAAAATACTTAAATCAACCAGAATTCTTTTGCCAGTACATGTTTAATTATTTATCAGTGTTGACATGTTTTTTTCAAACAACATTCTCACTATAAGTAATTGTATGTTTATCACTGTTCATCATTATGTGCTGTATTGTATGACGGGGGTGACAACGGTCTGATCACCATAATTGTTCTTGGCAAATTTTTCTGCAGAAGTGACTTGCCATTGCCATCTTCTGGGCAGTGTCTTTACAAAATAGGTGACCCCAGCCACTGGCAGACAGTGATTACAAAATCAGGACTTGTGATATGCACCAACAGCTTATACCACAATCCACCACCTGCTACCACGATCTCAAAGGCTGTACAAGATGCTCCTTCCCTCCACTAGCCTGCAGGTCACCCTTGGGCAAGGAGTAGCACCTGGTTAGTCCCTGGGGGATTAAGCAGGTGCTACACCTTGCCCAAGGGGGATCTGCAAGCTAGCAGAAGGGAGCTTATACTGCCTTTGGTATAGATGCATCTCTATCCTGCCACCCAAGTGAGAATGTTAGTCAGATTTGGAAAACTTTTCTTCCATTTATTTACAAGCTTAGACAGCAGTCCTCTGAATAATGCAAATGTAAATGTTGCTGTTGGCAAAAATTAAAGAATGAATCATCTGTTGATATGAATAGAGAGGTATGCAACTCTGAAGAGAATGGTAAAAACCATACTTTTGGTCAGAAAACAGTGCGCTCCCAGAAACTATACAAATACATTTTCAGCAATATAAATGCTTTCAGGCAGAAGACAAATTACTAACTTTAATTAAAAGTTACTCATTGCTTTCCCATAATCATTTTTGTCAAATTATGAAAATGCACAAGTTAAATAAGTTGACGTACTGCAGCTTTATGTTCAATAAAAATGTGCATTTATATGTGTCTGTAGTTACAACATTCCGAGTTTCATAGCCAAAGTACTCAGACAGCAAAGTCAATACAGTAGTATAAAATATGTCAGTCCATTTGTACAAATTTACTTCTACTAACAATATAATAATGAAATAATCTGTCCTAATTGTGTAATTAATATTTCAATAACATTTGAGCAATATTGTAAATATATTGTCTGATTAAAGCATTTGCTGTTTCAACAATTTATTACAAGTTATATGCAAAAGTGAATGGCATATGTCAATATGCCACCATGTCAAATTTGCATGCCTCTCTAAAGAAGAACTAAGTAGACATGTTATCCCATTCTCCCAAGTTTTTCTATCAATCAGTTTATGGAGTTACAAAACAATACAGAGGCGACAAGGTAATTTTAAAATGAACCCAAAACAACTACCTAGCTGCTAAAGCACAGCAGGACATTCAAGTTACAAAAAAGGCAGAAAGCATATGGAATTCATGGGTTCATAAACAATGAGTTAGTTAGTTCCTTATGTGCTGTGCTGTACGACATGGACGATCATGGTCTTTCCATGATCATGATTGTTCTTGGCAAATTTTCTACAGAAGTGGTTTGCCATGGCCGCCTTCTAGGCAGGTATATTCCTGGTCATTATCAATACAGGGGAGTGAAGTAGGTGCTACAACTTGCCCCTCCTTTGGTTGAGACGCATCTCCACCCCGCCACCCGTAAAACAGCAAGTATAATGGTAATAATCAAATTTTAAAAAAGCAAAACTGGCTGGCTACACTGGAAAGACAGACGTGCTTGAATGAACAACAGATAACTGGGTGATGTATACAGAACAAATTAAGCAGTATTTTAAAGCAAATTGAATAGACGATGAGAAACGAGTTCCAGTTTCACTGACTGCTATTGGTGGAAGAGCTTACAGTTTGCTTAGAAATTTGACTGCTTCAACCAAACCAGCTGAAATGAACTTTGCTGATATCGTGAACATAATGCAGGAAGATTTAGAACAAAACCCATTGTTGATTGAAGAACACTTCAGATTTCATAAGCAAAATCAAAAGGCTGGGGAGTCCCTTTCAGCTTACTGAGCATCGCTAATTCAGAAACGGGCTTAATGATGCACCGTGAGATCATTTAGTTTGTGCAATGTAAGAAAGCATTCAAAAAGGGCTCCCAACTGAAGCACAACTCACTTTTAAAAGTAGATTAAAATTGCTGTATCAATGGAAACAGCAGGTGGAGGTGCAATTGAGTAGCAGTCAGGAATGAAAGACAGCGTGAATAAAATTGCAATGTCTAGACTAGTGGTCGCCAACCTGTCGATCCCGATCGACTGGTTGATCTTTGAGACTTTCCCAGTAGATCCCGAAAAAAAAGAAAAATAAATACACAAATACTGTTGCGAGATTGTTTCCTGGTTGCGGGGTTTTAGTTCCGTTCTTTCTGCCCAGTGCGCATGCACATAGCTCTCCCGCACTACACAGTGTACTTCAGTGGTCCCCAACCACCGGGCTGCAAGGAAAAAATATGAGCCAGTTGCACTTTTCCTCATTCCCTGTCACGGCCACTGTTGAACTTGAACCCACGCGAGGTCATCGATCGCCTAAGCGCAGTGATACCCTCACACCAGTGTTCGCCTCAGAGAACCGCCGATGCTACTGGCCTGGTGCGCGGCCGGCGGGAAGTGCCGATGCTACCGGCCCAGAGCACGGACAGATGGGTGCCACCTCTAAAACTGTTTAGCACACCAAGGTTTCATAAGTAGCAGAGCAGATACCTCGCTGCGATATACTGAAAGTGATCCCTCCAGCCAAACTTTTGTCGGCCGATAGATCCTACAAGGGGGGGCGGGCGCGGGCCTGTCGCACTCCTCGCTTGGTCGGTCATTCCCTCCGGACTGCGAACGCCGAGGCCCAGGCACGAGGACCTTCGGCCCTGACCTTGTCCTCTCACCCCACCCACGACCAGCCGCAGTTGGCCAGGGCATCTGGTGGTGGGCAGGCAGAGGCTGGAGTTCGGGCCGGGAGGCTGTCTAATGAGGCAATGAAGTCCTCAAAACTGCTTTGGTACCCTGAGTCCAAGCACCCTACTTAAAGATGAACCCGTGAGTTTTTCAGCGGAAAAAACTTGAGTAGCACAGGACAGCAGCTAAGTGCCAAGAGCCGCGAAAACTAAACTGCAGAATAGATTGGACATAAGGAACCTGCTTCAAGTATCGCTGTATTCCTGTCGTGTTTAACACCACCCCCCACCCCCATCAGCCGGTCCGTAAGAATATTGTCAATATTAAACCGGTCCGCAGTGCAAAAAAATGGTGGGTACCCCTGGTGTTTATGCATTATTTCTACTTCCAGGTTGTGGGGTTTTACTTCCGGTCTTCTTTGCCCCAGTGCACATGTGTGTAACTAATCGATCTGGGGTCGATCTCGCCTTTCACTAAGGCCGAGGTAGGGGATCTTGGGCTTAAAAACGTTGGTGACCACTAGTCTAGACCAACCTTTCTCGACCTTTTTGTCCTGGAGGAACCCTTGAAATAATTTTCAGGCCTCAAGGAACCGCTGAGTAAAAATTATTATATCTACTGCTCACAGTACGTTAGTGTGATCAGTAAGTTTATGGATATAATAATGCTAAAATAACCGTCAACACTCTTGAGTGGAGAGAGAAATCTTAGCCAACCTTTCTTGAAAAAAGCAGGTAGTTAAGTTTAACGCCTTTCTTGATATTAATCCCTTAAATTTTAAAAGCTCATAAGGCAAACATAATAAATCTGTTATTTAACTGGCTTAAACCAAAATGGGAGTTTAATTTTTCTAAAGGTAGGCTCAGTAGATTTAATTTAAATAAAGGATGTAAATCAATTTTAATTAATGTTAATTAATTTAAGATTTAATTGATTTTCACAACATGAAAATTTTTTGACGATGTTGAATAGTAAAGTTACTAAAAAACCATAAACCAAAGCAACACCATTACCAACACAGTTCCTCCAAGACAAACCTTTTGTTTCCAGATATGTTGACAACACGTTAAATATATCTTGGGCTTTGCTTGTTTCCGGCAACATAAAATGTTTTCTTGAATTTCACCATCATTTACAAATGCTACATGACATTTATTGGTGAAATCTGGTGACTCATCAACCTGGATAGAGAAGATGCTGTTTTTCAGTTTATCACACAAAACCTCTTCACGATCATGTGACTGTCATCAATACTTTGACTTATCATACTGCTTGACACTGAAACCGTTTCAATTTCTCGTACTGCATCTTGTCCTGACATCTTACCCACTATAATTTTACATGCTGGCATTAGATTCTCACCAATTGTGTTACTTTCCCTTTTCTGGGAAATTAAGTTCCGCTACTAAATAACTTGCTTCCTGAACCCTTTTACTGACAATGACTTTATTAACAAAAGCTTTACTCTGTTTTGAAATTCTAACAGCTGTTTAACATAATAAGCACTTTTACATGTCGTGTGGCTGTGATTTGTAATTAAATGTCTTTTCAATTTCATTACAGCCATTGCTGCATTTATAAGTTGCTCGCCACAGACGAGGCACAATGGAATAGAACAACTTGTCTCACCAGTCCATGTGAAACCCATTGATAAGTAGCTTTCATTGTAAGGACAGACTTATGTGTCTGTTGTTGCACTCGTGCAGTGAAATGACTCAGAAGACTGTACCATCAGACATGTCCGTAAAACACGGGTTAATAAAATATAGAAAAGAAAGGCATAACAAATAATTAAATGAGAAAACCACAAAAAAATAAAAACTTTACAATACAATTCACTTGTAACCCACACAATCCGGCTTTTGCAACATTTACAACAGCAAAGTAGCAGACCAGCAGCTGCGCCATGGTGCGTAAAAATTCTTTCTTTACAATGAAATTTCCCTCTAATTTTCTACTATACGAGCAGAGTTCTATTGTTCTCACAAGTCAGTCGACGACACAAGGAGAAGTTGGGAAGGCAATTTGGAAGGGAGTGGCTGGGTCACAGCCCAAGTTGGGTGAGTCCATTCATTGCTCAGAAAACGCACCACATGCTCATCAGCCTACCATCCTCCCCTCCATGCAATACAGCGCTCATTAACTATCAACAGCCTCCCCCTATCTTGCATCAAAAACTGAGAATGGACTCAACCAAATAAACATGGTCCTACTGCGCACTGCCATACTGGGCTGAGAGACCTCTAATGAGATTGCTAATGGGGCTCGATCACTGCACACTACTCACTGCAAGTGCTAGCATTGCACGGTTCAAAAAGCTGATTTTTGATTTAAATCATGGTCTCTCACAGAACCCTAGATGTCCAGTTGAGAAACCCTAGGCTAGAAGGAGGCCAACATGGCCAAATTGTGGTACCATAATAGCAGGGGCTCTTGTACACCAGACCAATGCAGGTTTAAAGGAGAAACTTGCAGAAAATACAACAAAGTAGGACACATAGAAAGTGCATGTTGGGCAGACATAAATAAATGGACTGCACAGAGAAGAGATAAATATAAAAGGTCAAGTTGCCGTTTAAAAAAGAGCACTAATCTGCACACTGTTGATGAAAAATCTGATAGCGATGGAAGTTACAGGATTGGAGAGCCTTCAGATTTACAATGTGGAAACTAACCAGAGACAAGCAATATGGCTTACAACAGAAACGTATGACAAATTAATAAAAACTGAGTTGGACACTGGCTTGGCCATTTCAATCATTCCACAAAATAAGTTTGAATGCAGTTTCAAAGATACTGAAGCCTGCAAATATGCAACTAAGAACTTATACTGGAGAAAAGATAACTCCTATGGGAAAGACATTCGTAACAGTGAAATACAACAATCAACAAATGATATTGGCTGATGGAGGGCCAGCATTATGGGGCCATGAGTGACTGAAACAACTACAACTTGACTGGAGATCCATCCAGCACTTGCATGCCACATCCACTGCAACAATCAACTGAAAGTGAATTAAGAAAGGTACTGGATGATGACACAATGTTCAAGGACAGCAGTGGAAAACTCAAAAACACATCAAGGGTAAAATAGTGTTAAATGAAAATACCACACCCAAGTTTTACAAAGCCCATCTGATTCCTTATATCATCTGTGATAAAGTAGCCAGTAGTGCATGGAGGCTGAAGGAATTCTTTCCAAAATGGTGCCAGTAACCAAGAAAAGTGGGTCTTTTGGGATCTGTGGTGATTTAAAGGTTACCCATTACCCAGTACTGAAAATAGATTAATATTCTCTATCCTGGACAGAGGATCTATTTGCAAACCTTTCTGGAGAGAATCATTGAATTGAATTGAATTGACTTTATTACTTATATCCTTCATATACATGGAGTAAAAATCTTTACATTACGTCTCTGTCTAAATGTGCAATTTATAGTAATTTATAGTAAATAGTATGTACAACAAGACAGACAATATAACATAAAAATACAGTTATGACAGCATGAATTAAGCAGTCTGATGGCCTGATGGAAGAAGCTGTCCTGGAGCCTGTTGGTCCTGACTTTTATGCTAAGTACCTGGTAGCAGCTGGAATCGATTGTGGTTGGGGTGACTCGGGTCCCCAATGATCATTCGGGCCCTTTTATCACACCTGTCTTTGTAAATGTCCTGAATAGTGGGAAGTTAACATCTACAGATGCATGGGCTGTCCGCACCACTCTCTGCAGAGTCCTGCGATTGAGGGAAGTACAGTTCCCATACCAGGCCGTGATGCAGCCAGTCGGGATGCTCTCAATTATGCCCCTGTAGAAAGTTCTTAGGATTTGGGGGCCCATACCAAATTTCTTCGACCATCTGATGTGAAAGAGGCGCTGTTGTGCCTTTTTCACCACACAGCCAGTATGTACAGACCAAATGAGATTTTTGGTGATGTTTATGCCTAAGAACTTAAAGCTGTTCACCCTCTCAACACCAGATCCATCGATGTCGATAGGGGTTAACCTGTCTCCATTCCTCTTAGTCCACAACCAGCTCTGCTGTTTTTGCGACAATGAGGAAGAGGTTGTTTTCTTGACACCACTGCATCAGGCTGATGACCTCTTCCCTGTAGGCTGCCTCATTATTATTTGAGATTAGGCCAATCAGTGTACAGTCGACCCTCCTTATTGGCGAGTTACGCATGCACGAATTCAACCAACTGCAAATCGAGAAAACCCGGAAGTGCTCTTCCAGCACTTGTTGTTCGAGCATGTACAGACTTTTTTCTTGTCATTATTCCCTAAACAATGCATTATAACAACAATTTTACATAGCATTTACATTGTATTAGGTATTATAAGCAATCTAGAGATGATTTAAAGTATACGGGACGACGTGCATGGGTTATCGGGATCGAAAAAAGTTGGAAGTTCTCTTACTAAGTAAGTCGGAACAGGTACATCCCGTATTATTTAGCGTCAGTTAGACAAACGTTTGTCTTAGCATATAAAATATTTTACCTTCCTATGCATATAACACACTTAGGATCAAAAACCTAAAACTCCAAAACCCAATAATTAAACCACTGCGTTGCTTAGTAATAACTGTAGCTTTCATTGGGGCAGGGCCTTTCTCACTTTATCCTTTAAAATTGTTCCGATCGTTGATCGACGTAGCCTAACGCTTTTCCAATAACCGCTGGTGTTTCACCTCTTTCCGATCACTTTATTATTTCCACTTTACTTTCAATCGTAATCATGATTATTTTCGTGAACAGAAACACTGTGGATTCAGAGGTCCTAATGTCCACCGCACTGAGAAGTTAAATAAGGTCTAGGGTTCCACTGGGTCCTAAGGTCCACTGCGTTGAGACAGGTTGAATAAGGGACTTGAGCATTCGCGTTTTTTGGTATCCGCAAGGGACCTCGAACCAATCCCTTATGGATAAGAAGGGTCGACTGTAGTGCTGTCAGCAAATTTAATTAGTAGATGTGGGCGGCGACATTGTCATGGGTATACAGAGAGTAAAGGAGGGTGCTTAGTACACAGCCTTGAGGGGCACCTGTGTTGAGCACCAGAGGGGCGGTGGTGAGGGAGCTCACTTTTACCACCTGCCAGCGACCTGACAGGAAGTCCAGGATCCAGCTACACAAGGCAAGATAAAAGCCGAGGTCTCTAAGCTTCTTGACGAGCCTGGAGGGAATTATGGTGTTGAATGCTGAACTGTAGTCCAAGAACAACATTCTCACATAAGCATCCTTCTTCTCCAGATGTGTAAGGATGGTGTGTAGAGCTGTGACTAATGCATCATCTGTTGATCAGTTGTGTTGGTAGGCAAATTGTAGAAGGGCCTCAGCAAAGTGGACAGCTGAGGCCCATCTGCAGATGGAGATAGAAAAAGAGTCCAGTGTTTCTCATCATAAATATTCACAATTATCATTGTAATAGGCTTTTTCTTGGAGTAGCGTCTGCACCTGCACTCTGGCAGAAAGCTATGAAGCAGATGCTACAAGGTTGCCCAGGCATTACCCTGATGACATCTTTGTTATCAGTGAGGATGACAAGAGACATCTCCAAAATATCAAAACAGGGTTAAAAAGATTAGAAGATAATGGGCTCAGAGCATGGTGCAACAAGTGTGAATTATTTAAAACAAGCATCACTTACTGTGGTCACATCATTGACACCCAAGTATTACACAAATGTGCTAAGAAAATTCAAGCAGCGGTGGATGCCCCAAGGCCAAAGGAAATGTCACATTTGCAGTCCTTTCTGGGATTTTTCAATTACCATAACAGGTTCTATCCAAACCTGGCTACTGTGCTCCACCCATTAAACTCATTACTGCAGATCGGGGAAGAAATGGCAATAAACAAAACAGTGTGAGGTGGCTTTCCAAAAGACAATGGTGACGTCAGACACTGTACTCACACATTATGTGCTACATTGTCCAGTGAAGCTTGCCTATGACACCTTGCCTTTTGGTACAAGGGCAGTCGCGTCATGTTATGAATGATAGAAGTGAATGCCCCATAGCCTTTGCATCATATTCCCTTACCACACCAGAGAAAAATTACGCAGAGATTGACAGAGAGGCACTCAGTAAGTCAAGAAACTTCTATGAAAATCAGAGTCTCAAGATGGCGCTTATGGAGTGAAGCGGTTTTAGGCTTTGCTCCAAACCTTTTACTTTTTTTTAACCTACAAACACCCCCTAATTGATGTTTTTATACCTAAAGGGGTTTAAAGGGGTTCTAAAGGGGTTTAAACATATGAAATTTTTTTCAACTGTTTGAATCATTTTCAACTCGCTGAAATGTCTAAAGCAAAGGAATCGAAACAGACGAAAGAACCAGTAACTTTAGAAGCAATTGCGAATCTTATGGACGACAGACCTGGAAAACTGGAGAGTAAATTAACCGCAAAGCTTTCTACGTTCGATGAAATTTTAAAGACATTTGACGCAAAACGTCAAGCACTTACACTGGAGTCACAAAAACAACAAGTATTTTAGTTCTTGAAGAAGCCGCTCGCCAGAGAGATCGTATAATTGAAACTGCAACAACAGCAAACTTCAACTTCTCAACAGATGGATCGTTATAAATCTAAAATTACTGATCTTGAAAACCACTCTCGAAGACAAAATCTTCGGTTAATTGGGATTCCGGAAAAATTTGAGAATGGCAATCTCAGTTTTTTCCTCCAAATTTTTAATGGATGTCTTTGGCTCAGAAGTACTGGATTCCCCTCTAATAATCGACCGTGCACATCGCATTTCTCGTTTTCATTCAGATTCAAGTTTGAAACCACAACAAGTAATTCTCCGGATCCATTATCCTCATACCAAAGAGCGTTTGATTTGGGCTGCACGGAAAAAGGGTATGATCAGCTTTCAAGATTTTAAATTCCGTATTCTGGAAGACTACAGTCCCAAAGTTTTAAGGGCAAGAATGGCTTTTAAATCAGTTATGTCAGAAATTCATCAGAAAGGCTACAAGCAAGCGCTGTTATTTCCAGCACATTTGAGAGTTACTCTCGAAGACGGAACTTATCGGCTGTTTAAATCTCCAGCGGATGCTCAAAGATTTCTGGAAGAATAACATTTTATCAGGTTGACTAATGTAATAATTAGTTTATAAGATTTGGATCTTTTATAAAATGATTTTTTTTATGTATGGCTTACATGTATTTTTTATACATGGTAAAAGTTCATTTTTGGTTTATTCTGAGTTTGTTATTTTTTCATATTATTAATCTGTTAGTTTTGAAAGTAATTTATTAGGGTTTTCTTTTAAGTTCGTACACACTTTTTTATATTTTTAACGTTTAAATATTAAGATTTTTAAAAAATAAAATGTCGTTTCTTCTCCCCGAAAGACTTTAGTGCTTGGAACGTCACATCCGTTTTGATGTGTTTGAATAAGTTTTAAACTCTTTTTTAAAACACTAATTCAGTATTATTCATTTATGGGTTTTATCATTTTAATTTTTTTAAATCCTTTTGTTTTATATATAATACTAATTTTATATTTTAATTTTTGTTATACCAACCCTTTCTTATAATATGGGTGGTTTGTATCTTTTATTCAGCTTTTTTTTGTTTGAGTTGCCGTCTTGAGACATGGGGGTAATTTTAGTGTTAGATTGCTTGCTTGCCTCTTTTTGGCTTTTTTCCTGGGGTTTTGAGGGTGGAGGGAGGGGGATTTTTCTTCTTTCTTTTCTTTTTGCTTGCTTTATGCTTAGTTTTACTTCATGGGCTCATATGAAACTATAAAAATGGTTGCAGTGTCGTGACTTCCGGTTTCTCCTTGAACTTACTTCCCTCTTCCGGATTCATGAGTTCATCTTTTTTTTTAACCTTATGTGTTAATTGTAATAAATATTGTCAATATGGATAGGGTTATTAATTTTGTTTCTTGGAATACTAATGGTTTAAATCATCCGATCAAACGGAAAAAAATATTCAAAGTATTCCATAGAATGAATGCTAATGTTATCTTTGTACAAGAGACTCATGTAAGGAAGGTGGATAGTCAACGCTTTTTCAGGTTTTGGAAAGCCCAACAATATCACTCGAATTCTCAAGCCAAAGTAAGAGGCGTTTCCATTTTTATAGATTCTTCAACCTCCTTTATACATCATGAAACAATTTCAGACCCACAAGGTAGATTTTTGCTTATTACTGGTCTACTTTTTAATCAAAAAGTTGTTTTAGTTAATGTTTATGCTCCAAACACTGATTGTCCTGAATTTTTTAAGTGTCTATTTACATCCTTTCCCAATTTGAATCAGTACAGACTGATAATGGGTGGGGATTTTAACTGTTGTTTAAACCCTTCGATGGATAGATCCAAGTCCACCCAAGTTCTTCCGAATAAATCGGCCTCTCTTATCAACTCCTTTATGACTGATTCAGCAATTTTTGAAATTTGGCATTTTTTACACCCCAATGACAAAGAGTTTTCATACTTTCCTCATGTTTATCATAATTATTCAAGAATTGATTACTTTTTCATTGATCAGCGTTTACTTACAGATGTTATCGATTGTAAATATGACTATTACCATTTCTGATCATGCACCTTTGAAGTTATCTATTAAGATAATGGATTCATCTATAAATGCTAAATCTTGGAGGTTCAACTCTATTTTATAGCAGGACTTAGACTTTGTTAATTTTATTAAACAATAAATTGATTTGTTTTTCTCAACAAATTCTACAGCAGAGATCTCTAGTGGAATTTTATGGGACACTTTTAAAGCATTTATTCGTGGACAGATTATTTCATACTCTGCTGGAGTTAGGAAACGAACTAATTCTAAAATATTAACATTGGTTGATAAAATCAAAGCAATTGATAAGATTTATTCAGTGACCCCCAGCAAAGAACTTTATAAAGAAAGAGTGGAACTTCAAATGGAGCATAGTTTGTTATTATCCTCTTCGATTGAAAATCAGTTAATTAAATCTAGAACCCAGTTTTATGTATATGGAGATAAGTCTGGTAAATTATTGGCTAATCAATTGAAAACTGCTTCGGTTAAACGACAGATTACTAGGATTCGTAAACAAGATGGCATTCTGACGATCGACCATAAAGAGATAAATAAAGCCTTTCAAGATTTTTATAATTCCTTATATCAATCAGAATTTGCTGAGGATTCTTCTATAATAAATGAATTTTTAAGGAAATTTAATATTCCAAAATTAACAGTAGAGGATAGTGTATTCTTAGATACACCTATCACGGAAACTGAAATAAAAAAGGCTATTTTTTCAATGAGGGGTCCAGATGGTTATTCTGCAGAATTTTTAAAATCTTTTTCCTCTATACTTTCTCCTTGGCTTTGTAAAATTTTTAAAGATGCGTTAATTATAGGCAAATTGCCACAATCTTTTTATGAAGCTTCTATTTCTTTAATTCTTAAAAAAGATAAAGACCCTATTGAATGTGCATCCTATCGGCCTATATCCTTGCTGAAAACGGATTTTAAGATTTTTAGTAAAATTTTGGTTACTAGATTAGAAAATATATTACCTCGAATCATTTCTGAA
This sequence comes from Hemitrygon akajei, assembly GCF_048418815.1. Classification (NCBI taxonomy): domain Eukaryota; kingdom Metazoa; phylum Chordata; class Chondrichthyes; order Myliobatiformes; family Dasyatidae; genus Hemitrygon; species Hemitrygon akajei. Next base: position 62,343,603 of record NC_133136.1, read on the forward strand.
GATCAGACTGGATTTATTAAAAATCGCTACTCATCATTTAACATTAGAAAATTAATTAATATTATTTATACTCCTTCACCCAAAATACCAGAATGTGTCATTTCTTTAGATGCTGAAAAAGCATTTGATAGAGTTGAATGGCCATATTTATTTAATACAATGCAGCATTTTAATTTTAGTTCAAAATTTATATCATGGATTAAATTAATATACCATAAACCCTTGGCTTCGGTTTTTACCAATAATCAAAGATCTCCTTTTTTTCAGTTATTCCGTGGTACAAGGCAAGGTTGTCCTTTAAGTCCTTTACTATTTGACATCGCTTTGGAACCTTTGGCTATAGCCATTCGTGAATCACCTAATATTTTGGGTATTACTCGTGGGGAGGGGACGTATAAGTTATCATTATATGCTGATGATTTGTTACTATACATATCTGACCCTGAGAGATCTATTCCTGCTATTTCGTCCTTGCTTGCTCAGTTTAGTAACTTTTCTGGTTATAAATTGAATTTTAATATGAGCGAATTATTTCCATTAAATATGCAAGTTCCAATTTATAAACATTTACCATTTAAAGTTGTTACAGATTATTTTACTTATTTAGGTATTAAAATTACTAAAAAACATGAAGATTTATTTAAAGCTAACTTTTTACCCTTAATTGACCAAATTAAGCAACTTGCTATCAGGTGGTCTCCACTATCTTTGTCATTGGTTGGTAGAATTAATGCTATTAAGATGATGGTATTACCCAAATTCTTATATTTATTTCAAGCATTACCAATTTTTATTCCTAAATCTTTTTTTTGATATTATTGACTCCAAAATATCTTCTTATCTGTGGCAGAATAAAAATCCTAGACTAGGCAAAAAATATTTACAGAAGCCTAAGGAGGAGGGCGGTTTGGCTTTGCCAAACTTGAGATTTTACTATTGGGCAGTTAATATACGATATTTAATATTTTGGACACAAGAATTGACGACAGCTGCTTGCCCACAATGGGTAAATTTGGAATGTAAATCTGTACAAGACTTTTCATTGTTTTCAATCTTAGGATTTTCACTTCCTTTTTCTTTATCTAAATTGAATAAACAAATAACTAATCCTATAGTCAAATACACATTGCGAATTTGGTTTCAATTTCGTAAATTTTTTGGTTTGAATAAGTTTATTTTATCATGCCCTATAATATCTAACTATTTCTTTTGGCCCTCTTTTATGGATCAAGCTTTTCTTTTATGGAAAACAAAAGGTATAACATGTTTTCGTGATTTGTTTTTGGATGATAGCGTTATGTCCTTTGAACAGCTATCTAATAAATATAATTTACCTAAAACGCATTTTTTTAGATATTTGCAAGTTAGGAATTTTTTGTATAAGTTACCAGTCTTTTCCAAAACTATGTCCATTGGACATTACGGAAAGAATTTTAGCTCTGAATTCTTGTCAAAAGGGTTTAGTAGCTGTCATTTATAATATGATCATGAAAATACAGCCAGAAGTATCAGAAAAAATTAAGAAGGAATGGGAAGAAGAACTTCATTGTCTTATATCCACTGAGCAGTGGGAGAAAATTTTACTATTAGTCAATTCGTCCTCTATTTGTGCTAAACATGCCCTAATACAATTTAAGGTTGTACATAGAGCTCATATGTCTAAGGATAAACTTGCTCGATTTTATTCTCATGTTAATCCAACCTGTGACAGATGTCATTCTGATGTTGCTTCATTGACCCACATGTTTTGGTCTTGCCCCTGCTTGCAAAATTATTGGAAAGATATTTTCAGTATTATTTCAAGAGTTCTGAATATCAATTTCCAACCGCATCCTTTTACTGCAATTTTTGGTTTACCAATGGTGGATAATAGTTGTTTATCCTCTTCATCTCGACGAATGATTGCATTTGTTACATTAATGGCTAGAAGATCTATTTTATTGAATTGGAAAGAAATTAATCCTCCAACTACATTTCAGTGGTTTTCTCAAACTATCTCTTGTTTGAGCTTAGAAAAAATTAGAAGTGTTGTTTTTGATCCTTCAGTTAAATTTGAAGAAACTCGGAGACCATTTATTCAACATTTTCATATGAGTTAAATTGTCTTTTCCTAAACCTTACTTTTATTATCCTTAATTATTTGGATGGAGGTTCGGAGTTATTGGCACAACTGTATGTATTTAACATTATGCAACGGCCCATGTTGGTTAGTGGTTTTTCCCCCTCTTTTTTTGGATTTTTTTTTCTTTTTGTTTCTTTTGTTCATAAATACTAGAGTTTGGGAGGCTATATATATTGATCATTATATATTTGAATGTCTACTTAAACTATCAATTATGTACTCTCAAACACTTTGTATTCATGTTTCATTTATGTTTGTTTAAAAATTAAAAAGATTTAAAAAGAAACTTCTATGAAAATGAATAAATAGTCGGCATTTCAGGCTAAGATGCCTTTTCAGGACTGGAAAGAAAAGGGGAAAACGCCAGAAGAAAAAAGTGAGAGGAGGGAAAGGAAGATAGCTTGAAGATGATAGGTGAAGCCAGGTGAGTAGTAAAGATAACAGTCTGGGGATGAAGGAATCAGATAAGAGAGGGGAGCAGACCATAGGAGAAAGGGAAGGAGGGAACACAGGTGAGGTAAAGAGGCAAGAGGCCAGAGTGGATAATAGAAGAGGTGGGTGTGGGGGGGATATTTTGTTTCTCCGAAAGAGAAATCGATATTCATGCCATCAGGTTGGAGGCTACCCAGACAGAATACAAGGTGTTGCTCCTCTACCCCATAGGTCACCTAATCTTGGCACAATAGGAGGCTATGGACCAACATGTCAGAACTGAAATTATTGGAGTATAAAAGTTGCATTGTTTGCTGTGTAACCAAAACTATGTAGTCAGCTTTGAGCTTGCTATTTGCTATGCATGTATCCCATTTAGTAGGAGAATGAAATCTTAAGAATGTAGAAGATAATGGTGTGTTAATGAGAGGCTAGCTAAGAGATGTAGATTATGTAGTCAGCTTTGAGTTTGCTATTTGCTATACATATATCCAATTTAGTAGGAGAATGAAATCTTAAGAATGTAGAAGATAATGGGGTGTTAATGAGAGGCTAGCTAAGAGATGTAGATTATAATGGTGTGTTAATGAGAGGTAGCTAAGAGATGTAGATTGGAACATGATTAAGTCGATGGATAGAAACAATAGTGGCAGATGTACTTGTGATACGCAACTGTAGACCGATTGGATATGCAAATGCAACTAAACCAGGAGATTGCTATAAAAAATGCTATGTACAAGGATCGGTGGGCAATCAGCAACTAGCTCAATGACTGCCTTAGCTCTGATTTGCAAATTAAAGTTTAATACTTCTTGAAGAATCTTCTGCATCTCCTGGTTGTTTGTGGGGCACGAGAAACCACGACAAAATTGGCGACCACGGCAGGACCGGAAAGAGACCCGCGGAAAGGAAACAGCAGATTGGGGACACTGCCCAGTCCTCTAGGGATCCCCACAAGGCTATCAGAATTAAGGGTGCACCCAAACAAAAGGTAAGCGCTTTTTGCAACCATTTGGACTAAGAATTCTGTTGGTTTTGGGGAGGTCTTGGAGTCTCAGAAGTGTGGAACCACAGCCGAAGGGTCTCTCCGGTCCAAAGAATCTGGCAGAATTGGGGGTTAACAGGAGGCTCAGAGGATTTGATCAAGAACACTGCAGTGAGGGTAAGTACAAATAAGCTAATAAGAAGTTAAGTGAAGAAAAATTCCACGTGGTGCTGGTAAGTCCCTGTGGACACCGCTTCGTATAAAACGAAGGTCTGAACAGGCAGGGAAAGGGAAAATAGAGAAAATCCTCGTGGATACCGCCTTAAGAGATAAGGGTCTGAATAGACGAGGTGCATAGAGAAAATCCCTGTGGATACCGCTTCATATGAAATGATGGTCTGAACGGGCAGGGAAAGGAAAATAGAGAAAATCCTCGTGGATACCGCCTTAAGAGATAAGGGTCTGAATAGACGAGGTGCAAAGAGAAAGTTCTATGGATACCACTCTAAGTAGAGGTCTGTACGGGCAGAACAGAATAGGAAACAAGGACAGTCCAATATATAGTTTAAAGCGCTGGTAGATAGACGATAGACTAGGCATAGAATTAGAGTAAATAATATTATCCTGTAAACCAACTGTGAATCTCTGAAATACCTTAAAAAGAGAGAACATGACAGGTAAAGGAACAGCAGTAGAGATTACAAGCAAAAAAAATCCCGGTAAATAAATATGAGATCACAAAAACTTCAGAAAAATGGGAAAAGAGAACCAAAAACCTGGTCACAAAATGGCCAAGAGAAGGAATGTTTGTTGTAAGCTTGAGCAAAGAAATGGAGGCACTAATTAAAAATTACAAACCAAAAGATAAATCTAAGAAGAGGGTAAAAAAGAGAACGAGAAATGGAAGTGCTAAAACTCTTCACAACGGTGGGAGAAAGGCTGAGGAGGACAGGTAGAATATTGATTACAAACGAGGAAGACACTAAGGTGCTGGAAAAACAGCCTGTTAGAGAGAGAGGGAGGTACAGTGAGAAGCTGTCTTCAGCTCCGTACCCGGAAGCGAAAGAAACAGAAAAGCCCCCTCCCTATAATGAGGAAGGAACCCCTAAGCAGTGCCCCCTGCTGACGAGAACAGTAAACATGCAGGGAGAAGTGCAAGTTTGGGATAATGAGGAGGAAAAAAGACAATACGAGAAGGAAAAATGGAAGGAGATACAGGCAGAAAGGATAAAGGTGGAACAGGCAAAGAGAGAAATGAAAGAAGAGACTGAACGGATGAAATACTTGAGAGAGGAAAAAGAGTATGAGGAGTATCGGTTATACCATAGAAATAAACAGACTAGAAAAGAAAGTGGCTCATCAGGGCAGGAAGAGATGAGGCATTCAAGAGGAAGTGGAAAAAAGATAGGAGATGAGAGTCTTGGAGAAACACAAGAGAGAAGGGAATCAAGCACGAGTAAGGATTATGAGGAGTCCCTGCCACAGGTGTACAGACACAGACAGGAAGAAAGAGAAGGTGACTCATTGGAGGAGCAAGAGTTAAGTGGACAGAGAGAGGATGCGAGAATTTGTGGGGAAGAGGTAGGAGGCAGAAGCCTAGAAGAGCAGAAGGAGGCAGTCAGGGAGTGACTCGCAGAAGTAGAGAGAGAGCCAGATAAGTTACTGAGAGGGGATAGCCAGAGGAGATGCAAAAAATACTCCAGGGGCCAACCAAGTATTGAATCAAGACAGAAAGGAAGGACTCCACAGGGAGACCGAGGGAAGAAGAGGACCCTGGAGACATTTGTGTGGGAGGCAGTAAAGACATACACTGAGACAGATGGGGAGTCAGGTGAGGAGGAGAGCCAGGGCAGGTGGGAAGGAGGAGGAAGAATGATGCCGTTGTTAGTTAAAGGATCAGGACAAGTGCAGTACATCCCTTGGGGATCCCAGGACCTAGAAGGGCTGAAAAACACTCGGCCCAATCTACATGAAGGAGCAGGGAAATGGATTAGAGCCTTTGAAGAAGAAACGGCGGGACGATTATTGGCTATGGGAGATTTGAAGGCGCTATTGATAAGGTTGATGGGAACCTCCAAATTTAACGAATGGCTGGCATAGTAAACTCGAACGACCCGAGAACTGATGGAGACGGGTTTGACAGAGTGAGGCAGAGGGTATGGCAGGCCCTCAGGAAGCTTTACCCACCCAAAGTGGATCCCAAAGCCTTAAAAGGGGATCCACTGGGAGACACTGAAAACCCAGCAGCCTATGTAGAAAACCAGTTGAAAAGGTGGAGACTGGAGACTAAGCAAGAGGTGGAAAATAGCTTATTTATCACCACACTGTTCCGACATAGCATTCTGGATGCAATGCCTCCGCAAGTAAAATCCAAACTAGAGGAAGTGGTTGGGCTGACGTCAATGACCCCACAAAAATTTAGAGACCACGTAGTCCATGCGGTTGAGAAATACCGGAAAGACAAACGAAGGTTGGCTGAGCAGCAGGAAGAGGTGCAAAGAAAGTTAATACAAATACAGCTCGAAGAACTCAAAAAGAAGGAAAAAGAGAAAAGCAAAAAGATGCAGCCAGCAACCACCGGTCCGAGTACAGCCATCGAACTGGATGAAGCACTGCTATATGGAGGAACCGATCATACTGTAAGACAAGGGCCGGAAAACCCCATGCCAATAATCAACGTCTTTGGAGGAGCATTCCCACAAATGCCCTATCAGGAACAGACTAAATTCAAACAGCCCAGTCAGGACTGGACGTCCCAAGGAGGGGGACAGAGGAGCTATAGGCAGAGGGGACCAGTGAGGAAACAGGGGGAAAGAGAGGTAGAGAGACTGTGCTGGGGATGTAATCAGCCAGGTCACATGAGAAGAGATTGTCCGTTTACACCATGGCCTGTCAGACACCAGCAGGAACCGATAAGAAGGGAACTAAAGTTTAGCCAAGGACTATTGGAGTATAAAAGTTGAAATTGTTTGCTGTGTAACCAAAACTATGTAGTCAGCTTTGAAACTTGCTATTTGCTATGCATGGACCCAATTTAGTAGGAGAATGAAATCTTAAGAATGTAGAAGACAATGGTGTGTTAATGAGAGCTAAAGATGTAGATTAGAACATGGTTAAGTCACGAAATCTTAAGAATGTAGAAGACAATGGTGTGTTAATAAGAGGAAGCTAAGAGATGTAGATTATGTAGTCTGAGTTTGCTATTTGCTATGCATGTACCCAATTTAGTAGGAGAATGAAATCTTAAGAATGTAGAAGACAATGGTGTGTTAATGAGAGCTAAAGAGATGTAGATTAGAACATGATTAAGTCTTGAAATCTTAAGAATGTAGAAGACAATGGTGTGTTAATAAGAGGAAGCTAAGAGATGTAGATTATGTAGTCTGAGTTTGCTATTTGCTATGCATGTACCCAATTTAGTAGGAGAATGAAATCTTAAGAATGTAGAAGACAATGGTGTGTTAATAAGAAGAGATGTAGATTATGTAGTCTGAGTTTGCTATGAATGAAATCTTAAGAATGCTGAAGACAATGGCGTGTTAATGAGAGGTAGCTAAGAGATGTAAATTGGAACATGATTAAGTCAATGGGTAGAAACAATAGTGGCGGATGTACTTGTGATACGCAACTGTAGACCGATTGGATATGCTAATGCAACTAAACCAGGAGATTGCTATAAAAAATGCTATGTACAGGGATCGGTGGGCAGTCAGCGACTAGCTCAATGACTGTCTCAGCTTTGATTTGCAAATTAAAGTTTAACCCTTCTTGAGGAATCTTCTGCGTCTCCTGGTTGTTTGTGGGGCACTAGAAACCACGACAAAATCAGAATTAAAATGTTTGGCCACTTTTCACAGATGGAGCTGAGGTGCTCAATGAAGCGGTCCCCAATTTACGATGGGTCTCATCAATGTAGAGGAGGCTGCATCAGGAGCACCAGACACAATAGACATGATTCACAGGCGAAACATTGACTCACCTGTTTGGGGTCCAGAATGGAGGTGAGTAGGCAGGTATAGAACTTTGGCCACGTGGAGGGATAAGTGCCAGAAGGGAGATGAGTGGGGAGGGACAAATGGACAAGGGAATCACGGAGTGAGTGATCCCTACGAAATGCAGAGGGGGTGTGGTGTGGGAAGGTAAAGGTAAGGATAAGTTTAGTGGTAGGATCCCTTTGGAGATGGTGGCAGAAGTTGTGGAGGAAGATGTGTTGGATGCAGAGGCTCATGGGGTGCTAGGCCCATGAGGAACAGAAGGAACTCTATCACTAGTAAGGCAGTGGAAAGATGGGGCGAGCAGATGTTCAGGAAATGGAGGACATGTGGACAAGGACAACATTAATGGTGGAGGAAGGGAAGCCTTTTTTGAAGAAAGGGGACACTTCTGATGTCTTGGAAAGGAAAGCTGCAACCTGGACCAGATGCAGTGGAGACAAAGGAGCTGAGGAAAGGGAACAGCATTTTACAAGAGACAGGGTGGGAAGAGGTATAATCAAAGATTCAAAGTACATCATCGAGTATGTAAGCAGTGTACAACACAGAGATTCGTCTTCCCCACAGATAGCTACAAAGAAAACCATAGAACTCAAAGAAAAACATCAAACACCCCCACGCAAGAAAAAAAAACAAATCACACAAATGGCAACAACAACAAAAAAATCAAATGAGTCCAGGCATCTTCAGTTCAGTGTTTGTTACCTGTAGGCTGCCCCGATTCAAAGTCACTCAACGTACCAACAAAAAAAAACAGCAACCAGATGCAGAAAGACATCATAACGTGACATACAGAGTGCAAATCACAAGCCACATCAGTGAGACCTTGCCCAACACTCTGGACTCCAGCAGCATCAAGATGCAGGGACCTTCCTCCAGGAACAGTGAGCAAGAGGGGGAGGAAGAGAGACAGAGAGAGAGGGAGAGAAGAAAGATCATCACACGCTGACCACTTCCTCCGGCAGCAGCGAGCAAGAAGTTGGTATACAGCACTGAACACCAGCTCATCTTCTGCACTTGCCTCGATGATTTCAATCAGCCAGAAATGGGGTCAATCGTGGGGTCACGCCCCACCTTAGCTTCTTAGCATCAAGCCACACACTTCGCTCGAAGCCTCATGGAACACGCTCGGAAACAGCAACGGATCAGATCACTCAATTGGCCCAAAACCACACCACAAAAATGTTGACCACAGGCTCCAACAGAAACAGAAACTCATTTGAAAGAAAAAAAAGTAAAATTAAGTAGTTTTATGAACCATCTGGAAGACGTCTCCCTTGGTCCTGTTGTCCACTGGCACCATCTTCTTCCAGAGGTATAATCAAGAACATCTTGTATTCCTTTTGGGCAGCCTCCATCCTGATAGCACAAATATAGATTTCTCTAACTTCCAGTAATTGACCCCCCGACCTCCTCACCATTCCTGTTTCCCTCTTTCGCCTTACCTGCCCATCACCTCCCTCTGGTACTCTTTCCCCTTCCCTTTCTTCCATGGTCTTCTCTCCTCTATCAGATTCTTCTTCTCCAGACCTGTACCTCTTTCTCCTATCAACTTTCCAGCTCTTTACTTCATCCCACCCCCTCTCCCGGTTTCATCTATCACCTACCATCTTCCTCCCCTACTCCAACCTTCTTGTTCTAATTTCTCATCTTTTTTCCCAGTCCTGATGGAATCTTGGTCCAGAACATCAATTGTTCACTCTTCTTCATAGATGCTGCCAGGCCTACTGAGTTCATCCAGCATTTTGTGTGTGTAAATGTGGAAATCGGTAGGTTTATAAAAGATGTCAGTCGACAATTTGTTTCCAGAGATGGAGACAAAGAGATCAAGAAAGATGAGGTAGGTGTCAGAGATGGCCCAAGTGAATTTAAAGGTAGGGTAGAAGTGAGAGGCAAAGTTGATGAAATTGGTGACCCCAGCACGTCCAATGCAGTTGTCAATGCCGCGGAGGAAGAGTTGGGAAGCATTATCAGAGAAGGCTGGTACATGAGCTGTCTACATAGCCAAAGAGGAGCTAGGCATAGCTGGGGACCATGCAGGTGCCCTTGGCTACCTGTCATGTCTGGAGAAAGCAGGAGGAGCCAAATGGAAAAAACTGTTGAGGTGAGGATCAGTTCTGCCAGACGGAGGAGGGTAATAATGGAGGGGAACCAGTTGATTCTTTTACAGAAAAAGAAACAGAGCTTTAAGGCCTCCTTGATGGTGAATAGAAGTATATAGCGACTGGACATTAAAGCAGTCAGGGCCAGGAAACTGAAAGCTACTGAGATTGAGAGCATGAGAAGTGCCGTGGACATAGGTCGGAAAGGAATGAACCAAACAGAATAGAATGCAGTCGAGGCATGTTCAGTGGAGTAAGAGCAAGCAGAGACAATATGCCTACCCGAATAGTCTGGTTTGTGGGGGAGTCTGGGGTAGGGGAGGGGGGAAGGGAAGGGGAACCTAGGGGTCCAGCGGTTGCAAGGAGGGCCTCAGTCTGGAAGTGTTAGCGATGGAGGTCCAGGCTGGAGACGGAGCTACAGGCAATCTAAAGGCGCCTGGGGTCAAGGGAACTGGCGCTGACAGCAGTAGAATCCAGCATCAGGATCTTCTTGGAGTCAGTGGAACAGGGGTTGGCAACAATCGTATCACTGATCCAGAGGCATCCAGGACCGTCGGAAGCAGGGTTGGAGTCAGCAAGGTCCGTGGTCTGGGCTTGTCTAATTGAATGAAGTTCCAGGGCTGTCAGAACCAGAGTTGGAGGTGGCAGGATCCGCAGTCTTACAATCCTTCCTGGATGCAAGGAAGGCAAGGAAGGCAAAGAAGGCGTGGATCCGGCAGATGATGCAATGTCGGAGAGGTTCATGACAGGCAGAGGAGAGAGGGGCCCAGAGCGGTGGCACAGACTGACACAGGGCCATCTAATATCCCCGCATAGCTGAGGGGGTGGCACATAGAATTTGGAGGGAGAAGCTACATGAGAAGCAGTCAATCAGACATCAGTACCTGGGATCCATGTTGGATCTAAACCGCGAGTACTGAAAATGGATCTAGAAGCCAAGTGGAACAAGATGGCATCAAAGACAAGTTTGCAAGTCTGCATGAGTCATGGTCAAACAGTCAGAGGGCAGCAGAGATCACCGGGGGGGGGGGGGGAACCAACGCACATGAAATGCTGGAGGAACTCAGCAGGTCAGGCAGCATCTACAGACATAAATAAATTGTTGATGTTTCAAGCCAAGACACTTCTTCAGGACTGGAAAGAAAGGGGGAAGACTTTAGGCCTATTGCAAGTGTGTGTGATGACTTGAGAGCAATGAGTTACATTGAAGTTTACAGCTAAGCTATAGCTAAGCGGGGGGAGTGTATTTCAGTAATACTTGAGTAATATTGTTAATCTATTGTTTAAGCATTCTTTGCTTTTTACTTCCAGTCATCCATACTCCTCTGCCTTCTCCCCACACCCTTTGATGCCCTAGCTAATCAGGAACCTATCCATCTCTGCCTTAAATACACCCAATAACTTGGCCTCCACAGCCGCTCGTGGCAACAAATTCCACAGATTTACCACCCTTGACTAAAGTAATTTCTCCACATCTCTGTTCTAAATGGACATCCTTCAATCCTGAAGTCGTGCCCTCTTGTCCTTGACTCCCCTACCATGGGAAATAACTTTGACATATCTAATCTGTTCGGGCCTTTTAATTTTTTACATTATGAATTACAGGTTATGTGTAAAAGTATGTGACTGACATCCGTCATTATGCAACCATGTCATATTTGCGCACCTCACTAAAGTAAAACTAAGTAGGCACATTATCCCAGGCTCCAATGTTTTTCTTTCAATTAGTTTCTGGAATTACAAAACACAACACTAGTGATACTAGTTTAGGCATAAACATCAGCAAGACACTAATGGAAATGCAGTTGGATAACTTAAGAGTACATTCGGCAAGATGAAGATTCAAAGTTTTAAGTAATAAAACTTTGAATGCCAGGTCAAAAAACGTAGATACAAAAATATTCAAAGTACAGAAATACAGGCAGACAAGGTGGAATTCAGTGTTTCAAGACCAAGGAATGAAATACACAAACAGGAAATAATATTAACAAATAAGCTGAAAGCCCAGCACTCTTCTGAAAAAGCTAAATAACTTCCTAACTCCCACCATTCTTTGGATGAACAAGAATCAACTTCTCTAAATCTTTATATGTATACTCTTGAATTACACCTCCGTTAAGGGAAATAAATCTGTTCCACTGCTCCCACGTTTTTTTTTCGTAAGATGTACCTGACTCAGAGGCAAATTCAGAATGCTTGGGTAATTATAAATACAAACAAAATTTCAGTGAAACATAAAACTCAACAATTACACAAAAGCTGTTGGCTATAATTTCAAAACAATAATCTAATGAAAAGCACACCAAGTTATTTTATATTAAAGAATACACTGAACAATGTACAGTACTTGACAAAGAAAGCCAGATTTCATCAATAATTTTGTTTATTTCCAATTTGAAATGGCATTGTATACTAATATAGAAAAGATGAATGGGAAACCATATATTACAGGAAGTGAATGTTAGAAAGTGCTCAGGCAAAAAACATCTCACAGACAAACTGCAAAAGTTAACAGAATGGCAGGGAGTACTGGTGTATTGATAGTTGGAACAATTGATCTGGAAGCTGCATGCCGATTCATCATTCTACTTGTTTCCCAATCTCAGCTCCATTACTTTCTATGTTTTTACCTTAGCATCAGAAATTACAAAAGTAAATGTTAACAGATATCCATTTATGATTCATTTATCCATTAGAGCAGGATTAAATTTGATCAATACTCACTTGGCTTCTACGTCAGATCTCAAGTGTACAGTAAAAGCCTCTGAATCATCATGGGGACTTCGCCGTCTTATTTTCCTCAACTTCTCCAAGTCACTGTAGACAAAAGTAGGTGAGCAGTTATTAAAGAGGAACTGCCATGGACAGCATTACAATACAATATGTTCAGTATGCTGGAACTACACTGTCGCTCCTCGGCACAGTGAGCCTGCAAAGCTAAAGCTTAAAAATACATTGACTGATTAAAATCTTAGAACAGTCTTTATGTAAGCTATATATAAATGCTAACTTTGATTAAATAAAAGAATCTTACAGAATTTTCTATTACCAGTCTTTCTATATTAGCACCATACAGTTGGTTTCAACAATGCCATTCAATGCAATCATATCCTCAGTTCTCATCAACCAGCTCCAAAACCTGGGCTTCCGTAACTCCCTCTGCAACTGGATCCTTGTTTTCCTCACCAGACCACCACAGTCAGAGCGGATTGGAAATAACACCTCCTCCTTGCTAACAATCAACACTGGCACACCTCAAGGATGCGTCCTTAGCCCATTTCTCCAGGGTTAGGGTTAGGGTGCAAGTATGCAGGCAGTGGGCAAAATAGCCCTCTAGTGTTTTTGGATCTCGTAATGGAGATGCTGTTCACTTTACCCTGCCACTTTGTTTTGGCCCACATTGTCATCATCTCGGTCCCCGACTTGCCTTTATTGGGATCTTCCTCCTCGTTAACCTCCATTCTGGAGTTTAAGTTAAAGTGGCGGGGTTATTGTTTATGGACAGTGCTTTGGACTTAGATTTGGGGTTTTCTTGTAGGGACTAGGTGCTGTGATTTGGGGGTTGTGCAGTAGCTAATTGTGGGGCGGGACAGGCCTGGGGGAAGGTTTGGGTAATGGGGGTTGAGGACTCCAGGCCAAGGGAGCTGGGGTAGGGTGGCCAATGGTATTGTGGGTGGGAGCGGGTGTGGGGGTCCCACTGCAGTAGGGGGGGAAGAAGAACCAGACTAGGAGTGTAACTGCTGGTAATATTGGGTGGACCTGGCTCCTTGATGGCTTGGGTTTATGGGGGTGTGTAGCAGGGTTGAAGATGCTAGGTTTAGGGATAGGGTAAGGGCCATTATGTAAGCCCCTTTTGTGTGGTGTAGTTGGGGTGCGCAGTCCATTGGAAGTTAGGGTTAGGGTAAAGGGTAGGAGTGGGGATGTTTGTGTTGATGTGTGGTGAAATTGGCTTCCTGGTGGAAAGAGGGTTCAGGTTTATGGGGGAGTGTAGGTGGGTTACGGGTGTTAGGATTAGGGGTATGACTGGGAGGTGGGGCTGTCCTTTCTGGGGACTGGCTTGTGTTATTTGAGGTGCTACCTGATTTAATTGGGGTGTGTGTTCCGTAGGAAGTTAGGGTTAGGGTGAAGGCTGGGATTTGGGAATGTTTGTGGGGTGGTGTTGTACTGGTGATGTGAGGTGAACCTGGCTCCCTGGTGGGGAGAGGCGTAGGGTTTATGGGGGTGTAAAGGGTTGGAGGTGTTGGGCCGTGGTGTCACAGGATCTACCAGTGGTGGGGGGTTTTGGGCTGGACTACCCAAACCTATGGTGTAGTAGTTCTGTTTTGGGGCCTAGCTGTTAGGCAAAAAGTCCCTTTCCTAGTTAATGGCTCCCTGTCTTAATTCCGTTTCTGGGTGGGTGATTGAAAGTAATCCTCCTCTTCCTTTCTACTCTGATTTTCTCAATTTTAAAAAAATAAAAAAATGAATAAGTAAATTATTTTTTTGTGCTGGCTGTCTAGTGGGTGTATCGTATTCAGTTGGCCCAGCTTTTTAGGCCTCGTTTAGGTCGTACGGGGAATAAGTGTGTAATGTTTCAATCCATCTCCTTTCTGCTCTTTTTCTTTGGGTGTTTGACCAGTTTATGTTAGTTTCCAGGCCCAATATTTTTAAGGAGTGCGTTCCATACTCCTGGAAGTGACTGCTAACTGGTCTGTTTAGGTCTCCTCTTCTGATGTTACTGAGGTGTCCCATGAGTCTGGTTCTTAAGTTGTTGCCCGTCTCCCCTATGTATATAATATGGCATTGTGTGCACAGGATTGCATATACTACATTCTTTTGTTCACAAGTTATCCTCTGCTCTATCTCGGCCCACTTTCCTGTGGCTCTGTTGTGTACGCTTTTTGAAATTCTTAGGTATGTGCATGCTCTGCAGTTCCCCACCTCGCAGTTTGGTGCTGCTCGTACCCTAGTGCTGACTAGTATGTCTTTCAGATTTCTACCCCTTTTGAAGGCTGAGACAATGGTGTATTGTCCAAGTGTCCCCACTTCTGCTTTTAGTTCTTCAAATGTGTTCTGACTGCCCTGTGGATATTCACTGCCATCCCACTGTATCCTGTTATCAAGAGTAGTTTCCATGTTGTGTTGTTCCGTGGTTGGGGATTTGTGATACTTTTCAGAAAGTCAGATTTGATGTGTCTAAGTCTCCTTCTGCTGTAGCCCCTGTGTCTAAGTGCAGAGAAGAGGATGGTCGTGGCCTGGTGGAAGTCCTCCGCCCTGGTGCAAATGCGGTGAAACTGGGTCAGCTGTCCTTTTACAATGCCTCTGAAGGTGTGTTTGGGATGGTGGCTCCCTGTGTGTAGGAGGGTGTGTGTGTCCGTGGTTTTAAAGAATACCTTGGTAGCTAGTTTTTGGTTGCCGTTTTCTGGTGCTAGCTTAAATACTGTAGTGTCCAGGAAGTCAATCTTCTCTCTATCTGTTGTGGCTTTAACCTTTATGGATGGATGATGAGTGTTTAGGATTTGAATAAACTCCTCTAATTCCCCCTCTGAGTGTATCCACACCCCCCAGATGTCATCCAGGTATCTGTAGACACACATGGGTTTTTTGGGGCACTTTGGATAGACTGTTTCCTCCCACTTTGCCATGTATATATTGGCATAGGCTGGAGCAAACTTCTTTCCCATTGCTGTGCCCTTGACTTGTAGGTAGAATTCACCATCGAATTCAAAGCCATTTTTAGTCAGGCTGAGGTGAAGGAGTTCTAGCAAGTCCTCGTCTGGTCTCCCTTGCTGAGGGTTTTTCTGTAGGATATCCCTCACTGCCTCCATACCCCTGTCCGTTTCGATATTGGTGTACAGACTTTCAATGTCCATGGTGAAGAGTATGGCCTCAGAGGGTACTGACATGGAATTGACTATTCGGACAAAGTGATATGTGTCCTTGATGTAGCTGGAGTGTTTCTGTGATAGTGGATTAAGGCAGGCATCAATGAACTCCGCTATCCTGTATGACTCACTGCCGCAGTCTGACACGATGGGCCTGCCGGGTGGTATTTCCCCCGGAACAGTCCATGCGTCTGGGTTCTTGTGTATTTTGGGGAGGATATAAAACTTTCTAGCTCGTGGCTGTACCCGTCAGGTACTCTATTTGCTTCCCTATGAGGTATCCAGTCTTTTCCAGTTCATGCAAAATGTTCCTGATTTCTGTGTGTGTTTCCCAGTATATGGGTTCCTTTAGTTTAGCGTAGTGTTCCGTGTTGTTTAGTTGTCTGTGTGTCTCAAATAGGTATTGCTGTTTGTCCATGATAACTATGCTGCTCCCTTTATCTGCTGGTTTGATAACAATGTCCATGTTTTCCCTCAGTTCTTTCAGGGCTGCTCTCTCTTTCCTAGTTAGATTGGGCTTATCCTGTACTTCTCTCTCCCTCTCCCTTATTTCATCTAGTGTGCTCTCAAATTCTAAAATAGCTTCAGATCTATACCTTCGCTTGGGCATCCAGTCTGAGGGAGGGGTGATAGGGTAAGGGTTAGGGTTAGGTTGAGATTATGCGGGCAGTGGGCGAATCAGCCCTCTTGTGCTTTTTGATCTCGTCACTTAAGATTCAGTTTCACGCGACCCTGCCACTTTGATCTGGCCCACGCCTTCATTAACCAGGTCTAACACTTGCCTTTGTTGAATCTTGCCCCTCTTGACATAGGACATCGGGTTTGTGGGGGTTTAGCAAGGGTTAATCGGGGTGTGCCTAGGGTTTGTGGGGCTGAAGCCAGTGTTAATCGGGAAGTGCCTAGGGATTGTGGGGCTGAAGCCATTGTTAATCGGTAAGTGCCTAGGGTTTATGGGGGTGTGTGCCCCTTTTGGACTAGGGTTAGGGTTAGGGTTAGATTGTGTGGCTAGACTCAGTAACATGACATCTCTCAATTTACTGATAACACAACAATTATTGGCAGAATTTTAGATAGTGAAGACATGGTGTACAATAGTGAGACAGATCAGCTGGTTGAGTGGTGTTGCAGCAACAACAACCTTGCAGTGAGATCTTCAGGAAAAGGAACTTGAACAAACACACACCAGTCCTCATTGAAGGATCAGCAGTGGAAAGGGTGAAATACTTCAAGTTCCTGGGTGTCAACATCTCTGGACATCGATCCTGGGTCCAAAATATTGATTGTCATTACAAAGAAGGTACAACAGTGGGTATACTTCATTAGTTGTTTGAGGAGGCTTGGTATGTCACCAAAGACGTGCAAATTTCTACAGATTTAGCATGGAGAGCATTCCAACTGGTTGCATCACTGCCTAATATGGAAGGACCACTGCACAGATTTGGAAAAAGATGCAGAGAGTTATACACTCAGCAAGCTCCATTATAAGCACTAGCCGCCCCAGCACTGAGGACACTTTCAAAAGGCGATGCCTCAAGAAGGCAGCATCTATCATTAAGGACCCCCATCACCCAGGACGTGCCCTTTTTTCATCACTACCATCAATGGTGGTACAGGAATCTTACACTCAACATTTCAGGAACAGCTTCTTCCACTCCGCTATCAGATTTCTGAATGGACAATGAACCCATGACCACTACCTCACTATTTTCTTTTCCTATTTTTGGCACTACATTGCAGAATAAAATCAGATTTCACGACATTTGCCAGTGATGTTAAACCAGATTCTGAGTGTAGCATCCTAAATTAGTCATGTTATCTGTATACTTTCTTAATCTGATATCTGGGTTTGGCAGGATTCAGACCAAATTTTTGATTTGCATACTATAGGTTCTCTTTGCCACAAAAGAGGGTAGTTATCCAGCAGAAATATAGCAATTCGTGTTATTTTGTATTCTGCATTAATTTTAAACACTCTTAATAATACTACTGAATACCTGGGTTTTAGACAGAACTCATTCATTGCCCGCATAGCTGTGATGAAATTATTTTGAGTATATTTGGACCCATAATCTCGTTTCTTCAGAATAGCTTTAACTGGAAAAATGTAGAGAATTAACATTTAAATAATGAATTAATCATTTTTACACATTTTCTCTACTGAAACAGAACTAAAATTTATATTTTAGCCCAAGATCTTAAGGCACAAACTAACGGAGATGGGAGTAGACTCTCACATGGTGGATTGGATAGTGGACTACTTGACAGATAGACCTCAGTATGTGCGGTTGGGAGACTGTAGGTCTGACACGGTGGTCAGCAGCACAGGAGTGCCGCAGGGGACCGTGCTCTCTCCGGTCCTGTTCACCCTGTACACATCAGACTTCCAATATAACTCGGAGTCCTGCCATGTGCAGAAGTTCGCTGATGACACGGCCATAGTGGGGTGTGTCAGGAATGGACAGGAGGAAGAGTATAGGAAACTGATACAGGACTTTGTGATATGGTGCAACTCAAACTACCTGCGTCTCAATATCACCAAGACCAAGGAGATGCTGGTGGACTTTAGGAGATCTAGGCCTCATATGGAGCCAGTGATCATTAATGGAGAATGTGTGGAGCAGGTTAAGACCTACAAGTATCTGGGAGTACAGTTAGATGAGAAGCTAGACTGGACTGCCAACACAGATGCCTTGTGCAGGAAGGCACAGAGTCGACTGTACTTCCTTAGAAGGTTGGCGTCATTCAATGTTTGTAGTGAGATGCTGAAGATGTTCTATAGGTCAGTTGTGGAGAGCGCCCTCTTCTTTGTGGTGGCGTGTTGGGGAGGCAGCATTAAGAAGAGGGACGCCTCACGTCTTAATAAGCTGGTAAGGAAGGCGGGCTCTGTCATGGGCAAAGTACTGGAGAGTATAACATCGGTAGCAGAGCGAAGGGCGCTGAGTAGGCTACGGTCAATTATGGAAAACCCTGAACATCCTCTACATAGCACCATCCAGAGACAGAGAAGCAGTTTCAGCGACAGGTTGCTATCGATGCAATGCTCCTCAGACAGGATGAAGAGATCAATACTCCCCAATGCCATTCGGCTTTACAATTCAACCGCCAGGAGTAAGATATGTTAAAGTGCCGGGGTTAGGACTCAATGTATTTAAGTAAACTACTTAAGAACTTTTTAAAAACTATTATTAATGCTTTTTGAGAGTGTGATTTTAGATGCATATCATATTTTTACTGAGTTAAGTATTGTATGTAATTAGTTTTGCTACAATAAGTGTATGGGACATTGGAAAAAATGTTGAATTTCCCCATGGGGATGAATAAAGTATCTATCTATCTATCTATCTATTTTACACATTTCAATATAGAGACACTCAATGTCAATCAATATCAACAATATGTCTGGAAGTCTGAACTTCAGACAGAGTACACTACTTAACTAATACTTGGGCTCTTCAGTACCTCATAATTATTAGACCATTGGTTCCTAAGTGTTTCTGGCAGTTTTATACAGTACACCTTCTTTTAAGACAGTCAAAGCAGTTAAATTCTTCTGTCAATGCCTTATCCTGCATTTTGAGTTCCGTCATCTGTCTGTAAGGACCCTCATTGACCTGATGGTCCTTTCATTTACCAGAGACCAGGAAAGCTCAATTTAACATTCTTTAAAAATACCAATAGGAGATGAATATCTAGGCAAACAACATTTTGGACATGTAAATAATCTTAATTTATTTGTTCTTATTCCCTTTAAATTTTGAAGTATTTCCAATGTTGATTCCACTGCTAGTTTGAAATTAAAATTTATCACACTCCATCTACAAAGCAACCACATTCTATCATTCAAAAGGACCTGCTTATAAATTAATTCAAATATATTTTACAAAAATAAAAGACAATTAAAAGAAATCTGTCCAAAAACCTTTAGAAGCCTACTTTCATTAAAATATAAAACTACCATTCATCCAGATAACAAAGTAAGGCTTTAAGCTACTTCAGAAGGAGTATTATATTTTAAAAAATCAATGCCCATTAAGATATTAAAGTTAGAAATTATACTGAATCAGATAAGATGATAGAAAATATATATATTAGGTTTGGAGTGCAAAAAGTGTAAATGCATGAAGTGCAATGCAAGTAGAAATAGCACACTATGACATGGTGTCAATGGTAAGAAGATCTCATTCAAAAAGAAGATTGAATACATAGTTATTACTGTTTTAAAGAAAATTATCATAAGGCTAGAAGAAAGAACATCCTCCGGAGGATCATTGGTTGTGGGAGTTTGGGAGGTGGATGGGGTTCAACCCATTTGGTTGGAATTGAAAAATAATAGAGCAATAAATACACTATCTCATATATTTTACACACTACTGAATAAGGGCAAGAGTTAGCTATATGAAGAATTTACCAAGAAATACATGAACTAAGGAATATCATTGCAAAAATCAACATTAAATAGAGCAGATGAGCAAATTTTCAAAATGTGTTCATGAAAATAATTTTTTTTGGTATGTTTCCTGAAATAGAAACTGAAAATACTCTAATGGTTTTTGACCCAAAACATACACTATATCTCTTTCCAGACATGCTACCTGATCTACTGAGTGCTTCCAGCAGTTTTGCTCAAAGAAGGCAACATCAATGTATATAGCCTAGATGAATAGAGTTTTCAAAGTGGCCATCATTTCAAAAGCTTTAGCTTAGGTTCATCATGAGAAAAGGCACAAAGCAATCCAAAGTGAAACTACATAAGTGAGTAAGGGAAAATTTCACAAAATGAAAGACGTGATCCGGGTAAACTAGACTCAGAAAATTGGCCACTAAAACAAACATGAAACTCTGCACATTCTCAGCAAATTAATCAGCATCTGTAGATAGAGAACAACAGAGCTAATGTTTGGGTTTATAAGAACAATACAACCACCATAGGTATAAACCATGATAGTTGGCAAACTCCAACTGCTACTTAATTAACATAGAATAAAATTGCTTACCTTTCACTTGAATTTGCTCCAAAGTAGGTTGACTTAGAGAACTTGACCCTTGAGCAAGTAAGATAATTTTGCATTAAACAGAAATTAGAAAGTTGTACCTTAATTTTTTAATATAGGTAAAACCATGATATAGAAGGGAGTGATTAAATATTGCAACATTTGTTAAACCTTATAGTTAGGACTGACTGAAAACTTAAAAGGGATTAGTAGCAACAAAGAAAATAGATTTGAGAAAGGGTGGGCTGGACAGAGAATACATGAAAATTCTGCTTCAAAAGTTAGTTGGAAAGAAACAGACCTGTACACCTGATAAAACACATGCAAAATTCTGTTTTGTTAATTTAAAAGCTTGTTTTAAAGTTCATATCTTAATTTAACTTAATTTCAAGTATGCCTGTATTCGATTGACAATATAGATCTTGATAGTCTACAGTCAGTCCATAATAAGGGAAAATTTACATCACAGATATTCCTAGAATGTTGTGGCAGCTTTATTTGACATGTTGTAAATGTTATTGCTTTGCCATTGGCTAAAACCCTAACCCATTGAATTTTAAACTGAAGATTTTCAAAACTCAAGGAGAAATGGCTTGCAAACCATATTATTACAAGAATTTTAAATTTAAAAAATGGGTCAGATTGTGGCATCAAAGGGATAGTGAATGATGCAGTGACTTTGTAAAAAAAAAACTGCCTGCAAGGAATTAGCAGGCTGTGTGGGTGCAAACTTTCCCTGCTCTCAACATATCAAGCAACATGTATCGAAGACACCTGACAACCAGAAATAGCATAATAGTCAAACAAACTCTGCTGAATTAAGAATTTTAAAATACAGCAAATTACTAGTTTTATTCCCTTTATGGGAAAATACAACAATATTAAAATTAAGTGTGAATCTATATTTTTAAAAATTATAATATTTGGAGGTGGTACATTTATTAAATTAGTCAATCATGGTGAATGTGGTTAGTCAGCAGTATTACTACTAAGTACTCAAATTAAACACTGTTCCACATTCAGCAAGGCTTAAGAATGTTCTATTATTCTTACAGCCTAAATAGTTAACAAAGGATCCTGGGCTAATATATCAGACTAAACAAATTCATAGATCAGGGATGCAGGCTGAAGCTTACACAGGAACAAGCATCCTCTAAATGAGGGTGACGATGACAGTTTACCCCCTCACCTAGACAGAAACAATGCAGATCAGGCTCCCAGTTCCAAACAGCTTCCAATGTCATAAAAAGCTAAGTTCAAATTGGTCAGGAAATAGCATGCAATGGTCAAATATTAGTTGCTGTACAATACTAAGCTTGCCTTCTGGTTTGTAACAAAACTTGCAATATAAAGTAAGTAATATTACCAGCTCTTTTGGGATCTTGCTGAGAATTGGATTCTGTTGAGGTAGTGCTGTGACTATGCTCACTAATGCCATCCTTTTTGCCACTAGATGAACATAAACGCAGCTGGGCAACAGCGCTGATAGGAAGATTTAATCCTACATTATTGAAGAGATACCGATGGGCCACATTGCTCCTATATACTGAAAGTAAAACAAAATGAAAAATGCAACAGAATTAATTTTCTGACAAACTGCATTCTTAAAGATCACAGAGGAAAAAGTTACCTTAAGGATAGCAACCATAAATCATTTCCATTAAACCAAGCCATTTTAACAGTTTTAAGTCAAAATCCATAAAACAAGTTTTATTTCAATTCTATTGTTCTTAACAAATAGAATGACAGAAAGTAAAAGCAAACAATAAAGTGGAATTTTCTAGATTATTGTGTATATTAACCAGGACATATTGACAGATTTATGGAAAACCTATTAATTGACTAGCAGTGTCAATCAGCTTGCCATCGTGCTCTGATTCAACTTCTGATTTCAGCCTGTAATTCTCAGTTAAAAATATTACCCACATCATTCTCCCACAAACTCAATTTTTGGGCCTGAGATCTAAATGCAGCAGCTTTACTTCTCAATTATGCCTCCCATTTACTTGGGTGCAACATGACACAGTGGAGATGAATAAGACGTTGTTTATTGATTTAACTTCTCTCTCAATTGCTGCCCTCAATATCTCTACATTCTCCCAATAAAGTTCAACTTCAGCTCCAAAAATATTACCTTAATTTCCTCCTATCCATTCCAGTTTCTCTGATCTGAAGACTAACATTAGACCTCAACTAGTCTTCATCTTCGAAGATGCAGGGATTCATTACAGAACCATGAACATCTGGAAGGAGGGAAGGCATGTTCATGTTTCAGCCATTGATCTTTGTCAGAATGCACCTTTTGGAGTGTTGCTTGACCGCTTTCTCATATGTCAATAACAACAAACCTTCAGAAGTACTTCTTATATCAAATTCTTCCATAAGCAGGGAAAATACCAGGTGAAAAATTCATTTCTTGTTTTATTGATTTCCTCAGTATGATGGTTTTGTGTATCATTAACCTATTCTCAACTCTTTCAAAATTTATCTTTTTGTCCTAGCTTATTAATTGTGATGGTGTTCAGCATTCATAGTGCTTCATTTATAATATTTAATCCATTTGTTCTGTGCAATCCCTTTAAAAAACTCAGTCACCTTCCAGTTCCAAGAATTTAAAGAATGTATTTTTTCTCAACTTAAGTTTTTTTAAAATTATGTATTGCACTGTACTGCTGCCACAAATAAACCGCACAACATATCCCAGTGATATTAAACCTGATTCTGAATCTGCAACAAAATTATAACACCTCCCATATTTGACTAAAAGACAGACAGTGAGCAAAATTGGAACAGAAACTCTGGACGAATAGGAACCAGAAATTAAATATACAAATAGCATATGTTTAATCCATCCATAAATGCAAAGTAAGAGATGGCTGATCGTATACTTGAACCACTGATACAATTCATGAATTGTAACCAAAGGCCCAGTGCCACTTCAATTTCCTGATTCCTTTACCAATTTATATACTTGAATGACAGAACTGTTAAGAATACATTTGGTATATAACTCAAATCACATATAGGAGTAGTTTCAATCCCCAAAAGGTACTGGAGGATTGGAGGACAGCTGATGTTGTTCTACTGTTTAAGAAAGGCTCTAAAAATAAACCAGGAAATTATAAGCCAGTCAGCCAGACATCATAAGTGGGTAAGTTATTGGAAGGCATTCTAAAGGATTGCATATGAGAGCATTTGGATAGACAGGGACGGATTAGGATAGTCAGCATGGCTTTGTGTGTGGTAGGTGGTGTCCAACCAAACTTAAGAGTTTTTCCAAGGATGTCACCTGGAAAGTTACCGAAGGCCGTGGATGTTGGCGAAGTATTTAACAAGGTCCTGCATGGTCAGGAAAGTTCAGTAACTTGGCATTCAAGGCAAGGTAGTAAATTAGTTTAGACACTAACTGGAAGAAGCCAGAGAGTGGATGCCTCTCTGACTGGAGGCCTGTGACTAGTGGAGTGCCACAGGGATCAGGGCTGGATCCGTGTGCACACAAAATTGTGTGCAAGGCCAATTCTATCATGCATGATCTGGGTGCCATTCACAATTAACTGCTGGAGTTTTGGACTTTGATACATAACCTCCATGAAGTGCTATTTCTGGATATCCTTTCATGTGTTTAAAAAATATTCCAGATCAACATCTCCACGCTCCAATAATGCTTAAAATACCAGCTATGTTACCCATTTGATTACTGTAAGGAAAGTCTAAACCTACAACCTCTCTTTGCACTTGATTTCCTTACCAGGAGACCACAGTCAGTATGGATTGGTAATACCTCCTCACTGAATCAACCTTCAAGGATATGTGCTTAACCAACAGTTCGGCACTCTCTACATTTATGGCTGCTGGTGACTAGTTGTGTTCCACAGCAGTCTGTGTTGGCACCACTTCTTTTTATGTTATACGTCAATGACTTGGATGACAGAATTGATAGCATTTCTGCAAATTTGCAGATGACACGAAGTTAGGTAGAGGGGGCAGGTAGTTTTGAGGAAGTAGAGACTACAGAGGGACAGTTTAGGAGAATGGGCAAAGAAGTGGCAGATGGAATACAGCGTCGGGAAGTGCATGGTCATGCACTTTGGCAGAAGAAATAAAAGGGTAAACTATTTTCTAATTGATTGAGGAAAAAAAAACCTGAAGTGCAAAGGTTCTTGGTCATCCTTATAAAGGACTCCCTAAAGGTTAACTTGCAGATTGAGTCAGTGGTGAGGGAGGCAAATGCAATGTTAGCTTTCATTTCAAGAGGACTGGAATATAAAAGCAAGGATGCAATGTTGAGGCTTTGTATAGCACTGGTGAGGCCTCAACTGGAGTATTGTGAGAAGTTTTGGGCACCTTAACTAAGCAAGGATGTGCTACATTGGAAATGGTTCAAAGGAGTTTCACGAAAAAGATTCCAGGATTGAAAGGTTTGTTATATGAAGAGCATTTGATGACTCTGGGCCTGTACTCACTGGAATTCACATAAATGAGGGGTGACCTCATTGACAACTATCAAATGGTGAAAGGCCTTGATAGAGTGGATGTGGAGAGGATACTTCCTATGGCAGGAGAGTCTAAGGCCAGAGAACATAGTCTCAGAGTAGAGGGGTGTCCTTTTAGAATGGAGATGAGGAGTAATTTCTTTAACTAGAGTGGTGAATTTGTGGAATTTGTTGGCACCGGCAGCTGGAGAGGCCAAGTCACTGAGTATATAAAAGGCAGAGGTCGACTGATTCTTGATTAGTCAGGGCCTGAAGTGATAATGGGAAGAAGGTGGGAGATTGATGCTGAGAGGGAAAATGGATCAGCCATGATGAAACGGTGGAGAAGACTCGAATGGCCAAATGGCCTTACTCTGCTCCTATATCTTATGGAGTTATAGACTGCATGGCAAAGTACTACTTATATGCCATCTATAAATTTGCTGATGGCACTATTGTTGTTAGTAAAATCATAGATGTCAATGAGGCACAGTATAGAAGGGAGATAGATTAACTGGTTGAATTGCATTGCAACAACCTTGCATCGAATGCCAACAAGGCCAAGGAATTGATGGTGGACTTCAGGAAGGGAAAGTTGGAGAATATAAACAAATCCTCACTGAGCTGTCATCAGTGGAAATGTTGAGCACCTTCAAATTCCTTGATGTCAACAACTTGGAAGATTTATCTTGGGCCTAACACGTTAACAAAAGCTGCAGAAAAAAAGCATGAAGGAGGTGTGGGATGGGATGAAGATCATCACCGGATGCGGTGCAAAGCGGGGGGCAAACATAAGTGGAGATGTGGAGAAAGCGAACCAGCTGAACAACTTCTTCAACAGGTTCGACAGCTCAATCTCATCCTCACCGCAGAACTCCACACCAGGCTTACTTCCCTCACAGGAAAATAGCCACTCACAGGAGACCTTGCCCATGCCCAGGATTACGGCTGCACAGGTGGAAGGTCAACTGAGGAAGATCTGTACCAGCAAGGCGGCTGGACCGGATGGAGTCTCCCCACGATTACTGAGGGCCTGTGCGACTGAGCTGGGAGAACCACTACAGCGCATCTTCAACATGAGCCTGGAGCAGAGAAGAGTACCCAGACAGTGGAAAACATCCTGTATTGTCCCAGTACCGAAGAAACCACAACCAAAGGAGTTGAATGACTTCAGACCTGTTGCCTTGACGTCGCATGTGATGAAGACCATGGAGCGGCTGATAATACAGAATCTGAGGCCACAAACCAGGCACGCCCAGGATCCTCTTCAGTTTGCGTATAAGGAGAAGGTGGGAGTGGAGGATGCTATCACGTATTTGCTGCACAAATCACTCTCTCACCTAGATGGGGCCAGTTGTGCTGTGAGGATTACATTCCTTGACTTCTCTAGTGCCTTTAACACCATCCAGCCCAAGATCTTAAGGCACAAACTAACGGAGATGGGAGTAGACTCTCACATGGTGGATTGGATAGTGGACTACTTGACAGATAGACCTCAGTATGTGCGGTTGGGAGACTGTAGGTCTGACACGGTGGTCAGCAGCACAGGAGCGCCGCAGGGAACCGTACTCTCTCCAGTCCTGTTCACCCTGTACACATCAGACTTCCAATATAACTCGGAGTCCTGCCATGTGCAGAAGTTCGCTGATGACACGGCCATAGTGGGGTGTGTCAGGAATGGACAGGAGGAGGAGTATAGGAAACTGATACAGGACTTTGTGATATGGTGCAACTCAAACTACCTGCGTCTCAATATCACCAAGACCAAGGAGATGGTGGTGGACTTTAGGAGATCTAGGCCTCATATGGAGCCAGTGATCATTAATGGAGAATGTGTGGAGCAGGTTAAGACCTACAAGTATCTGGGAGTACAGTTAGACGAGAAGCTAGACTGGACTGCCAACACAGATGCCTTGTGCAGGAAGGCACAGAGTCGACTGTACTTCCTTAGAAGGTTGGCGTCATTCAATGTCTGTAGTGAGATGCTGAAGATGTTCTATAGGTCAGTGGTGGAGAGCGCCCTCTTCTTTGTGGTGGCGTGTTGGGGAGGAAGCATTAAGAAGAGGGACGCCTCACGTCTTAATAAGCTGGTAAGGAAGGCGGGCTCTGTCGTGGGCAAAGTACTGGAGAGTTTAACATCGGTAGCTGAGCGAAGGGCGCTGAGTAGGCTACGGTCAATTATGGAAAACTCTGAACATCCTCTACATAGCACCATCCAGAGACAGAGAAGTAGTTTCAGCGACAGGTTACTGTCGATGCAATGCTCCTCAGACAGGATGAAGAGGTCAATACTCCCCAATGCCATTAGGCTTTACAATTCAACCGCCAGGACTTAAGAACTTTTTAAAAGCTATTATTAATGCTTTTTGAGATAGTGATTTAGATGCATACCATATTTTTTACTGAGTTAAGTATTGTATGTTATTAGTTTTGCTACAACAAGTGTATGGGACATTGGAAAAAAAGTTGAATTTCCCCATGGGGATGAATAAAGTATCTATCTATCTATCTATCTTAATACAATCACAAAGGCAGCATGCTAGTGGCTCTACTTCATTAGGAGTTTATGGTGATTGGTATGTCAACAAAGACTCTTACAAGTTCCTACAGATATGCTGTAGAGAGCTTTCTGACTCATTGCATCATAGCCTGATATAGAAACATAGAAAACCTACAGCACAATACAGGCCCTTCGGCCCATAATGCTGTGCTGAACATGTACTTACTTAAAAATTACCTAAGGTTACCCATAGCCTCCATTGTTCCAAGCTCCATGTACCTATTCAGGAGTCTCTTAAAAGACCCTATCGTATCTGCCTCCACCACCGTTGCCAGCAGCCCATTCCACGCACTCACCATTCTCTGAGTAAAAAACTTACCCCTGATATGGAAACTTCATGCACAGCACCACAAGAGGTTGCAGAGGGCTGTAGACTCACCAACTCCATTATAGACACAACCCGACCCACTATGGTCTCGCTATCCAGGACATGTCCTCGTCTCATAACTGCCATTGGGGAGGGAAGATGAGCCTAAAATTCCACACTCAATGATTCAGAAAGATTTTGCTCTCTTGCATCAGATTCCTGGTGTGCATAAAATCATGAACGCTACTTTATTATTCCTTTTTTTTTTGCACCATTTCTTTTGATAATTTATAATTATTTCAGGTCTTTGCTCAGAATTGCTATAGCAGCAAAAAAGCCAACCACATCATCCAACTGTAAGGAGAACAATAACTTCTCCAGGTACTTTCAGGGCAGGATTTGAATAACATGGCATAAATTGTCATTACAGAGAGATAACAAAATGATTATAAATAACATCAGGCAACAAAACAAAACCTATCATCACAAGAAAAAAGACAAAAACAGCCAGTGAGATTAAGATTGATACAGAAATCTGATGTGGTCAAATTCTATTAGTACATCTTACTCACCATAATGAGCCACACCAGCTCTGATAGCATAATGTCGGAGATAAAACCTGCACATCGTGTGCCACGGCTTTTGCACGAGACCAACAAACATATTCATATAGGTTTCAGGAGACAATTTTTTCTGCTAAGAAAATAACATCAGTTTAGAAACAAGAATCTACGGTTTGAACATAAATAGGTTAAATAGCTGCCTGGAATTTGAAAGCTTCCTTCCTCCCTTCATTGGTTTCTCCACACTACCTCTTCAACAACTCGCAGCCTAGACTGCAATCTTCTTCCTGATTCTGCTTTACTATGCAGTTGCTTCACTCCAAATACCCCAAGACAGTTTTTGTCCGTCTGAACACTGCTATAGGGCATTACCTAAAATCTTCTGCTTTGTTACATCTATCCTGCCACATACATATCTAACATATTTACAGTGCCCATAGAAAGTATTCCCCCTCCCCGTAAGTTTTCATGATTTATTGTTTTGCAATTAAGATTGATACAGAATCTTAGAAGTAAGATCAGTGGATTTAATTTGGCTTTTTTGACACTGATCAACAGAAAAAAAAATCTTATGTCAAAGTGAAAACAGATCTCTTCAAAGAGATCTAAATTAATAACAAATATAAAACCATAATAATTGATTGTACATGGATTCACCCCCTTTAACATGATACACCAAATCATCACTGGAACAGCCAAATAGTTTTAGAAGTCACATAATTAAATGGAGATCACTAGTGTACAGTCAATGTGTTTCAATTGATTGTCGTAAATATACACCTGTACCTAGAAGGTCCAACTGCTGGTGAGTTTAGTATCCTGGCAAAAATCTACACAATGAAGCCAAAATAACACTCCAAGCAACTTCTCAAAAAGATTATTGAAAAGCACAAGGCAGGAGATGAATACAAGAAAATTTCCAAGTCACTGAATATCCATTGGACGAAATAGGAAGAATATGGCACAGCCATAAATCTGCTGAGAGCAAGCGATCTTCATAATTAAGTTACTGTGCAAGGAGGGGACTAGTGAGGGAGGCCACCAAGAGACCTATGACAACTCTGGAGAAGCTACAAGCTTCAGTGGTTGAGATGGGAGAGACTATGCGCAAAACAACTGTTCCCTAGGTGCTTGACCAGTTGCAGCTTTATGGGAAGAATAGCAAAGAGAAAACAACTGTTGGGAAAAAAAAATGAAATCTCAACTAGAGCTTGCCAGAAGGCACGTGGAAACTCTGAAGTCAGCTGGAAGGCTCTACGGTCTTTTTGAGCTTTTTGGCCACCAGACTGAACACACCATCCCTACCATGAATCCTGATGGTGGTTCCATCATGCTGTGGGGATGCTTCATTGCAGCAGGCCCTGGAAGGCCTGTGAAGGTAGAGGATAAAAAGAATACACAAAATACAGGGAAATCCTGGATGAATGCCTGATGCAGTCTACAATAGAACTACAACTTGGGAGAAGATTTGTTTTCCAGCAAGAAAATGACCTCCAAGCATAACGCCAAAGCTTCAGGGGAATGGCTTAAAACCATTAATGCCCTGGAGTGGCCAGGTCAGAGTTCAAACCTCAATACAATTAAGAATTTGGGGCTTGGCTTGAAAAGAGCTATTCACTCATTATCCCCATGCAATCTGGCAGTGCTTGAACTGTTCTGTAAAGAAGAATAGGGGAAAATTGCAGTGTCCAAATGTGTAAAGCTGATACCTATCCACATAGACTCAAGGCTGTAACTGATGCCAAAGGTGCAACTACTAAATACTGACTTGAAGTGTGAGTAATCATGTAATCAATTATTTTGTGTTTAATAACGGTAATAAATTTAGACCAATTCATAGAAATTTCTTTTCACTTTGACACAAGAGTCTTTTCTGTTGATCAGTATCAAAAAGTATTAAATCCACCGTGATTCAATGTTGTAAAACAATAAAACATGAAAACTTTCAAGGTGGTAATACTTTTATAGGCACTACAACCATATTCTTGGATTCTTCCCCAAGTCTTAGTTAACCAGCCTCTCTCCACCTATCTCTGTCTACATTTGTAAAGAACCTTAGCACATTTTAATACTATAAATGCAAAGAATTGTTCCTTACATTGACAACCTATAAAAGCTATTAGTTTACAAATGCAAACAAATTAAAATCTAAAACTACTTTACCACTATATCTGGAATAAATCAAATGACAGCCAAATCTGATGATAAATCACTAATCAGTAAAGTTATCTATTATTTTCTTTCCATAGACACTACTTAAAGTACTACATATTTTCAGTTTCATTTCAATTTTTTTTAGCATATGCAGTGTTTTGCTATCTCAGTTCCTTCTTAATCATTCTCCCTTAGCTGACACAACCACTACACCCAATCTCTCATGGTCATCACCCTATTAGGGGCATTCATTCTCTTCTTCCCTGTCCATCCCTTTTCTGCAACATAAAATATATTTGATTTTTTTTTTGAATCAGAAGAAAGGCTTGCCAGCCTGAAATGTCAACTTTTTGTTCTACTAACAATTTCCATCATTCTCTTTGAATTTATGGCACAATACTCCCAGTACTATAAGTAATAAACAGCACAAGCTCAGCATACATATATGCATACCATAATTCTGGCATTATTTTGCAAAATATATGGAAAACATTTTATAGTAAGGCAGAGTTAACCTATAGTAACCTATAGTAAAGCTAATCTATTATTGTACAGTCGAATATTACAAAAGGCTGAAATGCATCTGACAAGTTTATCAAAACTTTAAGTACTTGGAGGAATATGAAACATTTCAGTCCAATCCATGGAGGTATAGAACATCAAGAAAACATGAAAATAATGTACATCTCAAGGTTTGGATGATAAATAGTAAAATAAACTTTTCTGAAAGACAATTATTTAAAGTTTCAGATGACAAAGCTAACTACATTGAGCCTTTTTAACAGAAATCATGAGGAAGTCATTTAATGGTTTATTAGCAGCAAAGCCACAAGATTCAAATAAACCACTGTCTTTCACAAGCTATTAAACCACATGATATAAAATCTATGAAATAGCTCGCATGGTTTACAATAACAGATCCTGAAACTTGGGAAGAGCATTTTAGAACCGACATCCTACTGCTATCTGTACTTCAGATATGTCCAAGTTCACTTTAAAACTTCAATTTTTGACTTTATGTAATACCAGCCATGGGATAACAATTGTATTTCATGCTGATGCTCAACATCTCTCAAGGAACCAGTACATTTTCAAACTCTTCAAAATTCTTCAGAAACAAGCCAAATCTAATAATTCAAATCTAACCTGTAAAACTTCACAGCAGATGTCCTTTGAAAACTAATCAAAACATCTTATAACCAGGTAAAGGGACCTTAACTGAACAGACATCTCCTTTGAAATGAAAGTTACAAGGAGTTATTGAGGACAAACTGAGAAAAAAGAACTATCTCACTCACCAACCCGAAATTATTATTTCAAACTAATATGGAATGGACCAATAAAGGGCAGTGTATATAGTTCAGTATTATTCAGCATAAAAAAATGTAATATTGTTCACAGCCATGTTGAAATAAAATTAGGCACAAATTTCACTACCTATGGATCCCTCCAGCATTCCTGATTGTGATTACAGAATGTATCACTGTATGCATTAAATGTACACTATAATTTTCAACACCATGACACCCAGAGAAACTGTATAATGTCCATTATGCACATTTTCTTTAATTCAGCTCTTTCTCTTAGAACAAAAGATAACCATTTCAATTTCTCACATTTTAGGTAAGTACTGAAAAGGAATGAAAGCGATATGAAACTTATTTGCAATGGAGATTTGCAGTAACAATATATCTCTATTTCAACTGATGAGAATTTTTTAAATCCATTTAAAATAGAAAGTATTACTAACCCAATGGAAACATTAGACATAACTTTTTTTTGAATGATGAATTGTTAGGATCACTCAACCATACTTAAAGCCTGGTAAAAAAAAAAAAGAAACAAAGTTAGAAACATGTTTATGGGGTTGACAGAACAAACAAAAATTCATACTGAAGGACACAGCAGTGAGAATTAGAGAGTTTCTTAAAACAAATATTGAAAAGATTTAAGGAGCAAACAAATAAATATGTTTGAGATTAGGGGAGGGAAGACAAATCTGTCGGTACTCTTGATCAGGATTCTAGGCAAATATTTAACATGAAGAAATTGTAGATGACAAAACTGCATTCAAGCATGAAACAATCAATAAAAATGGCTGAGAGAATAAAAGATAATAGCAATGTTAGGATGGATGAAAATGCCCTGAATAAAAGAACATGATCAGAAGTTTAACTTAAAAAGGTTCTGACCAGAGTTTGTGAAGGAGTTCATTGCAGATTGAATTGTATCCTGAACACAATTGCTTCTCCTCAGTTTAACTAGAGCTCACTGATAATTGGATTATTTTAAAAAATAGATCAGTACAACACAGAATAGGCCCTTCAACCCACAATGTTGTGCTGAATGCTTCACCTACTCAAGGCCAATCTAAACCTTCCCTCCCATATAGCCCTCCAATTTTCTTTCATCTATTTGTCAACATAGCATGCCCACAACTTAATAACCCTACTCATACGTCTTTGGGATGCAGGAGGAAACCAGACTGCCGAAGGAAACTCACAAGGTCATGAAGAGAATGTACAAACTCCTATAGACAGTGGCAGGAATTCGACCTGGGTCACTGGTGCTGCAAAATGTTATGCCCACTTCTATGTTACTGTGCCACCCTTACAACAATGTCACAACACAATTATTCAGGACAGGATACTCCACCAACTAAGGCTGTGCTAAACCTTTGAAAACTGATATACATTTACACCTCTACCATGTGATATTTTCCTAAGCTTATTCTTTTCACTTCAAGCACAATTTCATATTAAAAGGTATTATGGTATCTTATGTTGCTCTTTCAGTGAGCTTCAGATTTTCTTCCAATTACTTTAAATGTGATACATTTTTGCATCATGATGAGGTAATCTGAGGTCTTTATGGCAATTCCTGAGATAACAGTATAGGGCTAAGGGTTAGAGAAGTAATTATTCAAGATGCTCTGGATATAACCAAGGTGATAGGTTTTGAATAAACCAAGAAGTAAGATCATCTGATGCAACAGCCAATGCTGCAGTAATTACAGAGGATATGGGTAAACAATGAAGGGAGGGTTGAGAGCTTCAAGTGCCCAGAAGTGATCATCCCCAATTGCCCATCCTTGTCCAACTATATTGACACTGTCACAGCCAAGAAAACTGATGAGTGCTTCTACTTCCTCAAGG
Organism: Hemitrygon akajei; assembly: GCF_048418815.1. Classification (NCBI taxonomy): domain Eukaryota; kingdom Metazoa; phylum Chordata; class Chondrichthyes; order Myliobatiformes; family Dasyatidae; genus Hemitrygon; species Hemitrygon akajei. The sequence continues at coordinate 62,377,302 of NC_133136.1, forward strand.
GGCTAAAGAAATCTAGCATGTCCCTTTGCACCCCAACCAATTGATGCACCATCGTAAGCATCCTATCCAGGTGGCTCACAGCTTGCTTTGGCAACTGCTGTGTCTGAAACCACAAAAAAACTTCCAGAGTCACGGATGCAGCTCAACACACCACAGACACCAGACTCCCCTCCATGGATTCTGTCTACACTTCTCCCATTATCAAAAACCCCACTCACCCTGGCCATTCTCTCTTCTCCCCCTTCTTATCAGGCAGAAGATAAAAATTCCTGAAAGCACATACCAGCCAGGTCAAGGACAGCTTCTACCTGCCATTTAAGGCTATTGAAGGGTTCTTGGTATAAGATGGACTCTTGACCTCAATCTACCTTGGTACAACATTATTGTCTATCTGCAATGTACCTCTGTTGTCATTTTACATTGTATGACTTCAATACAGTTGTCTTGAATTGATCTGCATTGAAAGCAGGCAAGACAAGTGAACCTCAGTGAAACAATGAACCAATTTACTCTCTGTTCAATGACCAGAAAGGAAAGAGGGGTTAAAAACAATACCTGCCAAAGATGAACAAGGCAACTTTTCACAGGGCAGGAAAAATGAGAGGAGAGTGAAAAATTCAGGGTCAGAAGAAATGAAAATGGACATCTGAGTGAAGAAGCCCAGAATAGCAGGCGAGGTTTGAAGAGATAAATAGATTATCTGACTAGGTGCTAGAGAAGTCCAAGAGTTCACAAAGTTCTGCCCCTTTCCAATCCTGATGGCCCGAAACTTCAGCTGTTTATTCACTCAACAGGCACTGCTTGACTTGCTGAGTGCCTCCAACATTTTGTGAGTTGCTCAAGATTTGTAGCATCTGCAGAATCTCTTGTGTTTATTCAAAGTAGGATTGACCAGCAGTTCAAATAAACCTGCTGGGTGTGGGGGAACTGAGATTTTAATCGCATGGTGAACATTAGCAGGCTACAAAATTGTTAATATTCAGTGATGATATGAAAACTTCCACACACAATTACAGTATTACCATCGATTCATTTAAGAGGGTTTAAGCATTTTAGAGATTCCTACTGAAAAAGTTTTATGGTTAGATCGTCTCTTTGGTCATTTGCTCTTCTCTATCAACGGATGACTTATTAATTCCCCAAACTTCTTGCACAACTACTGCTGGCGTAAAATGATTACTCAGTACCTACTGTACACAAAAATGCCATTGGATTAAACCGGTCTATGCCAAGTTTTTTTTGCTGCAAAAAGACTCCTCCCACTCCCAATTTATGCCCCCCCCCCATTCCTTTCTCTCCCCACTAAAGTGAATCTACACTTCTTGCCTCACGTAGTGGCGAGTTTCAGTTTTGTCTTCCACACAAAGATGCTTCTCTAGGCTTCCTTATTAAGCTTAGAATTGTAAATATCAAATGAAGCATCACATGATCCATCTCGCAAGCAGCAAGGATATCAGCAGTGTCCAGAGAGGGTTGTTTTCGAGACAGGTTTAGAATCGGATGAGGAATAGGAAAGGCGTGGGTTAAGAAACCCCTCCAGAATACACAGCGGCCGACCAAAGCAAGGGCCGCCCGCCTGGTAACGGGATCACCATCTCCTCCCGGACAGAGTCGGCCCTGGCGCCGTGGGGTCCTCCGACAGCCTACCTTCCACCTTTTATTTCAACCCATGTCTCCCACCCGGATGACTGAGCCGGCAGTCCATGACTCGTGTCTCGCCTGCAACAACTCACAGCTGCGCCGAGCTTGGCCGCTCACCTGTGGGTGTGTTTTATGCCAGTGACCAGCGCCCTGCCGCCCCACCTTCATAACCCACGCCGCCTCCTTACTCCTCATTCATTCCCAGAGACCCCATCGCCGCCTCCACACTCTCACATACTCATCCTCCTCACGATCGAGACGCTGGGCATCGCGAGATCACGGCGAAGCGGCACGTCGGCTGGCCGAATGCGGCGGGTGACGTCATCCCTCCGCTGCGATGACGTACTCCTCGGGTCGTAACGGGGGGGGGGTCACGCCCTGGTGATTGTTGCCTGGCTGTGATGACGTCATGAAGTCAAAACGTCCAGTTGCCGCCAATGTTCGCGCTTTTGTTTATTATGGATCGGGGATATTATTAATGCCGGCTCAGAGTCAACGGAGACGGGACAGAAAGTGGTCGGAACTCGTGAACATGAATAGAGGGAAATCTGCAGAATTACTTGGAGACTCTCAGATTATCGAATCACAAATGAAACTAAAACTGACACGCCTTATTGCTAATACTGGAAATGACAAGTGTTTTTAGGGTGGGGAGATGCGGAGTGAGTTGTCATCCAGCACGTTGACAGGCCCTTAAACCAACCATGTCCATGTCGACCATTGCACCTCTCTACTAAACACATTTACCTGCATTTTGTCCCAAACATTATATGTCTTGCCAATTCAACTGCTTGCCGAGATGCTTTTTAAATGTTGTGAGAGTACCTGCCGTCACCACTTACTTAGGCAGTACGTTCTGTATTTCAATTAATCTTTGAACCCCCCCCCCCCCAAAGAATCACTCAGTACACTGATGCCCTGTCTTGTTCATCATGGGGAGGGGGGGGGTCGATTTTTAATATCCCCCCCCCCACGCGTATAACTCTATTCCATAGACTTCAAAGGTCAAAAGTTAAAGGTAAATTTATTATCTAAGTATGTCACCATATACAGCGCAGTGATTAATTTTCTTGTGGGCAGAGTCAATAAATCCATAGTAGAATAATAACCATAATAGGTGCCAGCCGGTGGTGTAGTGATGTCAGCACTGGACTTTGGGGCGGATGGTGCTGAGTCGCCATGAGTCATCGCCGACTTGACGGCATGCAACAACAACCATAATGGAATGAAAGACTGCGGTCATGCGGTCATAATGAAAGACCACACCAACCAGCATGTAAAAAACAATAAACTGCACAAACAAAAAGAAAGAAATAATAATAAATTCAGATTCAGATTCAGTTTATTGTCATTTAGAATCCACAATGCAATGCAGTTAAAAAATGAGACAACGTTCCTCCAGAATGATATCACAAAAGCATATGACAAAACAGACTACACTAGAAAATCCACATAACATTTGGCAATCCCCAATCCAGAGTCCGGAGAGGCTGCTGCGTATTAATATCACGCTACCATCTTAACGCGTTCCCCAGAAAGGAGTTCCAAATCGACCAGACAAACAAGACCAAAAACTAAAGCTACAAGACCTGCACAAAACCGCATAGTTACAACATATAGTTACAACAGTGCAAACAATAGCATAATTGATAAAAAAAACCAGACCATGGGCACAGTAAAAATAGTCCAAAGATGTTAAAGGACTATAAGTTCAAAAGAAATCACCACACAGTTTCCACAAGACCCCAGGGTCCCGACAGACTCACCATCCCATGCTGGCAGCAGAAGGGAATACCCCCGCTATGGACTTTCACGGCGCCGCCCGACTCAGCCTCGTAGACACAGCACACAATGAAAGCGACCTGACCGCAGCGGACTCCGAGTCAGTCGAACCTCCGAGCCGACAACCATCCCCTCCGGCACAGCTTCGCTGAGCATATTAAGACGCCCCCGCCAACGGCCATCGGCAACGCGACCCCGAGGACTGGGGGCCTGTTCTTCTCAGCAGTCCCAGAGCTCACAGCAGTAGCAGCAACGAAGAAGGTCTTCCTGGAGATTTCCCGATGTTCCTCCGTGCTCCCACATCCGTTTTCAACTGATTATGATTGTGCACAGCACCCCGCTTCACAAATAACAGATAATCAGCTCTGGAGTGGCCGCTGCAAGCTGCATCGCGCCGCCATCTTGGAAATAAAAATACATAAATAATACATAAAATACATGAATAAGCAAAATAAATAGAGAACATGATATAAAAAGTTCTTGAAAGCAAGCCCATAGGTTGTGGGAACATTTCAATGATGGGGACAAGTTCCCCTTTATTCCCTTTGGTTCAAGGTGTGAGTCCTAAGGCTCCTGTACCTTCTTCCTGATGGCAACAGTGAGAAAAAAAACATGTCCTGGGTAGTTGGGGTCCCTGATGATGAATACTGTTTTCCTGCAAAAATGCTCAATGGTGGGGAGGGTTTTACCCGTGATGGACTGGGGTTCTATTCACTATTTTTTGTTGGATTTCAAGAGCATTGGTGTTACCATACCAGGCTGTGATGCAGCCAGTCAATGTACTCTCCACTATACATCGATAAAAGTTTGTCAAGATTTTAGATGTCATGCCAAATTTCTGCAAAATCCTAAGAAAGTAGAGGCACTGCCATGCTTTCTTCATAACTGCACTTACATGCTGGGCCAAGAGAGGTCCTTTGAAATAATACAACCTGGGTTATAGACTTCAATACCTAGGAGATTCAAGTGTTCATCTGCACAACTCTTAAATGCTTAGTAGGATAGAAACTGTCCTTGAGCCTGTTAGTACCGTTCAGGCTTTTGTATATTTTGCCCGGAGTAAGATGAAGAAAAGATAGAATGTCTGGGATGGGAGGAGTCTTGAATTATGTTGGCTGCTTTTCCACAGAAGCAATTTTTTTGACAAGGATGAGGGACCAAAGAGAATGTCATTGATGAGATGCAGTCTTAAGTTGTCAGGGTAACTATTATTTTCAAAACTAACAGAGACAGAAAAGAAAACAATAATGAATTGAAGCAGAAGGATCTCATATATGGAAAATAAAAAAAGTAGTTAGCAGAAGTCGTACTTACTATCTGAAGAATTGCAATATACCCAAACAGTATTAATGGTGTTGCTCCTTAAACTTATTTAGGACATAAGTTTTATTAGGAAGGATATGATAGCATTGGTAAGGGTGCAGAGGAGATTTAGAGGATATTGCTTGGGATGAAGCATTTTGGTTATGAGAAGATAGGTCTGTTTTTCTAGAGAGGATGAGGTTAAGAGAGGACATATAGCATAAGCCTTACAGCATCAGAATAGGCCCTTCGACCCACAGTCCATGCCACATTAAATATGCTAATCTTTCTCCTTTCTGATCACACATGGTCCATATTCCTTCATTTTCTGACATGACTCAGGCATAGAAAATTATGAGGGGTGTAGAAAATAATCCATTATCAGAGAAAATAAAATCAGAGGGCAAAGATCTAGAGTAAGAGATTTGGAGGGGATTTTCTTTACCTGAAATGCACTGCCAGAGAAAGTGATGGAAGCAGAATCACTAAGCATTTAAGAGGTGTCCGGATAAACACTTGAACCTCCTAGGCATTGAAAGTACAGGATGATGGAATTTATATGGCTGGATGCTCATTGGTTGATACAGACATGATGTCCTGCTTCCACTCAGTATGATTCGATAATTCTCATTAATAGATAGACTTGTAGTTTACACTTCTACCAGAAATTGTAGATTATATTTCTTGGGCAAAGTGCCATTTCATGAACATATTAATTTCTAATGTCTAGATTTTTGAAGAATGTCTTTCTATCTGCAGATAAATAATATTTGTATTTTATACTCAATCTGAAAGTAAAAGATAGATGGGTTGTCACACCTGTTTCACATGTGAGCCACAGATACACCTGCTGACTTTCATCTTTAGATTTGCTCCACTATATTTTATGATAGTCCTTTGGATAGTTAGAGCAGGTTGCATCAACACACATTATTCTTTGTTTTAAGATGTAGCTCATTAAATATAAAAAAGAGAGAGTGATATAGAATTATGTGCTATGACCAAAACTAAAAGACAATAGAACCTTATGGAAGGAACTTTAAAAATATTGAGCAACACACACAAAATGCTGGAGGAACTCAGCATCTAAGGGAAAGAGTACAGTTGATGTTTTGGGCCGAGACCCTTATCAGGTGTGTGTTGCTTGGATTTCCAGCATCTGAAGATTTTTTCTTGTTTGTGATTAAAAAATGTTGATCTAACATTGCCAACAGAGTTAACATGCACTAAAATACACACATAAGTTGGTAGATAAGAGTGCCCATGTCCAAAGTTCAAGGTATATTTATTTTCCAAGTATGTATACATTATACAACCTTAAGATTTGCCTCCTTACAGGCAGCCACGAAACAACAAACCCTGAAAAACCCATCAAAACCCAACAAACACCCAAGGTGCAGAAAGAAAAAACAAAATCATGCAAAGTAAGTAAGTAGCATTTAGAATGGAAGTGAGGCAAAATAAATACCAAACTTGTAGATATCTCTTCCCTTGGTGGTGCTATCCACTTAATTCCACTCCCCTTCTCTTTCCTTATAACTATTTTCACATTCAGTAATTACCATCTTTTTTATATTGAATCTGCTATGAATCTGCCTTTGTTGTCCTCTTAGGTAATTCACAACTTAGTGTATGTATCTTTAAGAAACTTAGTTCTTTCATCAGTTTTCTCTGTACTTATATTTACCAGCTTATACTCCCAAGACTGAAAACTATGACTGGTTTTGGAAATGAAAGTATAACCAGTCTGCCATAGATTGCCTATTTCACAAATCTAGGTATTGCTGAGTTTTTTTTCACTGTTTAATTCTTTTCCCAGCTATCTCTCTAAACATGGAATTTCTGTCTTGTACACCCAAATCTATATTAATATTACATCAAGAAAACCTGAATAAAAATTCTATGGAGCATTGCTGACGACTTGAAAGGTGACCAATTCACATAATTATCTGCTTTATGTCCCTTAGTCCATCTTCTGTCTGTACTTTACTGTCCCTTTAGTCCCATAGAATACAATTTCACTGGCAGCTGCCATGTGGCAGTCTGTCAAATGAGCTTTGAAAGGCTAGATGCACAGCATGAGCCGCACTAATTTCATCAGCCATCTGGCTGTGATGAAGCACACACACCGATGAAGTTTGCCCCAACACATTTCCATTTAGGGAAATCCTCCAACTCTCTGCCCTTTTCATGGCCACTATCCCAATCCACGGTGAAATAATTGTTGTTCTCCCATTAGCCTTGCAGCTTTCTGAAACTGACCTGCGGATTTGCTTCTCTACTCCCTACCTGGAGGCCAGTAGGTTTGTAGCAGGGTTGAAGCTGTTCCTCAATTGATATTTAATGCAACCAGAAACTGCTTATGAACTGTTAACTACTTCATATGTCTCCAGTGCTTTAATATTGCTATCCCTAACACACACAAACTCCTTCAAACAACACTATTTAGCATTTACATGGAATTTGTCTCTGTTGGTCCATCTGTCTTCACTAAATCCTTAAGTTCTAAGAACCAAAGCCATTACCTGAGGAATGTAGGAGCAAGGTGTTAGCCCCTTGAGTTTATTCTAGTATTCAGTAAGATCAGTGATCTGTAATCTAATTCATGATCACAATAAATGGCAGGGCAGGTGTGATGAGCCCAATTGCCTACTCCTGCTAAATCACTACATAACTGTCATTGTCCTTTATCCATCTCCTTTACCTACAGTTAAGAATTTTTCAATTTACAATAAAACAATGGACAACTAAGCATTAGTTATTATTTGCAAAAGAGAGATGCAGATTTTCACCACCTAATGTGTGCAGAAATGTCTTTTTTTAAACATCCCTTCCGGCTGTACCAGCACCAGATGAAGACCCACTCTGGCCAGCAGAAATATTTCTTGATCTACCTGTCAGTTCTCTTTGTTATCTTGTGGACCTCAGTTAATTCACTTAAACTTTCTATCTTTCAGTGAATTCATCTCCACAATGTGTAATCTTCTAATTTAATCCTTGAAGACCAGATATGACTCTAGTAAATCACCGCTGCACTCAGTCCAATGCCAGTATCTCCTTTCTCGCTATCCCAGAACTGTTCAGAATACTCTACCTGTTATTTATCCAGTGCAATGTAAACTTCTACCCCTCTGCATTCCTGCTGTCTTGTTAAAAAGGTCTACATTCCATTAGCCTTGGTTACTTCCTGTTTCCTTTCCTTATATTTATTTATATGTATGGGCTGAGAAGTGGCTTCAAACGTTACTGCTTTCATCTTTTCACATTCCGTTTGATCCTTTTGGGTGGAAAATGGATGGGATTACCATTCCCTACACAGAAGTGTGTTTGAAACAGTCTTGTTGTTTGGCCTAATCTTTTAATATCCTTGGCAGGTTCATGGTTTTACACTATTTACAATAAATGCTTAACAAGCTGTCAAACACCACCAGTCAGGATGCAAGTTAAAACAAGCTCAATTGCTCATTCAGGCAAACATCATTTAACCAGTGGACTGAATGTGGCTTCTGATGCAGGGTATAAATGGTTGATACCTTTAGTTCACTGCTAACCATTAATTCCAGGCCAAGGTAAAATTTTTAATCTCTTAACAAGATACTTTGTGATTGTTTGGATGAAGTTTATTGCACCCTCTGCAGGTTATACCATTCACTACATGTGATAACATGGATAAATTGCTGCATCATAGGTTACAAGCTGTCTCTGGGTAATGAACAGGTTATGTTTTATGGTAGTCCTTAAGTCGAATTTGCCTATTTGTGAGAAAATACATAAAAATCATTCAATATAGTAACCATACGTTCATAGCATTATATTGAACGGCATTGGAAGAAGACAAGACTGATGAGAGAGAACAATTACTGAAAGTGGAAATTAGTTCTGCCATTCATATGAACAGATGCTTATCTGTACACTGGACCTTTGAGTATTATGGGAACTCACTCATATGTAGAGGTTTTTGTTAGTTAGGCATACATAATCCAAGCTTGATGTAGGAGGTAACGTTTTGCCGAAGACTGGCTGACTAACAGAGTAGGCATAAATAGGTATTTTTCTGGTTGTCAAGATGTGGCATGGGGATTGGTGCTGGAGCCTCAGGCTAGGCTGAGGGCATTGAGGTTGATAAATTTGCTTGTGGGACAAAGTTAGGCAGGAAAGTGTGAGAATCAAGAAATTTCAGATGATGGAAATCTGAAACTGCTGCAAATACACAATGGGTCGGACAGTATCTGTGGAAGGTCAAACAGTTAGTGATTTGGGTATGAGACCCTTTTTCAGAACTACCAAGTTCCCACAAAGTTCCCAGACTCAGATTGCTTCTCCTTAAACAAAGGTTGCCCAACCTGCTGAGTATTTCCAACATCTTCCATGTATGTAGGTAGGAAGGTGTGTTGTGAAGAGGATATGAAGGGGAGAGAAAGGGATGTGAATAAGTTACATGAAATGGCAAATGGAAGAAAATGTGGGGAAATGTAAAAATACCCATTTTGACAAGAGAACTGAAAATAAACTTTTCAGAAATGATGTGATTGTGTATAACCATGAGTTGTAGAGGGGTTTTGTTAACCTTGTGAAAGCCTTGAAAAAGGCTAATATACAGTTATCTCAATTAATCATTGTTACGAATGTGACACAACTCTGAGGGGCCGAAGGGTACAAAGTTGCCCCCTCCTTTTTGAGAATCGCAAGATTGCTATTAATTCGGGTCTGGGACCCAGGAAATGAGAGAGAGACGTCCAGAATACATAGGTTTGGAATGTGTCCTGGCCCCAGAAAGGCAGAACCATTGATAACGGCCATTGTCTCTTGGAGACGGAATTGTGTATTGAGTACTGCACTATTCATTGAAGCCCCTCAGTGGACAACCAAAGTGGTCTGGTTGAGGGATTGCATCATCCCAACCTGATTGACATCTGAGACCCCGTGAGTAAGGATAAAAAAGGGGTCTGGGGAACAACCCCTTTAGACGCACCAGGAGAAACGCTAGAAATCCCGCGACAGCGTTTGACAGCAAAAGCCGATGGGGGCTCGTGTGCGTCCTCCCTTGCCTGGGTGGCGGGCTCATCACGGAAGAACGGCTTAGCTAAAGGAGAGGCCACAAGTGAACAGCCACGACAACGAGACTCCTGACGGATCGAAATCATAAAAGGAAAGTCGGCAAGTTTTTCTCCAAATCTCTCTCTCTCTCCAACCATTGTAACACAGCAGTCCCCAATGGCTGCAGCCTGCATGAACTGAGTGAACTTTATATTTCCATCGGACAATACGTTATCCCCTAGACAACGATAGAGATTTCTTATTGATTATTATTATACCCGCACTTTTAGATTTAGTATTGATGACGTATATTATCTGTATATTTGCATTGATATTATTTTAGTGTATTTTTATTAATAAATACTGTTAAAAATAGTATCATCAGACTTCAACGGACGTCTCCATCTTTGCTGGTAAGTGACCCAGTTACGGGGTTCGTAACATCATAAAAAGAAGCAGAGTGATATCATTTACTGCCTGGGCAAATGAAAGCAAAAGTAGAGGGATTATATTACTCAGTTAAATGAGGTACTGGTGAGACCTTATCTGGAGCTCTAATATTGGTATCTTTATTTAGCGAAGAACATGGATGCCTTGGAGGCAGTTGAGAGAATATTGCTGGACTAACACCTGGAATTGGTGGATTGCTTGAAATGATCAGGTTGGACAGCTCAGCTCTGCATCTTCTGGAATTTGGAAAAGTGAGAGGTGACTTGATTGAAACATAAGATCCTGATGGGCCTGGACAGGATAGATACAGAGAGAACAGAAATCTAGAATTTAGGGTCACTGCTTCAAAATAAAGGGTTGCCCTTTTGAGATAGAGATGGTCATGAACCTTGAACCTCTCGTTCAGAAAGGATGCTGGCAGCAAAGTCTTTGTACATTTTACAGCTGCAGGTAGATAGGTTCTTGATAAGCAAGTGGGTGAAAGTTATAGTGGGTGGTCTGGAATGTGAAGGTGATATTCAATTTGATCAGCCATGATCTTATTCAATGGGAACACAGAATTTTAAGCAAACCAACTACTCGTGACACGATGACACAAAAATCAGTAGAGAGGTGGATAGCAACAATATTTGTCTAAGAATAAAGCAGGATATAGATCGCGTGTTGGCACGTGGCCAAGTGGTTAAGGCGTTGGTCTAATGATCTGAAGGTCACTAGTTCGAGCTTCAGCTAACGCAATGTGTTGTGTCCTTGAGCAAGGTACTTAACCACACATTGCTCTGCAACGACACCAGTGCTAAGCTGTATCGGCCCTTGCCCTTCCCTTGGACAACGTTGATGGTGTGGAGAGGGGAGACTTGCAACACGGGCAACTGCCAGTCTCCCATACAACCCTGCCCAGGCCTGTGCCCTGGAAACCTTCCAAGGCGCAAATCCATGGTCTCTCGAGACTAATGATGCCTATTTAGATCATGATAAAATAGGGAAAAGTTAGCACAGTTTCCTTAAGGGGAAATCTTGCCTGACAAATCTGTTGGAATTCTTTGAAGAAAACACAGGCTAGATAGACAACAGATAGTCAATGTCTGTTATCTGATGTTGTTTACTTGGATTTTTAGAAGGCCTTTGATAAGGTGCTGCATATGAGTGGATAGCTTGTGCCTCTTCCCCAGGGCACCACTGCTCAGTACAAGAGGACATGGCTTTAAGGTAAGGAAAGGGAAGTTCAAGGGGGATTTTAGAGGAAGGTTTTTTACTCAGGGTGGTTGGTGTGTGGAATGCACTGCCTGAGTCAGTGGTGGAGGAAGATACACTAGTGAAGTTTAAGAGACTACTAGACAGGTATATGGAGGAATTTAAGGTGGGGCATTATATGGGAGGCAGGGTTTGAGGGTCGGCACAACATTGTGGGCCGAAGGGTCTGTAATGTGCTGTACTGTTCTATGTTCTATGAGGCTATCTAACAATACAAGAGCCCATGGTATTACAGAAAAGGTACCAGCATGGACAGAAAATTGGCTGACTGGCAGGAGGCAAAGTGTGGGAATAAAGGGGGCCTTTGCTGGTTGGCTGCCAGTGACTAGCGGTGTTCCACAGAGGCCAGCGTTGAGACCTCTTCTTTTCACGTTGTATGATGGAATTGATGGCTTTGTGGCCAATTCTGAAACAATATAAATATAGTTGGAGGGGCAGGTAGTGTTGAGGAAGCAGGGAGGCATGAGAAGGGCTGAGAATTGGCAGATGGAACATAGTTTAGGAAAATGTACGGTCATGCACTTTGGTAGAAGGGATAAAGGCATAGAATATTTTCTAAACAAGGAGAAAATTCAGAAATCAGAGGTGCATAGGGACTTGGGAGTCCTCATGCAGAAATCCCTAAGGGTTAACTTGCAAGTTGAGTTGGTGGTAAGGAAGGTAAACACAATGTTGGCATTCATTCGAATATAACAGCAAGGATGTAATACTGAGGCTTTATAGGGCACTGGCGAGGCCTCACTTGGAATTTTGTGAGCAGTTTTGGGTCCCTTATTTAAGAAATTATGTGCTGGAATTGGAGAGGAGGTTCATGAGAATGATTTCAGAAATGAAAGGGTTAACATATAACAAGTATTTGATGGTTCAGGGCCTGTATTCTCTGGAATTTAAAAGAATGAGGGTGGGGGATCTCATTGAATCCTGTCAAATATTGAAAGGCCTAGATAGAGTCGATGTGGAAAGGATATTTCCAATAATGAGGGAATCTTGGACCAGAGGGCAACCCCTGAGAACTGAGATGAGGAGGAATTTCTTTAGCCAGGGGTGGTGAATGTGTGGAATTTATTGCCACAGACGGGTGTGGAGGCCAAGTTATTGGTATATGTAAACCAGAGTTTGATACGTTCTTAATTAGAAAGTGTGTAAAAGGCTATGGGGAGAAGACAGGAGAATGGAGTTGAGAGGGATTATAAATCAGCCATGATGGAATGGCAGAGTAGACTCACCGGGCCAAGAAGCCTAATTTTGCTCCCATATCATATAGTCTTATGGATCAGTTCGATTCTCTATGTACAGTGGTAAGCAAAAGTTTGGGTACCCCGGTCAAAATTTCTGTTACTGTGAATAGCTAAGCAAGTAAAAGATGACCTGATTTCCAAAAGGCATAAAGTTAAAGATGACATTTCTTTATAATATTTTAAGCAAGATTACTTTTTTATTTCCATCTTTTACAGTTTCAAAATAACAAAAAAGGAACAGGGCCTAAAGCAAAAGTTTGGGCACCCTGCATGGTCAGTACTTAATAATACCCCCCTTTGCAAGTATCAGAGCTTGTAAACGCTTTCTGTAGCTAGCTAAGAATCTTTCAATTCTTGTTTGGTGGATTTTCGTCTATTCTTCCTTGCAAAAGGCTACTAGTTCTGTGAGATTCTTGGGTTGTCTTGCATGCACTGCTCTTTTGAGGTCTATCCACAGATTGTCAATGATGTTTAGATTGGGGGACTGTGAAGGCCATGGCAAAACTTTCAGCTTGTGCCTCTTAAGGTAGCCCATTGTGGATTTTGAAGTGTGTTTAGGATCATTATCCTGTTGTAGAAATGTGGTGAACTACATATACCTGTCTGGACACGCCCCACTGCTGACTGCTCCTGTGGCTCCTCCCACTGACCCCGGTATAAAGGCGATTGGGGCCTGAGCCCTGCCCTCAGTATCCAGGATGTAGCATGGTGGTCAATTGCTGCTTGTTCTTTCTTCCAGTCAATAAAAGTCGATATCTCACCTCACGTCTCAGAGAGTTATTGATGGTGCATCAAGAAGCCATCCTCTTTTCATCTTCAGCTTTTTTTACAGACAGTGTGATGTTTGCTTCCAGAATTTGCTGGTATTTAATTGAATTTATTCTTCCTTCTACCAGTGAAATGTTCCCCATGCCACTGGCTGCAACACAAGCCTAAAGAATGATCGATCCACCCCTGTGCTTAACAGTTGGAGAGGTGTTCTTTTCATGAAACTCTGCACCCTTTTTTCTCCAAACATACCTTTGCTCATTGCAGTCAAAAAATTCTATTTTATCTTTATCAGTCCACAGGACTTGTTTCCAAAATGCATCAGGATTGTATAGATGTTCCTTGGCAAACTTCTGACGTTGAATTTTATGGTGAGGACGCAGGAAAGGTTTTCTTCTGATGACTCTTCCATGAAGGTCATATTTGTGCATGTGTTGCTGCACAGTAGAACAGTACACCACCACTCCAGAGCCTGAAGGTCTTTTACAGTCAAACGGGGGTTTTGATTTGCCTTTCTAGCAATCCTACGAGCAGTTCTCTTGGAAAGTTTTCTTGGTCTTCCAGACCTCATCTTGACCTCCACCGTTCCTGTTAACTGCCATTTCTTAATTACATTACAAACTGAGGAAATGGCTACCTGAAAACGCTTTGCTATCTCCTTATAGCCTTCTCCTGCTATATCCGGTATCAACTATTTTAATTTTCAGAGTGCTAGGCAGCTGCTTAGAGGAGCCCATGGCTGCTGATTGTTGCGACAAGGTTTGAGGAGTCAGGGTATTTATAAAGCTTTGAAATTAGCATCATCTGGCGATGACTGTGAACAAGCCATAGCCCTAACAAGCTAATTAAGGTCTGAGACCTTGGTAAAAGTTATCTGAGAGCTCAAATCTGTTGGGGTGCCCAAACTTTTGCATGGTGCTCCTTTCATTTTTTTCACTCTAAAATTGTACAAAACAAAAATATACACTCATCTTGCTTAAAATGTTGAAAAGAACGTTTCATCTTTAACTTTATGACCTTTGGAGATCAGTCCATCTTCTACTCACTTAACTATTCACAGTAACAGAGATTTTGACCAGGGTTGCCCAAACTTTTGCATGCCACTGTATCTAACAAGTTGATATTCTAGACCTAGGACTGAGGAAAATCCCATAGTAGGGTCTTTATAACTTGTGTCATTATATGATCTATATTCTAAGGAGCAAGCAGCTTTCTGCTAATAAGTAATATACTGTATTTATGTACTAATTTGCTAATACTGGTGAAAAGGTAATTACAACTGCTGAAGTTTTCATGGAAACAAACTTCTATTTTCTCTTACAAGAAAAAGTCTGCCAGAGCTGGAAATCCAAACAACACACACAAAATGCTAGAGTTCCTCCAGCATTCTGTGTGCGTTCCTTTTATTTTCTCTTTGCAGTTGTAAGTTGAGCAGGTTTTTGTTTTCAATATGAGAAAGATAATTGCAGTTTCTGCTATCCCTTGCCTTTCGGCACTTTATCATATCAGTGGAAAAGATTATTTTAATCAATGTTATGAGGCTAACTACAAAATACTTGGCAGCACTATTCCATTACACAAAGGGTATATGTGAGAAACATTAATAATGTATTTCTTTGGTTACTTATATCTCAGATTATTTTGGCAGAGAAGTTAGAACATAATATTTGTGGAAAGATTGCCTGGAAGTTTGAAAGCTTCCTGCTCCTATAACCACAGAACATTCTATAAAATGGTGCTAAAGTGCTGCTTGAACTGTAATGTAATATGCACCCATTGAAATGGTGTTCCTCTAAGGAGAAACTACATAAAAATTCTCAATCAGTGGTCAGTCCCACTACTGCTGGTTTGATCACTGCTGCGTTAGTGCATTTGGAAACACCTGACCTTTTCTTTTTTTAAAAAATTAAAATTTGCCACATTTTCAATATATATATAATGTAAATAATAGAACTTTGGATTGCTGTTGCACTGTCAATTATGTAGATTTGAACCTAATGGACTGATAAGGTGAAAGGTATCAGTATCTGATGACTGAAGTGATAGCGTGAGACATCTGTAGGTTTTGAATTTCACCAGCATTAAAATTAGTTTGATAAGGCAGTGCAGCAGTTAACCTCTGGTGCTGTCTGTGTGGAGTTTACATGATCTCACTGTGACAGTAGAGGTTCCCCCCCCCCCCCACCCCGGTGCCCTGCTTTCCTTTCCCAATCAAGAAGGTGGCTACTGTAGACTTACCCTGCTGCAGGAGAATTGGGGTAGGTTAAATGAGCATTTCAGAGAGAGTAAGTTGCAGGGAAATACGTAGATGAATTTGGACTGCTGGGTGTGCTTTAAGAGCTGGCATAAACTTGATAGGCCAAAGGGTCTTCCTCTATGTCAAAGGAAAAGATGGGAACAATATTTGGAAAAATGTTGTTAATTTTTGGGAGAATCATTCTGTCACATTCACTGCACAATACATTATCACTAATGTCACTTATTCATCTTTGCTGTTTTTGACAATGAATAAATGGGAAGGGCTTTTTTATAAAGCAAGGAAATTAATTGATATTCGTACTTCCAATGGAAATAAAAACTGAGGTAAATCAAGATGGATTTAGACAAACTGATGTGGATAACAACTTCTAGTGAAAAATGAGATGGAGCGCCTGTGTAGCAAACTTCACCTGTACATTGTGATTATGGATTTTACTTTTCAGGTTTTCAGAGCAGACCTATTATTTTATTTTTTCTGAATATGCAGGAATATGACCATTTTCTGAACTTGGCATATTCATTTTACATTGTAAAAATTAGACCAGGAAAACATAAACTATGCCAAAATGGACTGAATTATGCCTGAATTCAAGTTTATTTTGAGCAGGCAAACTGATATTGTCTTTCAGATCCATTAAGAAATGCATTCACTATCTTTTGGATGGCTTAATGCAAAATTGTGGTATTGGTCAGATAGCAAGCTATATGTAGTTATGTATGGGAACTTCTGGGATGTATAATGCATTTGTGCAGAACAAATAGGTAGATGGATTTCAGGGCTAATGGGATAATTTGAATAATAACTAAAATGGATAAGAAAATGGATCTTGCATAGGTCCCTCAGGACATCAAGCCGATGTCTGGCATATGTGAAAAAGCAAATGAGATGTTGCATTAAAAATGGAAAGTACTGTCAATCAAGGAAGCAATTCTACCACCATTTACATCATTGGTCAGACCCCAGAGCAATGAGCAATAGAGAGATGCAACTGACATGGAGAAAGTTCAAAATGGAGTAATTGAGGAATCAAAATATAAGGATATTATAACAATCTGGAGTTTTCAATTGGAAGGCACAAGACTAATGGTATTGTCACAATTTACAGCATGGATCATTCATATATCATTTCCCTGGCTTGAAAGTGCAGAACAAAGGACAGAGTTTGACCTAGAAGAGACCAGGATCCTGATCCACATAGGTAAATAAAGGCTCTGCAGGTGATTTCACTCCAAAAAAGAGCAGATTAAAATTAAAATCAATTTGAAGCCATTGAGATCGCTGACATTATTTCTGTAGCCATTTTAACTGCGGTTCCTGCAATATATGTAAATTGAAATTGCCCTTGTTGGAAAGCAAATGCATCTGATGAACAGGAGGGCAGACTAGATGCTTTCTTTAAACTCAATTTTCAGTGTCATGAGATGTTTACAGTGTTCAAAATAACTTGCCCTAATGATGACAAATATTCAGTCATAAGACTATGATCAGTTAAGATACAGAAATTAATACTATCAGATGTAAAATCAAATGGACGTCATTTCTGATGAAATATCACTGATCTGAAACATTGACTCTGTTACCTCTACATCTGCTGCCTGACTTGCTGAGTATTACTAGCATTTTCTGTTTTTATTACTAATCTCTTTTCTTTAAATAGGTAATCTCTGCCCTAGCAAGAAAAATAGGTCCAGCAACTCTCAAAAGATTATGATATTCCAATCAGCAACATGTTCCACTGTCCCACTATTCCCTTGAAAAATAATTATTTTTTAACACCTAATTTAACTCTGGCCCTGAATAATCAAAGACTACGCTTTGGGATCCACACAGACCTTTTCAGTGAAACAAGCTACCTACACCATCGTCTGCTTAATTTTAAATCTTGATTAGATTATCTCAAGAAAACATTTCTGTAAATATCTACATTATCCAACCTCTTTGTTCCTATCTTTGGAACCAAGCTATTTCGATTTGGAAATTGTTTTTGTAAGTTCTTCTTTGCATTCAATCCAAAATTTTCATCTGAGGATATTAAAACTAAAGCACAGTATTCCAAATGAGGCCTAGGCAAAATGGTTGTTATGGGGACAATATTATATATTTTGGCTTATGATTAATACTCTTATGTACATCCTGGAATCTAAGCTGTTATTCATAATGATGGAGTCTATGTTTAGAGATCAATAAACTGGAATGCCCAGATCTTTCTCCTTCTGTGCCAGACTTTATGTGGTCCCTGGAGATTTATCCTGCCCACATATATAACATTATACCTTTTTCAATTATATATCATTTCATAATCACAACATCAGTGCCTATGCACAGACTCCTTACATAATAGTAGAGAATCTTCAGTATTTGAGACAAATCTTATTATATCATACTCAATACTGACATGTAGATCGTTAATTAGAAATCATCATAACACTATTTTCTCCTGTCTGCTGGTCCTTTCTAGTTTGCTTGTTCAAATACATATCACATATAGTGTTTGTAGTTAATATCTGTTAAGAGACGTGATTCTCAGAACTCAGCTAACTTCATATATTCATAGTAACAACATTACCATTACTTTGCTAACCTTAAACACCAAGCTGTATTGCTAAATTTAAGAATATTACATAAATTCACTAAATCAGTTCTGTTAAGGAAACATCCCTACTACAGATAAAATATTTGCATTTCCTCCCTATTGATTGATAGCTTGGAAGACTGATCTCAGTTATATTGAAGCAAGCTCTCTTGGGCCTGTGTGTAGAGTTCAAATGACAGAATATCTTCTCTTACTAGGTATAGCAGAACTTACTATGATTTAGTTGCTTCTGGTAAACATTCCATAAGTTTGATGGGTCTGCAATTTGCATCTAATTGTGATATCAGTAATGGAAATCAACTAGTGTTCTTTAGGGAAAATGAGTTTTTAACCAACACAGTTTCTGCAGAAGTAAAATGCTGACTATACTCAAAATGTCACACTACCTTTGTAGAGGGAAACAGAGTTATTGTTTCAGGCCAACTGCATAGCCATTACAACTACAGAATTTGTTCCAAAGAATTGCCAGTGCATGTCAGGAAACTCTACATCCATCAGTCCTTATTTTTTTCTAATTAAAACAAATAGACCTTAAATGGCAAATTTTAGATGGATAAGTGCCCAGTGTGCTTTTTGGCACGCATTTGGAGTTACAAAGCCAAGTAATCCTGCCCATCCAAAAGATTATGAGCCTATGATGAGGACATTTTATAAATTTTTAAAATATTTGTCGTATTTTTAAGAGTGAATTTATTTTTCTAGGCTAAAACTTTTGTTGATCTCTGCATTTTTAAAGCAAAGGTAAATTTTAGATTTGTTTGCCTTCCTGCCATTTGTGTTGTTTAAGACAGATTGTGCAACAAAAGTAATTCGATGGGCACTCAAAGTAATTGTGCGGGCAGGCATGAGGTACCAAGCACCAAGAGCTATGTATCGTTGCAGAGACGTCAGCAGATAAAGGAGAGCATTTCATCAATTAGGTTAAAATTGTATTGTTAAAAGACTTTTAATGAACTGATATTCCCTCAGCCACACACGTCATCACATCTGCAAATGCAGATGATGCACAGATCACAGCAGTCGTCCTTTCATTTGCCGCTGGCATCTTATTACGTGATCCCGAGGTTCCCAGTAATCCATGAGCGGTATCCCCTTACTGGTAGAAAGGTACTCTGGCAGTGTCTTAACCGGTGGTGCAGTGCATTAATGCACTGGTCCATGCAGCAGGGGTATTGCAGAGTTTTAGTAGCTTCATTCTCCACATAGTACCCAGATGACCATCACAGCTTATGAGAATGTTTTATTACTGGTACGTTATTCAACCCATCAAGCCTGTATCAACTATTATTTGACACTTATCCTTGATAGCATCCCAGAAAATGCATTTTATACTTTCCCCTTTGTACTTACAGTATGTTATTCCTACAAGGACATTCCTAAAATAAAGGTATTAAAGATATGTGCACATTGTAAATATGTTGCCGTTTCGTTGCATTTGAGAGAGTAGTGACATAGGCTACTTGACATAAACTGCACTGCACATGGCTCTTTTAATCCGTCCTTTGCTTCTGCATCCAGACACCTAAACAGACTTTCCAGGTAAAGCAGCAGTTCACTTGTACTGCACCGCTGGTGTTCATGTCAGAGAAACCAAACAAATGTTGTGGAACATCTGTACCCAATCCACAAGATGAACCTGTGCTTTCTGATAGCTATCATTTTAATTCTCCATCCAATTCCCACTCTGGTGTATCTATCATGCTTGAAAGAACAACATCACTTCTCTCATGTAGGCATGTTGCAGTCTTCTGGCCTCAATACTGAATTCTCTATCCTTAGCTAATTCACTTTCTTTGCCCATATCAAAAATGGTTATTTCTGCTGCAAGTCATCTATCTGCGATATTAGCTCAGTTTTTTTGTTCTCTATTAGCAAGCTTAGCATGCTCCACAGCCCTGTCATTTGTGATACATAACAGGCAAATAACCACACTCACCATCTAGCTGACCAATAACCCATTTGACCTCGTGTCATACTATCCTGACTATCCTCTCATCACATTTTCTGTAACTAAAAATTAACTTGTTTTTCTCCTTTTCTCGGTTCTGATAAAAGGTCTTCAACCTGAAATATTCTATTTTCCTCCTTGTAGGTGCTACCTGACCTGTTGAATGCTTCTAGAATTTTTGTTTTAATTTCAGATCTTCAACATTTGCAGTTAATTTTCAATTTTTTTGATTGCTACAGAATATTTAACCAGCAGAGGGCAGCGCTTTTGACAGTGAGCTTCAGGACCTGTTGGTATGTCGGTTCTTCAGTATGAATTGTTTTTATTCTGTGTGATCACAAGATGGCATCAGCAGCCTCAAAAGGCCTAGCTGATTTTTGTTTGTTTAGACCTACAGATCAGAACTATCGTAATGGATGCGATTGAGCGAGTTATTGTGGCTTGTCGTTTTGAGGTTATTTATATCTTTCCAATAAATCTACATTGCACTTTCTTCATCTCTAATATTTCTTTCCAGTGACTAGAATACTGTAGTTTGTTTCAGTCTTTGGAAAGAAAGCAACCATCATTTCACTCGAGAGTTATCATTATCTTTAATTTTGTAACCAACATCTCCTAATATAAATAGAATATAGGATAGTTCAACATAGGAACAGGCCCCTTGGCTCTCAATGCTGCACTGAACTCACTGAATTAGTAATCAAATGACTAACTAACTAATTGACCAAGATGGTGCAAGCAAACAATGTGACCAACAAGGACTTCCTGCAGACGGTTCACAAAACTACTTCCATTATTTTTTTTTACTTCTTCTTCTTTCAAATATGATTCTACGACTAAGCCGCATGCAATTGGAACCTGTGATTTACATCTTGATGTTGTGTTTTTGGGCTGACTGAATAATCTGGCACTTCGCTGCCTCCCAGGGGGTTCGATGAGGTTGGGAGTGGAGTGTGCAGCCTGGTGGCCGGACATGATCGACTTCATTACTTCTCTCCGACAGAGGTGTCCGGCAAGATTGCAGTCGATGAAGACAGGAGTGTAATGTGGGCGGATGTTCGGTGCCATCGTCCTATGTTTGACTGGTCTTGCTCTCTCCCTCGCTGTCGGAGGAAAGTGCAGGAGTCTTGTGTTCCATGTTACAAGGTTTGATTGGCATGGCTCGTAGCTGTGGATTCCTTTTGGGGAACTTTGAGGATCATGTTGCATGTATTTCTGGGTTCTCGATTACTTTTTTTTTGCTGTTTTTGAGCAGTTTAATTGGGTGCAGATTGGGGCGCCTTGGCAAAGATTGGCTCTGTGGTCTGTAGTTGGCTGTCAGTGTGGAGCTGAACTGAACTAAACTGAGGACTCCTGGACTCCTGTTTTGATGTTTGACCTCCTATGTTTGTTTATTGTTTACACAATTCGCTCTTTTTCGTGCATCGGGTGTTTGATATTGTCTTTGAACAGGTTCCACAGTGCTTCTCTGTTTTGTGGCTGCCGCGGGAGGACAAATCTCAGAGTTGCATTGTGTGTACATACTTTGATAATAGATATACCTTGAATCTTTGAATTAAACTAATTGCTTCTGTCTTCATAACATCCATATCCTTCCATTTTCCTGACATTCATGTGCCCATCTAAAAATCTCTTAAAAGTCTCTAATTTCTAATCTAATTTCCTTCTCATTTTTCAGCTATCTCACAGATATTTAAAATCTTTCCTGCACACCTAGGTATCTTTGTTAATCATCTGCATTTAGAAATATGTTGCAAATTGTATTTATAAAGCACATTTAGCATAGAAACTTATTTTAAGAGGTTTAATAGGGGCATAATTAAAGAAGATTTGACAATGAGGCGCAAAGAGATACTAAAGTGTCCATTATGGTCTTATTCAGAAGTATGTTTTTAAAAGTGGCTTAAAGAAACAAAAGAAAGCTTAGAGAATCTTAGATATTTGCCGCTGAAGGGATTGTGTGATGATAAAGTTTAGGAATAACTGAGTGGCCCGAAATGAAGAATGCAGATAGCTTGGAGGGTTGTAAGCTGCAGGATATCAGAGAACCAGGCAAGATAAAGCCAGGGAAGGATTAGATAAAGAAAATAAGAAGAACTTTAAAATCAACACCTTGTTCAACTGGTAAATCAACTTAGGTCAGGAAGTATGAAAGTAATGAGTGAAATGTTTTATCGTTTTCACTGATTTCATCCCAGCGTATATTGTTTTCACTGAGCCTTCAAAGACACCTCAGGGTGAAACATTGAAGCCAAGGTCCTGAATATTCTGGTTGAATTTCATGCAGATGCCAAGCTAAGGGATGGAGTTGGTGGATAGGGAATAGTGCTTTTAATTATCAAAATCTATGACTCCCTGATCATACTGATGGCTGGATGAAATCTTTCCATCCTCAATCCAAAACTCTGCCATCTCACCTTTTGCTACATCAAAAGGTACTTCCTTAGAAGGTTGGTGTCATTCAATGTCTGTAGTGAGATGCTGAAGATGTTCTATAGGTCAGTTGTGGAGAGCGCCCTCTTCTTTGTGGTGGCGTGTTGGGGAGGAAGCATTAAGAAGAGGGACGCCTCACGTCTTAATAAGCTGGTAAGGAAGGCGGGCTCTGTCGTGGGCAAAGTACTGGAGAGTTTAACATCGGTAGCTGAGCGAAGGGCGCTGAGTAGGCTACAGTCAATTATGGAAAACTCTGAACATCCTCTACATAGCACCATCCAGAGACAGAGAAGCAGTTTCAGCGACAGGTTACTATCGATGCAATGCTCCTCAGACAGGATGAAGAGGTCAATACTCCCCAATGCCATTAGGCTTTACAATTCTACCGCCAGGACTTAAGAACTTTTTAAAAGCTATTATTAATGCTTTTTGAGATAGTGATTTAGATGCATATCATATTTTCTTACTGAGTTAAGTATTGTATGTAATTAGTTTTTGCTACAACAAGTGTATGGGACATTGGAAAAAAGTTGAATTTCCCCATGGGGATGAATAAAGTATCTATCTATCTATCTATCTATCAAAATGCACCTCATTTGTTTTCAAACTTTCTATCTCTCCATAGTTTCCTATGAAGGCAGAAGACATGGCACAGGAACTAAAGCTGTACTTTCACTGTGCTCAATAAAAAGCAACATGCTCTCACTGCTACAGTAAAGAAGGAAGGAGAAGTTCCAGAGGATTCCAGATTACTTTTATCAACATGTTTGGATTCTGAGGTGATTGGTGAGGTCACTGTGGGACCCATGGACTCTGTTGCAGGTGGAACAAAAAGTCTATGTTTGTTGAGGTGATGAACTTCTTGCAACATTTACATTGGAGTTCAATGCATTTCCAACATATGAATGAGGTTCGTTGCTGAATGAATGGTATTTCTCCATTTTGATTGATCATAGCCCAGGGATTCCCAGATGGGATGCCATGCTTTTTCAAAGGAGGTTTTGAGAATATCGTTCCACCGTTTCCTCTCTCAATTAGTAATCAAGTAACTTATTTATTTATTTGTTTGTTTGTTTGTTTGTTTGTTTATTTGGGATCTCTACATCCACATTCCTCAGTGTAAAGCTCTAATCTTTATTAACATCTCTATGTATTTCTGGTCAAAACAATTTGCTGCCTTCTCCCTACCTCCACCCCACCACTGAGCTTTAAACATGATTAACTTCTAAGTAGGTCTTTGTCTCTTGTGATGAGGTGGGGTCACTATCTCTGCCTCTCATGGTTTGCTCAAGTGAAAATCTTGCCTAACAAATCTGTTGGAATGCTTTGAAGAAGAACCTTCTCCCAGAGAGTTGTGGGGGTCTGGAATGCACTGCCTCAGAAGGCAGTGGAAGCCAGTTCACTGGATGCTTTCAAGAAGGAGCTAGATAGCTATCTTATGGATAGGGGAATCAAGGAATATGGGGACAAGGCAGGAACCGGGTATTGATAGTAGATGATCAGCCATGATCTCAGAATGGCGGTGCAGGCCCGAAGGGCCGAATGGTCTACTTCTGCACCTATTGTCTATTGTCTATTGTCTAAATAACAAGCAGGATAGACAAAGGAGAATCGGTTCATGTTGTGTACTAGGATTTTCAAAGGGCCTTTGACAAGGTGTCACACATGAGGCTGCTTAGCAAGCTATAAGCCCGTGATATTACAGGAAAGATTCTAACATGGATAAAGCAGTGGCTGATTTGCAGGAGGCAAAGAGTGGGAATAAAGGAAGTCTTTTCTGGTTGGCTGCTGGTGACTAATGGTTTTCCATGGGGTCAGTGTTGCTACTGATTCTTTTTACGTTATATGTCAATGATTTGGATGATGGAATTGATGGCTTTGTTCCAAAGTTTGCAGACAATATGAAGATGGGTGGAGGGGCAGGTAGTGTTGAGGAAGTAGAGAGGGTACAGAAGGAGCACACACAAAATGCTAGTGGAACACAGCAGGCCAGGCAGCATATTGATATAGGAAGAAATACTGTCCTGACAAAAGTTCTCGGCTCGAAACGTCGACAGTGCTTCTTCCTATAGATGCTGCCTGGCCTGCTGCATTCCACCAGCATTTTGTGTGTGTTGCTTGAATTTCCAGCATCTGCAGATTTTCTCATGTTTGGGTACAGAAGGACTTGGACAGATTAGCAGAATGAGCAAAGAAACGGTAGATGGAATACGGTGTCAGGAAGTGTATGGTCATGCACTTTGGTCGAAGAAATGAAAGGGTACACTAAATGGAGAGAAAATACAAAAAACTGAGGGACCAAGGAACTTGGGAGTCCATTTTCTCATTTCCTCTAATATCATTCACTCTTAAAATAGATCTTAGATTCAGAACATTATGAAATTCATTTTCTTCATCTCTAATCCTTTCCATCTGCTGAATCATTCCTATTTCAATTATTTTTGCCTAACATTAAGCTTATCAACTGAACTTCCTCAATCATAGGTCATTACACCACCATGCCATAAATGCTTGCCTCAATAGAGCTAAAACAGAACTAAGGCATGTATCTCCCGGCTCTGTGTCTTTTTTTCTAATCAGTTTTATGTTTTTGAGTTGCATATAATAACAAGTTATGAATTGGAAACAAGTGGCAAGTGGTTCCTGTTAGCTGGGAGGAGACTTGGAGGTTTCTGCCTGTGCATGCCTGACAGGATGACACCACCACCCATCCCCCCACCACTACCTGCGGCCAACACCGATGCCCCAGGGCAATCCGGATGGGTCCTATGGAACTCCTTAATCATTGATGGATTCAAAATGAAACTGGGCACATCCAAGACCTCTCCTCCAAGCTGTAGCCTTCCCAGTTGACCAGGTACTGCACATATGGTCCACGGCAACATGACCCCACCTACCAATGAACCTTGTACACTGGACCTCCTTCCACCGTCCTAGGTTCTGGAGGTGTAGGCTCAGGTGGTCTTGAGTGGTCCATGAACAATGGGCTTGAGGCAGGACATGTGGAAGGTAGGTGTGATCCTGAGGAATGGTGGCAGCTGGATACAATAAGTGACCTTGAAGGGACCAATAAATTGGGGCAAAAACTTCCGAAAGTAGGTATACAGGAGAAAATCCCCATTTCAGAATAATCTGACTAGGCACCAATGATGGTTGGTCTGGCGGCAGTAGGTGCAGTTGGTAGGTAGGATGGCCCTCTGTGCCCTCTTCCAAGCATTCCGGCAGTGGCAAACCAGGAGTCTGTGAACAGGATCTCCACTGTCAGCTCCTCTGTGAGGAGCAGCATTGGTTGGTAGCCATGAATCACTTCAAAGGGTGACATACCTGTGGCAGAGGGGGTGTGTAAATTGTAGGATTGCTTGGCCCAGACCAGTTACTTCTTCCACTTGGAAGGGTTAGAGAGGGAAAGCATCACAGAAATTTTTCCACTTGCTGATTGGCTCTTTCTGACTGACCATTGGTCTGTGGATGATAGTCAGAGGACAAACTTACTGAGGTGCGAAGAAGGGAACAGAAAGCTTGCCAGAAACAGGAGGTGAATTGTGGGCCCCGGTGCGACACAATATCCTGAGAGAAGCCGTGGAGGCAAGCTACATATTGGAGAACCTGTCCACCACTGTCATGATCACTGTGGCTCTATCGGAAAGTGGCAAACTTGTGATGAAATCCATGGTAATGTGAGACCACAGGCATCAAGGAGTCAGTATGGGCTGCAGGAGCCCAGAGGGCCACTGGTAGGAGGAATTCAACTGGGTATATTGAGGACATAGAGCGATCAACTGACATACATCAGAATTGGTGTTGCAAAAAACTCCAAGTACGTCGTGTGACTGGATGGCTGGAGTGGGGTAAGGAGTGGACCCACTAGAGTGCCTCAGGGCGCATGACCACTGTCACATGCATGTGATTGCCAGGAGTGTTGGGTAGAGGAGGTTCTTGCTGATCTGATTCTCAAGGTCCCAGATGATCGGGGTGAGGCCCTTGAGGATGGATTGATGGGCTGAGGGTCAGCTTCCATTTCATCTGGGTCAAACGGTGTTCTTGGAGCTGGGTTAGTAGGAGATGGTGAAGTTGAATTGGTTGAAGAAGAGGGCCCAGTGAGCCTTACGTGATTTGAGTTGGCAGACCTGTTGTATGGATATGAGGTTCTGATGGTCAGTATAGATCAGGAAGGGATCAGTGTTTCTCATCAATCAATGTCTCCATTCCTCCAAAGCCCATATAATGGTGAGTGGTTCTCTGTCTCCTACTCCAAAATGGCATTGTGTAGAGTTGATTTTGCACAAGAAGAAGGCACATGGATGTGTCTTCCCATCTGGTCCTCACTGGGAGAGGGTGGCCCCAGTGCCTATGTCAGATGCATCCACCTCTACCACAAAAGGTCCAGAGGGTTTCAGATGGTAGTAGTGGTGAAGCATGTCCTGAGCTCCACAGGTGTAGTCCATGGCAGCAGACCAGGTTGTCTGTGTGGTAGGTGACGGTGAGGGAGGTGAAAGCAATGGCAATTTGGCTATAGTTTCAGATGAACGGCAGAAGTTGGAGAAGCCCCAAGAAGTGCTGTAGTTGTTTGAGGGAATGCGGCTGGGGCCATTCAATGATCGCGCATACTTTCTCTGAGTCCATGGTTATGCCTTGGGGTGAAAGGACATCACCCAGGAAGGAATTAACTGGGATATGGAACTGGCAATTTCCTAACTTATGGTACACCTGGTTTTCGAGGAGATGCTGAAGGACTGAGAGGATATGACAGACATGGTCATGGACATCCTTGGAGAAGATGAGGATGTCGTCGAGGTAGACGAACACAAACCTGTGTGGCATGTCTCAGAAGATTTTGTTAATGAAGGCTTAGAAAATGGCTGGACTGCTGGAAGGTCTGAATGGCTAGTAGGTGTTATAAATGCATCCCCTGGTGAATGCAGATCAGATTGTGTGCACTGTGTAGATCCAGTCGGTGAAGATCTGGGCTCCCCAGAGTGTTTTGAATGACCTATCCATCAAGAGGAGAGGTTAGCAGTTCTTATTAGTGATTTTGTTGAGTCCACAGTAGTCAATGCAAGGCCGAAGACCCCTATCTCTCTTTTTGACAAAAAAGAATCCTGCAGCAGCTGGGGACTGGGATGGTCAACTGAAGCCATGCTGCAGTACTTCAGCAATGTAGAAATTCATGGCTAGGGTGTCAGGAGGGGAGAACAGGCCACCCTGGAGGGGGTGAGTGGCACCCAGAGGAGGTAAATGGCACAGTCATGTGGTCTGTGAGGTGGCAGGGTGCTGGCTTCCCTTTCACTGAAGGTGATTGCTCAGTCATGGTATTCCTTTGGGAGTTTGGTGGGGTAGAGAGTTTCCTCCGACTGCACGGATTTACAGGGTGAAGTCATCTGAGGTTGTAGGCATGTGGTCCAGCAGACGAGTCCCTAACTCAACAGCTCAACAGTGAACCAGACAAAGTGAGGGCTGTGAGTAGAAGGCCAGGGGTAAGCCAAGATTAGAGGAGTATTGGCTGAGTTGATAAGGAGAACTTGGATGGGCTTGTGGTGCTCTCTGATGCTCGTGCACAGAACATGTGTGCGCTCTGATCATTCCAGATCCCAAAGAAACGTCTGTCAATGGCTATGATGCAGAAGGGGTGAGTGATAGGCTAGGTAGGGAGTCCAGACTGCACACTCCGAGTCCGGTCCAGAAAGTAGTCAGCTGACCTGGAAACCACCATGTGTGTAGAGCGGCTGGGGTGTAGAGGAGGACAAAGAGAGTGAGTCGAGCTATGGTGCTGGATCTAAGGGCTAGGGAGCTAACTAGATAGAAGCCACCTGGTGGTGTCATTTCCTGGACCCTGTGGGCATTTGATGAGTGGGTAATCTGCGGCTCTGTTTTAAGTGTTGTCCACCAACACTCATGCACTTTTGAGGTTAAGGGAGCTCTCCCTAACTGTATGGGTTCCGGAGGTGTTGCTGATGGGGGTCCTGCAGCCTGAAGTGGTTCCGGGAATGGAACTACAGTTTTGGCTGATGATGTGGAGGGTCATTCCATAAGACGGCTGTCAATTCAGAGGGCCAGAGTTCCATTCCAGATGGGTCTCGGCCCGAAACTTCGACAGTGCTTCTCCCTATAGATGTTGCCTAGCTTGCTGTGTTCCACCAGCATTTTGTGTGTGTTGTTGTTTGAATTTCCATCATCTGCAGATTTCCTCGTGATTCCAGGGTTCTGTTGTTTTATATACCATAGAGGGGAAGTTCTAAAGGGGGGGAGGGGTGGCCTTACTAGTAAGTGAAAATTTCACAGCAGTGCTCAGACAGGACAGACTGGAGAAGTTGTCTACAGAAGCTATATGGGTGGAACTGAGTAATAGGAAAGGGTGACCAGGTCAATAGATTACATTATAGACAACCCAATAGTCAGGTGAATTTAGAATAGGAAATTTATCAAGAGATAACAGACTGTTGGAAGAAAAATAAGATTGTGATGGTACATGATTTTAACTTCCCACGTATTGACTGGGACTCCTGCATTATAAAAGGGTTGGGTGAGGTTCAGTTTGTCAAATGTGTTTAGAGAAGTTTTCTTAATATCAATATTATCAACATACAAAAGTCCCAACTAGAAATACTGCAATACTAGATCTCCTATTAGGGAACAAGATAGGGCAGGTGACAGAAGTGTGTCTAAGGGAACACTTTGGATCTAGTGATCATAATTCCATTAATTTTAAGATAATTATGGAGAGGACTAGTCCTTGGGTTGAGATTCTGAATTGGAGAAATGCCAATTTTGATGGCATCAGAAAGGTTTGTCAAGTGTGGAGTGGGATAGGTTGTTTTCTGTAAAAGTGACGGTAAGTGGAGGACTTCAAAAGTGAAATATTGAAAGTACAGAGTCTGTATATTTATGTTAAAGTAAAAGGCAAAGCTAACATGTTTAGGGAACCTTGGGTTTGGAAGAATATTGAGGCCATGGTTAAGAAGAAGAAGGAGGTACATAGCAGGTTTCGGCAGGTAGAAACAGATGAGGTACTTACAGAGTATAAGAAATGCAAGAGAACACTTAAGAGGGGTATCAGGAGGGCTAAAAGAAGGCATACAATTGTTCTGTCAGATAAGGTAAAGTAGAAACCCAAGGGCTTCAGCAAATATATTAAGAGTGAAAGGATAGCAAGGGACAAAATTGGTCCTTTTAAAGATCATGCATGCATGGAGCTGAAAGATCCATGGATTTTAAATGGATTTTTTGCACCTGTATTTAGAAAACAGACACAAAGTCTATAGAATTGAGACAAAACATGGACCATATCCAGATTACAGAAGACGAGGTGCTTTCCATCTTGAGGTAAATCCCCAGGGCATGACAAGGTGTCCCCTCCGATCTTGTAGGAGGCTAGTGCATAAATTGCAGGGGCTTGGTTGAGGTATTTGAAACGTCCTTAATCATGGGTGAGGTACTGGAGAACTGGAGGATAGCTAACATTGTTCCATTGTTCAAGAGCACGTCTACTTTCTGAGAAGGCCAAAGAGAGCTGGACAATGCACATCTACACTCACATCCTTCTCCAAGCGCACTGTAGAGAGCATCCTAACATGCTGCTTCACTGCTTGCTATACAATCTGCACTGTAGCAGACAGGAGAGCTCTATAACATATAATCAAAACAGCCCAATGCACTACCAGCACCAGCCTACCCACCATCAAGGACATCTAAACAGAAAGATGCCGGAAAATGGATCAGCATCATCACGAAGAATCCCACCCACTCCCACCAGGGAGGAGGCTAAACAACATCCACACCAGGACTACCAGAGTCAAAAACAGCTACGGTACTTTCCCAAAGCAGCAAGGCTGATCAACACCTCCAGCCACTAATCCACCACCACTACTTTATCATTTCCTCTCAGAGTCACCTCATGTACAGGCACTCCTGTGCCTAGCATTGCTTTACGGATGTACAATTAGTCTATGTATTTAAGGTATCTCATGTATTTACATTTATTGTGTTTTATTTATTATTGTATTATTTATCTTATAGGTTCTTTTGAGCTGCATCAGATCAGGAGTAACTACTGTTTTGTTCCCCATTACACTTGTGTACTGGAAATGACATTGAACAACCATGAAGAAAGGCTTGAAGAATAAATCAGGAAATTATAGGCCACTGAGCTTGACATCAGTAGTGTGTAAATTATTCTAAAGTACTCTAATGGGCAGGATATATTTGGATAGATTAGGCTGATTGGGTATAGTCAACATGGATTTGTGCATAGTAGGCCATATCCAACCAAACTTACAGAGGAAAGTTGATGCAGGAAAAGCAGTGGATGTTGTCTGCATGGACTTTGGCAAGGCCTTCATCAAGATCCTGCAAGGAAGGCTGATCCAGAAGGTTCAATCACTTAGCATTCAAGATGTAGTAAATTGGATTCAATGTTGGCTTTGTGACTGCAAGAGAATGGTAGTTGACGATTTCCTCTCTGAGTGGAAGCCTGTGGTTAGTGGTGTGCTGCAGGGATTGGTGCTGGATCCAGTGTTGTTTGACAATGATATTAATGATTTGGATGATAATGTGACAAACTGAATCACCAAATTTGCAGATGGCACCAAGATTGGAGGCTTAGTGGATCACAAGGAAGGCTATTAAGGAGGATTGCGAAGCTTTTAAAAACAATTTGAAGTCAACTAAAGAAGTCATTAAGAAGGTAAGATGAAATAGGAATGTAAACTAGCCAGTAATATTAAGGAGGGAGGATACCTCCTTATGTTCAGATACATAAAGTGTAAAAAAGAGGTGAGAGTCAATATCGGAACATTGTAAAACGATGCTGGAGAGGTAGTAATGGGGGACAATGAAATGGCAGATGAACTGAAAAAGTATTTTGCATCAGAGTTCACTGTGGAAGACACTAGCAGTATAGTGGAAGTTCCAGGTATCAGGGGAATTGAAGTGTGTGAAGTTATCATTACTAGAGAGAAGGATCTTGTGAAACTGAAAGGCCTAAAGTAGAGAAGACACCTGGAGCAGGTGGTGTACACCCCAGGGTTCTGAAAGTGGTAGCTGAAGAGATTGTGGAGGCATTAGTAATGGTCTTTCAAGAATCACTAGATCCTGGAATGGTTCCAGAGACTGGAGAATTGCAAACATCACTCCACTCTTTAAAAAAGGAGAGAGGCAGAAGAAAGGAAACTATAGGCCAGTTAATTTTACCTCAGTGGTGGGAAGATGTAAGAGTCGATTATTACGGATGAGGTCTCAGGGTACTTGTAGGCACATGGCAAAATAGGCCATAGTCAGCATGGTTTCCTCAAGGGAAAATCTTGCTTGGCAAATCTGTTAGAATTTTTTGAGGAAATAACAATCAGTTGATGTTGTGTATTTGGATTTTCAGAAGGCCTTTGACAAGGTGCCACACATGAGGCTACTTAACAAGCTACGAGCCCATCATATTACAGGAAAGATTCTAACATGGATAAAGCAGTGGCTGATCGGCAGAAGATTAGGAGTGGGAATAAAGGGAACCTTTTCTGGCTGGCTGCTGGTGATTAGTGGTGTTCCACAGGAGTCTGTGTTGGGACCGATTCTTTTTACGTTATATATCAATGATTTGGATGATGGAATTGATGGCTTTGTTGCAAATTTGCAGACGATATGAAGATAGCTGGAGGAGCAGATATTTTTGAGTAAGTAGAGAGGCTACAGAAGGACTTAAGACAGATTAGGAGAATGGGCAAAGAAATGGCAGATGAAATACAGTGTCATGAATTGTATGGTCATGCACTTTGGTAGAAGAAATGAAGGGGCTGATTATTTTCTAAATGGAGAGAAAATACAAAAAAAACTAAAGTGCAAGAGGATTTGGGAGTCCTAGTGCAGGATTCCCTAAAAATTCACTTGCAGGTTGAGTCTGTGGTGAGAAAGGCAAATGCAATGTTAGCATTCCATTTCAAGAGGATTTGAATATAAAAGCAAGGATATAGTCTTGAAACTTTATAAACCACTGGTGAGGCCACACTTGGAGCATTGTGAGCGGTTTTGGGACCCTTATCTTCGAAAGGACGTGCTGAAACTGAAGAGGGTTCAAAGGAGGTTCATGAAAATGATTCCAGGATTGATTTGCTTGTCATATAAAGCATGTTTGATAGCCCTGGTCCTGGATTCACTAGAATTCAGAAGAATGAGGGGTGATCTCATTGAAAACTATCGAATGGTGAAAGGCCTTGGTAAAGTGGATGTGGAGAGGATGTTTCCTAGGGTAGGAGAATCTCAGACCAGAGGACACAGACTCAGAATAGAAGGTGTCCTGTAAGAACGAGGATGAGGAGGAATTTCTTTAGCCAGAGAGTGGCGAATCTGTTGAAATTTTTCCCATTGGCAGCTGTAGAGGTCAAATCTTTATGTATATTTAAAGGAGAGGCTGATAGATTATTGATTGGTCAGGACATGAAGGGATACGAGGAGAAGGCGGGAGACTGGGACTGAGAGGAAAATTGGATCAGCCATGATGAAAAGGCACAGCAGACTCGATGGGCTAAATGGCCTGACTCTGCTCCTATATCTTGTGGTCTTATGGTCTAGCAAAGCTTGCAGCAGGTTCTGGACCTTCCGGAAAAATAGTCCGAAAAGTGGCAGATGGAACTTAATACAAACAAGAGGTGCTGCACTTTAGGAGGAGAGACCACGGTAGCACATACACGGTGAACAGTAGGTTACTGATGAGTGCGGTAGAACAAAACGACCTGGGAATGCAGATAAATAATTCCTTGAAATGGTGTCACAGGCAGATAGAGTCATAAAGAGAGCATTGGACAAATTGCCCTTCATAAATTAGTGTTCTGAGTACAGGAGTTAGGATGTTATGTTGATGTTGTATAAGACATTGAATGTCCGAATTTGTGGTGTTCTATGCAGCTCCGATCACTTAGCTCCAGGAAAGATATCAATGTGATTGAAAGAGAAAATTTGCAAGGCTGTTGCCGGGACTTCAGAATCTGAGTTAAAGTACATCAGGACTTTACTCATTGGAATCTAGGAAAATGAGAGGAGATTTGATAGAGGTATACAAATTTGAGTGGTATACATCAGGTATTTGTAAGCACATTTTTCCCTGAGGCTAGATGTGGCTAGAAATAGAGGTCATAGGTTAAGAGTGAAAGGCGAAATATTTAACGGGCACCTGAGGGGGAAATTCTTCATTTAGAAAGTGGTGCAAGTGGTGGACGTGAGTTCTATTGTAACATTTAAGAGAAGTTTGGATGGGAGGGGTACAGCCCAGGTGCGGGTCAATGAGACTAGGCAGAATAACAGATTGGCATGGACTAGGTGAACTGAAGGACCTGCTTTTGTACTCTGGCTTTTATGACTCTTGACTCTATGACCCCAACTTTCAAACTTTTTCCCAAACTAAATTCGGTACATTTGCAGTGTTATTGTTGGAGGCAGTCCAATATTTGTCAGCTGAATGCAGATACATTATAACAAGTGTCAGCCACCAAATGCAAAACTCTGTCAGAACATGTCACCTTAACTAAAGCTTTCCATTTTTAATTCAAACCACGCTAGAAAACACTATCCATTAGTGAACCTTATGATTAACACTCCCTCTGGTCCACTCTTCCTCTCCTAAATAGCGACATCATTGTTCAGTGTCTGGCTTTCACTTACTATAATCCCTCTGGACAGTCTGCAGCACTCTTAAGTGTCCTTTTAGACACTGTTTCTCAATTACCATATGTGTGGTGAAATGCAACCATCCCACTCTTTTGTTAATGGAAATAATGAAATCCATATATAAAATCAATGTTTTGAAATCACCCTGCTGGATAAAGCGGTGGGTGTTTAATATATTCATCCAGGCATTGTCTGTGCTTTTAATGCAAGTATTAACCAACTTGTCCTGAGTGGTTAAAATCTTTGCCAAAATATCAATGGAAGGAATTTCAGATAAGTATATCAATAATTTATCATTTAGCAAAATTAATAGAACTAGAGACCTCCCCCACACTCTTCAAATTAAATGCTACTAATGTGAATTGTAGAACACTGCATAATATAGTTTCTTTCTGAGACCCTACTTTAATGTCATTGTGTTAAAAATACAATAGCATTGATAAATCTACAATTTATGAATTTTGTTAAAA
Source organism: Hemitrygon akajei (assembly GCF_048418815.1). Taxonomy (NCBI): domain Eukaryota; kingdom Metazoa; phylum Chordata; class Chondrichthyes; order Myliobatiformes; family Dasyatidae; genus Hemitrygon; species Hemitrygon akajei. The sequence continues at coordinate 62,412,124 of NC_133136.1, forward strand.
TATATTTATTACTGCATCCTCCACCTAGATAGCCAGCAATAAGTTATCTTACAATCTTAAACTAGCTATAAAACTCAGGATATAAATTTAGCATTCTATTTGCCACTTACGTTTTATGATGAATAATTTACACCCAGGAAATATTTTAATAAATTATGATTAATATTTATTGACTTGGCTTAGTTTTTAGTACAATCAATTTGATTGCAAGAGCATATCGATATATTTGGACTGTTCTAGAATATGGTTAAAATATATACAGTGGGGGTCTAAAGAGATCTGGGAGCTGATTTAAATTAGGGATCAGAAGTAAATACAAAAGAATAGGTACAAGAATGTGTTACTCACGTAATCTGACATAAAATAATAAAAACCATTGAGAGGATCACTGGGGTCTCCCTCCCTCCCATTTGTGACATTTACAAGGAATGTTGCAGCCCAAAGGATCCTTACCACCCACCCACAGTCTCTTTGACCCACTACCGTCAGGAAGGAGGTATAGAAGCATCAGGACTAGGATTTCCAGATTGGATAATAGCTTCTTCCCTCAGGTTGTGAGACTAATGGAAACTCTGCCACCACCCAGGTCTGGTCACTAGGACAGCAAACTATTTACTGGTGACTGTCTACTTTTCACTTGTGTAGCGTACTACATGCATTTTGAATTATAGTTTATGAACTTACTCATGGTAATATTTTGATCTGTGTGTTGTGTGTAATCTATATTTTATGGGTACACCATGGTCCGAAGGAATGTTGTTTCACTTGGTTGTATATATGTACAGTCAGATGACAATAAACTTAAATTTTAACTTGAACTTGAACTTAAATAGCTCAACACCTAATTGAAATTCCAACTTTAATCATTTTGCTGTGTTGTTCTCTAATTCTCTGTTTTTGAGACAAAAATAATTTATTACAACTAAATCAGCTAAGATTGCAAATTTAAAGTAATACCTGAGCCACAGAATGTTTAGATCAAATATACTTTGGTGATTATACATAGATAAACAATTATAAGTTCAAGGAAAGCTAAGGAATTTCTTCACTGGAGATATGATTCAATTTAAAAATAAGTGGAGATCTGACTTTAGATTGATCACTAACTATAACTTATGTTAAATTTGTTCTCCACATTATACATCTACACTTAGTATAGCTAAAACTCATTGACTAGAAAGCAATCTCCTGTTGTTAACATGAACTGAACATAGGGCTGGGTTCATTAAAAAAAAACACTGGATAGGCAATCAGGGTGCATTGTGCCCAAATGCAATTGCATGTTTCATTTTCACATGGCAGGCTGTCTTAATTTTTAACTAGCAGCAGGATAATATGCCTGCCAATCTACATGATGTTGAAGATCTAAATTAAGCAAATAAAAGAATAGGTTTGATAGTGCTATTTTCATCCTAGAGCAGTTGGTAAATTTTAGATTTTATCCGTATTGGGTCTCGACTTTAAAGGCACATCAAAAACTGACCAAGAAATGGCAGTATATCCATTGTCATCCACCCTGTTCAATGCTTTCATGATCATTATAAATTATTATAAAATACCATGATTGCACATTTAGACGGAGATGTAACATAAAGATTTTTACTCCTCATGCATGTGAAGGATGTAAGAAGTAAAGTCAATTCAATTTATGTCAGATGGTATTGTAAGCTGTAGTGTCAGTGAGACTATTTCAACAACTTCACATATCATGCACCTGTTTTGAAATGGGGGGTCAAAATCACAGTTACTATTTTTTTTCTAGAACTTGTGGCCTTTCCAAGTTTGGGGTCATCCATTTGCATGAAATGCCAGATTAAAAGCCTGTGTAAGTTAAACAAAGAAGTTTCATTTGAACTTTGCCTTTCTTCCTCAATTTTGTGAAAACCTGTAACTCAAATCCTCACAAGCTTTGTATTATCTATTCATTACAATGATTTCAGCTTGATTGAGACTTTCTGGATGTATGACACCTACAGCGTATGGGGTGACATGGTGGTACAGTGATTAGTGTAACACTATTACAGCACCAGCAACCCAGGTTCAATTCCACCACTGTCTGTAAGCAGCTTGTACGTTCTCCCTATGACCAGGTGGGCTCCTGATTGTTGCTCTGGTTTCCTCCCACATTCCAAAAGATATACAGTTTATAAGGTTAATTGGTCCTTTAATGGGTGGTGCTGGTTCTTTGGACTGGAAGGGCCGTTACCATGCTATATCTCTAAGTAAATAAAATATGGGATCCTTGAAATGCCATGTTGAAATTCTAAGGCGATACGGAACAAGTTTTTCTGACGGTCCACTATAGTTACAACTGAAGATATATTGACATCTCACGGCATCTTATCACTGAGCATAATAAGGAGAAAATACTAACGTGAAGCACAGATCCTGCAATTCCCGAGCGATAGTGTGAATGGAGCAGAGCAGAAATCCTACCTACGTGGACAGCAGTCTGCTGATCCCATCCCAAATCCTAACTATAGGGTCAATTGCCTTGCCAAGATCTGCTCAGTGAGATTTTAATTAATTATAAGAATTAACATTTATTGCTGGGTTTAGCTTATGCCGCTGTGATTTTGATAGCAAGAGTTATCAATATTTGTGGACTGTGTGAGTATATCTGCTTAAAAATATACAGTGGGAGAGTTATAGAATTAGGTAATTGAAGTAAACAAAAAGGAAATAGATGTGGAAAATGTGCTACTCTCTCTTATGCATATCAGCTGATTGAAATTCTAACTTTAATAATTTTGTTTACCTTTCCCTAATTCTCTGCTTATCAGAGAAAAAAAAGTTTATTGTACAGATGAGTGTTGTTCAGAGCCAAACCACCTTCAACCAAAGTTATCCAAGTCATAGTTTGTTAGATTTCAAAAAAAAGTGCCTGAGCTGCAGGCAGAACAGATTCAACTGCAGGAAAGTAACACTTTATTAAGTGTAGTAATTTGCAAAACTCAGTTGATTTATTCATTTCTAAAGGCTGGTGGGGGTGTATGTACATGGGAAAGAGCTTAAACAACTCAAAACTGCCTTGTACATATGGCATTTCAATCACAATATAAATGAAATGTTTTACCTTTTATACAAAATCTTCAGTGACTTGGTCATCAGGCAGATGCTGGAAACCTGAAATGAAAACAGGTAAGTCTGGAAACACTCACCAGGTAAGGCAGCATTTTGTGAAAAAATGTATTGTTTTATATCAGAGATATACAATCTGAGTGTTTTCAATAAGAAGCTTTATTTCTTTTTCTTTTTTTTCCCACAGATTAAGCTTGGTCTTCTGAATACTTACAGCATTTTCTGTTTTAACCTAAGTTTACAGGTCTTCATTGTTCCAACCCATGGATGAATTTGATTTAGTTACCAGGACCTGCTGCAGAAATAGGTGAGTCTGGACTCTAGCGTCAAGCAGGTAGACTGAAAGCCCTGGGAATGGTCAACATGGAGATCAAAGACCCAGAGAGTAACCAAGAGGCTGGCAAGGGAAGTGGTTGAGAGGGAGCTTACAAACTTAAGAATGCAGTCATCTGTTGGACAGCGTGGTCTATTCTGGTAAAGGTCTGACAGATTATCCACAATTTCCACAGTGTGATCATTTAGATAGGGCCTTAATGAATTGTAAAATTAGTAATCTTTTTAAGTCACTATTTTGCCTCCATTTGCTTTCAGAGTTCTTAGAATTTTTGCACTTATGGTGTAAGGTGAACAGATTTCAAAAGGATTTCGAACAACAAACAATTGGCAAGAGGAAGTCAGTAAGTTCATCTGTTGGGGGAAGGAAATTGTCAATGTTGCAGGATTAATGTTGGTGTTGATCCAGAACATTGGCAATTCCTTCCACCTCCCCACACAACACACAGATGCTGCTCAAACTGTTAAATTCCTCCAGCAGATTGTTGCTTCAGATTCCAACATCTGCAGTCTCTTGCTTCTTCAACGTGATTTGCACTGATTAATTTGCTCTTGATACTCTTTCCTAGCAATACAAATAATCTAAAACACTACTCCAAGTCCTAATGAACATAGCTTTTATTATTTTCTTAAGCAGCTTAAAGAACAAGACCCTACGTACCAGACAGAAAATAAGCAATTGATAACTAGTTATATATTGTATGTTATCCAAATGTCTGTTACATTGTTTGTTGTGCTGGACAGAGCACTGTATTCCGCAGCAACTGTGAATGAATAACTATTAATGTACACTGATCACATTGGGTTCTGCATTGTGTTTCATATTGAGACGTACACTGTTGAACTATGCCAAGAGTCATGCATGCTTTGAGAGGGTCTTCCAGTAACGGAGCGAGAAACATATTGTTAACTTTCAGACTTGAAACCATCTTTAATTTACAATTTGGAGATTTAGTGCTTTATTTATTAATGCATTATTTTGTTCATTTAATTATCCGAGCAGATATTTTCAGAATTATCCAAGATGAAATCCAATTCTTGTTCAGTAATTTTCTGAGGAAGTGCTGAAAGATTGTACAAGCCTTCCCCAAAAGAGAAATAAACTGTTAAATAATACATGTATTTTCAAAGAAGAATATAAACAATGCGCAAATCAAGAATTGTGAAATAAAAATTATATAAAAATCTGACAGTGGTGACAGCAACAGAGACAAAATAATGAAAAGGATAATTTAATTTAAATTTAAACAAACATTGTCTCATATTTTGCAATAAAATGCATGTACAAAGATGGGTCACAATAAATTACAGCTGCCATTGCAGAATGCCCTTGACATTTCCAATTTTACACCATCAGATTTATCATTCTTGCTGATTTAAGCAGAACCTAAAACAAATATGGATCCAAAGGCTCACATTCACAGGTAATGGCAAGTCTAATTCACTGTGCTGATCCGATTTGGAAATCTATAGGGACCTGTAATTGCTGCATAAAAGAAACAGCAAATAAAGTCCTTTTTCTTTAGTGTCAGCAGACTGTGATTATTGCATTTATTGGATTTTACTGAATGGGTTTCACATTTTGTCAAATGAGCAAGGGAAATATACCTGCCCTCTAAGGTCTGCATTAGCATTTCTGCACCATAACAGTAGATAAACCAAAGTAATTTTTCAATTCCAGGTTGAATGTAATGGGATATCTGAAATCCCAAGCCATAGTTATTTTATGAAGTCTGACTCCTTTGATTTAAAAGAGCAGTGTTCTATTTTCTGAATCCACTTCTAAGTGTTTTGTTTTCCACTGGTGGTACAGGGACTATTTATTTACAAATGCTTATCAAAAGATGGGCATGAGCCATATGTTCCCTTCACAACCAGAATGGGCAAATTATACATGTAGACAGAGATCAGTTATTGTTCATCAACTGTGGATTTTTGGACTAATTACAGTAACCTAATGTCATGGGAAATAGTTCAGGAGGGAGTTGAGATCTAGCATTTCGTATGGAGAAATTGCATTTCCCTCATGCGAATATATAGACATTGACTCACTGAACCCATATTCCAGAGTTATTCATTTTTAATAAAAATGAGTTATAGAATAAAAAAATCGATTCAAATCACTGACTGTAATTGTTACCATATTTGTTTCTTTTTTATTGGACAAATTGTAAATTACTTTCTGATTATGTCTCAGAGCTCGATCATTTCTAGATACCAGGAATTTTTGTGCTGTAGATTTTTCAGCATTTTCAAGAACATGAAAAAGCAAAATGCAAAATTTTTAAAAGAACTGCTGGTTCAATTTTGTATCTTCCTTCCATGCAGCATGTAGAGTCCACTTTACTCCGGGCTTCACAACTCCCCAATCTCTGCTAAACTCCCAAAAGCAAGTCCAGAAAGTCAATCAGTATCTTATCCTGTCTTATTCACTTGTAACCATTGACAACTATTGTGTCTACATGTGCTTGGTTGGACCATTTGTTGCCATTCAGACAGAAAGCTGGTGCTCAAGCTGAATAATGAAAGAATGCCAAATTGTTAGACTACTTGTTTCAAACTGAATATATTCAGTACTAAAGAAAGCAGAGAGTCTTGTTCCTCAACATGCTCTAAAGTTGGATTTTATATTATTGGTTTTGGGACAAAATGGATCCGAATTGGTCCCAATAATGGTCCCAATTGCCATACTTTGTTTGCATAACGGTCATTGATCCCCAAAGTAACAAATTTCCAAATTTTCTGAGATGTATGGACTTAATAAAGAGTCATATAAATGCACGGAGCTTATTATTTTCATAGGTCCAACAATCTCAGGATTAATTCAAGCCTTATGTAGAAAGCTGTAAAAAATCCTATAATTTAAACGCTGGCCCAGATAGACTGGAAAGGCAAGGTGTCGGGACAGGAGGCAAGGATCCGGCCAATTTCGCTCGCTCTCCTATGATGTTCACTCCTCTCCTCGCAGCACGGAGGCTGTGAGACTGCCTGGCTGCTGTACCTTGTGTCTGTGAACTTCGTGCTGATTTGCCCCGCTAATATGATGAAGTGAGATCAAGGCTTTAGGCCTACTCTAGCTACTCAGGGTTCAGATGTATGGACTAAGTTTTGTTGCTTGCTTCTACTGTTTGCATGATTAGTTTTTTTTTTCTCTATGCATTGGGAGTTGGTCGTTTTTTCAGTTGGGTTCTTTTGGGTTTCTTGCTTTGTGGCTGTCTGTAAGCAGACAAATCTCCAGGTTGTATAACTTACACATACTTTGAATCCTTAATGCTTGGTCCTGTCCTCTCAGATGTTAATTTGGAAACTATTAAGAGATCATACAGCAAAGCTGCATAACTTTGTGTAAAAGAAAATCATGATTTCAAACCTGGCTCAATTCTTTTTACTGTTATAAGCTTAAAGATTAGCTTTATTTGAAACATCGACGTGTACAATGAGGTGTGGTTGTTTGTGTTGCAAGTGTCACCATGCTTCTGGCACTGGCACAGCATGCCCACAGCTCACTAACCCTAACTGCATATCTTTAGAATAGGTGAGGAAACCCAGGCAGTCACAGGGAGAATGTACAAACTCTTTACAGTGGGAAGTGAACCCCAATCAGTGATTGCTGGCGCTAGAAAGTGACACGCTTACCGCTACACTACCATGCCGCCTCTTTTAGCCCTTTATGCTGCACTCATAATGAAAGTTATGTAACGTTTTCTCAGTTTTAAAAAATAGTAAATTATTTGCCTTCTTAATCCATACGTCCCTGTACAGAAGAAAACAAGGACAATCCTTAGAACACTTTTTTGAGCTTTTTCTACCCATGTTATCTTTGGATATAGGATTAGGGTGTACTAGATTAGCAGCTGATGTCAAAAGATAGATCAAGCATCTGTGAATAATTACAAGGATTAAAAGGAAATTGTTAGGGAGTAATAGCAGAAAATGCTGGAAAATCTCAAAACATCATTATCTGTGTAAAGAAAAACTGATTTAACCTTTCAAGTTGAAGACCTTTTTATTTATTTTAAAGACCCTTTTTATTTTTACTTCAGACTTCCAGCATCTATAATTTTTTGATTTTCTTTACAAGTTGTAAGAAAATGTTGTTAAGATGACAGAATGGCCAAGAAGGTGACATTAAACTTTCAATGTAAGTATGAGGTATATATATTTCAACAAAAGATGAAAGGAGCTAAATCTATTTGAATCCGTAAAGGTGGAGGGTATGAAAAAGCAGACAAACTTTGAGGTTTTGATATACAAAATAGGGAAAATCCTCTTCATGGATTTTATGTCAAGAGATTTATAATGTAAAAATATAATGAAAACTCATATAGTTTTTTTGTGTGTTCACATTTAAATAATTCTGCGTTATCAATGAAATAGAGAAAGTACAACGCAGATTCTGTAGGATACTACCTAACATCAGCAATGATAGTAAAAGAACTTAAAGATTTGGAAATGTATTCATTAGAACAGTGGAAGATCATGAAGTTGTCCAAATAAAAGTTGTGAAGGAATTGGAGAGGTTAGGTGGAAGCAGACTGTTTCTAGTGAATGTACAATCCAGGATGAGGGCACTTAGCATACATACAGTTAATTGAAGCACATAAAAAGATAATAAATTGAAGTTGAAACAGACCAATGACATGGCATGTAAGAACAGCACCTTGATAAGCCAAATTGCCTGTTTTCATTTGGGTTTCAATACAATTTCATGTCCTGTGCTATTTACACAATTAATTTAATCCAGATAATTGAACTGTACTCAGATTATGTACAGTATGTCATTGGATTTGTACACCTGTGATCCAAGCAGTCTAAAAGCACAAGTTGTGTCAAAGAAAATAATCACCTCCAGATTATTGTGTGGAATGTTAATATCAAGCTATTCATCTGACACCATGACAGATGGACAATTTGATATTATCGTGCCACACAGCTATCTGTAATAACCTAATTTCAAGAGTGAAACATAAACAGAAGTTCTAATGAATGGTATTTCTAGTTATCTTTTTAAAAAATGCATCCTGTCTACTTTGTCTTTCAGATTAGTTTTAAATATATTTTTATAATTAATTTCTTGGTCATAGTGCCTCATTGTAAATTTGGATTCTGCAATTTATCACAGAAAACTCTCAGTCTGTTGTTTATATATCTGAAATTATAATCAATAATATGGAGAAATAATAAATTAAGATATTTATTAAATATCTCATTAAGGACTGATCATGCTAACTTTTGCTGAAGTTTGCATTGAGAATTCTTGAAGCTGATGGAGTGTCAAACTTCCATCAATACACTGAAATCTGGAAGTCTGGCATTTACTGGTAGATCCAGAAGATGGAATCTGTCAGTCTCCTCCAGGGCAGAACGTGGGGGTGGTGGGGTTGGCCTTGCATATAGTGGTAAGCCACCTCTTGGATCATTTACAAGGGTCTGAGATCATATTGATTTCCATGGAATTTTTAGGTCAAAAGTGAAGGTACAGTATGTTAATTTTATAAAACTATTTTGTTTTGAGTAATGTCTTAATGATTTGTAAGTAGAGTTTGAATTTTTCAGTTTTTATTTTTGGTTTACTTGGAAATGGGGATTTCAGTTTCATTAACTTTCAGCAAGTTTGGATATTTCAATCGTTGTAAAATACCACTCAACATGTCAAACTTTAGTGTCAATAAGCCATAATTAAATCAGAATTGGTAATAATGTAATTCGAAATACTAAAAGATCTTTGCCCAATATCCATCCACTTTTTTTTATTCTTCCAAAGTTCAAAGTAAATTTATAATCAAAGTACGTAGTATGTATTACCAAATACCACCCTGAGATTCATTTTCTTGCAGGGATTCAAAACACAACAAAGAGGCACAATGGAACCAATGAAAGTCTACACACAAACAAAGACTGACAAGCAACCAATCTGCAAAAGAAGATAAACTGAGCAAATACAAAAAGAAACCAATAATAATAATGATAATAAAACTAGTAAATGAATAATACTGAGAACGTGAGTTGTAGGTTCCTTAAAAGTGAGTCAATAGGTTATATTCAATGATCCGTTCAGTGTTGTGGTAAGTGAAGATGGTCACGCTGGTTTGGCAGACTGATCATTGAAGGGTAATGACTGTTCCTGAACCTGGTTGTGAGGGATCTTGCAGGCTTTTCTGTTTTTGGGCATTGTTTTTTTTTCTATACTAGGCCATGATGCAATCATTCTGGATACCCTCTACTGTGCATCTACAGAGGTTTGTCAAAGTTTTAGATGACATTTCATATCTGTGCAAACTTCTAAGGAAGTAGCAGCACTGCCATGTCTTCTATGAAATTGCATTTATGTTCTGGTTGCAGCACAGATTCTCTGATATGATAACATCCAGGAATTTAAAGTTACTGACCCTCTCCACCTTCGATCCCCTAATTTGCACTGGCTGATGGACCCACAATCTCCTTCTCCTATAGTCAATAATCTGCTCTTTGGTTTAGCTGACAATGAATGAGAGATTGTTGCCGTAGCACCGCTCAACCAGATTTACAACCTCCTTCCTATATCCAATTGGTCACCACCTTTGATTCAGCCAACAACAGTGGTGTTAAAAGCAAACTTAAATATGTCCAGTTCTTTGCACACTCTTGTCATGACCATCGCATCCCATAAATAAATGCCATTTGTACAATCATTCTGAGGTCTATATGCTACATTTAAAATTTTAATTCACCAGTTCTACATGTTGATATTTATTGTCACCAGAGTTTTATCAGAACAATGCAAATAAAAATCAATACCTCAAGTAGGCCTATTAAGATTGATTTATGTATTTACTTAGTATTTTTACTTTGTCTTTAATTACTTAGAATCATAGAATCATACACTGCTGAAGCAGGCTGCTTGGCTACGTTGACTATCCATCTATACCAATCCTATTTATCAGTGTTTGGTCTGTAGCATATATGCCTGAGTGCTCTAATATTCCATGCTCTAGCTAGCATCTTGCCCTTGCTGCCACTTTCAGGGAATTTTGGACTTCTACAGCAAGGTCCCTTTTTTATCGCAATACTTCCTAGGTCCCTACTATTCATTGTGTACTTCCTACCGCATGAGTGCTCCCAAAGTGTAATATCTCACACCTATCAGATTAAATTCCATTGCTATTGCTCTGCCCAATTTACCCAGCTGGTCAATATCATGCTGTAGCCTAAGACTATCCTCTTCAATATCAATAATTTTTTATGTCATCTGTAGTCTTACTAAGCAAACCTCATACATTAATATATAAGTTGCTAATGTATATAACAAGCAGTATCCCAGTACCAATCCACAGGTATCCAGTTACCCTCTACCTGGCCAATTTTGTGTTGGATTCAATGCTCTAACACTTTGGATCAATTGCTTCAATGATGTTTGCTGCAATTGTAATTGTGATATCTAATACAATCAGTAACACCTTTAGCAGTGGCAGAGCTCCAGCCCAGCTTTGCTGCCCACTAGGATGTTTCTAAAGTGGTGACTCTGCACCGTCCTCCTGAGGATCAGACACTGGGCCGACTGCATCACTGAACTCCAGGAGGATCAATGAGGCAGGCACTCTGTATTTTGTAAATGGGAGAGTGATGGTCCATCCTGCCCAGCGATTCTGGGCAAAAGAATGGATCACCTAGTACATATCGAAAAGAGATTTGATATAGGACTGCCTAAATATCATTTTCAGAGCTTACCTGAACCCTGGGGCCAAATCCTACTTTTATGCATCAGATCAGCACCAACAGTATATGCACCATTTGCTGGGTGAATGTGTTCATCTGAAATTGATGTTCAGCCATTTCCATAAGTCAGCACAAGGTATGAAATCAGATCTCCTTTATTTCTTTGGTCACAATGTCTGCCTTTCATCTGAAACCTGTAAAAAGCAGCAAATGTATTAAAATAATTGATAAAAGAGAAAAAAAGTCCTGCAGAACTGCGAAGAACAGGAATATGGATTCTTCTTCTTCTAAGGTTGTATGGTGGTTGGCAAATAGCTTTAAGGCACATTACTGTCACCCTCTGAAATGGAGTGTGGGCCAGGACATGTAAATCTGATATATTTATATTTGTATCAAGTTCTATGAAAAGACCAGTGTACTTAAGGAACTACACTATTTTTAAAGCAATAATCCTGTTATCCTTTCTGAAAAATACTGATAATTATAAATTGTATTTTATTTGATGATAACTTTAAAATCAATCATCCCTTCTCTTGGTTATATCTTGAACACCTCAGCAGTAAGTGCTTCTTGTTAATTACAATACTCACATCTCCCATTATTGTGTTTCTTCATTAGCAACAGTGTACTATTTAACCCTGTATGCCCAAACCTCAATCTCAAAATTATCACCTCCTCCCTCTTGCTCCCCCCTGCATTGCTCGACCATCACACTATTATAAAGATCGTTCACTCTTCATCCCATTGTTTTCTCCACATTTTAAAGTTTCACTTTTAATAATGTTTTTCATTTCTCCTTTATTGTAATTTATTTGCATGACCACTTCTGCTCGTCTACCTGCCTCCTTTGCTAATTTATCCGCTTACTTATTCCCTCTAATACCAACGTGCTGGAATCCACAGAAAACATGTAGAGTCCCATCATTTTAAGTCTAAATAAGGTTTGTATTATTGCACACATAATGTCTGGTCTTGCCTCTGAATGTAAGTGTAATGTGCATGTGAAAGTAAATGTTCAGAATCGGGTTTAATATCACCAGCATATGTTGTGAAATTTGTTAACTTAGTGGCAGTAATACAATGCAATACATGATAAATATAGGGAAAAACAAATAAATCAATTACAGTAAATATATACATATACACTTTAATAGTTAAAAATTTTTAAACTTAAATAGTTAAATTAAAAATGGTGCAAAAACAGAAAAAAAAAGTGAGGTAGTGTTCATGGGTTCAATGTCCATTTGGAAATCGGATGGGAGAGGGGAAAAAGCTGTTCCTGAATCACTGAGTGTGTGCCTTCAGGCTTCTGTACCTCCTTCCTGACAGTAACAATGAGAAGAGGGCATGTTCTGGGTGCTTGATTCAGGCAATATTACAACTTTCATTGGTCTCACTTCCTCCACCCACTGTAAAGCTAATAGTATAGCTGTTATTTCACCTGCAAATGCGGAGAAATCATCATTTATCCTCACCTGTTTTTTAATGTTAAAATCAGGCACTACAACTCCTACCCCTAATCTACTATTACAATTCTGAAGCATCTGTATATATTTGTAAATATCCATAATAATTATTATTTACATAAGATTCAATGATATTGTGATTTAAAATCACTTCTCTATTTTTCTGCCTTCTTTCAAATAATTTAAAATCCACCTCTGGTGTTTCACATAGCCATGGAGGCACACCAGGAGAAGGCACTATAGCACTCATTGCCTTATTACTAATTCCTGTCCTTTCTGTTTTCCCTTCAAAAGTCCATGTGAAACTTCTGATGTTCTTTATTCCCTTTTCTCAGCATGGATCTAAAAGCTGTTCAGTTGGAGGATTTTCTCCATTCCCTAGTAGGTTTACCCAATACGTTAACACAAGCTGTGTTCTTCCCAGTTCCAGAGATGTCTCTCCCAACTCCACCTGGATTGATGCTACTGGTGTCGTCTTTATGTCCCACTGATCAACTTTAATGCCCAACTTTGAATGATACCAAGTTTCTCGACCATACTGTGATGCTGATCCATAAACCATACTTCCATAGTCCAGTATTGATCTTATTAATGATCTATGGTTTGCTTTGAAGGGCTTCCTATCCGCTCCCCAATCCTTTCCTATTAAACACCTCATAACATTTTGCATTTTCTTACTTTTGGTTATTATTTCCTTTTGTTGACCATGTGAGTCTTTCATCAAACCAAATTCCTAAAAATTTAAAGTTATCCACACTTTCTATTTCTATAACATTAAGTTTTAGATTTAAATAATACACATAAAATGCTGGAGAAACTCAGCAGGTCAGGCAACATCTATGGTCTTGAATAAAGTCAATGTTTCTTACACTATCATAACCATTAGTTACAAAATTGAGTGCTGGGTTAAGCCATGTTTCTTGCACACATATCACATCCGGTTTCTCAGCAAAATCCCTCACATAATTCTTAAATTCCTGTTAGCTATTAAACTTCTAGTATTCCACTGAAGAAATTATGTCCTGCGAAAGGGGCTCGGCCCGAAACGTTAACTGTACTTTATTTCATAGATGCTGCCTGACCTGCTAAATCCCTCCAGCATATTTTGTGTGTGTGGCTCGGATTTCCAGCACCTGCAGATTTTCTCTTGTTTGTGAAGAATTAACATGATTAGTTTTAGTTACCTTTTAATAAACCTCAAGGTTTGGATCATTCTAGCTGCACTTGCTCCCATGATTGTTCTCTCATATTCGAAAACCTCGCTGCTTTCCTCACTACCATTTTTATCTTTCCTGTTCTAGTTTTTGCCTGCTCGCACAAAACAATTAATAACATTTGCCATGAATAAAACTAACGTATCTGTACTAATTGCTAACATTGAATTATTTGACTGAACTTGTCTTGTGTTTTCATTTGAGTCATTTCCTCCCTTAACTCTTCTCTCATTGTCTCCTATCCTAACTGCTTCTGCATGTGACATATAAAGCTCATTTGTTGGACTCCCATTGCTAATTTCACATTCCCCCCAGGCTATCATATGGACTCACCACAATTTCTACATTTTACCAGTTCATCTTGTCTGCACTGCTCATCCATACATTCTCCTTCCCATCTCTGCCTTTCCTTACACACCACCACTACATGCCCAAAATTCTGATGCTATAACACCTAAGTGGTGGTGGAACATAGGCTCTTACACTAAAGCACTTGAATCCAATCATTACTTTTTCTGGTAAGATTGAACCCTGAAATATTAACATAAAGGATGTGCTATTGACCTTTTCTCCAATCTTCACTGCTTTCAATCTTTTTATCTCAGTCACCGACCCTCCTTTAATATTTTTCTTTAGTACCTCTAAGGTTGCTCCAATCCCATTATCACCCTTTGACACCATTTTCCCCAACACTCTCCTCTATATCCTCTCTTTTGCCAAAATTTAATACCTTCATTGCTTTGTCCCTCTGCTCTGAATTTTTACGAACACCCAGCAGTGCTCCACCATGCAGAATTTTTGCCATAATAATAAGAAAAAAAGTGTTAAGAATATTTTTTTGAAAGAAAAAAAAAGAACCCGTACTAACTAAGAGAGAAAAAAACCCTACTAACTGGGAAAAAAAACAAAAAAAAAACATTGGGAGCACAACCCCAGAGCTATACATCATACAAGCTTCCATAGAAGAATTTAATTCTTCATTGTACATAGTGACATATTGACTTGATTTCCTTAATGTATTTTTTTGTTGCTCTTCAATAATAATAAAAAAGATTTAAAAAATGAAAGAATCTTTGCCATACTTGTATCTCCTAATACCTTCATCAGATTGTTAGTCAGTGCTGTTGGACTCAATGCATTTATTTCACTTGCTTGCTCAAAACTTAAACAGTACATTAAATTCCTCTCTGTCCCCTCCTTCAAGTCGATCGTTGTTCTCTATCATCATTATCATTTCCTCAATTATTTCCATTGTTTCTACCTGTCTGTACTTTCTTACACTCCTCATAGTCCCCTACATAGTCCTCTTCCATTCCACCACAACTACACGCCATCCTGACCCAGTCGCAGTTCAGGTTATGCCGAACCACCACGTCTGTCGCAAACTTGTCCACTCACCCGACAACCTTCTCATCCTAGTCAGCTCCTTGTAGAATGTGGATTCTACCTCTTGGACATTCTTAAGATGGGCTGCCAATTAGCAGGAAAAACAGCCCCTCTATCATTGTGAATGCAATCACCATGGTAATTCTAGTTATAAAACATCAGGAAAATGACTTTACAACTTTAAGCAAATTTAAAGGCCCAAGACACCAGCTGGTGACAAGTAGGGTGATGTGAAAGCAGGAGTTTGCCACGTTTATACCCCTTCCCAGAATCAGTAGCGAGCACAAGCATCATATTTTTTAACAAATGTAAACAACAATTCCAGCCTTTATTTATAAGTGATGACTTGTAAATATAAGATTGCTTTAAATGGATCTAATTAACTGGTGTTTACCAAATATCCCACCTTTACTCCAGGACAGATTACCTGAAATTGAAACCATCAGAAAGTAGGAACTGCCTCTGAAAGCAGTTATAAACATGCTAGTCAGATTACTAGCATGCCAAAGATCAGTTTCAGGCCTCCTAGATCAGAATGTGTGCTATAAGACCATAAGATAAAGGAGCAGGATTAGGCCATTTGGTCCATTGAGTCTGCTCGGCCATTTCAACATGGCTGATCCATTTTCCCTCTCAGCCCCAAGCTCCTGCCTTCTCCCCGTAACCCTTCATACCCTGAGTAAACAAGAATCTAACAAACACTGTCTTAAATACACCCAATGGCATGGCACCTGCAGCCGCCTGTGGCAATGAATTCCACAGATTCACCACTCTCTAGCTAAAGAAATTCCTCCTCATCGCCATTCTAAGTGGACCTCCCACTATTCTGAGGTTATGACCTCTGGTCTTAGACACTCCCATCATAGGAAACATCAACACGCATAAAACTGGATGAACTCAGCAGGTCGGGCAACATCTGTTGAAACGAGCTGTCAATGTTTTGGGCTGAGACCCTTCATCAGATGGAAGAAGGAGGGGGCAGGGGCCCTATAAAGAAGGTGGGGGGAGGGTGGAAGGTGCCAGGTGAAAAACCAATCAGAGGAAAGATCAGGGGGTGGGGGAGGGGAAGCAGGGAGGGGATAGGCCGGAGAGGTGAAGAAGGAATGTAAGGGGAAAGCACTATGGGTATTGGAAGAAGGCAGAATCATGAGAGAGGTGCTAAGCAGCTAGAAGAGGAGGGAGAGTGAAAGTGGGATGGTGGAAGGGAGAGGGAGGGAATTACTGGAAGTTGGAGAATTTGATGTTCATACCAAGGGGCTGAAGACTACCCAGAAGGTATATGAGGTGTTGCTCCTCCAAACTGAGTTTGGCCTCATCATGGCAGTAGAGGAGGCCATGTATGGACATATCCGAATGGGAATGTGAAGCAGAGTTGAAGTGGGTGGCAACGGGGAGATCCTGTTGGTTGTGGCGGACAGAGCAAAGGTACTTGACGAAGCGGTCCCCCAATCTGCGTCAAGTCTCGCCGATGTAGTTGGGGAACAGTACCAGTATAGATTTGGAGCATAGACTGTTCCACATAACCCACGAAGAGGCAAGCATAGCTGGGGCCCATGTGAGTGCCCATAGCTACATCCTTGGTCTGAAGAAAGTGGGAAGAGCCGAAAGAGGAGTTATTAAGTGTAAGTGGAAGAGAGGAAACATCCTCTCCACATCCATTCTATTGGGGCCTTTCAACATTTGATAGGTTTCACTGAAGTCAGCTCTCATTCTTCTGAAGTCCAGTGAATGCAGGTCCCGAGCCATCAAACACTCCCTATGTGACAAGTTTTTCAAATCCAGAATCAGTTTTGAGAACTTCCTTTGAACCATCTTCAAAGTCAGCATGTCCTTTCTTAGATAAGGGGCCACAAACTGCTCACAATACTCCAAGTGAGGCCTCATCAGGGCTTTATAAAGCAGCAACATTACACCCTTGCTTTTATAGTACCATAGAAGAACCATGGAACATTACAGCACAGAAGCAGACCTTTTGGCCCTTTTTGGCTTTGCCAAACCATTTTTCTCCCTAGTCCTACTGACCTGCACCTGGACCATATCCCTCCAAACTCCTCTCACCCATATACCTGTCCAAGTTTTTCTTAAATGTTAAAAGTGAGACCGCATTTACCACTTCATCTGGCAGCTCATTCCACACTCCCACCACTCTCTATGTAAAGAAGCCCCCCCAATGATCCCTTTAAACTTTTCCCCCTTTACCCTTAGCCCATGTCTTCTGGTTTTTTTCTCCCTTAGCCTCAGTGGAAAAAGCCTGCTTACATTCACTCAAATTATACCCATCATAATTTTATATACCTCTATCAAGTCTCCCCTCATTCTTCTACGCTCCAGGGTATAAAGTCCTAACCTATTCAACCTTTCTCTGTAACTCAATTTCTCAAGTCCCAGAAATATCCTTGTAAACCTTCTCTGCACTCTTTCAACCTTATTAATATCTTTCCTGTAATCTGGTGACCAAAACTGCATACAGTACTTCAAACTCAGCCTCACCAATGCGTTATACAACCTCTCCATAACAGTCCAACTCTTATACTCAATACTTTGATTTATAAAGGCCAATGTACCAAAAGCTCTCTTTACGACCCTATCTACCTGTGATGCCACTTTTAGGGAATTTTGTATCTGTATTCCCAGATCCCTCTGTTCTACTGCACTCCTCAGTGCCCTGCCATTTACCTTGTATGTTCTACCTTGGTTTGTCCTTCCAAAGTGCAATACCTCACACTTGTCTGTATTAAACTCCATCTGCCATTTTTCAGCCCATTTTTCCAGCTGGTCCAAATCCCCCTGTGAGCTTTGAAAACCTTCCTCACTGTCCACTACACCTCCAGTCTTTGTATCATCAGCAAATTTGCTGATCCAATTTACCACATTATCATCCAGATCATTGATATAGATGACAAATAACAATGGGCCCAGCACTGATCCCTGTGGCACACCACTAGTCACAGGCCTCCACTCAGAGAAGCAATCCTCCACTACCACTCTCTGGCTTCTCCCATTGAGCCAATGTCTAATCCAATTTACTACCTCACCATGTATACCTAGCGACTGAATCTTCCTAACTAACGTCCCACATGGGACCTTATCAAAGGCCTTGCTGAAATCCATGTAGACAACATCCACTGCCTTCCCTTCATCCACTTTCCTGGTAACCTCCTCGAAAAACTCTAATAGATTTGTTATACATAACCTACCATGCACAAAGCCATGTTGACTCTCCATAATATGTCCCTATCTATCCAAATATTTGTAGATCCTATCTCTTAGTATTCCTTCCAATAATTTACCTACTACCGACGTCAAACTTACCGGCCTATAATTTCCCAGATTACTTTTAGAGCTTTTTTTAAACAACGGAACAACATGAGCTATCTTCCAATCCTCCGGCACCTCACCTGTAGATACCGACATTTTAAATATATCTGCCAGGGCCCCTGCAATTTCAACACTAGTCTCCTTCAAGGTCCGAGGGAATACCCTGCCAGTTCCTGGGTATTTATCTGCTCTGATTTGCCTCAAGATAGCAAACACTTCCTCCTCTTCAGTCTGTATAGGTTCCATGACCTCATTACTTGTTTGCATATTTCCATTGACTCCATGCCAGTTTCCTTAGTAAATACAGAAGCAAAAAACCCATTTAAGATCTCCCCCATTTCTTTTGGTTCCATACATAGCTGACCAATATTCTAGTCCTCTTGAAATGAAAGCTAACATCACATTTGCCTTCCTCACCCCCAACTCAACCTGCAAATTAACCTTTAGGGAATCCTGCACAAGGACTTCCAAGTCCCTTTGCACCTCAGATTTTTGTATTTTCTCTCCATTTAAAAAATAGTCTACTCTTTTATTTTTTCTACCAAAGTGCATGATCATACACCTCCCGACACTATTCCATCTGCACTTCTTTGCCCATTCTCCTAATCTGGCTAGGCCCTTCTGTATCCTCTATACTTCCTTAAAACTACCTGCTGTTCCACCTATCTGCATATCATCTGCAAACTTTGCCACAAAGTCATTAATTCTGTCATCCAAATAATTGATGTATAACATGAAA
Organism: Hemitrygon akajei; assembly: GCF_048418815.1. Classification (NCBI taxonomy): domain Eukaryota; kingdom Metazoa; phylum Chordata; class Chondrichthyes; order Myliobatiformes; family Dasyatidae; genus Hemitrygon; species Hemitrygon akajei. Next base: position 62,431,356 of record NC_133136.1, read on the forward strand.
AGAAGCAATCCCAACACCAACCTCTGTGGAACACCACTAGTCACTGGCAGCCAACCAGAAAAGGCTCCTTTTATTCCCACTCTTTGCTTCCTGTGAGTCAGCCACTGTTTTATCCATGTTGGAATCTTTCCTGTGATACCACGTTAACTTGTTAAGCAAGCTCATATGTGCCACCTTGAAAAAGGCCTTCTGAAAATCCAAGTACACAACGTCAACTGATCCTCCTTTGTCTATCCTGCTTGTTATCTCTCCAAAGAATTCCAACAGATATGTTAGGCTAGATTTTCTCTGAAGGAAACTATGTTGACTACAGCCTATTTTATCATGTGCCTCCAAGAACCCAAAAACCACATCCTTAACAATCAACTCCAACATCTTCTCAACCACTGAGGTCAGACTAAACAGCCTATACAGTAATTTTCTTTCTTCTGCCTCTCTCCTTCTTGAACAGAGGATTGACATTTGCAATTTTCCATTCCTCCAGAACCGTACCAGAATCATTTGATTCTTGAAAAATCATTGCTTCACCTCCACAATCTTTTCAGCCACCTCTTTCAGAATACTGGGCTGTATAGCATCTGGTCCGGGTGACTTATCTACCTTCATACCTTTCATTTTCCCAAGAACCTTCTCCCTAATAATGGCAACTTCACACACGTCATGACCCCTGACACTCTAGAGACTCTCTAGCCAAGAATGTGGATAGTGCACTCAAATTCAGTACTAATCAGCATTATTGCATGATAATCAAAGAGAAGCACGTTACAAGTTGGTATGGGGTTATAGTGCAAAAATAATTTTCAACATTCCTAAGTTGAAGGATACACCAAAAATATGTTTGTTTGCTCAGAGTAATATAGCCATGAGAAATGAAGTTAATTTAACTATTCAGTGAAACCTATTTGGGGTATGCAAAATATATTACTGTATGGTTTTTCACTATTATGGCTCTGTCTCAACCGTTGCCTGCCAATTCCGTGATCTAAATTTAATTTGTATGTAATTTTAAAGTCATAATTTATCTTATGCTATTTATCATATATTTGATCATTTTTATTGCTTTCCAGAACAGGGCAGGTCTAGGTCTTTGGAATTGAAGTAACATAAAATAAAAATTAAATGTTTTTCTTTTTAGACGGCTGATATGCACTTATGGGAACATGATAACTTGCAAGATTGCACGAGCAACCAGTGGCAACATTTTGCACACAGCACACAAAACTACTAGATACTCTAGTAGATGTACTTCTTCTTCTGAACTGCGATCGCTGCAGTCTACAACCTGTAATTTCCCTTTTAAAGATTTATTTCTGAACAGACTAAATGACAGGGCATTTTGTGATCTCCTGGGATTCAGTGAACTAGACTCTCGAGAGTGCAGGTACGACCAGGGCAGCCGTCACTGGGCGAGCACACTGCATCATGGCCTGATGGTAGAAGACAAACCCATGGTCAGCTCCATTGCTTTGTGACGATGAAAGCGTCAATCAAGATTAAAATCATTGAGGATGAGAGCAGAAAATGAACGGGTGTTCAGTGCTGTCTGCCTGCATTTGAATGGTCTCCCTCTCTTCTCGCTAGTACCGTTGGGTGGGAGGTGTTGAAGTCTTGGGTCCCACACCACCAGGTTCAGGAGCAGTTGTTGCCCTGTAGCCATTGGGTCCCTGGACTGACCTCAGCATTGAGTGGGCTCTGCTGCTGTGAACTCACCTTTAGGGGCTCTGCAGCTTATGTTCCATGTGTTTTTGTTTACTTTTGTTCTACTATTTGCACGATTTGAGCCAGAGTTCAGCTCACTACTCAGCTAGGTTTACTTACTTCAGCGCTGAACTGCCACTGCAGTTATGGCTGCAATTATCGGCATTCACCTTAGAGCTGAACTGGCTCCATGGCTGTGGCTTGCAGCCACTGGGTTCCTGGACCTGCTTTCCTTGCCTCCGAACTGAACTGGCTCCATGGCTATGGACTCATTCTCAGGGAGTCTGTGTTCTCTGTGTTATTTATTTACTTTTTTATTGTTTGCATAATTTATAATTTTCTTTTTGCATGTTGGGTGGTTGGCAGTCTTTGTTGTGTGGGGTTCTGTAATGGGTTCTGTTGTGTTTCTTTGTTTTCTGGCTGTCTGCAAGAAAACGAATCTCAAGATTGTATGCAGTATACATAATTTGATAATAACTGTATTTTCAAATTTGAACTTTAAATGGCTTTTATTAAAATTCTTACAATTGTTTTTTTTTTAAAGAGGTAGATTTGCAATTCCATGTTATACATAGCTATTGTACATCTTGGCCTTCCATTGAAAGCTGTCTCTGCAAATTTCTCCATCTTGTTGACTCTTCACCAGTATTTAAATTTTGTTCAAAAATATTTTACTTTTGTAATCCATTTTTTTGTTAAAGTTAACCATCTAATTCACTTTTCTAAAGTCCAGGGGTTATGATGTAGATCAAAATATTGAACAAATTTTCTGTGTGTATGTATTTTTATTCAGGTTTTCGTTAGTACATGATTGGTTGTTAGTTTGGATGTTATATGTTATGATTGACTTACTTGTATGTATGTGTATATATATATATATATAAATACTTGTTGTAATGGCTCCTTTAGTTTGTGTTTTAACCGTTGAAGCTGTGTAATGACTTTATAATATTTTCTATTCCATCTTAGAGTAAAAATGATATGAAACCCATTTGAAAAAAAAAGTAGTTTTATTTAGAGTCTCAGGGAAGGATTTTGGTTATTTGTCTTAGTCAATGAGTTGTTGTTCTTTTATTGAGAAAATCATCATCATTCCTTAAAGTAATAGTGGTGAGAAAACAAGTATATTTTAGTTTTTAAGTACAAGGCTGAAGAGCATAGATTTCAAGTGAGAGGGGAAAAATTTAAAAGTGATCTGAAGGACTGTACAAAGGGTGGTGAGTGTAGGAATGAGGTGCCAGAAGAAGTGGTTGAAGCAGATAGAATATTATCACTTTAGAACCACTTGGGTAAGTACTTGGAGGGGCAGGACTTAGAGGAGGGGTTCCCAACCTGGGGTCCATGGGGTCCATGGACCTATCAGTCCAGGGCATAAAAGAAGTTGGGTACCCCTGGCTTAGAGGGATATGGTCCAAACACAGGAAATTGGGACCAGCTGGGTGGGCATCATGGTCAACGTGGACTCATTGGGCAGAAGCACCTATATTGCTCTTGACTCTTGACACATAAGCTCAGATATGTGTGACGCTAGGGACACACCTCAATGCTATTCATGACTGAAGTGAGAACATAATTTCAACATCAGATTCTCTGAAAACAGTTCTAGTCTTACCTTACGTTTATTCAGCAAATGCCACCTCAAACAAAAGAATTAGAAATAATTATTACCTTGTTTATTATTGGCTGTAAACGATATATTTTGATCAAAACAGTTGCAAGATGTTCAGAAATATTTTTTTCTTGTGCACTTAACAGAATGGAATTTACAAGTGTAGTAGAGAAAAATAAAAACAGCTAATACACAGTAAAGATACTCATGATTGTTTTTCTATCCTGCTTTATTTTTGTACCTATCAATCTCAATGCATTTTCCCATCAAATTTTCTCCACGATCTATCAGTTAGCTGACATAGGTTATTTTATGAAAAAGCACTATTAAAACAAAGACAACATTACACCAGGATACATTTTAAAAATACATAGAAACATAGAAAACCTACAGCACAATACAGGCCCTTCGGCCCACAAGGTTGTGCCGAACATGTCCCCACCCTAGAAATTACTAGGCTTACCCATAGCCCTCTATTTTTCTAAGCTCAATGTACCTGTCTAAAAGTCTCTTAAAAGACCCTATCGTATCCGGCTCCACCACTTTGCTGGCAGCCCATTCAATGCACTTACCACTCTCTGCGTAAAAAACGTACCCCTGACATCTCCTCTGTACCTACTCCCCAGCATCTTAAACCCATGTCCTCTTGTGGCAACCATTTCAGCCCTGGGAAAAAGCCTCTGACTATCGACAAGATCAATGCCTCTCAACATCATATACACCTCTATCAGGTCACCTCTCATCCTCCATCACTCGAAGGAGAAAAGGCCGAGTTCACTCAACCTATTCTCATAAGGCATGCTCCCCAATCCAGGCAACATCCTTGTAAATCTACTCTGCACCCTTTCTATGGCTTCCACATCCTTCCTGTAGTGAGGCAACCAAAACAGAGCACAGTACTCCAAGTGGGGTCTGATCAGGATCCTGTATAGCTACCACATTACCTCTCGGCTCCTAAATTCAATTCCATGGTTGACGAAGGCCAATACACCGTACGCTTTCTTAACCACTGAGTCAACCTGTGCAGCTGCTTTGAGCGTCCTGTGGACTCAGACCCCAAGATTCCTCTGATCCTCCACACTGCCAAGAGTCTTACCATCTGCCATCATATTTGACCTACCAAAATGAACCACTTCACATTTTTAAAATTCAAATGTTACGAACCCCGTAACTGGGTCACTTACCAGCAAAGATAGAGAGGTCCGTTGAAGTCTGATGGCACTATTTTTAAAAGTCTTTATTTATAAAGGGGCACAAAAATAAGATTAATACAAACATTCAGATAATATACGTCGTCAATACTCAATCTAAAAGCGCGGGTATAGTAATAATCATCAATAAGAAATAGCTCTATCATTTGTCTAGGGGATAATATATTGTCCGATGGAAATATAAAAGTCACTCAGTTCCTGCAGGCTTCAGCCTTTGGGGACTGCTGGGTTTTCACTTGTTGGCGAGAGAGAGATTTGTGAGAAAAGAAACTTGCCCGGGTCTTTTGATGAGGCCAATCCGTTGAGTCGGGGGAGTTGGTTCCCCGTTGTTAGTTCAAGAAAATCGTTTCTGTGGTATCAGCCACCGGCCCTCCCCCCAGGCAAGGGAACCGAACGCACGTGGCTTCCTTCAAATGGCTGCCCGCTACTACGGGATCGCTAGCGTTTCTTCTGGTGCGCCTGAGGGGGCTGTTCATACAGCCCCCCTTTTATTCTGACTTGCAGGGTTGTAGACGTCAATCAGGTTGGGGGGATGATGCAATCTCTCCCCTTCACCCAGCCCACTTTGCCCGAGGGCTGTCATGTAGCGTATCATCGCAATCCACAACATGTCTCCAAGAGACAATGGCCAATGACCCGTGATTTTACATCGCCAGGGAACGAGGCAATTTGCACGTCTCTCCCTCATTTCCTGGGTCCCTTGACCCAACCCAAGAGTGCTCTTGCAATTCTCACAAAGGAGGGGGCTGCGGGCATAACACAAAGTTCAAAGTGAACGTATTATCAATGTACACACGTCTCCATATACAACCCTGAGATTCCTTTTCTTGTAGGCAATCACTGCAAGTACAAGAAACACAACAGCATCAATGAAAGATCACACCCAACAGGGTGGACAGCAACCAATGTGGAAAAAAAACAAATTCTGCAAATACAAAAAAAAAGGAAAAGACATAGTAAATACATAATGAATATCGAGAACATGAGATGAAGGGTCCTTGAAAGTAAGCCCAGTTCAGTGATGGGGTGAGTGAAGTTATCCCGTCTAGTTCAAGACCCTGATTGTTGATGGGTATCAGCTGTTCTAGAACCTGGTGGTGTGGGTCCCGAGGCTCCTGTACATTCTTTCTGATGGCAGCTGTGAGAAGAGATCATGGCGTGGATTGTGCGGTTCCCTGATGATGGATGCTGCTTTCCTATGAAAGTGCTCCATGTAGATATGCTCAATGATGGTGAGGAATTTATTCATGATGGACTGGGCCATATCCATGACTTTTGGTGTTTGTATACCAGGCTGTGATGCAGCCAGTCAATATACTCTCTAAAATACATCTATAAAAGTTTGTCAAAGTTTTAGATGACATGCCAAATCTATATACACTTCTAAGAAAGTAGAGATATTGCTGTGTGTTTTTCATAATGGCATTTACATGCTGGACCCAGGACAGATCTTATGAAATAAAAAAAAACAAGAAATTTAAAGTTGCTGACCCTCTCCACCTCTGATCCCGAATGTGGACAGGTTTGTGGACCTCAAGTTTCCTCCTCCTGAAGTCAATAATCGGCTCCTTGGTCTTGCTGACTATATGCAGATCACCACCCTTGCTTCAGCCAACAACAGTGGTGTCATCCACAAACTTAAATAAAGCATTGGAGCTGTAAATGAGGAAATCAAGGATCTAATTGCACAAGGAGGTATTGGAGCTTATTGATTAGTTTTGTGGGGATAATGGTATTGAATGCTGAGCTAGAGTCAACAAAGAGCATCCTGATGTAGGCATCTTGGCTGTCCAGATGCTCCAGGGTTGAGTGAAGATCCAATGAAATAGCATCTGTTGTTGACATATTGTGACAATAGGCAAATTGGAGTGGACGTTGTTTGGTTTCTCTTTGTTGGAGGTGATGGCATCCAAGCCTTGCCACAGCTGTTGAGCATCCTTCAATGATTCAAGTTTGGACCAGAATTGCCACTTTGCACATGAGATGGCTTTTCGAAAATCTTACTTGGACCTCTTGTAGTTAACTTGGTCGCCAGACCTGAATAACACTGACCTGGCCCTCAGCAGATTGTGGATCTCATGGTTCATCCAGAGCTTCTGGTTAGGGAAGACAGAATGATTTTGTGGGGACATACTTGTCTACGACTGTTTTTATGAAGTACGTGCAACTGTGGTGTATTTGTTCAGACCCTATGTGTCCTTGAACAGAATCCAGTCAACTGACATGAAGCAATCCCATAGCCTCTCTTTAGCCAAAACCAACTTCGTTGTCCTTTTCTCTGAAGACTTGCTCTTTAACCTCTGCCTGTATACAGACAGGAGGACAGCTATGTGATCAGATTTCCTAAAATGCAGTCTAGGCATGGAATGGTAGGTATAATTGTAGTGCAAGAGTGATCAAGTGTGTTGGGATCCCTGGTGCTGCAGGTGATATGTTGATGATAATTGAGCAATGCTTTCTTCAAACAAATCTGATTGAAGTCCCCAACAATTATTTGAAAAGCATCAGGGTAGGCTGTTTCTTGAAAACAGCCATTCTAGTGTGCAAATAACTTTTGCAATGCCATGTTTACAGTGAAAGCAGCTCTTTTATGCCATATCTTTTAGTTCAAAGCAACTTCTCAAGTTGCTGATTATTCTTGCTTTTAAATAAAAACTTTGATTTATCTCTCTGATGTTCCTAAAAGCACAAATGCATTTTCAAATCCCAAGAGACTAGAAGTAGCATTATATCTTCTTTTTCTGATTTGTTTCACTGGTAAATCTATTGCTAAAAGAGCAATATGTTACCATTGTGTTCGAGTTATAACAGAAATGTGCCAGAGGCTAGTTTTCCTCAACATCACACAAATCTTTTATCAGTGTCAGAGACACTGCTTGAGATTTCCCCATGATATTATTAATGTCATGTACATTTTTCATGACATCATCAATACACTGAAATGGCCCATATTGAAGATTCACCAAATAAAATAATAAAATCAAATGCCTATATCCACCCTAAGATAAATACTTAATGGGTACATAGAGGACTGATAGACCACAAGACATAGGAGCAGAAGTAGGCCATTTGGCCCATTGAGTCTTCTCCACCATTCAATCATGGGCTGATCCAATTCTTCCAGTCATCCCCACTCCACTGCCGATTCCCCATACCCTTTGAGGCCCTGGCTAATCAAGAACCTATCTCTCTCTGTGCCTTAAATGCACCCAATGACTTGGCCTCCATAGCCGCTCGTGGCAACAAATTCCACAGATTTACCACCCTCTGACTAAAGTAATTTCTCAATATTTCTGTTCTAAATGGACGTCCTTCAATCCCGAAGTTGTGCCCTCTTGTTCTAGACTCCCCTACCATGGAAAATAATTTTCCATATCTAATCTGTTCAGGCCTTTTAACATTTGGAATGTTTCTATGAGATCCCTCCTCATTCTCCTGAACTCCAGGGAATACAGCCCAAGAGCTGCCAGACGCTCCTCATACGGTAACCCTTTCATTACTGGAATCATTCTTGTGAATCTTCTCTGAACCCTTTCCAATGTCAGTATATTCTTTCTAAAATAAAGAGCCCAAAACTGCACACAATACTCCAAGCATGGTCTCACGAGTGTCTTATAGAGCCTCAACATCACATCCCTGCTCTTATATTCTATATCTCCAGAAATGAATGAATGCCAACATTGCATTCGGCTTCTACACCACCAACTCAACTTGGAGGTTAACCTTTAGGGAATCGTGCACAAGGTCTATCAAGACCCTTTACATCTCTGCATTTTGAATTCTCTCCCCATCTAAATAATAGTCTGCATGTTTAGTTCTTCCATCAAAATACATGACCATACACTTTCCAACATTGTATTTCATTTGTCACTTCTTTGCCCATTCCCCTAAACTATCTAAGTCTCTCTGCAGGCTTTCTGTTTCCTCCACCCACTCTACCACCTATCTTTGTATCATTGGCAAATTTAGCCACAAATCCATTAATCCCATAGTCCAAATCATTGGCACACATCATAAAAAGCAGCAGTCCCAAGACCAACCCCTGTGGAACTCGACTGGTAATCAGCAGCCAGTCAGAATAGGATCCCTTTACACCCACTGTCTGTTTTCTGCCAATCAGCCAATGCTCCAACCATGCTAGTAACTCCCCTGTAATTCCATGGGCCCTTATCTTGCTAAGCAGCCTCATATACGGCACCTTGTCAAAGACCTTCTGAAAATTCAAGTACACCACATATATTGCAACTCCTTTGTCTACCCTGCTTGTAATTTCCTCAAAATGTTACAGTAGGTTAGTCAGGCAGGATTTTCCTTTCAGGAAACCATGCCTGCTTTGGCCTGTCTTGTCATGCGCCTCCAGGTATTCCATAATCTCATGCCTAACAACCAATTCCAACTTCCCAACTACTGATGTCAGGCTAACAGGTCTATAGTTTCCTTTCTGCTGCCTCCCACCCTCCTCAAATAGTGGAGTAACATTTGCAATTTTCCAGTCATCCAGTACAATGCCAGAATCTATAGATTCTTGAAAGATCGATGTTAATACCTCCGCAATCTCTCCAGCTACTTCCTTCAGAACCCAAGGGTGCATTCCATCAGGTCCAGGAGATTTATCTACCCTCAGACCATTAAGCTTTCTGAGCACCTTCTCAGTCGTAATTTTCACTGCACATACTTCACTTCCCTGACACTATTGAATGTCTGATATACTGCAGGTGTCTTCCACTGTGAAGACTGATGCAAAATATGCATTCAGTTCCTCTGCCATCTCTGAGTCTCTCATTACAGTATCTCCAGCATCATTTTCTATTGGCCCTATATCTACCCTCAACTCTCCTTTACCCTTTATATACTTAAAAACAAAAAATACTCTGCAGATGCTGGGGTCAAAGCAATACGCACAACATGCTGGAGGAACTCAGCAGGTCAGGCAGCATCTGTGGAAACAAACAGTCAACGTTTCGGGCCGAGACCCTTCATCAGGATGAAGTCAGTCCTGACAAAGGGTCTCGGCCCGAAACTTTGACTGTTCGTTTCCACGGATGCTGCCCGAACTGTTGATCTACTTAAAAAAACTTTTAGTATCTTCTTTGATGTTAGTCACCAGCTTTCTTTCATAATTCATCTTTTACTTCCTAATGACCTTCTTAGTTTCTTTCTGCAAGTTTTTTAAATCTTCCCGATCCTCTATCTTCCCACTAACTTTGGCTTTCTTGTATAGCTGGGGAATGGAGAGGGATCTTTTTTCCTATCACAATCACACCGGCTGTAGCACAAGGAATGATTAGTAACTTTTCAAATGCACTTGGACAGGTACAGGGATGGGAAAGGTTTTGCAAGATATGGGCCAAAAGCAGGCAAATGGAACTAGCTTCAATGGGAATCTTAATCAGTACAGACCATTTGGGCCAAAGGGCCTGTTTCTGTGCTCTATAACTCTGATTTTAGGACACTAAAATGTGGCAGCTCCAGATGAACCTCCTATATCTTCAAAAAAACCCACTGACTAAGCAAGGTGACCATGTGGAAACAGAACAGCCCTTAACCATAGGAGAGGAATATTTCATTACATTACAGAAATGACAACATTCATGAAGAACTTCAATGGCAACATTAGAAATGGTTTAAGTTGCAAAAAGCCTATACAAATGCAAGATTTTCACAATTGCAGATTCAGTTACAATGGAAGGAAATACAAATTAGCTCATTTATTTTAATAGTCCTCTTCTGTACATGCATTTACTTTGCATTTACACTAACATGGTGTTTTTCCTAGCAGCTATTTTACCTAAGCAAGACAAGCACCTGGCAAGCCGCTCTTTATACTGCAACTAAAAGCTGATTGTTTGTATCTTAATCACATCAATGGACAGATGCTGAGACATTGTCATAAATGCGACAGACATTAAGATCTTGGTTTTTTATTGGTTCAGGCAGCATACCGTCTGGTGGCAATGACAGCTGAGTTGCAATCTGCTTCAGATGAATCCTCTTATCTTTTTGAGAATTTGATATTCTAGATACAAGGCTGAAGAAGAACCTATAGTGAGGTCCTTATGACTCTTGTCATTCCTTCACTTTCCATCATACAAGCAATTAAGAGCACAATTCCAAATTATGTAGCTATCTCCAAATAAGAGAGATGCAGTTTACATTCAGGAATACTGAAAAAAATACAGGGCAGCATTAATAAACTTGAAGACTGGTGATGTGACTGTCAAATCATTTTCAAGAACTGGCCATTGACTGCAAAAGACCACAAATGATTATTAAGTGGTCTTTCTGGCACAGACTTCCATATTTCTGATAGATGTATCAGACATCACAATGGCTTCAAGCAGGCTGCTTCATTAATATTATTCTTACATAGTAATTCCATGTAACCTTTTAAACATTTTCCAGATGGGGACATATGAATATGAATGAGGCAAAAACTGAAACAACATGATAAATATATTAAAGTACTTTCATAGTATTTAGGGAATAAACTTCAGGTGAAAAACATACAGGATGAAATTTGCCTTTTCGAAGAATTAATTCATGTAAAGAATGCTGACAAATATTGGTTTGTACCTGTGTTCTCAATGAACAGCTTGCTTAATTTAACACATAATAGATCAGGCATTGGCTGATCTACTTCAAATATAGTCCTACGTTGAGCCAAATGGTTGAACATGTTTGCCAGCTTTTTTCCTCTAGGGGCTATGGCTGTGGTGTGTGCTGTTTGTCAATTCCCATTGATGATGCTGAGTTCTCAAGAGTTTGGAAGTTTGATCTATCAGCAGATTCTGCAACTACTGAAGACTACATGTGTATCAGTCTACTTGTATACCACTGAGAAGGCATACATTAGTATACAAAGCAAGAGCAATGATGGCCTGTCAAGTACACTTTATCATACACTTTGGCATCCATATGTAATAGGACATGCTACTCTAGTTGTATAAATGTGCCAGCTACTTGACAATTGCTCAAAAAAATTAGTGATTCACTCATTAGTATTCAATCTAAGTTGCTTTACTATCATCCCCTTAAACTTTTTAATAATGCTTTACACTGCAATTATGTATTTAAATGTTATGTGCATACATCTACTGATGCTTCTGGACACATCCTCAGTGATGTTCCTGGAATCATCGGGTGTTTCGGGTCTTTCAACATCATAACCCTCCTCCAGGTGACCCAGCTGGGGCTGATCAGACCCCAGCTTGTGTCCAGATGGCTAGCTACACATGACTCCATGGCTCCCCTCTCTTGAGCCACAGCCACCTTGAGGCCCTCTCTGCCTCTAAACTATTAATGTAAAATGCAGTAAAAATAAATGTCTACTCATCATGACATGAAGTGCCAAACTTTCATAGAAAATCTTGTTGCTAATCAGCCTCAACTTCACTACCTTCATGTGTAAATGTAAAGAAACTGTATTTTTTCATTTAGTTTGCACACCAAACTTAAATCAACTTGAAATAACTTTATGAAATTACTTCATACTCTGAAACTTTTGCCTGTTACATGAGAATTCTGGATGCACAAATACCAAATAAACAAGTTTATTGTATCAACTGCATGGTGTATTGGCAAAACCTAAAATAGATTATGGGATAAAAGTTAAATGCACTCCAATAAACAGGATTAAAAATTGGAATTTTGTTCAGAAGCAATAAAGTAAATTGAGTTAATAAAGGAAATCAGTTCATAAAACGTTGCCTGATGCTGAAGGATATGGATGAGGCATCAGTGTTGTGGTTAAGGGAAACATTAGCTAGGACAATTCCTTATAATTCTCCTGGGTAAACTGCAAAGTGAAGCTGAAAACTCAAACCGGGTATTTTTTATTTAATATAGCTACTATGTATGACTGCTAATCTACTGAAAATTGTCAGGATGGAAAAAATTACGGCTGCTCTAAAATATTTTTTGAGTATCTACACCTACATTTATTGTGATCATCAGGTAGGCTCAGTCAAGAGGCAAATTGACCTATTGCTAATATTCCAGTGTAGCCAAGGTCCCCTTTATCATGAGATCTTTTGTACTCAAGCATCTTTGCTGTCCACCGTAACAGCCCAGATCTCTCACTGACTGCCCGTTTTAATTTCACCTCCTATTCCCAAGGTGACTTCAGTCCACAGCCTTCTTCACTGCCAAATTAAGGTTAGACCCAGATAAGGAACAGCACCTCATGATCTTAGTTATGTCCAACCTGATAGCATTCACGAGTTCTCGAAATCCCAGTAACTACCATCCTCTGGCCCCCCCCCACCACCTTTTCCCCCCGATCCTACTGGCCCCAATCATCCTCCCCCTCCCCCACACTCTCCATCTGCCCATCACCCACACATTCCTCCCACTGTGGCCATTCACCCACCCTCTCTATTCCATGGTCCACTGCCCTCCATCAGATTCCTTCAGTCCTGTCATTTCTACCTATCAATTCCATCTTCTTACATCTTTTCCACTTCACCTGGATCTACCTAATACTTCCCAGCTTTTTACACACCCCAACATGTTAACAATAGCTATCTCCACTCTTTCTTTCCAGTCATGATGAATGGTCTCAACCCGAAACATTGATTATTCATTTCCCTCCATAGATGCATGTTAACTTAGAGCAGACTTTGTGAGGCAAAGGTCATAAACTTAGGGAGTACCTCGCTTATCAGAGGTTTGGTGAGATTGTGGTGGTTGTTCCAAGATAAGCAGAGTACTGAAATTGCATGAGAGTAGATCAGAGTGACTTAGAGTGGAAAAATTCATATTGTCAATGTCAACAGTTAATGTTTAATTGAGCCAGAGAGGGAAAAAAAAAGAGTCCAGCTGGATCAAGCAATCTTCAAAGGAGTATTCCCAGCAATTTCTCCCCCCATTTATTTCAGGTATCTAGCCTTTTTTTTGCTTTTATATTGAAATTGAAAGATATACCAGTGAACTGTTTCTGCTGTTGCACAATAAACATTTGTATTGAATGGAAGAATATTTTAATTTGCGGTAAAAGAGATTGTCAGTTTAGTTTGGCATAAACACCTGCAGCCTGAACAAAAGAGGGCAGGAAAATTAAATTCTAGGTATGGCAACTGAAAGCTGTTAAGTGAACTGGAAGACAACAATGACTGATTTGTTGAAATAGGCAACCACTTCAATGTTATGCTTTATTAGGTACAGGAACTTCAGTCAATAAAATTCCCTACAATGCATATTACAGCTGGGTTGACAGAACAGAAACCTAAACACCAACACTACTTAACAGCATCATAGTCAGTCCTGCATTGGTTGTAATGAGAAACTGGTTACATAAATATTTGGTTTACTATGTACGAAATTTTATACATACATCTTAAAAAAGTTTATTTTTTATATTTCCTAGCTAATTTAGCTTGTATTTCATTATTGTGAACTTTCTGCACCAATACAGATTCTGATGGAAAGGATTAAAGTTTGCCACTAGAATGCTTAAGTTCAGTGCAAATTGCTGGTAAAAGTTACATGCATTAAATATTCACCATTTAAATATCAACTTGCTATAAAGTCAACCTTTTTAATGTGAGATAACGTGAAACACATTTTAGGTGTTTGTTTTCAAGATTGGAAGTGCTCAAATCCCAGTGAGCATTAAACTTTTTTTTCCACCGTGACCACAAAACAACGTAAAGTTTGTATTTTATTAATATTTACCTCCATTTAACTGTAATCTAATTAATTTGTGCTACCTCAAAAATCATTCTGTTAAGGCTATTCATTGGGTATTCTGATCAATTGAGAAACAGACATTTAAGAGAGCAAGTGGGCAACCAATGCCTCTTTATTGGTACTTGATTTAACACACTTCAGGATGCAGTGTTTGATGTGTAGTTCAGCTACTCAATGAATTGGACACCCTATATATATATACACTTATGTACAATTTCTTGGGTACAGTCAACAAAATCTAAGATCATGAACATCCAAATAATTACACTACCAAGACCAATTACTTTTAGTACTATTTTTCCATTTTCCCAATATTGACTAAAAGTAAATCTTGATTTCACCATCATTAAATCAGTTAAAATTACACCCACACTAATATCTTAGTTGTTCCACACCATAGCCAACCATTTGAACTAAGTAATTCAATGAAAAACTGAAATACAGTTTAACAAATTTTGGTTCAAAGGTACAATCTGATATGAAAGGGATTCTAAAAAACAAGAATTTTGAGTATGTCTAGGCTGACAGCCAGTAACATTAATCAGTTACTCAGCATATTTATTTATTTTTATAGAAGATGTGTGGTTTCCATTTCAATTGGTGGTGGGAGCCAATCGACTTACTAAAGAAATACAGTTAAGACACATATTTCGCAAAAATCCAGGACAGGCAGGCTTCATGATTAAATGTTCCAACAGTAATTTCAGTTCTGAAAAGAGGTTTCTGCATACAAAACATAAATAAGACTGTTAACAATATTTCAAGAGATTATTCTTAAATTATACAATTATCATCAAAAGATGACAGTAAAAAAAATTTAAGATCACTTATTTTAATTACCAGAACTATCCCCCCCCCCCCCCCCGTTATTTGGAAATGACAAGGTGAAATTAAATATTCTACATTATTCATTTACAGGAAATGAGCATAATGGCGTGGCAGCACTACTACAATCTTTTCAAAGGCACTCAAGGCAGGAAATGAGATACTGTGGCGACCCACTTCCTAGCGCACTCAAACCAGCTCACAAATTGCCAGCGCACAGACACAAAGGCCAGATCCGCAACAAAGGGAAAAAGCCTGCGGGGGTTTGTGAGTACGGGTCCCTTACAGCATCCGCGCCCGGGGAGGGCGGGATGAGGGAGGCTTTAAAGCAAGACTGTGAAGTTCGAATAAATCATCTTTAATTGCAGTTTACCGACTCCGTGTCGTTATTTTAGCGCTGCGTGTAGCACACCGCTACAATACTATCTTGAAGTACTGCAGTCTGTGGTATTGTCGGGAGCTTCAGGATTTAGATCCACAAAGCTGAAGGACCAGTGACATATCTCTAAATCAGAATGGCATGTGATTTGGAATGATGCATGTGGATGGTGATATCCCATGCATCTATAGCCCTTCTAAGTTGTGGGAGCTGTAGGTTTAAGTCATTCTCCAAGATCCTTGACAGGTTATTGCAATAAATGTAGATGATGCACAGAACAGCCTTTGACACAATACTCCAAGCAGTGAATAAACAGGGTGGTGGATGGGTATATTTATAAGTGTTGTGTTTGTCAACTGTTGGAACTGCACTTGTCCTTGAGATAATGGAATGGTCTCACATGACCACAGCCACCTTGCTTAATACAAGGTGTGTTTTAGCAGAGGAGCTACAAGCTCAAACTGAAAATCAGTTAGATCTTATTTCTGAATAAATACTGTTTCTGTAACATGCACAATGGTCCCTTTGCTAATGACAAAATGTGTTATTTATTGGGGTTTTAACTGATTAGAATTGTTAAGCACAGGATATTTTTGGGCAGGTCTCAAGTGTTCTACCTTTAGTAAATAAAGAATACATTAATATCCAGGTATACAGAAAGATAATTTAAAGGAGTTCTATTTCAATTTTAAAAATAAAGAGATTATTAAAAATGCCTTAATGCATCAAGCAACTAATGAATTTAGATGAAAAAGAATCAAAGTCACTAATCTGAGATATTATAGAATGCCTTGGTAATAAAAAACTTTCATCTTTTTATGATCTGAACTCTTCACAGCCAAATACTGGTGCTCTGTCATGTCTGAAACACAGCATCCATTCGTGCACAGCTAACTGATAACAAACAGCAAAAGGACAATGACCATATAATCTGTATAGTGATGATGATTATGGATAAATATTGTCCATGAAAAGGGGTTAGTGACAATGCTCTTTTGAAATAAAAGTATGTGTTAGCTAGAAATGAAGGGAGGTGATGCAGTGATAATAATGGGAGACATTACTTTTAAAAAGCTGGAAGTGGGCATCAAATATTGCTAGTTATAAGGTATTTGGAAAAGATGGAAGGAAAAAATGGATGGCAATACCAATTAAGGAACAGATTATGCTGCTGGAGAAGGAGGGAGGTCCCTGCAGGTCAAGTACTGCATCTGGTTCGAGTTAAAAACACAATAAGAGCATCATTATCCTGATTTTTCTACAGGTTTCAAATATTGCAAAGGAGATGAGGGAGAAAATCTGCAGGGAAATTACAGGGAGACACAAGAACTCTGAAGTGAGAGATATCAACTATCATAATGTTGTTCAGAAAATGTTAAAGAGCAAAAGGCAGTGGAGGAGGTATTTCTGAACTACTTTGTGTGAGCTTTCATGATCAATACATTGCTGCAGCAATAAAATATTCCTGGTTCAAATTCTGCTGAATTGAGTGGTTTAGTTGACCAATTATCAATGGGGAAGCACTTTGAAACAAAGACTACAATATCAGAAGATTTAGATTAGTAATAGATAAGGGCAAGAGGCAATGTAGAGGAGAATTTATCAACTGAATGGAGTGCACACTTTAGCTGGATGAGGAGATGCGTCCTGGGTCAACTAACACTGCCCGACAAAACTACGATAAAGAACTGGATGACCTACAATGAGATTGATTTGGATAGTGAGATGTATTGCAAAAAAAAAACAAAGTTGGAGCACACTAAAAGCTTCTTAAGCAATCTTCAAGAATAAAGATGACTTGCTACCAATTTGGTCTGTGAATTGAGGTGACCAACAAAGCCAAAGTAGGAATAGCAGGCTCACCCAGAGATGATAGTTTGTAAGCTAATACATTCTTCTGCTAGTTACACTGTGCTTCTGTGTGCTGAGAGACGGAAGAGAGATATGGAGGGGAGTGGGAGGGCGGACAGAGACACAAAGCAGGAGCTATTAAAAGCAACAAGTCTTATTGGGAGCAAGTTTTAACTGAGCCAATAAAAGCAGAGATTTAAGCAAAGAGCCCATGGTTAGAGTGGGCAGTACTAGAATGGAGCACTGAGGCTTTGGCTCAAGGGGGAAAGTTACTTGGACACTGTTTCAAGAGGCATTCACACCCATTGGATTACATACTTCAAATTCAGTCTGTGGCCAGGGACAAGTGGGTGTGACTGCAAGTGAGGCAGTTATGTGGATCCCAGAGGTAGTGCTGGAAGAGCCTCAATCCTTGAGCTTGTCAATAGATCTGAGATTGTAGCTCCCTGTAAGGATGAGATTGGATGCTGCAGGAAGGATGAGCAACCAACTGTGGCACTGCGGTTCAGGGAACCATTCAAGAGGGGCAGAGAAGAGAAATGTAGCTGTAATGGGATGGTATAGTCAAAGGAACAGACACAATACTCTGTCTTAAGGATCAAGAGTCCCAAAGGCAGTGCTGACTGGAGTTTGGGCTCAGGATATCTCATCTAATCTGCAGAGAAATTTGGAGTGGGAGCGAAGATCCAGTTTTTCAGTCCATGTGGGTACCAAAGACGTAGGAAAAACAAAGAAAAAGATTCTGCTGAGGGAATTTGAGTAGCTAGGAGCCAAATTAAAACGAACTAAAAGATAATTTCTGCATTGTTGACTGAGCCACGTGCAAATTAACAAAGAGTTAATAGGATCAGTGAGTTCAATGTGTGGTGCAAAGACTGATGTGAGAAAAAATGGATTTGAATTCGTGGGACAATGGTACCATTATCGGGGAAGGAGGAGCAACAGCCCTAGAGCTTGCCTAACAGGTGTGAGATCGTTGTTCCCTGTGAGAATGTATGGTCGCTGTAGGAAGGATGAACTATTCTAAATGGATGGGCTCCAGCTGACCATGCTGGGTCCAGAGTCCTGGTGAATTGTAAACAAGAGCTGTGGATAGGGCTTTAAAACTAAATAGTTGGGTGGGGGGGGGGGGGGGGGTGGTTGTTTCAACAGTTTGGAAAAAAGTGAGAATAAAGAAAAAGCAACGGAAAATGCATTGAGGAATTAAGAGACAAGGGTTTCCAGAATAAAGAAAAGGGCAAAAAGTTTTGAAAGGGATAAGAATTTAACTTCAGGTAACAAGGAGGCAAAATTGAAAAGGGTAACAAATACAGGACTGAATATATTTGAATGCATGCAGTCTACAGAATAAGGTAGCTGATCTTGTAATGCAGTCAGAAATTGGCAGGCATGACCTTGCAGGCATCACTGAATCAGGGCTGAAAGGAGATCACAGTTGGGAGCTTAACATACAAGGATACACATTGCATCAGAAGTCAGGCAGGTGGGCAGAGGGAGTAGGGTGGCTGTGTTAAAAATGAAATCAAATCTTTAGAAAGAAGGGACACGGATTAGAAGATGTAGAATCCTTGTGGTAGAGTTAGAAATTGCATGGGCTGGTGTCATAACAAGTGTCTTTTCACATTATATGTCAATTATTTCAATAATAGAACTGATGGCTTTGTGGCCAAGTTTGCAGATAATACAAGGATAGGTGGACAGCATATAGCATTGAGGAAGCAAGAAGTCTGCAGAAGTACTTCAACAGATTAGAAGAATGAGCACAGAAGTGCCAGATGGATTACTGTGTAGGGAAGTGCATGGTCATGCATCTTGGTAGAAGGAATAAAAAGTGGACGTGGAGAGAATGTTTCCTATATTGGGTCAGTCTAGGACTAGTGGGCATAGCCTCAGAAAACAAGGATATCCCATTAGAGATGAGGTGGAATTTCTTTAGCCAGAAGGTGTTGAATCTGTGGAATTCATTGCCACGGACAGCTGTGGAGGCCAAGTTATTACGTATATTTAAAGCGGAGTTTGATAGGATCTTGATTAGTAAGGTTGTCCAAAGTATGAGGAGAAAGCAGGAAAATGGGGTTGAGGGGCATAATATATCAACCATGATTCAATGGTGGAGCAGATTTGAGGGGCTGAATGGCCTAATTCTGCTACGTCTTCTGGAGAATCATTGGCTGCTTTCCTTTGAGTAAAGAAGGTTGAAAGGAGGCTTGATAAGTATACAAAACCATGGCTATTTCAGTGGTAAATAGAAACTATTAATACAAGAGATCCTGCAGGTGCTGGAAATCCAAAGCAACATACACAAAATGCTGGAAGAACTCAGCAGGTCAGGCAGCATCCATGGAAATGAAAAAGCCATGACCCTTCTTCAGGACTATTTTCTTTAGCAAAGGGGCCATGGACTGGAGAAGAAAGATTGGAAGTGGTTTAGCAAGATTCAACATAATGTATGATCAGGACTGGAGGAATAGATGATACTTAACCAGTGATAATGACCATAGCGGGGGAAAAAATCATGCCAATAATGATGTCTTTAGAGGTAAGAATCAGCACAGTGAAAATAAATTATTTCCAACAGAAAATAAACTGAACAAATATTGTTCTCTTCAAAGCAACAGATTTAGAATAATATTGGCATCAGTTCAGAACAACCTATCTAATATCCATTCAATAAAATTAAGATTGTAGTAAAACACTAGGTTTATTTTAAGTAAGGTAAAGATTACTAACCAATGCACCAACAAAAGACTGAAAATACATACCGGCAGTAGGGGTTTCTGAGAGAGGAGTATCGGAGTGAAAGAAATCGGTAGTAAATGAAAGGCTGCAACAAACTTCCATGACCACTAAAAAAAAAAGTGCAAAAAATGCAAAATGATTGCAATGCTTCCACATTATTACTTTCACATATGCAAATGACTAGATTGCTTAATTAAAACAACATACCATTTATTAAGGACAATCCCATTTATGACATATTACCTTAGCAACATGAAGACTGTAGCCGGCATCAGAAAAATTTCGTTGCAAGCAATAAACTTCAAAATATTCTGCTGATTTGCTGAAATTTTATCTAAGATGGCCCTTAAAAAAGCCAAACTGCCTGGACCCAGGATCTGAAAGAAACAGGAACAGTTACGAGTTGCTGTGGCCCTTTTTAAAATTCTTTGTAAAGTCTTAGACCAGTGGTGGCAAACCTTTTTGAGTGTATGTGCCCAAATTAGCAATAATCCTCTAAAAAAAACTTCTCTTGCATGCCATGATAATTTTTAGCAGAGATTATCACTGATTAATGAACTAGTAGTAATTCTGGCCTTTAACAGAAAAAAGTTGAGTCATGTTTCTTATTTAATTGTATTCATGGCTTTACTATTAATAAAATTATAACAGTGTGATTGAAATAAATGAAGCATTTTGGAAAACATGTTCAATACTATTTATCTTCTAAAAGACAAATGAAAAATAACTTCATTTCCAAAAGTGTTGTTATTGTATCTCATATACAACATAAGAAATTTTAATGTGAAATTATTAGCTTTGGTACATATTCATAAAAGATCAAGGAAAGGAAAATAAAACACTTTACTCTCAACATTCCTGCACTAAATTACTCTATTTTTGATATCCAGCTTCTCTTTGGCTACATGAATACTTAGAGACCAACATACAGCAATTACAGCATTATTATCACTCACTGAATATCCAGTGTTCACTAGCAAATGAAGAAGAAAAAAAAATAAGCAGAGTGAAGCCAATGTTAATTCGCCCAAATGGCCTCCAGTAAGATGGTGATATTCTCAGACACAGTGGCCTCTCTGGGTCTAACCAAAGGTATGACTGATCATCCTTTATCTCATTTTCTCCAAATGCAAGTCACTGTTGGTTATCATGAACATCATGAACTGCAGGTCTACCCCACTAGTGTCTTGCTGGATAGCGACAGAGCTGTGCAGTCTGCTTCAGCCACCAAGGGAAGAAGGCATCAGCAATGTGCAGATGCACTGTGCAATTTAATGGACAGAATGATTGCCTTGGACATTTTTGTTATGATTACAAGACCCCATTAGACATTGGTAATGTAGAATACTGCGAGTCTAATTCACTGGTTTATTGGTGAGACTGACAGTGGGTAGCTGCATGGTTTTGGATGTGGCACGGACCAGGCCTCATTCATGCATTAGGGCCACCTGTTGTGACTGCTGGGGAAGGAGGCACTGCAGCTGGCTGTGTGCTGCTGGATTGGAGGCTGGCCACTCCCAACATTTTTGCTGGCAGTGTTCATTCAATGGAATGCACACTGGAGCCTGCACTGCACAATGAGGAATTTCTGCAAGTTGTCCTTGAAGAAGCATGGCTCCAGGATAACATCCACGCACCGTGAATCTGCAGGCCATGATACTTGGGGACTTGGGTGCTATTATTATTTTAAATATATACTTTGTAACTGCATGCTTTTTCCTGCTATCATAATTATGTGTGAACCGAGTGTGACCAGTTGTATTCCGCAATTTGGCCCCAGAGGAATGCTGTTCCATTTAGCTGCATTCATGTGTATGGTTGAATGACAATTGAACTTGTTTATTATCTAAATACTGATGTGTACACCAGGCCGGTGAGGATTTCAAAATGAATCATCCAACATCACACGTCCTCATAATCAACTAGCTGGTGCCAAGCAGGTATAAAATGTTTCCTGTGACAACATCTTACCACTCAAGGGTTGTAAAAACTCATTCACTGCTTCATTTGGCAGTAGAGATAATCATTATGTATCTTTTTATTATGGGTGAGGTTTAAAGAATCTATGTATGGTACCATTGACATAGGAGCAGAATTAGGACATTCAGCCCATCAAGTCTGCTCTGCCATTCCATCATGGCTGATCCCAGATCCAAATCGACCCCATACACTTGCCTTCTCACCATATCCTTTGATGCCCTGAACAATCAGGAAACGATCAACTTCCACCTTTAATACACACACAGACTTGGCCTCCACCGCAGTCTGTGGTACAGCATTCCACAGATTTTACTACTCTCTGGCTACAAAAATTTCTCCTTACCTCTGTTCTAAACAGTTGCCCCTCAATTCTGAGTCTGTGCCCTCTGGCTCTGGATACCCCCACCTTAGGATTCCCCTCCATATCTATGCTATCTAGTGCTTTCAATAAGATCTCCCCACATCCTTCTAAATTCCAGTGACATGATACTGCATGCCATGTACCAACAAAATGTTGTGCTTGTCATCATGTGTTGTGCTGCAGGCTCACCACACCTGTAGTCTTTAAAACCCCAAGGTGACATAATTAAAATAAAGCTTTTTAGCTGCTACATCTTAGAAATGATCAACTCGGGTCAGTTAGATTAGAGACTGGTGCCAAAGTTATCTCAAGGTCAGACAGCTTTTTATCTTACTCTGGAAAAAGGAAAACTATTGGAACAATTTTTGAAGTTTGTAATATAAAAGAAATAGAAAAACATGTTTCACATTAACAAAGTGCATATACTCTTCATCAGAAATGTTCTCTTAAAACAGCAATACTTACATCTAAAATTTTCTTTGTATAAGCTGTAGCATGTAACAGAGAAAATAGAAAAACTGGAAAAATACTCACTGAAGGAAATAGTTAAGGAAGAAATTCCCTATATTCAGAAAGTACATTTTATATTATATGGACCTACATAATTAAAATTACTGGCACTGCTAATAATATGACATACCAGAAACTCCACTGCAAGAATAACTTACAGAAATTTTAAATCATCTTTCATCTCTTGGGAATTGCAAAGCATTATAGAATCAAAGATCACCTGTTCTGTTGTTGCAGAACCATTTTACACACATTGCCCTATGAAAAATTGTTAAATAAACAAGTGCCTGGATAATCCACAGCGCAGACTACTGAATTTTCCAATGTGCAGTCAAATACATCAATTGAAGCTGAACATGCAAAAATATTTTTCAATTTCATAACAATTTGACTTCCCCCTCCCCCATCATTCAACCCTCAAGTTACCCACTTTACAATCTCCCAAAAATTTCCAAACTGGAGAGAATAAATTGTCAATATTTTATTTCAGACATATCTGGTCTTCATTTAAATTTATAATTAATAGCTGACTTGTGTATAGAAATACCAAAAGCACTATTTCTTTATCTGATAGGTGGTAAAGTAATACGTTTCCCCTGCTATCTGAAGGTAGAGCATTCCTATGAAACCGTTTGTTTGTAAGCTGAAATGTCGTAAAGCAAAGAAGCAATTACCCTTAATTTATATGGGAAAAATTTTTGAGCCTTCCCAGACCCAAAAAAATAACCTGCCAAATCATACCAAATAACACAAAGCCTAAAATAACACGAACATATAGTAAAAGCAGGAATGATATGATAAAAAAACACACAGCCTATATAAAGCAGAAATATTGTATGTACAGTGTAGTTTCACTTACCAGAATTGGGAAGACAGCGAGGCAAAACCGATTTGTAGGGGGGAAAAAAAGCACGTACACATATGCTCACACACCTACCCACGCAAGGTTTCACCGGTCATGGTAGTCTTTCTCAGGGTAAACACACGTTTAAAGTGGGTGTCTTTTTTCATAACAGCGAAAATCCTCTTTCGGTCAGCAAAGACAGGTACTAATGTAGGTCTTTTGAAACAGCAAGGTGTCATAAAGCAAATGTTTGAAAAACAGGGGCCACCTGTACTATTTAGAAAATAAGAGGGCATGTTATCAAACTTTCAGCAGGAGTGAAACTCACGTAGATGGAAGAAAAGGCCTGTGCTTAAGATCTCTAACTGATTTTATTTTAAAGCCAAAAAAATGCACCAGTAAATTATCTGGAATTTCTAGGAATATTGCTCCAGAAATGTAGGAGGAAGAACCTAGGATCTAGACACTGAGGAAAGAAGTTTTAGAAAAGATTTTAAAAAAAGTGCAATCACTACAGTGGGAGATCAACTAGGAAAAAACTGCTGGTCCTCCTAGCAGTTCTACCTTGGTCCTCAATACTCACTCCTCCGAACACATTCGGTACTGGAATCCCCCATTTCAATGCACACAAACTTAATCCAGGGATCTTGCAATTTACAGCAGCAGACAACAAATGAACTGCTTGAAGATTCATTTTTAAGTATGAAAGCATATCCATTGGAAACTTAAACCACTGAAAAGAATACAGATAGAAAGGCCAGTTAAACATACTTAATTTTTTTATGACAGTGCTTTAACTCCATTTTAATGCAAACAATATTTAAAGGATACTAGTAACTGGATGGGAGTTGACAAAGATTAGAGAGAAAAGGAGATAGTGGCAGCTGTCCTCCAGCAGGGCCTGATTCAGAAAAGCACGGCTCAATTGGAAGTGAGGTAAACGTTGATGTAACCGAAGTGCACTGGTAAGAGCATTTGCCAGCAAAGCACGTTGGTAAAAACTGGTAGCCTCATATAATCTGTAAAATAAGCATAAGATTTCAATAAATATATTTTAGCATATCAACAATTCAAGCAAGCTTCACAAGAAGACTTTTTAGAATTTTTGGTCCTATACTAAAGTCAACACTAATCTGACATAGGTATAGTGTTACAGGCAGTTATCCATATCGCACATTGCTCCTTGAACAGTGACAGTCTTCATAACTTGCATTTCTTCAAGCTAGCCTGAGCACAGTGTTTGTGCCCACCATTCAATTTTTTTTATATATACAAATTCACACTCCGAGAATTATTGAACAGAACCCAGGAATGACAAAGCACTTTCTTCATTCAGATGTGGGGCCCGTCATTAATCGTGCAAAAATTTAACTTCCTCGCTATAAATTAGTGAATCGGGAACCCAATGTTTTTCAGTTCAAAACACAAGCATTATAATAATAACACTGGCAATCCCTTCATTATCAGCACTGAGAGTGACACTGCAATTCAAGGAGGCAGTGATCCCTATCATCAAAAGATATTAAGGATGGAAGCCTTATAAAACAAAAGCAACTTACCATGCTGTTGGAGAGACTTGGAGCAGCAAAGCCACAAAGTAATTTTAAAATTAAGTCATGGCAGACTGAGCCAAGTTAATCACCACAATCATAATAGATGCAGGGGACTTAAACTAAGATATGCACAGCAGAATTTTGGATGAATTCAAAATTAAGAGTGTACAAGGTATAAGGTAAGGAGAGCAAGTGACAACAGCATTGATGAAGAATTAAACAGACAAGCTAACCAAGGACAGGTGAGGGTACCTTGCCTTGATTAAAGTGGTGGGGGGGGGGGGGGGTTCACATAATTATAACTAATAGCTGTAAAACAAAGTACCATGGATCTTTCAGGTCGTAAATACAAAGTGGAAAGAATCAGGATTGATCACACTGTTAGCAGGGAAAAAGGCAATAACTTGGGTCTTCCTGATATATCACTCCATAAGATCCCTAGAGGCATTTCACAGATGCACTATCGAATAAAAAACTGGCATCCATGTTAGAACAGAGAATAAAAAGGATGAAAAAGTATGAAGTGGGGGCACCTTTCAAATTCATGCGTATCCACAAAGCTGCAAGTATTGGTTTCTACAACTTTGAATTAACTTCGTTATTTCCCTATGTACCCAGTCATCTTGTGTCAAAATGGTTGTTGTGATATGTCCAGTGTGGTAGTGTAGTGGGTAGTGCTCATCACTCTCACTGTATGATTCTATTTTTCTATTATCCTATAAATAACTATTTGATATAGCACAGCAAATGATTCCACAAAACATTAAGCTAACATTCTATCGAGCAATTTATCAAAATGCATTAATATCTTAAAAATAAAAGCATGATTAGTATTCAACTCATTTTTCAATATCAATACAACTTGATATTAATGTAACAAGTGATACTTACCCCATAAAGGGAAATATAAACATGATAGAGCAGTATATTGTGAAAAGCCGAGAAAGCCACATAGCAGCCTCCAGTTTGTTAGCCATCATGAATTGCTGAAAATATGAGGAGAGAGTTGTAATTGAATCATGAACTATTAACAAATATGCTAAAATTCTAGTAATAAATGTAGTAATAAGGAATGACATACAGGCTAACTTCTAACAAAAACAGTTCTTGCATGTGATGAGTAGCTAAGATGATTAGCAAAAGCACCCACAATGCGAGGATAATACACTCATATTACAAAAAGTTAATTTCTTCAATAACTGCAGTTAACTTTGGTACTTAAACCCAGGCCTTTTAGGAATGAATGAAGTCAGCAAATAGCAACTATTTGCAAACACAATCTTTCAAATAGCTAAAATATCATGGTAGTGTTAATAAACAGAAAATCAATAACAAATGGAAGAGAGTAAATAATTCGGATTGCCATTAAATAGATCAATCCGAATAAAGCATTTATTTGCAATGCCTCTTGCACTCAAAATATTTTCAATAGCACAGAATGAACAAAACTGATTTGATATGGGTACAGGCAGTCCCTGGGTTACAAACGTCCAACTTACGGACAACTCGTACTTATGAATGGCCATAAAGACTGTCTGTCTTTCCGAACCCCCGCTGCCTCTAGCATTTTTTGCGTGTTGATTGGGCAGCCGTGCTGCCTGAGTCTCCCCCGATCTGTCACTCTGGTTGTTGAAACGGTGCATCGGGAAGTGGAGGTGTCTGAGGGTCAGGGGAATGTGAGATGTACCAGAACACAAAGGGACCTCACTAACACTGGGAAGAGATTCACAAGCTGGGCTTGTGTACTGGGATCGGAGAGATTCACATCGCGGAGACATTACTGGGAGGTGGAGGTGGCGGAGAATCGGCGCTGGGGTCTAATACATAGAAAGGTAAAATATATACTATATACTAAGACAAACATTTGACTAAGTGATGCTAAATAAGACTGGATGTACCTGTTCCAACTTAAAGACAGACTCAGGAACAGATCTCGTTCGCAACCCAGGGACTGCCTGCACTTGATACTGCAAGCATGAGCATCAATACATTTTCAACAATAGTTTTGTTATCTACCAAGTTTTACAGCAAATGCAAATTTCTTGTGACAGTAGGCATTATTGAACTATTTAAGTATGGGAATCCACAAGCTATCTCATAGGGATTTTAATCCTAAAGTATAATTGTCATCTTATGATTCAGGAATATAGAATAGTGACTAATCCATTTATTTTATTTATTATCAGTTTGGAAGAAGGAATTCTGAACCAATTAGGGACAACTTGGCTGGAATCTAATGTAGTAATAACCCCAGTGCTTCAAGAACTCATCTTCACCCATTGTGTAAAAAGTAAAATTAAAATAACTTTACTCCCACTTATAAGCTACATTCTTATTTTATCTATCTTTTTAAAAATAAATCTGCTAAATCTAAAATTATCATTACCACAGGTTACTTATCCCACTGATTCTTTGATACACTGTTTCAGTTAACTAGCTCCAGTTTGTTCATTAACTTGCAGGTTACTTGTAACTACTGCCAATGATTTACAGAACTACACTAAATAAATATATTTAAAAATCACCTCTCTGCTCAACAAAGGAAACACACCATAGACAACACAGCTGTGTTTTAGCTGAACCCACAGATTTTAGTACCAAAGTTCTAAACTTGAATTTCTCAAATTTCAAGTCCTGTATCTCTTTCACCTATCAACTTCCCAGCTCTTTACTTCACCCCTCCCCCATGCCAGTTTCATCTATCACCCTGTGTTTCTTCCTCGCCTCCCCTCCCCACCTTATCTTTTTTTCTGCAGTCCTGATGAAGGGCCTCAGCCCGAAATGTTGATTGTACTTTTTTCCATAAATGCTGCCTGGCCTACTGAGTTCCTCCAGCAGTTTGTAAGCTATTAGTGGACATGCTCAGGTGATCAGTTTTAAACTTTGATAGATAAGAGCATACAACAGTAAAACACAATACAGACCCTTCAACCCATGATATTGTGTGACCTTTAATCCTACTCCAAGGTCAAGCTACCCCTTTTTTCCTAAATAGCCCTCAATTTTTCCTTCATCCATGTGCCCAAGAGTCTCTCAAATGACCCCAACATCCCCATCTGTTCTGTAACACTGCTAAGAATCCTGCCATTAACCTTGCACTCTGCCTTCAAATTCAACCTTTCAAAGTGCCCCTTCAGTTTTCTGGATTGAGCGCCACCTTCCAGTTCTCAACCCAGCCGTGCATCCTTTGTAACCTAAAACAACCCTCTACACTATCCACAACTAACCCACCTTTCCACTTCCTCATACAAGTTATTTATAAAAATCACCAAAAGCAAGGGACCCAGACAGATCCCTGCAAAACACCAATAGTCACAGACCTCCAAGCATAATACACTCATCTACTACCTACCAGCCTTTGCCTCTGGTGGGCAAACCAATTCTGAATCCACACAACCCAATTTCTCTGATCACATGCCTCCTTGCTCTCTGAATGGCTCACCAATAGGGAACCTTGTCAAATACCTTACTAAAATCCATAAACACATCCACTGCCCTACCTTCAATTTGTTTTGTCTCTTCCTTAAAGAATAAAATCAGGCCTGTGAAGCACAACCTGTCCCAAACAAAGCAATGCTGACTACTCTTAATTCCTGTCTCTGAGAATCCTCTCCAACAGTTTGCCCACCACTGATGTAAGACTCACTGTCTATAATTCCTAGGATGATCCTTATTACCTTTCTTGAACAAAGGCTGGAATCTTCTGATATTATTCCTGTTGCCAGAGAGGATGCAAAGATCATCACCGAAGGCACTGCAATCTCTTCCCTCAACTTTCTATAGTAACCTAGGATATAGCCCATCCTGCCCCAGGGACTTACTTATCCTAATGTTTTTCCAAAAGTCCCAAAACATCCATGTTATTAGTATCAACTTGCTCTAGGATATTAGCTTGTCCTCACATACATCGAAGTCCCTCTCTATTATATTGCCTCATACGGAATATAAACCAAGTATTATATATTCTTGGTTTACTTCAAAGAGTCAAAAACAGGAAGCAAAGCATTTATGAAAGATAAAAATAAAGTCAAATCAAAACTGGTTACTCAGTCATATCAGAAATTGCTCATTAACCAACGCATTTTGTTGTACTCACCAAGACACCACCCTGGGGGCCATTTCTAGTTGAGTCTGCCATATCAGAATAGTGCTGGAAAAGAAACAAAGTCTTAATCAACTATATTTAAAAGAACACAGCCTGACCGCCCAATCTTCTGCTGTCTTGGGATGTTGGCAATACTATGTGGCTAGCACATTTCTCTACTTCACAGCCACAGTAGATATTTAAAGGTAAAGACCACACATAATTAATGCACTAAACATCATAACATGTATAGTCTGAACTTTTCTATTATTTTAAATTAAATGGAAACAAATGATAGTTTCAAAGAATTCTGAATTTACCGTACATTCCATTGTCATTACAAAAGCATACACCCCGCCGTTCACTCAGTTGTAAAACCAGATTTTCACAGCTACTGATTCATGTTATACCAGCAAGTTCTTTGTGGTGGTTACTATGCAATATTTGTGTATTACAAAATAACACCCTTCACAAAGAATATTTTATTCCGTCATTTTAAAATTCTACATCTTCTTGTTCCAAGATATAAAACAACTCTGTATAGCAGGGATAAATTCAAAGTGCTAAAGAAACAAAGGCTCAGATAAGAACAGTTAACATTTGGCCCAATGTCCTTCAATTCAGTTTTGAGAAAACTTAAGACATTAAATGTTCTTAGCTGCAGAGGTGTGGAGAGGTTGTTTTGTATGGTAGGAGAGTCCAAGACCAGGGGACACAGCCTCAGAATAGAGGATATCCATTTAGAATGGAGATAAGTAGGAATTTCTTTTGCCAGAGTGGCGAATCTGTGGAATTTGTTGCCACAGGTGGCTGTGGAGGGCAAGTCATTAGGTATATTGGGTCATTGATAGATTCTCAATTCAGGGCAGGAAGGGATATGGCGAGAAGGCAGGAGATTAGGGGTGAGAGGGAATTGGATCAGCCATGATGAAAAGGCAGAGCAGACTCAACTGGCCAAATAGCCTAATTCTGCTCCTGTATCTTCTGGTCCTATAAAATAACGAGAAAAACATAGAAATGGGTTAAGAATAAGATAGGCTGAATGATACAAATGATGAAAATGCATTAATCACAGATGATAATGGAACTGCTACATCATAGCATCAGCTGCTTGGGTTCAATACTGACCTCAAAGAGAAAGCCACAGTTGAAAAAATCTCACATGAAATCTCACCTAGAGTTTGCCAGAAGGCATGTGGAAGACTCTGAAGTCAGCTAGAAGGTTCTATGGTCTGATGAAACTAAAATTGTGCTTTTTGGCCATTAGATCAAACAATGCAAGTCTTCAAAAACACACCAACCCTACCGTGAAGTATAGTGGTGACTGCATCATGCTGTGGGGATGCTTCACTGCAGCAGACCCTGGAAAGCTTGTGAAGGTAAATGAATGATGCAAAATACGGGGAAATCCTGATGCAGTCTGTATGAGAGCTATGACTTGGGAGAAGATCTGTTTTCCAGCAAGACAATGACCCTAAGCTTAAAGCCAAAGCTACACAGGAACGGCTTAAAAACAAAGTTAATGTCCTGGAGTGGCCAAGTTAGAGTCCAACTGAGAATTTGTGGCTGAACTTGAAAAGGGCTGTTCATTCACAACCCCCATGCAGTCTGACAGAACCTGAGCAATTTTGTAAAGAATGGAGAAAGATTGCATTGTCCAGATGTGCAAAGCTGATATAGAGACCTATCCAGACTGACTTAAGGCTATAATTGCTGCCAAAGGTGCACCTACTAAATACTGACTTTAAGGGGAGGAATACTCATACAATCAATTATTTTGTGTTTTATTTGTAACTAGTTTAGATAATTTTGTAGAAACCTGTTTGCACTTTGACATGAAAAAGTGTTTTTCTGTTGATCAGTGTCAAAAAAAGCCAAATTAAATCCACTGTGATTCAATGCTGTAAAACAAAACATTAGTACTTCCAAGGGAGTGAATACTTTTTGTAGGGGGCGTAGGTGTGGGTATGTATGTATCTGCAGTACTCCACCAGTTACTTATTGCCAATCCTAAATCTATACCAATAGTTTACACCTTAACCCATGAACTCTTATCTTGTACAGCAACTTTTAAAGAATCGTCTTACTCTATGATTCTGGAAATCCAAAAGCACACCACCTATCAATTCTCCTTCATCTACCTCATTTGTTATACCCTCAAAGAAATCTAGTAGTAAATTTGTTAAGTCAGTTTCCTTCGTAATACCAATTTAACTATGGTTATCTTATGCGTTTCAAAATGCCTTGCAATTAACTCTTCAATAATGGTTCCCGGCATACTCTTAATTACAAATGTTTTCTGTTTCCTGCCCTCCATCTCCCATTTTTGAATATCAGGGTCGCAGTTGCAGTTTTCCAATCCTCTGGGACATCTCCTGAATCGAGGGAACGCTGTAAATAACAACCCACAGCTAGCTCCTCGCTCTGTACAGTCACTTCCCTTTAAGGCAATCTTTCCAGCCGCCATTGCCAGCACAGGAGCGTGGGCCTAAACCTGCACACATCTCCCTCCCTTGGTCGGCGCTCCGTATCACAGACCAGCCCATCCTGCCCCACCGCCCTGAGACTGACAAGGCCCACGAGGCCTTCGCCAACACGAAGGCTGCCTACCTCCTCAACCTTTCCAGTGACAAAGGGCTGAAAGGGGAACTATCACTGGCTGCGGCCTTCACCATGAGGGATTGTGACTCAAACCTCCCGGAGAGCCGATCTAGAAAGTTCCATCCCTGGACACAGCGTTACCCCGGCAACCCGGTTCCAGGCACCTTACCTGCAGCTCGCGCCGAGCGGAGCGGACTATCTGAGCTCGATAGCGAGAGAAGCGAACACACGCCGCGCTGCCGCTCAGGTTCCGGTTCCGGTTCCGGTTCCGGTTCGGGCCCCGCCGCTGACACCCCAAACTCTCAGCAGCCAAGCCCGGACCCGCTACCCGCTACCCGCCGGACGGCCTTTCTTCTGCGCAGGCGTGCCGTCACCGCCCAACACCCCTGCCCTGCCCTGCCCTGCCGGCCTGCTGCCTCTCGGCCTATCCTGTCATTTGTGCCCGGCTTTATCTCCCATGTCCGTTATCTGCAGCTCTCAAATCCTTAATATATATTTTTTAAAGTTCTACCTCTTTAAGTATCTCTGGCGATCTATCCTGTTCACATCTCCTGGGCGGAGAATTACAAAGATCCTCCAACTTCATTCAGCTCAGCCCTATTCAAATGTCAGGTTGCCAATTCGTTTAATGTCAATAGCAAATCGTGAAAGAATTTCCCATATTCCCCAGGTCTGGCACACAAAACTGCTTTTGAATTCCTAAATTCAAAAACAATCGTGTTGGAATATCAAACACGAGAGGATGGAAATGTGCAAATGCTGGAAATCCAAGGCAAAACACAAAACACAGAAAATGCTGGAGAAACTCAGCAGGTCAGGCAGCATCTGGGCTGGGACGCTTCAGCAGAAGTTAGATTAGAATATGTTAGAATATCCTCATTCTAGGCACAAGACTTGGGAAACAAAACATTTTTTAAGCTTAACTTGATTTTTAGCTCATTTTCCAATTTTTTAACACCAAAATCTTTATTATACTTTTCTAAATCTTTACAAAATGATACAGCAGAGGACAAGAGGATCTTAGCCCAATGTGCCAAACTTTATTCTATGAAGAACGTAAAGAATAAGTTGCACCAACAATTGAAAGGCTTCAGTGATTGCACTTTTTGTAATGCGTCATCATCTAATTATGATTTAGTTAATTATTCAATATGTATTATTAAAATATTAGTCCCCTTTTAATGTCAGAAACTGACATTTCAATAATTCTAAAGTAGTCTGAAAGAAAAGATTTTATTATAACAAATACTGCACATTTCTGATTTTAGTTGCTCCACCATTGGGGTTCAAACTTCAACTCAAGACATTGTTCTGGAATTCCCTTCCTAAAATGTTCTGCCTAACTCTGTCGTAAGATCTTCACTAAACCTGTTTCTTTCACTAAGTCTTTTATATTCCAGTGCCAGTGTTTGTTTGATATCATTTCTAAGCTATGGATTGACTTAGGACATTTTGCGACATTAAACAAACTGCACAGAAACAAGTTGTTAATCATAACGCTTGTTTGGTCTTGACATTTTACTTCATAATACGAGGAAGATTTCAAACAGTTTAACGTGTTTGTGAGTTGATGTCCAGTCATTCTGTGGGGATTTGAAGTTCTTAGGCTTTTTCCAAAAGATTTCTGAACAAAATCCAAAGAGTTGTCAAAAATTTGTGTTGGGCAAGGGTCATAAGTGATTTGAATGCAACCTTTGCCAAAAGATTTCTGTAGAAATACACTTGATAAGATCATTAGATATTGTGGGGGTGGGGGCAGTTGATAAGGATTGGTTAGATGAAATTCCAACTTCTATCTTCTGTGAATTTCCCTGCAAATTGTTCTTGGTACTTCACATTTGTGAAACATAAAGAGAACACAAGGGACACACACAAAATGCTGGTGGAACACAGCAGGCCAGGCAGCATCTATAAGGAGAAGCACTGTCGACGTTTCGGGCCGAGACCCTTCATCAGGAACACAAGGGCCCTGTTTTCGTAGTTAGTGACAAAACAACAACACTTAATTGGAATTGGCTTATTATTACAGTGTAAAGCTTGTCTTGCACGCCATGTATACAGATCAGATCATTACACAGTGCATTAAGGCGGAACAGGGTTGATGCACCATCAATAACTCTCCGAGGCGTGAGGCGAGATATTGGCTTTTATTGACTGGAAGAAAGAACAAGCAGTAATTGACCACCATACTACATCCTGGAGACTGAGGACAGGGCTCAGGCCTCAAGCCTCAATCGCCTTTATACCGGGGTCTGTGGGAGGAGCCACAGGAGCAGTCAGCAGGGGGGCGTGTCCAGACAGGTATATGTAGTTCACCACAAGGGTAGAACAATAACAATGCAGAATAAAGTGCAACATCTACAGAGAGAGTGCAGTGCAGGTAAACAAGGTGCAAGATCATAACAAGGTAGATTGTGAGGTCAAGAGTTCAACTTATTCTACTAGTGACCTCCTGTATTTAATAGTCATATAATAGTGGGGTAGACTTTAAAGAAAGCTACCCATAAAGATTTAGACATCTTAGTGGCTAGCACATCCTTTAAGCAGTGTCCACTATAATCATGTCTTGGGATCATTAACATCTTGCAACTGGGATGCCATTAAGCTGACTGAGTAGCCAATCACATAAAAGAAATATCACAGACAGACAGACATACTTCATTGATCCCGAGGGAAATTGGGTTTCATTACAGCCGCACCAACCAAGAATAGTGTAGAAATATAGCAATATAAAACCATAAATAATTAAATAATAATAAGTTAATCATGCCAAGTAGAAATAAGTCCAGGACCAGCCTATTGGCTCAGGGTGTCTGACACTCCGAGGGAGGAGTTGTAAAGTTTGATGGCCACAAGCAGGAATGACTTCCTATGACGCTCAGTGTTACATCTCAGTGGAATGAGTCTCTGGCTGAATGTACTCCTGTGCCTAACCAGTACATTATGGAGTGGATGGGAGACATTGTCCAAGATGGCATGCAACTTGGACAGCATCCTCTTTTCAGACACCACCGTCAGACAGTCCAGTTCCACCACCACAACATCACTGGCCTTACAAATGAGTTTGTTAATTCTGTTGCTGTCTGCTACCCTCAGCCTGCTGCCCCAGCACACAACAGCAAACATGATAGCACTGGCCACCACAGATTCATAGAGCATCCTCAGCATAGTCCGGCAGATGTTAAAGGACCTCAGTCTCCTCAGGAAATAGAGACGGCTCTGACCCTTCTTGTAGACAGCCTCAGTGTTCTTTGACCAGTCCAGTTTATTGTCAATTCGTATCCCCAGGTATTTGTAATCCTCCACCATGTCCACACTGACCCCTTGGATGGAAACAGGGGTCACCGGTGCCTTAGCCCTCCTCAGGTCCACCACCAGCTCCTTAGTCTTTTTCACATTAAGCTGCAGATGATTCTGCTCACACCATGTGACTAAGTTTCCCACCGTAGCCCTGTACTCAGCCTCATCTCCCTTGCTGATGCATCCAACTATGGCGGAGTCATCAGAAAACTTCTGAAGATGGCAAGACTCTGTGCAGTAGTTGAAGTCCGAGGTGTAGATGGTGAAAAGAAAGGGAGACAGGACAGTCCCCTGTGGCGCCCCAGTGCTGCTAACCACTCTGTCTGACACACAGTGTTGCACAGGGAGCATAAGAGCAAATTGAAAAACACATTTTTTATTAAATAAAGATTGCTATGTATTCATGTGATTAAGGTGGAAGCTCACATAACCTAAATATCAAAGAGAGAATAATCCTGTTTTGAAATGTCCATCTCCTTTCAGGAAGGGTTACTGATTTGAAACCCGGACTGTTTCCTTTCCCATACCTGTTGCTTTATAGACTGAATTTTTTCAGCATTTCTGTTTTTGTTTCAGATTTTTTTTTGCATAAGGGGAAATTAATTTGTGAATACATAAAAAATGGTGGGCTGAATCATTAACAGTTACTTTGTGAACTTCATGCCAAGTAAACATAGAAACCTGGAATTTGCTCTCATTTTACCAAATCATTTCATCAACATGACTAATACAAAATCTCAACCAATACCAACTCACTTTGCAACTAAATACCACCTGGTGGTCAGAACATGCAACCACAATTGGATCCATCCCACTGTAATGTTAATCTTAATTAAAATTAACAAAGCTAGCCTATGAATAATGTAAATTTATAGTCAGAAACTCAGTTGCATTGCAGACTACTATCACATTCTGTAAGAAGTATTCAAAAGTTGATATTGTTTTAAATGGATTTTTTCACACATAATTTAACATTAATGTTCTATTTAAAATTTATTTATAAATACATTTTTGCAGGCCTGAAATTCAATTCAATAGATGGATTATAAAATGGGAATAGCTTTGGATAAAAAATATTTTTTCAGTCACTATGACTTAATGGGCTTGATTTTATTCTTTATATGACAGCACTATTTATTGTTTATTTATTGTTTATTGTTAAACAGTAACATATCCTCTGAGCTACTAAGAAGACTGCCAAAGAAGATACAGTGCTGTTATTAAAATATTCACCATGTTGCCTGGAGACTCACTTCAAGTCTTTTTCCCCCCTCTGTTCCTGGTTGGTGCCTCAGACATCATGGAACATTCATATTTCTTTGTTATCAAGAAAGGTAATGAACCCATTGGAATACTGAACCAGTTAGTAAACATAAAAATCCCACAACCCACCTTTAGATTGACATCAACTGAAATTTTGGAATTTGCAGTTTATAAGGAGACAACGACTTGTCACCTTTCCACTGATTCTGAAAATGATCCTACAATTTTTGAAAGAAACCATCTGTACCAGATGTGGATAAATGGAATGAGGGAAGTGACTTTAAACTCTACTATACCTCCCAGACTGTTTATTAGATCTATGTCTACAAAGACTATTTTTCTTTTTTAATCCTTCATAATATTTACACATTGTGCCAGAATTATTAAAAT
Organism: Hemitrygon akajei; assembly: GCF_048418815.1. Taxonomy (NCBI): domain Eukaryota; kingdom Metazoa; phylum Chordata; class Chondrichthyes; order Myliobatiformes; family Dasyatidae; genus Hemitrygon; species Hemitrygon akajei. The sequence goes on from NC_133136.1 coordinate 62,468,241, forward strand.
AGACAACTACAAAAGAAACAGCACAATTCCATTGCAATAGCCTTGTTCTCTGCAGTCGCTGGGTTCTTTTAATATGACATAAAAATCTTGATCGGTATTTGTCTTCCATGTATGGGAAACAGCAAAGTGCACACAATTTCAATTCCTCTGAAGATATTGTAACATTCATTTACTGGGTGTTACAGACTAGGATTATCAACACATCCTTTCATCTTCCCCAGCCTCTGTTATGGATTCTTAAAACCAATTGAAGCATTTTGTGAATATTCCTTATAATGCCACAAAAGGCAGAACACCGCAATATACAACACAGTATACAATAAATATATTTTTCTCTCCACCAATAGGACTGGTTTTAAAAACTTAAGAGTATGATATTTCACCCTCAAGCCTGACTTAACTACATGACCACATTATTGCATGGAGAGAGCTGTTGATAAGGATTCTAACAGTCACATACAATCATCAAGGGCTTACATGCAATTGGAATGAATGATGGTGCAATTTATTAGAAAATATACACACTTCACCCTACAACTATCCTTCTCATAACTGCGTATATTCCTGAAACTGGGAAGAACTCAGCTGTCTTGACAATTGATGTAGCGAGCATGGGTTTGTATATATTGGCATTTCAAAGTTAAAATTTCAAGTCAAGTTTATTATAAAAGTACATACATGTTATCATATACCACCTTGAGATTTATTTTCTTGCTGGTATTTACAGGTAAAAAGGAAATAACAGAATTTATGAAAAATTATACATAAACTGGCAAAGACTAACAAGCAGCCAATGTGCAAGAGGAGACAAACTGCACAAATAAAATATAATACTGAGAACACGAGTTGTAAAGAATCTTTGAAAGTAAGTCTGTAGGCCGTAGAATCAGTTCAGAGTAGCAGTAATTGGAGTTATCCACGTCGGTTCAGGAACCTGATGGTTGAAGCGTAAATACCAAGAATAGGGTATGTAACCAAACATTCTGTCTTGATGGCAAGCAACACCCAACTAATGGTAGTAGTAGATGTAACAATATATCAAAGGTCTTATCATAGGGTACACAAGCTTTTAAAGGATATCTACAACTGATATACTGCTTTTCTTTTTTTAAAGTAAAAAATCCATAACAATTACTGCATCTATAATATTAATTAACTTCTATTTATTCACTAATATACAGTCAGCTATTAAAATTTAGGTAAACACAAATATATTTGCTTTCTGATCCTCTCAATTACATTACTACATTATAAACTATGTGGCATAGCATGGTGCACCCAATAAATGGTTTCTGCAGTAGATTTCACGCAAGGCAAATCTCACAACCTGCACTTAAATGCTGCTTTGACTATATAGAACCATGAAAAGGGTACATCAAGTATGTTTCTAAAAAGCATGTATAAACTACAAAATTAGCATAAATCACCTGTTTAATACTGGTTATTTCAACAATGAATTGTTTCTGTAATACTTACAAGTATCAAAATTCTATTAAAAACTTATAATTTGGATTTTTCAGTATGTGTCTCATGAACATACACCTTGACTTTGAAAAGGAGACAAACTGTGCAAAAAAAATAATACTATAGAAATATAATAGAGGGTAGCATGGTAGCACAACGCTCTGCAGTACCAGTGACCTGGATTCAGTTCCTTCTGCTCTCTGTAAGGAGTTTGTATGTTTTCCATGTGACCATGCGGGTTTCCTCCAGGTACTTCAGTTTCTTCTCATAGTCCAAATACATACCAGCTGGTAGGTTAATAGATGATTGTAAATTTTCCTCATTAGGCTACGGTTACATAGGTGGGTTACCAGGTGGCGTGGTTCGAAGGGCCAGAAGGGCTTACTCTGCACTGTCTACGGAAAAAAAGATGGTGGTGAGGCACATTTTTGAACTGCCTGCATTTTTTTTCTGGTGAAGGTACTTTCAAAACCTTCCGGGCAAATACTTCCATGATCTAAACCCAATAATGATAAGGGACTGGCAATATATTTCCAAGTAAGGATTATGTGCAGCTTGAGGGAGAATCTGGAAGTGTTGGTGTCCCAGTACGCCTACTGCCCTCGATCTCTTGGACATTAGAGGTCATAGATCTGGGAGGTTTCATTGGAGTAGTCTAGTTAGTACATAGAACATAAAACATAGAGAAAGGTACAGCACAGGAACTTTCCCCACCGTGTCTGCACTGCCCATGATGCCAAATTAAACTAATCCCATCTACTTGTGTGTGGCCTGTATCCCTTTATTCGCTGTTTGTTCATGTCTGTCTACATGCCTTTTAACCACTACTATCATATCCGATTCCACCACTCTATCCTGGCAGTATGTTCCAGGCACTTCTTGAATTGGCCAAAGTCAAACAATCTGCTTATCCTTTCTATCCCTTTCAAAATTTTATATATTTCTGTCAGGTTTCTCTTTAGCTTCTGATGCTTCAGAGAAAACAATCCAACTTTGTCCAACCTCTCCTTTCAGTCAATACACTCCAATTCAAGCAAACATCCTTGTGAACATCTCCAAAGTCTCTGTCTATATCCTTCCTGTAGTGTGATTACAGAGCTGCACACAATATTCAAGTGTGGCCTTACTAACGTTTACCAAGGAATAATTGCAATACATTTTATAGATGGTATCCATGGTGTGCAAGGGGTAGAGGAAATAAAATTTAGGTCTGTCATTAAGATGAAATCCCAGGAAGTTTTTTTTATCTTGGATGGTGTCAAGAGATCTCTCAACAAAGAAATTACTGAGCAAATTTGGTTCCTGTAACGCCATTGAATGACAAGAATAGATGATTAAACTCACTGTTGTTGAAACTTGACATTACCTGGCACTTCTGTGGCATGGATGTCACTTACCACTTTTAATCCATGTCTGTGCATCATCTAGAACTTGCCCCGCACAGGCAAACATTGGAGTCCATATCAGTTCTGGATGTCTTTTTGAATTTGTGTTTAACTTGGAAATAACATTTTGATGGACAGAGAGTGCGGGTGTAAATGAAATATTTGCCCTTAATTATTGTTATAGATCACTGCAAAAATTGAACATATTAAGTTTGGTTCATGGGGAAAAGAATAAAGAAGGATGCTGAGTTTGGAACAATGATTTTTAAGACAATGGATTGATTAAGTATACTTGGTTTACTCCAATTTTCCCAATGCCTCTGTTCTACTTGATCTCTTCTAGTTCTTCACATACAGTCTGATCTTTCTGACCCCTTTTCTTAAATCTGCAGTCCCTCCAGCTACAATCTTTATTGATATGCCTCTGGCTTTAGAACTAGAGATTCCCAATATTCCTCTCAACTATATTCCCTGACGCAATTAACATTCTAGTGAAATAATACTTTCACATACTTCCTCTATTTAATTAAACAATTAAAAATTACTTCAAACAATGACACAATCAATAACACATATGCTTTAAGTACACAATTCTGATGAAAATCAAACATTTAAGTGATTTTGAGTACAAAGTCAAGAGTGAAATATTTCTAAATTTTAAGAATCATAAGAAAGTGGAGAACTGACTTTCACTGAATACAACAAACCAACTATCAGAGCAGAAGAGAATATTTTAAATAAGTTGGCATGAAGATCCAGGGAAAGTAATTATAATGTAACAAAGAACGTGATTTGCAATATTTTCAATTCAATATTTTAGATTTAGAATTAGTTACATCACCAAATATCAGCTAATTTAATTAGCAGGTATAATAAATTTCTATTACTATGTGTCTTAATTGCAGATTCAATGGTGTTTTGTCCTGGAAAAAGAAATATTGTCTCCTGGGAAATGAAATGGCAGACACAATATCTTCTAAAATTGGTATCATGCTTGGTGTAATAACAATAGAGATGCTATGAGTACCAAGTTTCAAACAGTTTGTCTATATATTTCAGGATATTGAATCAGGTTTTTGGAAATAGCCATGAAGCTTGGGGAGCAGGGGAAGACGAGAAGCTGTTTGATATTGGATGTTCCATTGCAATAGCCCAGTAAGTACATTTTCCAGAATAAATCTATTGCTTTGGAAAGTGAAAATATACAGAAAAGGTAATTACATATCTTATTTGTCATGCTGTATAATGTTAGACATCAGACTAAACAAGTTCATAATTTGAATTGAAATGTTTCCTGACCACAATATTACTGAATTTAATAAGGATATACAGAAATAGGAGGGGCAGTGGCTTTTCAGCCCTTCAATCATTCTCTGTTATTCAGAAAATCTCCCTCACCTCTACCTTCCTGAACATTATTCAAGTACATTTATTATCAAATAATATATAAATTATACCACCTTGAGATTTGATTACTCACAGGTAGCCACAAAGCAAGAAACCTGAAATAACCCAATTTAAAGAAAGAAAAACAATTAAAAAAAAGACCAACACTCTATGTGCAAGAGAAAGAAAAAAAAATTCAAGTCATGCGAACAATTGAAGCGATCTTGTATTTCCCAAGGATCCTCTTAAAATCCCTCACCTTTCTAATCACCAAGGTCCTAAGGAAACATTCTTACAACTTGTCAGGCCCTTTACAAGATTTCAGTAAGACCACTTCCCATTCTTATAAACTCTGTGCAACTCTGGTCTCCTTCCTCTCTCCTCCCCAACTTTCATCCCAGAAAATATTTTAGACCTTAGTGAATCTTTCACACATTTCCTCTCAGTCAAAGGTACTGATCGGTAAATACTGTGCGCAGTACTATGTTATATATATTATTTTCTGTTTGGGTAAATGTTTGTGACATTTTTAGGTCATTTATAATATAGTAAGATATTTTAGTTACGCGTTTCAATCCCACTTTAATAATGGCATTCCTATTTGGTTGCTATAGTCATGCTAAATTCAAGTGATCCTTGTGTGAGAATACCTGGCTTGTTTGGATACCAATGTTTTCTCGTCTTTCAATATACCAAATATTTTCTTATTTTAACTCCAAAGTGAACGATCGGACGTTTAACCACACCATATTCCATCCACTGTCCTTGTCCACTTAATCTCTCAATGTCCCTTTATAGCCTCTTTCGAGTCTTTTTCCAAACCCTATTTTGCCACCTTGCAATGATCTTGTACTACTCCGTTTTTGGCCTGCTAGAAAATGAACAGATTATTCCCGTTCGATTGTATGTCTATTAACAAATCTTCAAACCATGCTAATATAATCCCATCAGCACTAATTTTATGTAATAACCTCTTGTGTCACATCTCATCAAATACTTCCTGCAAGTCTAAGTACTTTGAACATTATTCACCCTGCTAGCTATAATCTCGAACAGATTTGCTAAATGCGATTTCTTTTTCATAAATTGCGTTGACTCTCCGTCGTTTCTTCGAAGCTGAATTCCCATTGAAGCTGATTTGCCTTGGTGACGAAGTGCCAGGCGCTGTATTAAGAAAGCATAAGAATCACAAACATAAACAATGAAAGTTTAATTTATAAATAAAATGAGCACTGCGGCTAATAACTGAAAAACAACCGCTGCTATATAAGGTCGTGTAAAATTTCAGATCAAGAATAGGTTTAATATGTAACCTACCACTGAGAAGGACCAACATATAAAAATAAAAATCACGTACTAAACATGCAGCCCGTGCGTTACATCGCTCCTGCAGAGTGAACAATTTCAGCCTGTCTCAGCGAGCGGTCAGCAGTCTACGACCGCCGTGCCCCTCCCTGCATTTACACGCAGTGACAACCTGCCTCCGAAGCCTGCTCCTAACCCGCCATGCCTGCGAAGCACGAAATCTTCCCACCAAAAGATTCGGGCCCCGCTTGGATTTAAACCAAGCCCCAGGCTGTCAAAAGGCCCGCAAAGGTTAAAAACATTTATGATTTTCACTAACAATGGGGGAGCAAATACTAAACTATTAAATCATTATTTTGTGAATTGTGAAGAACAAGATGACAGTGCATTTAAAGCAATTAATTATTCCAAATCATTAAATTAACTCAATTAATCCAATTACCTGAACAGCCCCCCTGTGACCTGACGTAAGTGCAGCGTCCAGATTTACCAGTGGGGAAGAGCAGGAAGTTGCCTCTGCGACAGGAATGCTCTCGGAGCGCGGAGAACATCAGAGCCTCTGAATTCATGTCCTTTTGAAGTGGTTACTCACATTCACAGGATCAAGTGGAGGGGGCATAATTGAGAGTTATTTTTCTTGGAAAAAAAAAGTTGTTCCTCATTTGAAGCTGACGTTATAAACACTGAATCGCGAATTCTGACCAAGGGTTTAAACATTGACTCTTTTCCGCTTTCCATGGATGCTGCCTGACCTGCTAAGTGTTTCTAGTATATGCTGTTCTTAAACCCGCTTTGTTCAATTCAAACACTTCTTTGTTCCATACGAACAACAGTGGTTTCATTTAAACATATGAAATTCATGTTAAGCATAAGTCATGTAATGGAGGTTGCTGAGTTACTCTATAAGGCGGTGACCCGACACTCGACCTGAGAGATTAAGAATAAAACACTTCGGCCTCCTGTATTGCTTTTATCACGGCATTAATGAAGATGTTTGGGCTAGGGTTCGTGGTTCTCTTGGGCAACAGGACGAAACCACCGCGAAAGTTCTGTCGAAAGACACGCTGAGCCCTGCCGCCGAAAATTACCCGGGGCCCGCAGTTCTGCCTCAGCAGTTCGCTCCATTTGGAGTGAGGTAGGTTTAAGATTGAGGTCAGGTCAGAATGAATGCTGTGCTGTCCAGGGGGAGTCTCCGCTCCACCGCCCCCAAAATATCTTTCCTTCGGCTGACATATCACCAAGGTAGAAGCTAGTTCAACTGTCTAAGGTTGTGGCTTTTTCTTTTTATTGGGGGAAAACACTTAAAATATATCGAAATATATCCGATATTTAGGAAACTTAAGCAAATGTCAATAATACAACTGAATATCGCATACCCAACACAGTATTTCTATCGTGTGGGAGTTTTGCACTATCGAACTGGAAATTTAAATAAGTCCCGAGCTACAATTAAACTGCAGACCGAAAGAAGCTGCAGAGGGTCATAAATTTAGTCAGCTCCATCTTGGGCACTAGCCTACAAAGTACCCAGGGCATCTTTAGGGAGCGGTGTCTCAGAAAGGCAGCGTTCATTATTAAGGATCTCCAGCACGCAGGGCATACCCTTTTCTCATTATTACCATCAGGGAGGAGGTACAGAAGTCTGAAGGCACACACTCAGCAATTCAGGAACAGCTTCTTCCCCTTCGCCATCCGATTCCTAAATGAACATTGGACCCGTGAACACTACCTCACTTTTTAAATATATATTCTTTCTATTTCGCTAACTTTTATCTATTCAATATATATACTGTAATTTATTTATTTATTGTATTGAACTGCTGCTGCTAAGTTAGCAAATTTCACGACACATGCCGGTGATAATAAACCTGATTCTGATTCTGAATAGTGACGTCTGAATTTTCCGATGTTGGTTAGATTTCTGCTATACCCAAGTTCGTCTGACCGAAACTAAATTTAAATTGTTTGAATTAAAAGTAGAAGTAAGTAAATAAAATTAAGCTATTGCGTACAGTTAAGCAACCGTGCGCGCGGAATAAACAACCCTGTTTTATAGCTTAACAACAATGAATAATAACATCAAATGATATGAAACTTAGTCACAATCCTAAAGTAAATTATTTCATGATTTGTTCCTGAAATAAATTCCAGTCGCACTTCTGGTGTCGTAAGACATGTTTGCCATAAAAGCGGAAGGAAGGACTTGTACTGAACGTCTACATTTTACAGTGCAGCCTTGAGGAAATGGCATTAAAATCGTGACCAGGTCAACTGATTCCTTATAAATTTCAAAGATAAAATTGCTGCTCCAGCACAATAAAAGAGATCGTGTCCACAGGAGGGCGCCGTGAATCTGTCTATTCAAGTAATTGACACAGGCAGCTTTGGACTATAATTAGTTTATCCATATATAATATTAGCTCACAGAGTTGGTTAATAATCCCAACTTAATTCTAAAAAAAAATCAAATGCAATGGAAAATTGCTTATGTTTACAATGTAACGTTGCATGTTATTTCAGAACAATGGAAAGATTTTGTTTTAATATGCATTGTGACTGGAAACAGCTTAACCATCAACAAAAATGGTAAGCAATGTAGAATCTAATTTTTCAGTTCAAAACCTAATTAGCCATTTTAAAAGGTTAACGCCAGCGCCTGAGACTGTTTTTTTGTTTAATAATCCTATTACTGATGGCTCATCATGTATAAAATGGTGCGCTATGATGCAAAAATCCCACATTTGCTTATGTGTGGATTGTAACAGAAATATGTTACATATTCTGCATGGAGAGAAAAAAATAATTTTGAATATAGTCGTTCGCAGTTCAATCTGTAAGTATTAGTATTTCAAGCTTAATTGACGCTCCCCGTTTTTGAATAACATTTTTAAAATCTGGAACGGCTGAAATGTAAGAATTGTTTATCGTAGTGTTTGTGGCCTTAATATTTGTGTTGATGTGGGTGCCTAACGCAGAATATAAATAATCTGCTTTGTGTGCTGTATCCGAAAATATACAACATCTTATACTGTCTTTACATTAGCTTATAGTGCTTTAAGATGTATAATAAACCGTTAAAATCGTGAAGAATTGCTTATATTTTGTATTGGTGTTTAAATCTCGAACATCTGTTTGAATATAATAATTAAATACTTTTTTGCTTGCCCGGTGTGATGTAGTCATTAAGGTACTGAAATGATTACTGCTGCATGTACCTGACACTCAAAAGCCGAAATTAACTTTAAAAATGTTTCGCTTAGATCTTTAATTTTTAAAGGAAAGCTCTATAGTACTGCTTTTATGAGCTCAGGTTACAACAGTTTGTTAATAGCCTTGATAATAACTAATATCAACACAAAAGCTTCCTGTAAAGGCGAACGCATTTTAAGGATATCTTTAAATATATATACAGTATATATATATATTGCAATAACTTTTCTAATGCATCTTACTTGGCAATTTTTCAACAGAAGTGTATATTTTCTATCCAATTGCTTTGAAAAAGATGGTTACAAAATAATGTTCAGCTTTTTTTAGGTTAGGAATAAATATTTCAAATTGGACAGTTATTTGTAAGTAAATGCACATTCCTAGACAGAGCAGAATGCATCATTTGGAAGAGTGAAATGTACATGTTGTGCACGGCGCTTTTAAAGAGAGATGGGGGAGGGGTTTAATTCCGAGTGCATTACTTTTTATTATCTAACCTGAACCAGTCTTTCCTGATGAGTTATTATGCGTCTACAAACACAGCAATGTCGAAAAGGACTGCAGAATATTTCTTCCGCGTATTTTGATTAAAATTACAGTATAGGGATCTCTGTAATCTTACAAAATCAGAATCAATTTATTTCCCTGCTCAAAAAATGAAATCCTACTCTGGCGCCAGATTGCTGTTATTTATCACCTTGAAAACAATAAAGTCAAACGTCAAACGCGAGAAAACATAGCAAAAAATATAATATCCTTTGGTAAAGTTAAATAATAAGAACTACTTAGAGCTAAAATCTATTGCTACGTTTGTGCTGGTGTGTATTTAGACCGTGAGAAATCAGACTGAATTTGTGTGATTGGTAAAATACTGCAATTACAGTACAGTATATGATATTCAAACAATCAAGTTTTGTGGATTTTGAAATTTTTTTTGCTCACCAAATCCACCATCCTATTGTAATTTTAAACTGCCAAGTTGTACACTATATTTTTAAGGAAACTGGGGTTTGTGTACTTTGCTTTTTTCAGCATAAGATTGAAAATTTTAGTATGATGTAAATCGCGAATAGAACGCTGTCGCCATTCCATGTATAATATTTTTCCACAAATGCTTTATAAGTGCACATTTGTAACAACTTATATAGATTAACAATGTTTTTGTCATTTAACTGTCCGTACACATCTTTCTATATTTACTATTGTTTCTTTTTTTTAAAAAAATGCTTAACCGGAGCATGTTTTCGTATAAACAAATATTAACCTAAATTGTCTTTTCTTCCATAATCACCATTTCCAACCCCCGCTGTTATGATGCACCAACAATAAACGAAATATATGCATTTTCACCAAAACAAGACCAATTACTAAGGAAACCAGCTTCCTCAGTATTCGTTTCATTTGCTCTATTTTAAAGCTGATTCATCACTGGGTACTAGGCGTTTTCTGAAGAATTTCCTATAGAATATGTGGGAGGAGACAAAAGAATGCAACCCGACACGACTGACAGAGAAGTCAATGCAAGTAAATGCAAGAATTAAAGCTACAAAAAAAATAAGAATTCAGATGAAATCGAAAAATAAAAGGCTCCGATTCTTTTCTCAGCCGTAAAGAAAAGTTCACCAAAGCAAACAGAGCAAAGAAAGGGAACCAAAGAATACAAACGAGAAAATAGAGAAAGGAGAAAACAAGGGGGAAAGGGAACATTCTTATGAATACGTTTCCTTTGTAGTTGAATACAGTGGCAGTTAAAAAAAGAGCAGCAACTCCATTGGAAGTGTCAAGATAGACAAAGTTTAATACAAACATGTCTTCTTAATGTTAATCGAATTATACACTTTAATGGGATCGCATCGGATTGATATATTTTCCTCCTTTTTAAATATAATCAAAGAACGTCCCAGAAAATATTTTACTGAACTGAGAAATCCAAGAAGATTATTAGATCTTTCCACTTGTAGCAGTTGTTTGTGCGTAGTATTACAGCAACGGTAGAATTAGGACGTCCCGCTGCTGAACATTAAGATATTTCCGGATTACTACCCCTCTTGGATTTCTTTCGCTTTCTGATTTATTTTTATTTGCCACGGCCTTTCCCTGCGATTTTAGTTTGGCATTTAAGTTCTAGATATGTATACGTTGTCTAGTCTAGCCGCACGATGGCCATTAAATGTTATTAGATTTTAATCTTCGTTGCTGTTGCAAAAGGATGCTGCACCGCGGTGTTCATGAGGGGATAAAGAGAACGCCAAGTGGATGGCGGTGAGATCTGTCCATTGTGGACAAAGTCGTTTTGTATGCTCTCTGCGTGTGTTCGGCAATGTGACTAGATTCCCTTGGGTTAGTATTAGTGCAGGGAGGAGTTTCACAGTTTGGATGAAGATATAACGCATTTACACTCCGGGCCTGCCGTTCCTCAGTTTCCTTTTGATTGACCTCTTGGACTAGATTACGGAATCTACAAACCGAAATAGCAACAATGTTTTGGCTACAAAGCGTGTGCTGATCCTAAAATCCTGGAGCACATAAATGTCCAGAATTGTTCACTGAATTTAGTTATCTAAAATTCAATATTAGCTGCTGAAAATTACAAATCAGTAACGGAAAGAAGATACAAAATTCAAGTTCTACACACACATTAAATAGTTGGTTTTGTCTGAAGGATAAACTAACTTAAACGCATCATTCATTGGATTTCTGTGATTAAGGGAAACAGTTCAAAGTGGAGCCATTTCATAAATGTTGAAATCTTATAGAAAATTGGTCCTAAAGTTTTTCTGTCTCAGTCTGCTGCGTGAACAATGCGATTGAGTGATCTACTATCAACCAAATGCAGACGCCGTGGGGCGGAAAGGCATCAAATACAGCAGCTGCTGAAATCCTAAAACAAAAGCAGAAAATACTGGAAACGTTCAGCAGGCCAGGCAGTATCTGTGGAGGGTGAGAGGAAAGTTAACGCTTTAGGTCAATGATTATTTGTCGGAGCGAGCCTTTATAAATCTGTGCATCAGCCATTTATTGCAAGACACCAGAAACAGTAAAAAAGAAAACACGACTTTGAAATAAATAGAACAAACGGAATTATATTGTATTTTAGTAAACAGTAGAGGTGCAAGGAAAAAAGCGTAAAGCAAAACTGTGCTACGAAGTTGCCCTCCTATTAATAAATTGTAATTTCGTTTGGAACGATAAAGCTTTGGTGAAAATTAACAAAACACAGGAAGAGAGAACATTAAAAAAAAGAGAAACAGGAGTAGACCAATTGGCTTTTCGAGCCTCCTCTGCCACTTATTAAGATTGTTGTGAATCAGTATCGGCCCCGACACCACTCTTCCCCGTATTCCTCGGCTCCCTTGTCCTTTATAAAATGGAAGTAAGGGAAAGGCTGAAGGCGGGAACCCAGCCCGTGGATAAGTGACAGAAATTCCAAGCACGTTGTGGTCCATCATCAACTGGAGAAAAAGAAGGAACATTTCAGTCCTGTGATCGATTAAATATTTGGTGTTAGCTGCATTTCGCAAGACCGCAAGAGGAGAAAATGTTAATTTTCACTTTTAATGTCAACTCGCCGGCAATTAAAAAGTATAACAGCAGCGTGAAGGCGGGACCTGTTGTCTATTAAGAAGCAAATACCTGTGTAGAGCTTGAACGCCAAATACAAAATCTCCATTCGCTCTGTTAAATTATATACCATTTGCTCTGGATTTTCAGCATCTGGACAATATCTTGTGTTTATGAGAAACAACTGCCGATTTCTGTGTAACAGAAATAAACTTTCCGTGTTAAATGTGCTACAGGAATGATAGAATACGTATAATATCTGACGCAGAGAATATTCAGCAGGCGTAGTCTCTCTTTTTCCAGACATCCCCTGTTCATATACCAATTGATTTCTACCTCGTGGGAGTAACCTATATTTCAGAGGAATGCAGTATGATCCAGATCTGGGCGACCCAGTCCGGTCCCTTTACTGGGTCTCGCCATCCCACCCCTCATTCAGCCTCTAGACTGTTATTTGCACATCTGTGTATTGCTCGAGTGCATCTGAAAAGGCCGGAATCTTTGACAAATTTAATGAAAATCGTTTGCATTACAGTATACGATAAAGTACCTTAAAACAGAATGCGTTGTGAATGGAAACGTTCATTGTCAATTTCTATGCGTTATGCTGGGGTTTGGCCCGTTCCAATAAAACATTGATTAGTCTTTTTTAGCACAACAATGTGGAAAATTAATTGCAATCTATTAATTATTAATAACATTTAAACAACTTCATCATCTTACTTTAATGAGATATATTCATCTGTATACCCCCAGTGAAGAGCAAATGTCAGGCTCGTCGTAATACTTATTGCTTTATCAAAAATAATCTCCAAATAAATTAATCAAACTTAAATATACCATGCGTGTAGATCATTTGTCAGTAATGGATGTATATTAAAATTTGCCGGTATTATTTTCTGTCATTCATTGTAACAAATTGAACATTTATTGCATATATATTAAAAAATTATCCCGTAATCGACTGTTGCCAGGATTGACGTTATTGGAGAGTTCCTTGAGGTGAAGTCCCGTTGGAATAATTTTGTCGTGGCGATTTCCCTTTGGAAAAATGCTTCAAGAATTGCTTCAAACCACCGCTAAATTGAGCTGTTTGACTAACAGTCCATCATCACACCATAAACAATTTGAGCATGTCGCAGACACGGAACTTTACTGTAAAGCTACATTTGTTGTAAATAAGCTATACATTACATAAGTGTATCTGACAAATTGTTGGATGAGTGAACAGTGCATCTTTGTTTGGTCGCAGTTAGATCACGTTCTAGAAGAGCACAAACTCCTACTAATACATAGGAAATATTAGTTTCATAAACACGATCAGTCAGGCACATAAGGGCGGTATTGTATACAGTTGTTGACCCTACTATTGGTCCTAAAATAGACTGGGAAGTGGAAGCTTAAGGAAAAAACATTCTTTGTTTTCGGCTCCTGAGTAGATGAATGGGGAATGTCATGCAGATGATTAGTTTGTCCTATTAAATTGTCAGAAAGGAAAGGATTTTTCTAATAATTGTGTTTCTATGAAGAAATATGAAACTGGGAACGAAGGAGACAGGGTGGTTGGAAGCGTGGAGACTGGGAGTGGGACGAAGCAAAGAATGGAGTGAGATGCGACTGTGTGGAATCGGTGGTATGAAAAGTTAACAGTGGAAACAGTAAGAAGAACGAGGGATAGGGGCACAATAAATACGAGCAAGCTGAAAGGGGAGAAAGGACATGAAACGCGCTCGAAACTAAAATGAAAAGGATTATGTAAGGCAAAAGCAATTGAGAGTAAATAAAACTGACATAAATATATACAGCACAGGAAAAGAATCGAGGACCAGGGTTGATGCTCAGATAAAAATAAAGGGAAGAATTGACGCGGCGTGGACAAATACTTGCATTGTTATTGGTGATCTGGACAAAATATAAGTAAAATGTTGAATTGATGACCCGGATTAGCGAGCTATACACAATAGGATAACTGGATGGAGATTGATGGGGCCTGTAGAAGTGTACGACATTCTGTCAGACCTGAGGCAATTATTGTCTCCTAATGGATGGACTGACTGCCACTGACCTCAGCACACTGTGCAACATGCCACCCAAATGATCTAATCTGTAATTTTCTGTATTTAACAGACATTGCGCCCAGAATTACACGGGAAACCGGAATACCCAGCGCTAAATCTCAGATAGTGTTCAGATACACTTAGAAATAAAGATTCGTTTATTCAAACATGGAGGTCGTAGCCAATCTTGACCCTCAGTCGGCATCAGCAGGTGTATGCAGACAGATTGTGCAATAATGCAATGATACAAACTGACTAAATCAGATATATTTGGACCGGTTCGCGGAACTTTGAACTCGATTCACTTACAGCCGATGGTAAATCCAAATCTCTTAACAAACCGTCAAAACTAGCAACCTCCTTCTAAAACACACCAAGGTATATGCACAGATGTAAGTTACAAAAGGACAGGTGTGTTCTGCAATATGCATACAGGTGTCTGGCAAAGTGTTACTAGTAAGTGTTTGAGTCGATCAGGTACGCTCTTTGTCATCAATGAAATAACTTGTTAAGCTGCTCAATTTTTTTTTCTCGGCAATTGGTGATTTTGTATCATTTGTTGCATATCTCTAAATAATTCATATTCTTACGAAAGAATGCCTTGTAAGCTCTGTATTATATCAGAGGTAGCTGTTCGCATTTATTTTCTAACAAGTATAAAACATAATTCACGGATAGGTCTTTGTGTGTTGTCATTCTTCAAACTACTCAGAGCTTTTATGCTCTGTTAAGTTTTTACATCACATGTTAACAAGATGGAGCAATCCGTTTTCGTACCATTATTAAATCAGTGTTGACTTGAACACTCGTCCTTTTTTGTGTTCATTATGTCTCTGCCCTCACTTGAAGATTTATGTATTTTTGATATTAAATTCCTTCATTCATTAAACCTGCTCTCTTGTTGACTTTTCTTGACCCCTTGCCCCTCTCCCTAAACTTTCCCATATTTAATACTGAATCATTTTTTTTCAATGTCATGTGCTTTGTTGCTTTCCAGTTGACTGCTGTTCCCTTTGGCATGTGCTGTTTGTTCTGTTCTTGAACTTCACGGGGTCACCTAGTCAGAGTTGTGATGTTGCCTGTCCTTCTGCATTCTGAATCTCGCCTTGCCTCAGCGGTATCGTGTCTAACAAGTCACTTTCCCCCGAATACCAGTTTCCTAATTAGTTAAACAAACACCTTCGCTAATGATCCCCAGGCCTCCTTGTTCCTCTGGGTTTTGTTTCGTTCAGTTTCTGGTGTATTTGTAGTCCTGCTGGAAGCTTGGCCTCTCTGACCTGAGGCAGCCCATTTGTGCTCCTTGGAGCAACGTCCCTTGTCCAATCCTCTCGGGCCAAAGGCCAGGACCATGGGAGCGTTTCAAGCCACCAGCTGCTGGAGGTGACACTGGTCACAAAAGGACACGGGAAGGGACGAACTTTTGCTCATAGATGATAAATAATGTCTTCATTCTTCTTCTCTGGGACTTGGTGCGTGTTCTAGCCTTGTAGCCTGGCAGATAAAATGAGGACATGTACCAGAAAAAGGCTGTGCATATGAGCTCCGGAGAGAAGGCATTCGCAAATGGTCTCGTAATCATCTGCTCAACATCACCCAAATTTCCGGCTGCATCTAGCTTTGGCGTTGCCTGTTGTTTTGTTTCTTACTTGGCAGTGCATTTGTGCCCCCAAGGTCCCTGTAAAAATTGATACTAATTGTAGGGGCTGCACACTGCTGGCTGCTAAACGCCCCAGGGCTGTGTGGACCTGCTTGTCAAAGCCTTAATTGACAAGAGCTTGTCTGTATTTAGTAGCAGCTGTTCCTGAACATTGGCACACCAGCACACTTTTTTTTTCCACTCGGCACCAACCCTCCCCGCCCGAAGGAGTCTAAGGCCGAACTGGTTAAAACTTAAAAGAAGATTTATAGAAACCCCTTTGGTAGTGCGACAAGAGGCAATCTCCACACGCCCCTCTCTAACCCCATCCTCAGTAGGATTACATTCATCAACCTCTTTACATCACTTTACCACCATGTCTGGGAGCCACGTTTCCATTATTAATAAAAGGAGTATTAGAATAATTAGGCAGGTGTCAATATTCTGCAGCAATATATCAAACTATTTCGCGCACGTTTACATTCCCGCTGATCTATGGATCATCCGCTTGAGAAATGGATCGTTTGCTTGGTTTACAGTCTGAATACGGTTTTGTTCCAGATTCACAGTTTAAATTTGCATGGTGCGTTTTGTTTCACAATTGACTAAAGCTAAATAGAAGTATTCTAATTAACTTTGGCATAACATTTTCTAAAGTATGCAAGAAGTTCTTGTAGGAAGCTCACTCATTGAAAGCAAAAACAAAAAAAAATTACACTACTTTTTAAACGTGCTGATTCAGCGTTTAAACGGTAGCTCCGTCGGCAAGTGTTATATTCCGTAGTTTAAATATATTATTCAGAATATCAATGAGACGAATTTTCCGGTGTATGATTGGTGGATACTGGGTTGGTTTAACCAAATAGACAGATCAGTAAGGCCCAACTCGGAGTTCACAGAGCCCGGAGCATCCAGCATCAATAAATGAATCACTTTCAATAGCATCTGATATATGGTGTAATAATGCACACCTCTTGGCCAATCATGATTTATGAAACAGTCTATACTTGATAAATAAACATTAAACTTAATTGTTATGGTTACCCTTTTGATGTCGCGTTAGCTCTTATATGTACCTTTTGAGAAGCAATACTTACACAAAACTAAATCTATGTATTTTGCCATTAATTCACGTTTCCTTTAAAGAATTGTAATACTGAAAAACGAAGTGTGTTTTATATACCAGTTAAAGAGTGCATTTGCTTTTCTGTGGAATTGTATTTGGAGTATACGTTGGTTTTATGCACCTGTGTCTACACGTGAGCACAAATATTAAGTTTGTTATCTCCTTTTACAATTATGCATTTAACAATAATCGCTAACTTTTTATCCGTTTTCCACTTTTTTTCCAGGAACAATGCGAACATTGATGCACTCAGTTGGAGTTCCACTGCTGGGGATCTTTGGTGCCGTTCTCGGCGCCTTTAGATTTCATCAATCAAACTGACTGCAATTTTCCATAAAAATGCTGAATTTGGGTCAGAATCTGGGCAAAGCAGATAAAGATCATTGAAGCTGTCTTGTGAGATGATAAATGGAGTCCCTTTCAGGCAAATAAAACAAGAGTTTTAGTTTGGTTTCACTTTCATTGATTATGGATATACTTGAATCATATATACACACTCTTTTGTAGGATATCTTTGTGCCCAGTTCAGGCCTCAGGAAGAGATTTGAATTATCAGAGTTGAAGTCATTTTCTTGCGCGCTCTCTCTCTCTCTCTCTCTCTCTCTCTCTCTCTCTCTCTCTCTCTCGCCCTCTCTCTCTAGCTATCTACCTTTCTATCTTTCTCTTGTTTTACTGGGTCTAATCGAACGATTTAGAAACTTAGAGGTATTATGCGAAATATTTGCACATTCTAGCGAGCTTCGTTTAAAACAAATCAGTCCCATCTTATATGTGTTTAAATCTCCAAGAAGATGAAGAACAAAAGACTGTCCGGACATGATGAATTCGAATAAAAGGGTTATCTTTTACAGAGTTTGAAACGATTTCCACGGTGCCACAGATAATGGCAACCTATAGCAACACAGTATCAATGAATGTAACTCGAGCTTCAGGTTTGCATTATTGTACGTTTAACACGCAGTTAAGAAGAGAAATGCTTAATGGAACAAGTGTGAAAAGTGAAACTCTTTTCAACACAACAAAACATCGAATCATAAAACATGTGAGGATCTTTACTTTCTGAGAATTATGCTTTGTTTTCTGTGGGAAGGATCTCGAGATACTTTAACTGATTATGAGAAGTATTGATCTGATGTGATTCTAGCGCGTTGCCCGTAAGGAGAAACTAAGAGAGAGGTGGAACGTGCCCGGTGGATAAACGGGGCGTAATGTAGAATATTCTGAAAAGAAAACACGAAAAGACAAACGGAGACGGAAAATAGAATATGGAAATTGTTACAGGAGGAAAGTGTTTAAAACAGTCAACAAAACGGCATGGAAAAGATGCGAAGAGGGTAACATACGAGAAATTAACCCAAGAATTATAAAATGAAAACTGACCCGCGAAAGAATTAAAATACGAAAGCGAGTAAAACAATTTTAAATGATAATGTTCGAAAGAATACGTTTTGAAATACAATGATCTGAAATACGAGTGAATGCAAATTAAACTAATTAGGTTTGAGTAACCGGATTAGAGTCATACTTGGAGCAGGAGTAGGACACAACAGCCAAAAAAGTGATGGCTAAAAGGAGAAAAATGCAAGAGAATAGATAACAACGAGAGAAAAGGGCGAAGAGTTTTCCAAAATGCAGGGGAAAGGCAGAATAGGGAAGAGGGGAAAGTGTGGTGGTGTATAGTGCAGCAGTGGTTTTCTAATGGAAATGCGCATTTTAAGTAGGAGGCCGCTGCCGCCGTTGAGGTGCTGCAGGCGGGGGAAGAGCAGCCCTGGCTGAGCCACGCAATGCCACTCATTCCGGCGGGGGGCTCGCAGCTCCGAGCTGCCCGGCTCTGCTCACTCTCAAAGACTCTTTGACCAGCTCTGCGGGCTCCTCACCGGAGGAGTCTAACACAACATAAAAGAGCATTATGAAAATTATAATATTAGCCACAGTGCATGTCCATCTACGCTGCTTTGCAGCTTTTATGCATTGACCGGAGTGTTCAGCTGGTTTGATTTGTAAATATCCATTTCAATTCACAGCCTTGAATAGAGCAACAGTACTTTCTTTATCCACAAACTTTTCTGCTTCGCAAGTTCCTTCATTTTTACTTAGTTTATAGCAGATTCCGTCTTTGTCACTGTAAAGCAGAGACACAGTTGTCATACTGCCAAACCATCATTGATGATAAATGATCTCCGTCTGTTGTTGTTTTATTTTGTGCGAAAACTACTAGTTTTTAGCTATATAGAGGGGGGAGAAAAGCATTCAATGAAAGCGCCAAACAAAAGGTGAGTATCTTTGGTGCCTCATTTGCCTGAAGACGTTATTGTCAAAACTAAAGTTGGAAAAAGTAACGTTTGCTCATCAAAGGGTTGAAGAATTTTAGCAACCAGTAAAACGCAACCACTTGAGCTTCGCTTCTTTTCTGCTTTGAAGCTTGACTGAGATAACTAAACCCAAGCGTTTCACTTTTCAAACAACCCACGCCTTAGGTGAGCGCAGTCTACAAGTGATGGGTATCAGATGAGTTGCTTATATTTAACGATCATTCAATGCTGTATTTTAATTAATTTTTTAAATTTTAATTAATATGCCAGCCAGCAAAATAATGAAAATTCTGCTTATGTATTAGAAGGCTTCAGCACTTGCTTCGCAGTTCTATTCCGGCCCCAATCCTCAAAGTTGTTGTGAATTATATGCTTCCAATTAAATATACGTAAACAATAAACGATGAAATCTGAGCTGTATTAGGGAATACGCAATATTGTATATCGGGGCAAACAGGCTGCATTTGAAAACGGTAAAGTAATTGGCTTTTACATATTAATAATAAAAATGTGCATGGTATATTGCACGGTATATTAGAGGCAAAGCTGTTGCGCAGGTGCATTGGGGAACCTGGTCATAGGGCATTGTTGGTGTGTTTTTGGGAGGGTGGTGTAAACAGGTGCCGACCTAAAAACAAAAGGTTTATTTGGGCTACATTTCGAACCATGAAAAATTGTTTAATTTGACGAGAAAGTGAAAGCAGTGGATGTTCCTGTGAAGTGACATTTCCTGTGGCGAAGACTGCATAGGCTGCTAATAGATATCTAATTGATGGGTGAAGTCCCATTTCCGCGCAGTTTGCTTTATTGCTCTATTCGGTCTGGTGGAAAATATAATGTTAATCAGATCTTTAATTCCTCCAGGATTTGGTGGGAGCTTGCTGCACAGAAAACAATCGTTATTTAAAGCGTTTCAGTGGAGACCCAGTTACCTATCCTTACCCTTTAAATTTGCTCAATATTTTACCAAAAAGTTCGAACACAGGCTTCTTTGACAGATATGCAAATCATTCCCGTTAATTTAAATAAACTTTTTTTTTAGATCATCAAAATTCGCGAGTTTATTCATGTTGGAATAAAGCTAAGTATCGGCTTAGTGGGGAAAACTGGGTTTTTTTAAAGGGAGTGTTCAAGGTGGTTGAAATTAATGTACGTATATCATCACACCCAGTGGGTCGCTGTGACTGACTGGAATAGGCACAAAGAGCTTTGAAAGGTAGGCCACCTGTATGTTTCTTGCTCTTCCGGTCAGCTTGCTCTCTTCCCTCATCTCTAGTTTCACTGTGTCATTGCAACAAGAACTGCCAATTTATTTGATTTCCGACAGCACATTATAATTACCTTTTAAAAAACAATGTTGGATTATAGTTGGGGGGAGAAGAAAACACGAGACACTAATCTGGTTTGCAGCGAACACTATGGCAGCATTTAAAATTACCTGCGTCTCAGTATTGATGAGTACTTACTTTATAACTTACTCCAACCTTCAAGAAAATTATCAAAATGAATATGCCAGAGGGTAGAAATAAGCCAATAATGAAAAGCATGCTTTATTACTTGTTATTTACCACTGAAATTATAAAATTGTTAAATCTTGACATTGTATTTTAATTTATTTTAATTTATTCATTGCCATTTGTTTTTTATGGACCTTTTTATTGCCTGAAACGTCAAGCAATGAAGCATTGAGAAGTGTAGAGGCATCCTGAGCTACAGAGCCTTTTTTTTAACACTCCTTGATGCGATTAATGAGGCGTGATTGTATGAAGGGGATCTGATCTGTTCTAATGATTGATGAAGCCCGGGGCAAGGCTGAGCCCTCGCCGGATAAAGCCCAATACAGCCCCTTATAATGGTTGCATACTACTTGGGCTGGGCTGAGTCAAAGCCTCTTACTCAACTACATAGGGTTTAAACAGAAAGGGAAGGTGCTCAGTTGTTAGTTAATGATCTTTATGCATTGAGCCACCAGCCGTCTGTTACAGGAAAAGTGGTGGGGAGGAAGTAACTGGGGTGAAAGGGGAGAGCTAAGACATACTGTTCCTCCTTCAGCTACACAAGTCCATGATCTGTCCTCCAGCTGCCTGAGAACCCAGCATGGGGCCAAGGCACTTGTTACAGCCGTGGCAAGGCTGGAATGAAAGAACGAAAGAAAATAGAAACTCTATGTATACGGGGATCCTGCATTTGAATTTGTCCCTAGTTATGGTACCTGGAGCTCTGGTGGCAACTAAACCCCATTCACAGTGTTTCTCACCATGTGGTGAAATCAGCAAACTCTTTCGGTTTCAGTTGTAATTAATGTACAAATATTTTAAAATAAGCAATTGTATCATTACATATGACTTCTTCTACAGATCAATGGTACTTAGTTTGACCTCTTCTGTACTATAATTGATGTGACTCATCCAGTATGAAACCAGAATCACTGCAATTGCAGTTTGAGCATTGCCCATGTAATCAGGACATGGCTTCGTTTGTTAGAGGTAAACTATTTTTAAAATTTATGTTATTTCCATATGCATACAACTGTATTAATGGAAAAAAAATCATAAAATGCACAATGAACTTCAGAAATTCTGCAATAAGCCTTAACCTCTATCACTCTCAATGCCTTAGCCAGTGACGTTGAGATCCAGTGCAAAACCATGGGATTCCTTAAACTAAAATATTTCTGGATAAGTGATTTTCTATGTGATAGGACATTAGACCCAAATTAATTTCCAGCACCTCAGTTAAGTTCCTACTGACTCAATATCTGAGATTTATTATCTAGATGTGCCTATTTGTACGCTTCTTGTTTTACTCAAGAACTTTGAAAAGTGTATGCATCTGTGTATTGTGGAGAAAGGAAGAATGTAGAAGATCTACAGTTGACTACTGAAACAGCTATGGATTTATATCTGTGAAAATATTCCAATGTCAATTATCAACATTTAGCATAAATTCTTATCACTCAACATTAATATAGTATTTGTTTGTGACCAGTGTTCTGCTGGATGTAGAAAGGTTGATGATCCATATTAATGTTCAAGTTAAGTATCTTCCCATTAAAATACTTGATTGAGAACATGTTATGTTTAGGGTTAAAATTCATAAAACTGATGTGATGCAAAAAAGTAAATTAAAACTTGGAGGAGTTTTAAGTTCCTAAGTATCTTTAAGTATCAATGGAACAATTACGGAGAAGCAAAATGGAGAGGGAAACAAAGAAAGACTGGCTACATAATTCATTTAAGTTGGAAACATGTCTGTTTAAGAATGGAATTAAAGGTAATTCAAGACAAATGTTGACTAAGATAATCAAACAAAAACTGAAGGATTTTCTTCGCAAAATGAGCAGCTAGACCTTAACCGTCAATTATTGGCTTGAAAGATACCCTGCAATTTTGCATGATTACCTGTCCGGATACTTTTCTTTTGATGAAGATTTTTGTTTTTATCAAAAAGTGTTGAATAAATTCTCAGAAATGCATAACGCTCATAAATTATATCGGACATGCACAAAGCATATCTTTTAAAAATTATTTTATACTTGCTGGACATTTTTGCCAATGAGCTTAATAGATGGTGGAGTCAATTTATATATTCCACTAATAATTGAACAGTAGGACTAAGTCTACTTTAATTTGTAAAAGAATGGTGTCTCTTTTGGTTAACCATAATGATTATAATGATTCCAAAATTTAACCACCTCTGCCATTGTTGCAACAAGTCACTACTTATAATTAGTTGCAGAAAGGTGTTGTCTTACAGGTCTAACTTAAGTTCAGTCTTAGATTTAGATCAGTCTTGCAATATCAAAAGTTTTATTCGAGTAAAAGCTAACTTTGTGCTGGATTGGTTTATGGTACTATAATTTATAATATAACTGTGGTGAAGATTCTAATGGAATGAATATGTAACTTCAGTATAACTAGGCCCTTTGAAGTAGTGAATAGATTTTTAAATGATCAAGATAAAGGAAAACTATAAAAAGAATGAATTTCTGATTACTACCTATGAAAGGAATGAAAAATAACATACTTACCTGTAAAAGTAATTCACCTGTTTTAGCCTTCTGTTTATGACACAGATCTTTCTTTATTTATATTATTTATTTTGAGACAGTGTGAAACAGGCCCTTCTGGCCCTTCGAGCTGTGCTGCCCAGGAACACACCTATTTAATCTTAGCCTAATCACGGGACAATTTACAATGACCAAATAACTTACTAATTGGTATGTCTTTGGAATGTGGGAGTGTTCACGGGAAGGACAGGCAAACATCTTGCAGGCGGAATTGAACTCTGAACTCCTATGTAATAGCGTTGTGCTAACCACTACTCTACTGTAGCCCCCATGTAAAGTATGCAGCAAAACATAAAATAATTAAAACACTTCCTTCTCTTTGGCTCATGATTTAATTAGCTTTTACTTTCTTACACCAGTATAGATCCCACTGAATCAAAAATTATGCAACCTTAATACAGTAGAATATGAAGAAAACCATTAGGGAGAGAAAATCAGGCGGAGTGTTATGGAGCTTGTTCACATTTTATGTTAAAACAGAGTACTGCTGTTTGGATTAATAACATGTTAAAACATATTGCAATGGTATTATGCGCTTTCAGCACTTGGGAGCTCAACACATATGCCCTCATCTATTGCTACCTAAGTACAACACTGCTAAGAATTTATTGATTATTTGGTACTACTTTTCCCATTTAATTATATATTTCATGAGGTCTACATACTGCATAATGTTGATTTTATTACTAGGCAACAGTTGATGCTGTACTTGGTAAAACTAGAGACTATGTGTTTTTCTTTGAAACATTTTATGTAAATCCATAGTTATTTACAGCACAGGGGAATATTAATTGACCCGTCATTTTCCTGACAGCTCCATTGCAGATTATATTAAAAAATGAATTAAACCCTGTAGATGCATCTATCTATGTTTATGTGAAAATTGCTCCATGTTAAAGCAATATGGTAAGTCTTATTAATATGGAAAACTAAGATTCTGTACATTAATTGTATAAAGTAACTGATAGAAAGAGAAAAAATATCTTTATTCTGATAGCTTTAACATAATATGGAACTCCACTTATCTGATGTCTGCCACCAAACTGTGGGATGCAGTGGAATATGATAGGTTCTCTGTACCTAGCCTAATCTATGCAGTTGTCGTAGACCATAGACAGCAATTTTAAAGTGATGGTTGGTTAGGTGGGATTGAACTAGACCTGCTCTTCCTGTATCTAGGAAAAAATAGCAACTTGAATATGTTTCCAGATGAAGTGGATTGGCAGAATCCAGATTTTTTTTGGCAGAGGGCAAAGTAACTGGGGGAGGGGGGGGAATTCAAACCTATTGGAATACAATTAAACCATAGCGTGGTAAGACCCAAATCTAACTGCTGGAAAGAGTGGTGGAGGCTGAAACCCTTAATGCATTCACAAAGGGCCATTACTTATGAAGTTATGGACCAAGTTCTGAGAGCTGGGAATTGTTTGGAGCTGACTTCAACACAGGCTGTAAGTTTCCAAGATTAGATGATTCTGAAATTTGATACTCTATTTTCTTATACTCATAGAATCACTTTCACTGTCAGAGAATCACTTTTAAGCAAAATAATATAAAAAATAGGAGCTACACTAAGCACCCGGCTCTTTGAACTACTTAACCAGATCATGGTTAATCTTCTACCTCAGTGCAATTTTCTCCCCATATCCATAGTTCCTTGTAAATCCCGGGCGGAGAAGTCCAAAGATTCACTGAGTGAAGAAATTTCTCTTTACTTCAATGCAAAATGGCCTACACCTTATTTTAAGATCTCTAGTTCTAAACTCCTCAGCCAGAAGAAACAAGGTCAATGTGTCTACCCCATTAATCCCGCTAATAATTTGATTCATTTCAAACAGATCATCTCTCATTCTTCAAAATGCTTTTAAAACATAAAAGATTTCTCATCATTTGATAAAACTCCCATC
Source organism: Hemitrygon akajei (assembly GCF_048418815.1). NCBI lineage: Eukaryota > Metazoa > Chordata > Chondrichthyes > Myliobatiformes > Dasyatidae > Hemitrygon > Hemitrygon akajei. The sequence goes on from NC_133136.1 coordinate 62,493,659, forward strand.
TCAGGAATTAGTCTGGTGAATCTTCACTGCACTCCCTCTTTAGCAGGTATATTTTATTAAGGGAAGGAGGCCAAACTGTACACAGTTCTCTATGTGTTATCGTACTAAGAACAAATATATTTGTAGTAAGATATCCTTATCCTTGCACTCAGATCCTCTGATAACAAAGGACCCACATATTGTAACATTTGCCTTCCTGAATGCTTGTCCCATCTGCATATTAGGTTTTGTTGCTGTATACAAAGATACCCAACATCCTCTCAACACCAACATCTCCCATTCTCTCTCCATTTAACAATACTCCACTTTTCTCTTTTTTCTACTAAATTATTGAAAGGTTCAAATAATATATCCAATCTAATAATTTATATGAAGTTTTGATAAAAATAATTTTATTTGCTAATCAAATCTTCAATAACCTACTTTTTCTTGCTGCAATATATTTCAATTGCACCAAATCACATGGGTAGGTGAGCATGTATTAAAGATCCAAATATGGACAAGCTATCAAAGAGACAACATCCATTCTCTCCTCTCTCCTTCTCCTTCTCCTTCTCCAGCATCACATGGGATTTAAAAAATTCTGGGCCCGAGTATTCCAAATATATACATTTCTCAAAACATGTTGGAACTAGTAGACATTTCACTTATTTCAAATGTGGAATCCAACTAACTTTTTAAAATGCTTTTAAAACAAACATTCCATGTTATTTGCATTTTATATTAAAAACATCACATTTCAATTTTTATTAAGGCTGACTTCAGCTGCATGTCACACTTGACTGAACATTTCAATGGTAACATAACTTCTTTTCAAAACCATATCTTAAAGGAGAAAAAGATTAGAAGCTGTCCAAGATTATGAAACTCTCTGCTGAGTTTAGAATGTAAAACAATCCTGATAAACTCTTAAATAGAGACTGAATTACATTTCAGCAAGGCTTATCTGGCATATTACATATTGATGTTATTAAACTAAGTATTTGAAGGCATAAAAAGCTTCATCAAAAAGCTACTAGCTACAGTATTTAATTAGCAGCTATATATTAGTTTAATAGAGTATAACAGGAACCCTTGAAACATGTTATTCACAAAACTAAGGAAAATCAGATTGTAACTTTCTTGAACAGAATGCATATTGACTTTTCTTCTTATTTCTGTCAAAATTGGTTATGTTATGACAGCAAATGCCACTGAGTGGTTAAAAGATTTATAAATGGGATTATAGAGTGCACTTAGGGTCATGCCTCTTCAAAAGTCCAGAACAGTTGATCCCATCATCTAGATGTAAACAAAGTAAGCAATCATTCAAGCACAACTCCCTGTCTTCCTTACTGAAAGCTGCAAACAATTAATATGGTAATTAATTTTTAACAACTGCAATAATTGGAAAAATTGAACACTTTATTAGGATTTTCAAATATTTTCTTGTATCCTACAAGGACTTTTAATTTATGTACAATTCCCTTAAGCCAGGGGAAGAGATCAGGTGTCTAGACTTCAATATTTTATTCAGAATTATTTTGTTACAATTGGACAACTGGAAGTTAGCCATGAAATAGATTTTTTTTCCTTATATGGTGGTCCAGCAAATGCCAGAAATCATCACAATATAGAAAAAAAGGCTAAGAGATTTACACAGTGGAATCAAATGTGTGATATTTTGATTTAAGAGCAAATTAACGAATAAAAAATGAAAGAACTGTGATTGCAAATGCACGGAGGCACACTGACTGTCCATTTCCCTTCATGGATGCTGCCTGACCTGCTGAGCCCCCTCAGCCATTAATGAAATGTACGGATTTCATTAGTTTGATTTGTAGTGATTACAGGGAGAAGGTTGCAGAATTGTTTCTATTTGTGTTGTCAGTCTGAAAGAACTGTAAAAGGCTGTTTTTTGGGACAGTTTCCTTATTGTTTGATTAATCCCAAGTCATAAAAAGATCTGCTGATCTCCATAACCAGAGAATTAGCAAAATTAATAAGGCTTATTAGCTTTTCACAACATGTGGGCATCGCTGACAAGGCCACCGTTTATTACTGATTCCAAAATGCCCTTGCACTGTGTGATAGTTGGTTCATTTCAGATGCTGGTTAGTAATTAAAATATTTATGTAACTCATAGTCCCTTGTAGGCCTAGTCAGGCAAGAACAGCATACTCAAGAGGAGGGTCTCGACCCAGAATATCAACCGCTCATTTCTTTCCATTGATACTGCCTAAATGCCGGGTTCCTCCAGCATCTTGTGTGTGTTACTCAAGAACAGCAGACTCCCTTCCGAAGAGAAATGAGCAAACTCAATCCACTTTTGCAGCAACTTAGCTACTTCATGGTTGCCATTACTGATATTACCTTTTATTAATGAATTATCTAATGAACTGAAATTCACTTCCCTGCTGCCATGGTGGGTTTTGGTGTCATATCTTCAGATTATCCATTCAAATGACTGGATCATTCCTCCACTGGCAGAATACTCTGCTATCATGTCCCAAAGAGCTTATCTGTGTATGCCTGTGTTTTCCACAAAAATTTAAAAAAAGAATGAAAACTTCTTGCTTTTTCCCAAACATAAACAAACTTCAGACAATCTTCCATTAGTCACATTATCAGGACATTGCCGCCAGTATCTTTCTGTCCCTCATATTAAAGATGCTCCAATAGCACCATCCAGAGACAGAGAAGCAGTTTCAGCGACAGGTTACTATCGATGCAATGCTCCTCAGACAGGATGAAGAGGTCAATACTCCCCAATGCCATTAGGCTTTACAATTCTACCGCCAGGACTTAAGAACTTTTTAAAAGCTATTATTAATGCTTTTTGAGATAGTGATTTAGATGCATATCATATTTTTTTACTGAGTTAAGTATTGTATGTAATTAGTTTTGCTACAACAAGTGTATGGGACATTGGAAAAAGTTGAATTTCCCCATGGGGATGAATAAAGTATCTATCTATCTATCTATCTATCAATTTGCAGCATATGCCCAACTTACCTCAGATTTATAAATTCTAGTGTTTGGAAGTGAATAAGGAGTTTTTATATATCTGAAAATGCATATCATTTCAGGAAATTATAGACCAGTGAGTCTTACTTCAGTAAGCTGATGGAGAAGATCCTGAGAGGCAGGATTTATGAACATTTGGAGAGGCATAATATGATTAGGAATAGTCAGCATGGCTTTGTCAAAGGCAGGTCATGCCTTATGAGACTGATTGAATTTTTTGAGGATGTGACTAAACAGATTAATGTAGTGGATATGGATTTCAGCAAGGCATTTGATAAGGTACCCCATGCAAAGCTTATTGAGAAAGTAAGGAGGCATGGGATCCAAGGGGATATTGCTTTGTGGATCCGGAACTGGCTTGCCCACAGAAGGCAAAGAGTGATTGTAGACAGGTCATATTCTGTATGGAGCTTGGTCACCAGTGGTGTGCCTCAGGGATCTGTTCTGGGACCCCTGCTCTTCGTGATTTTTATAAATGATCTGGATGAGGAAGTAAATTGGTTAGTAAATATATTGATGACACAAAGGTTGGAGGTGTTGTGGATAGTGTGGAGGGCTGTCAGAGGTTACAACGGGACATCGATAGGATGCAAAACTGGGCTGAGAAGTGGCAGATGGAGTTCAACCCAGATAAGTGTGAAGTGGTTCATTTTGGTAGGTCAAATATGATGGCAGAATATAGTATTAATGGTAAGACTCTTGGCAGTGTGGAGGATCAGAGGGATCTTGGGGTCCAAGTCCATAGGATGCTCAAAGCAGCTGCGCAGGTTGACTCTGTGGTTAAGAAGGTGTACGGTGCATTGACCATCATCAATCGTGGGATTGGTTTTAGGAGCCGAGAGGTAATGTTGCAGCTATATAGGACCCTGGTCAGACCCCACTTGGAGTACTGTGCTCAGTTCTGGTCGCCTCTCTACAGGAAGGATGTGGAAGCCATAGAAAGGGTGTCAAGGAGATTTACAAGGATGTTGCCTGGATTGGGGAGCATGCCTTATGAGAACAGGTTGAGTGAACTCAGCCTTTTTTCCTTGGAGTGACAGGGCATGAGAGGTGACCCGACAGAGGTGTGCAAGATCATGAGAGATATTGATCATGTGGATAGTCAGAGGCTTGTTCCCAGGGCTGAAGTGGCTAGCACAAGAAGGCACAGTTTTAAGGTGCTTGGAAGTAGGTACTGAGGAGATGTCGGGGTAAGTTTTTTACACAGAGAGTGGTGAGTGCATGGAATGGGCTGCCGGCGACAGTGGTGGAGGCGGATATGATAGGGTCTTTTAAGAGACTCCTGGTCAGGTACATGGAGCTCAGAAAAATAGAGGGCTATGGGTAACCCTAGGTAATTTCTCAGGTAAGGACATGTTCAGCACAGCTTTGTGGGCCGAAGGACCTGTATTGTGATGTAAGTTTTCTATGTTTTCTATGTTCTATGTTTCTATCTTTGTGTGTGGTTGTATCAGGCAGTGTGTGGGCACCAAATGTCATTAAGGTTCCACTCGTCCCTTTACTTGCAGAAGGTAGGTCTGGACCTGTTAGCATGTGGTGTCCCGGTCAACTGTGCGTTGCCATCAGCCTGCCCTTTCTGGAAAGGTACTTTCAAGAAAGCATGAGTTCCTCAGGCAGTGGTTAATAGGGAGCGTACTGCGGATACTGTGGGATAGGGACACTCTGGATATGGTGGGGTGGTTCCCTGTGCAAACAGTCCAAACCATCTGGCCGAATGCCTCACCAATAAGGCTGGGGGTGAAAGGGGCCCTCACAGTCAGATCTATCCTATGTAGATGACATATCATCCACAATGTGTCCTGTCCTTGAAACGGCTGAAGTGAAGAAGACATGTTATTTGCACAGAGGGTGTAGAGGTGGATGCAAGGGTCTGTGTGCTGGTTCTTCTCCGGCAGCTGTGTAACAGAGAGCTCTCTGATCTGTGGGCACACACCGAGACGGCAATCAGGAGCTGATGGGAGATCGTCATCTCAGTGGGAGATGCCCCTTGCTGTGTCCGAAATCCGTCGGCCTTTCACCACAGCAAGATGTCCGTATGGGAATGCTGCAGAGTGACAGAGTCCAGGCTGTGAGAGTACATACTGATATGCTGAAACTTGGTGCAGCCAATGGTAAGCTTCTAGGCAGAAGGACAACAGTATAGGGACCTTCCACTACCGCACATAGAGGGGCAGAGTTGGGCAGTGAAGTCCTTTGAACAATGAAAAGGGCGTAAAACCCTGAAGCATTTACTGAGTGGCATTGTGCCATGTTTGTTTGTTTTTTTCTTTATTATAAAGTTCGCACTGCTGATTTTAGTGACCATGAGTGTAAAAGTTTTTTGCACTGTTTCTTACTTTGTATATACAGTGGATTCTGGTTAAATGGGCTATCAGATAATTGTGGCAGCTGATTATTTAGGACATATCTTAAAGAACAAAAATTAATCAAGAAAACACCTGGTATTCCTTCTGTTTATTTGGGACAATATGTTGCTTAATTGGGACGGGACAATGTTGCCAAACAGTATCTAACTAGCATCTTGTGTGGCCGGTAGACTCTGCACTGTGCTTAGAATGAGCAGATTTTAAATAGTGTCACTTGCATGTGCTTGTGTTATGTTATCCATTTGAGCTGATTTTGTTTTTTATTTTGACTTAAAAAAATTTAGACCCTTGCCAATATGTGCGAAAAGATTTGACATTAACTGAAAAAATTACCCTGCTGTACCAAATTAAAAGCCATCCACCTAACAGCACTCATTGTCAATCAGCAGAGATGACCGGCGTGCCAAAATCTACAACTGCATGCTTGATACATCAGCAAGATAAACTGCGGGAAGAATAGGCACTATGCAAGGAAAAACAGAAAAATCCCAAAACGAAAGAGCACAGCAGAGTACACTGGATGAAGTCCTCCGTCAGTACCGATTAGGAGCTAATACAGTAGTATTAAAGTGCAGTTTTCTAATTTATTCTGTATTTCATTTAAATACATAATTTGTTACTCAGTTAAATGGTAGTTTGCACTTTTTATACCTTTTTAACAAACTTCGGCTAATAAAAGTAGTTGCTTAATTGGGCCAAAATGTACTGGATGCGTCCCAAATAACTGGAATCCACTATCTTTTACATTATGAATAAAGTTTAATCACGAAATTAAAAAAATCACTCTCCCAGGATGAGACTGTCCAAATGCACTTCACGAGTGCTGATGCCTGCATGTTTCCCAAACATGGGGTACTTGACTACAGAATTTGTAGAAGTGGGAGACACATTCACACTCCCTCTTCATTTTCAATTTGATAATAAATTGACTCATTTGGAAAAACTCTGAAAAACATGTATAACATTAAATTTCCTCAAACTTATGGAAACATCAATGATTTGAAGGTAGGCTTTGGTGTGCTTTTTTTAATGTGCGGTGACCTAATTTACAGCCGTCTGAATCCAGTTTGCACAGCTACAATAAGGAGACCATCTGCTGTCATACAAATCCCACACCCCGCAGCAGAGATGGTGCCATGTGTTGTCACTAGTAGTACAAAATTTTATTTATTGATCAAGACTCATTACATTTCTCTCTTAGTTAGAATATTATTATTAAATTAACAAATAATATGCTAAATCACAGGACAAATATAATAATGGGCATGAACATGTACTTTAAATCAAAACTCAGCTGAAAAGTTTAAAGAAGTAAGCACAAGATTTGATGGCAAGAAGGGTTTTTAAGTCTAATTAGAGAGAGTCATCCAGCACAGTATCAGGCCCTTCACAACAATCAGACCATGCCGACTGCCAGGTACCATTTATAGAAACCCTTGCATAGTGCCTGTTCTTCCCACAGTTCCATTTATTCTCCCCAGATTGTCATTAACTCCCCCCAGCTTCTGCCAATCACCTACATGCCGGGGGAATTTAAAATTGCTAGTTATCCGCTAAATCTTCCTGTCTTTGGTATTTGAGAGGAAAACTGAGCATCCAGGGAAAACTGTACAGTTGGAGGGAGAAAGTGAAAACCCCACACAAAAGGTTAGAAATGAACCGAGTCACTCGAGCAGTGAGCCAGCACCTGTCCTAAGCTGTACCTTCCACAGATCACGCAGAATCTAACATCATGAGTACCGCAAGTCAAGCCTGCCAATATTGAGTTAGTTAATTATCTTGCAAAATCTCCTACTTTGTGAGAAGAATATCCTTGAAATCTGAATTTCCAATTATTTAATAGGAATTGTGCCTTGAAACATAATTTTGTCATAACAAGGTCACAAGAAACCAAATTTGGGATCAATGTTAAGAAATAACTTGTTTGGACAAAGAGCTTTTTCTGCTTTCAAAATGTACATTTCCAATTCTATTGTATCTGTAACAACGGGGTCTACAGAAAGGAATTAGAATAAGGGTTAAAAATTTTCTTTGACCTGACTTTTTATCAATCTAAAAATTCTACAGCACTAGAACAGGCTATTTAGTCCTTCCTTGCTGCCTTAGTGTATTTCTCCACTTAGTCCATTGTCACTCCCTTACCCTGTTAATCCATTTTCTGAAATTGGTATCTAGTTCTCTTTTAAATTAATTTATAGGGTATGCATTAGCAGAGCTTTGTAATATAGAACTTAATAATCAATCTACCTATGGAGACTGTAAACCTCAAAGCATAAATGTGATAGCAAAGTCAATTATTCGTATATTTATATGCATTTCAGAAATAGGTCATCAGAACATTTATGGTAATTTAACACTCAGATTTGCACTTATAAGTTAAAAGTTGTTCTACGAGCTTTTGAAGGAAATTGCATGTCCATTTTTCAATGGAGTTTTCTGCATTTGTTTCAATTGTACACAAGGAGTAAATGAAGCTTCAACATAAAATGCTGCTTCTTTTACAATTGTTCTGTCACTTGACCAAAGCAGGCACAATAACACTAAAAATGCTTTATACTTACAACGTAGTTTTCTTTGTGAATTGGTATAGTGCAAAGTTAAAAAAAATCGATTTTGGGGAAGGCGAAGTCTAAAATGCATTAACCATTGGAGTGAATTTAAAATACCAGCACTGGCACAATTTCTCGATAAGTTCGTATAGCTTTGTCAGTCAAATCTTTTCTATGACTCCTTTTTTCTATCCTGATGGGGCCACTTCTCTTTTTTTTGTGGTCAGTTATTATAAAAGAAAGCACAACTTCATGGATGTCTGAAGAAAAGCTGCCTGTGGTTCCATTCATGCACTTTGATACCCAACCGGCAGACAGACACACCAGCCAGCTACCAGCAGGCAGACCTTGGCAGCCACACTTCAAAACTCCAGGAGCAATCAATAGATCCATAACTTTCAACCCTCAGATATGGGGTCATGTTTCAATACTATCCCACAGCCATACATTGCATTTGTCTTGTCCCACATTCATGCAGTTATGTCAGACCATGGGGCAACTACGTCTACAATAGCATAATACAAGCAATAATCCCTTATCCAGTGCTTCTATTTATTTAAGTGCTATTACACAGTTTCCTGCAGTAGTGGGTTGCTGAGAAGATACAAAAACATCCTATTTGTATATTTGAACCCCCACTTAGAGAGGCCATGTAGTTCGGAATAGCATTCTTCTCATTAGTGTTAAGTTAAATTATAGTCAATGTTCATTGTACGTGTTCAGTATTACGATAAACCCTGAATATAAACAATTAATTTAATGACATTTTCTTGTATGAATCTAAATATGAATATATCCAGCACTCTTATTGAGAAAGATTTGTATAGTGTGACTAACATATAATATAAAACAAAGTACACATATGTTAGTTATATTTTTGTATATAATGTCATTTTAGCTCATAATTGAATTTTATCCTGTCTTAGAACTTAAATATTCCTAATAAAAACATATTTTGTATGTTATCTAAAGAGTTATGTTTTATCCACTATATATCTCTTTGGAATTAATAAAAATGTATGTGTTTAATGTTAGTACCACTGTTTAAAAAGACCAGTGCAGTTGCACAGTGCCCATTTATTGAATACACACAAACATCCGCCTTCTAGAAAATAATTGTGAGTAATTCAATTTAGGATCTGATAATGGATACTCAAATAAATAAAAGAATTCCAGGCAAATTTGTGCAAATGAAAAAAGATTTCCTGTGACATAATGGCATGGTGCAAGGCTGTTTGTAATGAGCTGTAATTTGTCTGAAACAGCATTTTAGAAGGTTTGATCCATCTATTGGAAGACCAGGGCCTGCTTTAAAACTGGAAGCAATGAGCCAGTCTGCCTTGTCTCTGAGGAAATTACACCACCAGCAGTCCAAAATTCTGACATCTTTCATAAATTATTTTGGATTTTCATATTTCAAATTTCATCTGCATTCATCAAGCAACTTTGACTAGGAAAAATGTCTAGGAGGAGCTATCCTAGTATTCAGTGCAGCAGCCTTAGGAGCCTGCCCTGGGAATAGATAATTGAATTTAGTTTTGATTAGATTATTCTTGCTGCAGTCTGCTGCCAATCTGAAGTATTGTGCCTTCTTCTCTACTTAACCTTCCTGCCCTATGCCTGCTCCAGCCTGCTTGCAGCACTCTGTATTGTAGAATACATTTGAACAATCAGAGTTGGGAGATATTATTTTGCTTTTCATCGTCCATCTCCATAAAAGCACGCATCGTTCACTGCTAGCCTCCAAAGCAGTAAAATCTTCCCAGAAATCTGATTATTATGCTTCTTTTGGTTCATAATATCGTTTACCATTTTCTGGATAAAAGGGGAGAGCGAATCTTGTAATTTAGGCAGAATATCAAAAATCAATATTAAATCTCTTGTAGTCTGGCAAAGTAAGGGTTATATCTGACTATGCAGCAAAGGTGATTATTAGTAGAACGTCTGCAGGTATGTCTGAAAGCCCAAGGAAATATTGCTGCCTCTTCTTCAAAAGATAGTTTGATAAAATGAATTCTAAACTTGTTTTGTCGACATTAAGACTTGTGTTTAATAAAGGTGCACCAACAGTGGTGCCAACATATTAAAAAAAATCTTGATCTTGGAGAAAATAATTTTGAGAGTTTATAATCTTTTTTTTATTTTAATCAAAGTAAAAACAAACAAGTAAAATGTACTTTATCATCCTTCACTTATAGCTGCTTGGGCTGTGTTACCACACATGTATAGCAAATCTAGTCATTTTTATATCTTGTGGCAACTCTCCAGGCATTTTATTATTAAACTGACAAAATAAAACAAACAGATTGTTACAGTATTGCTTTTGGATGCAGAAATCCACTACACCCACAGTAATTTTCTTTTGGTAAATATCTCTTAGCTAAAAACATATGAAGCAAAAAGAAAATAGACTTATCAACTCATACAGGCTTGAAGGTAATATCTTACAATTTTCCTTTAATTACCTGTTTCCTCACTTCACAATACATGGTGCTCTTTGATACATGTCTAAGTTGAAGAGTGCTGGATCTTTATTGTTTCCACTGTGATGAAAACGATTGAACTAGTGCCTGCAATATTCAATTCTGTTCAATAAAATATACTGAAATCTGATTTTTTGTTAGAATCTATCAGTCAATCTTATATGAGAAAAGTAATAAGATACAAATATCAACAGGAGCTTTGCAAAGGAAATGTTTGCAGACAGTATGCTCTGAAAAACATTTCAGGGATATTAAACCAGGTCAAATTATCCAAGTTGTCTTTTAGATAAATGCAAAGAACCCATGCTTTTCCTTAGCAAGTTTCTAACAAAAACAAAATCAATTTACCAATAATTCAAAGTGAATTTAGATGTCAAGCAATGTTAGAAACAATAGTAAGAACATATCTTGGTATTTGCAGTGGCAGAAATGGGATGGCTACTTAGTGCTTCTCTTTCAGGTTATATCAGGGTCATGTGCTAAAGTAAAGCAATGAGTTAAATCATTCCCTGCCCAGTATGAACAAATCAGATTAAAGCTGCAATATCACTTTTCAAATGGACTTACTTGCCAATTCTACAAAATCTGCCATGGACAATCCAGTAATCTTATAATAGCTCTATCAGCCCAAGTCTAAAAGACCTCTAGTTGTCTGCAACTCTATTCGAGAATAGTTGAAATGATCCTCTGATAAGGATATTGAAGCTCCAGCAAAGACTGTAAAGTTCAGTTTTCTTACAATGTTGTTTGCCTTCTTTTAGGGGGATAATTGTAGTGACAGAATAATACATTTATCAATTCAAATTCTTCCGCGAGTGCATTTCCATCACTCTTGAGAAGATCCTATGCTCACAGCACATTCTTTGGCCAATTCACAGATGCACATTTGCAAAATGGAATGGTCTTGATAGCAATCAGAGAGATAGCAAGATCCCTGTTCTCTCAATTTCTTACCTGAATCATGCTCCACAAAGTTAATATAGGAACCCAAAAGAGCAAAAGGATATGTATTTACATAAAATATTGTATCCACTTACATCCTGGATTTAAATGAGCTTGTTGCTTTACAATTAAGCTGTTCGTTAACTGATGGGGACATTTTCAACATGGCGGATGATCCATTTTTGCAGAGGATGGTGGGACACTCGAGTGAAGAAATTAACTTCAAGATAGCAACTTTGGATAATAGACAATATCCATATCTGTAACATAAATGAAATAGCTGGAAGGAAGCAAGTACTGCTGTGTACATTGGGACACAGTGACAATAAAGTTTAGACTGCAGAATTTCAACATTATAGTTTTACCGCAGTATCAGAACAGATAAAAAAGCCAGAGTGTATTCAAAATGGAATTATTTTAGTTAGGGCAAGTTTACAGTTTTATTACTATTGGCACAATCAAATATTATTCATCATATTTGGATTTATATGTCAGAATTATTGACTGATAATTTTTCAGTTTTCTATTTTTCTATCACAGTGAATGAATGTAGATGAAGACTAGAAATATGCTGGATGTAACACACACAAAATGCTGGAGGAATTCAGCGAGCCTAGCAGCATCTATAGAACAGAGTACAGTCGATGTTTCGGGCCAAAACGTCGACAATACTTCTTTCCATAGATGCTGTCTGGCCTGCTGTTCCTCCAGCATCCAGTGCTGCTTGAATTTCCAGCATCCAGTGCTGCTTGAATTTCCAGCATCTGCAGATTTTCTCTTGTTTGAATAAGCTTGATCTGTTTTACTTTCAATGCATGAAAAATGACCTCTCCTTTATTTTAAAAATGCTTTAAGAAGCTAAAGTTTCACTGAACTACTTTAAAATATTCAGGTTATTGTAAAACTCATTATAACTTCCAAAACCTCTGCTCATACATTTCTCAGTATGTAGTTCCCTTGTACATAATCCATTTACTCTGTGACGAATAGTGCATATAAATTTCAAATCAGTACAGTTTCAATTTTGTAAATATATAAGTTCAGAAAGAAATGCTACTGAAGTGAGATCAAATGCAGAGCAGAGCAGGAAGGCATGGCAATCTCAGATTAGTGAAAGTGATCAGAATACCTCTGTAAACTTAATCCCTATTCATTTGCCCTTTGGATCTCTTATGGTCCAAAACCTGAGCTTATCCTTTGGGCAAAGAAACATCAATTCCTGGAGACATAAGGGACTGCAGATGCTGTAATCTGGAGCAACAAATACTCTGCTGAAGGAATTCAGTAGATCAAGCAGTTTCTGTGGTGTGAAAGAATCTGCTGATGTTTTCAGGTTGGAATCCATATCAGGGCATCATTTGATCTATGATCCTTTTATATATGATATTATTTAAAGTCAATTATGTATGAAACTAGCAATTATTTAACATAAATCTCAACCACTGTACTTATAAAGAGTATTTTGCCTAGGCCACATGTACCTGGATACAGTGAAAAGCTTGTTTTGCATACTGTTTATACAGATCAAACCATTATACAGTGTATTGAAATAGAATGGGTTAGATCTGCTGAGCTGTTAACATCCAGGAACTTGAAGCTGCTCGCTTCTTCCACCATTGACTCATCAACTTACTCATCCTGAAGTCCACAATCAGTTCCTTGGTCTTGCTGACACTAAGTGTGAGGTTATTGCTGTGACATCACTCAACCAGCCAATCTATCTTGTTCTTATAACCATCTTCATTGGCATCTGAGACGCTACCAGCAACAGCGGTGTTATTGGCAAATTTATAGATGGCATTTGAGCTGTACTTAGCCACACAGTCACGCATGTAGAGAGAGAGAGAGAGAGAGAGAGAGAGAGAGAGAGAGAGAGAGAGAGAGAGAGAGAGAGAGAGAGAGAGAGAGAGAGAGAGAGAGAGAGAGAGAGCAGAGTGCTAAGCATGCATCCTTAAGGTGTGTCTGTCTTCATAGCCAGTGGGTCAGTGACATCAATGGCCTTGATGTGTCAAAATGGATTGTTTTAATTCTTCAAACTTTTTCATTAGTTGTGGAACATCTATTTATGAAGTCAGCATTAGGAATGGCAAGTTTTTAATTCCATATTTTCTGCTGATCATTTTTAAATGAAAACTATCAGAAAGTTACTGGTTGCACCATTACTTCAGAAGAAGTTCCCTTGTCCTGCTTTGAAGGTAAAGTAAAAGTGTATTATCTCCTTAACTGCACAGGCTACACATTTTAATTAAACAATTCCACTCAATCTTCGTAATTCTTATCAGAAAGAACCTAATGCCAACAAATTGATACAGAATATTTGATATTCATTTTACTTTTTACAGTGGTTTCCTGCCCTTCATGTTTGAATTCCTAAATTCAATGCAAATTCCAAGATCATGGATTGTATTTTGCACTTTATAATTCATTGTATTAGTTATTGTTTAATCAGATATGCTTATTGCTTTCCAGCATGCAGTGCTGCTAAGCTAGTTATTGAAATGAAATTGCTTTGCATTTTTAATGAAGATCTGGACATTGATTTTAGGTCCATTCTGCTCTTCCAGTTCTTTTTCAGTCCCACACAGGAAAACAGGCATAATTTCAGCTCATGCCCTTCTACCACCACCCCTTTATCTGGTTGAGCTTGTCCTCATGTTGAACAATTTCTATTTCAACTCTGCTCACATCCTCCAAATCAAAGATGTCCAATCCAAACTGTCCACTTGTAGACATGTGGAACAGTCCTTTTATGCAGATGTATGGCCTTCTCTGCAACTTAAAATGTTTGCTTTCTAATTTTTTTCAATTCTGATGATGAACCTGAAACATTTCACTTACCTCCTGTGCTGCATGACATTAATTCTGTCTCAGCACTTTGTATATTTATTCCAGATTTCCATCGTTTGCAGCTTTATTTTGCTTTTCATTGTTAGGCTGGTGCTACGACCCAGTTCCATTCAAGGTTTTCACTAAACTTCCTGATTCCTGTACAGTGAGAGATCATTGGTTTTCTGTAGTTTTAGCTTATTATTATTGTCACGTGTATCTAGATACAGTGAAAAGCTTGCCTTGCATACTGTTTATACAGATCAAATTATTACACCATGTATCGAGGTAGAATAAAGTAATAGGATACCAATGCACATTAAGTAGAAAAGCTACTGAAGAAGTGTAGTGCAAGTAAAGTGCAAGATCATAACAAGGTAGAACGTAAGGCCAAGAGTCTATTTTATCATAGAAGAGGTCCATTCAAGAGTTTGATAACAGTGGGAAAGAAGCTGTCCTTGAGCTTGGTAGTACATGCTTCAGGTTTTTGCATCTTCTGATGAGAGAGGGGAAGAGGGAATATCGGGGTGGATGGGTTCTTTGATTCAGATGGCTGCTTTACTGAGGCAGTGAGAAGTATAGACAGAATCCATAGATGGGAAGTTGGTTCCTGTACATGAGAAATTCTGCAGATGCTGGAAATCCAAAGCAACACACACAAGATTCTGGAGGGACTCAGCAGGTCAGGCAACATCTATGGAAATGAAGAAACTGGGCTGAGATCTTTCTTCAGGATTGTGATGTGCTAAACTGTGTCTACAACTCTCCGCAGTTGCTTGTGGTCATCTTCAGTTGCCATACCAAGCCATCATACATCCAGGCAAAATGTTTTCTATGATAAAAATTGGTAAGCGTCTAGGGAGATGTGCCAAATCTCTTTAGGCTCATGAGGAAGTAGAGGCATTGGTGAGCTTTCTTGACCATAACATCAATGTTGTTAGACCAGAGTAGGATATTGCTGATGCTCAGACCTAGGAACTTGAAGCTCTCAACCTCAACACTATTGATTTAGATGGAAGCATGTGTACCACCCACCTTTTTGAAGTCAATTACATTAAGGGAAAGGTTGTTATCGCGATGCAATGTCACTAAGCTCTCTATCTTCTTCCTGTACTCTGTCTCATCATTATTTGATATGCAACTCACCACAGTGGTATCATCTGAATACCTGTAGGTGGAGTTAGAACTGAATCTGGCCACATCATCAGAATCAATATCATGGGCATATGTCATGAGTGTATGAGCAGTAGAGTAGGGGGCTGAGGATGCAATATTGTGGAGTAACAGTGTTTAGAACTATTATGGCAGAAGGTGTTGTTACCTATCCTTACTGAGTGCGATCTGTTGGTCAGAAAATCAAGGATCCATTTGCAGAGGAAAGCATTATGCCCCAGGATCTGGAGTTCAGTGACGAGTTTACTTGGAACAACTCTGCTCCTTCGTCTTATGGTCTAATAGAAACCAAGTCAGAGCTGTAGACAATGAACCATGATCTGACATAAGTATCTTTACAGTCCAGATGCTCCAGGGAAGCGTGTAGAACCAGGGCGATGGTGTCTGCTGCTGACGTGTTTCGGCGGTAGGCAAGTTGCAAATTTTCAAGGTTGTCTGACGAGCTGATGCGTACCATGACCAGCCCTTCAAAGCACTTCATGATGATAGATCATGATGATGATAGAGTCACAGGGTGGCAGTTATTAAGGCACATTATCTTGTTTTTCTTAGCTACTGGGATGATAGTGGTCTTCTTAAAATAGGAGTGAACCACAGCCTGAAGAATGGGGAGGTTAGAAATGTCTAAAAATAACCCTACCAGCTGACCCACACTGGATCTAAGAACATAGTCGGGGCAACACCCAGAATTGATGCTTTCCGTGGGTTCATCCTCCTGCCAAATTTTCACCATATAGCATACAGCACAGGCCATTCAGCCCAACTGGTCCATCCTGACCAAGATTTAAACTAGTCACCTTTGCCATGTGTAACCCATATCTCCCTAACCCATTCCTATCCATGTACCTGTGCAAGTATTCTTACATGCTGTTAATGTACTTAACTGAACCATCTCAATCCATATATGCACAGAATGGATCACTGGCTTTGACGCATGCAAGAAAGTTTGATCACATTTGACATCTAGTTGATGGGTAAGTGCAGACTAATTTTACTAATAATAATCTTAGGAATTCAAGATATTTACAGCTGTACTGATGTAGGCCATTAATTGCATAATTTTAAGGCAAGACATCAACCAGATGCCAGCTTAAAATGCTGAACTTGTTTGTCATTATTATAATAAATTCCATTCAATTAGTTTGTGGCTAAAGCACATATTCAAATAGTTGAGTCAATTAGCAACACTTTTTGCTGAATTCAGAGTTTGTAGATGAGCCTCCCCTACAGATTCAAGTTTAGTATTTGGGACTTTATTAAGTACAGTTTCTTCTATGACATATGAGATTTAAGTCTTAATTGCCCACTATGGAAAATGTAAAATAGCTCATGTTATTACTTGACTCATGGCGTAGTGCTGGATAACATCTCTCTCTCATTATCAGAACATCCACAGTTTCAATCAGTGTCCTTGGTTTCATTAACATAATTCAGCAGAAATCAATGCAGTTAGTCCAAGATTCATGGAAACTTAAAGCAAATTATGCCAAGTATAAATCACATTTGTACATTTTTTTATTGGGGGAGAGTGCACTTGTGGCATTGATAGATGATGGAAGAATGGACACTATGTATCAGAGTTTGGTATCTATAGGAATTATGGGAGTAGTAAGGGCCACCCCATTCGATTCATTTTCTTCTCAGGTCTTCCACTGAATTCAATACAAAACAGACATCTTCATTATTAGAAGAGGGGATATGGCCAGCTCATTCCATAAATCTAGCTATACTCCCAATTTTTTCATTGAAGAACAGGTAGTTTCAATGTATTCCAACCAGTTGGAGATAATGGAATTAAACTCTTTTTTAAGCTGGGCAGGGACCATTATTTTGCTTTTAGAAAGTTTGCACGCTTTATCTGATTGTCCTGACTTGCAGCAAATATTCATTTGTCTAAGCTAAGATTGCAGACACTGAAAATCTGAAACAAAACAAAAAGAAATGTCAAAACACACAACAGATCAGATAATATCTGTTTTAGAGAGAAACAGCATTTCAGCCCCATAGCCCTTCATCAGAATATAATCATGAAACAATTTAGCCTAAGTAACCTAAAATAATTATGCAAATTAGAGAATTCACACAGAAGTCAGGAAATAGGGCCAAGCCTTTTGCTTGAGGACCCACAGCATTCCAGGTTGCCAGCAATTCGTTTTCAGCGTGTGAACAGGGTCGTACTACCGTCACATTAAGCCCACTTGCACTGAGGTTTTGTTTAAACAATGCCATTTGCTAAGATCCCCAAATTTTGAAATGGCAATAAGTGGATAAACTGCTAACAAGAATGCCTCCAGGATCATTCAGGATTTGAAGGGCTTTTACATGTCAGATAATCAGTTCAGCCAGACCTGCAAAATTGCTTTTGATGGATTATTCCGTGTCACTTCAAGTCCTTTGTATGATTTGGTGGACCATTTTTTTTTGATTTATGAAGTTCTCTGTGAGAAGTAGCTCACTGTCTATGGATGCTGAGCCTGGTCATCCCCTACCAGCAGCTTCACCCTTGCTCCTGCTTCTGCCAGGCTCCACCTCCTGTTACCCCTTGTTCTTCCTTAAGCACTGGCTATCTGCAAAGTTTTGAAACCAGTGGGAGACGGTTTGAACTCTCTGCTCCTATACTGCAAGACTTCCTTGGACTGATGGAATCAACAGACTCATTTTCAGGAGATTTTTTTTCCCCACAATGATTTCAACACTTGCGTTGCACTCATTACACTTTCTGTGGATAGAGGGAAAACTACTATGAGTGCCCAGAGAAGTAAAGGACAGCCCTTGTCTCCTATCTTCATTCTTTAGGCCAGTGCTGACCATTGAAAAATAACCTCAGTCATCTGTGCATCCCAAAGCTTGGCTTTCACTGCGAAGACACTCTCCTGGTTGCTAATAACAATTTGCAAACCAAGGGGCTGGAAACCTCTGCTGTTGATGAAAACTTCTGGATTTTTAATGAGAGAGCTTAACAGAATCAATGGCTGCCTTCAATCGTGGAAACCAGTAAAGCTGGCAAATCATTCTGTCTGAGTGGCGAGCACTGAATTCAAAGGATCTTGAATATTTCTCTGGGAGCATGATGGGGGGATTAATGAGCAGCAAATTGAGCGATGTGGCAGAGATCAGACTCTGCTACTTAAGGAAGTCCTGTGGCAAAGAAGTTGAGAATCAACATGACCTTGACGGCATAAGATCTTCTAGCAGTATTTCACATATCTCATGATGACCACTATGGCTAAACTGATTATAGATAGATAGGTACTTTATTGATCCCAAAGGAAATTACAGTGTGACAGTAGCATTACAAGTTAACAGATATACAAGATTAGAAGAGATGTAAGAAGAATAAATAAAAATAAGTTATCTTGAACAGTCTAACAGGAGGGGGTCTTCACTTCCCTGGAGATAGGTTGACTCATTATAGAGTCTTACGGCTGACGGTAAGAATAACCTCATCTAGCGCTCTTTGGAGCAGCGCAATTGTCTTAGTCTATTACTAAAAGTGCTCCCCTCTTCAGCCAAGGTGGCATGCAGAGCATGAGAAACATTGTCCAGAACTGCCAGGATTTTCTGCAGGGTCCTTTATTCTACCACAGCCAATAGTGCGTCCAGTTTGCAAATATATTGAAGCTAATACAAAAATGAAATGCAGATGCTGAAAATCTCAAATAAAAAGTGCTGGAAATTCTTATCAGCCTGGATGCATCAGTGGAAAGAGAAACAGAATTATGTTTCAGTTCAAAAGCTCTTTGTCAGAATGCAAATATATTGTTTTACAGAGGTCCAGACTCCACCTAGTATCTTTGAACAGAGTCATTGTCTTAGTGGGAGCAAAGGGTTTGTAGATTGAAGTGTATTTGTATCTTTCATGGGTGATGCACATCAATAACTCTCGGAGATGTGAGGCGAGATATAGGCTTTTATTGGCTGGAAGAAAGAACAAGCAGCAATTGACCACCACACAATATCCTAGAGACTGAGACCGGGGCTGTGTCTCCAATCGCCTTTATACCGGGGTCCGTGGGAGGAGCCACAGGAGCAGTCAGCAGGGGGGGGGGGGCGTGTCCAGACCAGGTATATGTAGTTTACCACAATAGGTACACACCGAGTGTACATTCAACATCACTACAATGCCTCTAGTAACAGAGCACTGTCTGAGGTGCCTCTTTGATGTGTATCTCAGATGTTAACTGTGGGAGAAAACAGTGCCTGTCAGTTTCAGAAGAAAACTGCAGACTTTAGAAGTTGCTTGAGCAGGCTTCAGTCTGATGTAGCCCAGTCAGGTCCCCTGACACCAGTAGAATTTCCCTTTAAACAAGGCAAGGAAGAAAGCTCCTCATACCACTGTGACTGACGCAGAAAGGTCATAGCTTGGACCATTGGCCTTTCATTCATGTTGATTTTGAAGAAAGTGGGTGATATCCAGTTAGTGGTGTCATCAGATGACTGACGTGTGGAAAGAGTCAGTCATACTAACATGAATAGCATCCAGTGCAATTTTGCAATAGGAAATGATCACTAGCCTCTTTTCTACTCCCTACACACTCATGACTGCATGGCCAGATTCTCCTCTAATTTCATTTACAGGTTTGCAGATGACACCACTGCAGTGGGCCATTTCTCAAATAACGATGAGTCAGAGTACAGGAAAGAGATAGAGATCTAATAACCTGGTGTCATGACAACAACCTTTCCCTCGATATCTGCAAAATAAAAGAACAGTGCACGTGCTCCTGTCTGCATCAATTGGTGTTGAGGTTCAGAGGCTTGAGAGCTTCAAGTTCCTCGGAGTAAACAACATTAATATCTTGTCCTGGACCAGCCATGTTGAAGTCACAGCTAAGAAAGCTCAGCAATGCCTCTACTTCATCTGGAGGCTAAAGAAATCTGGCATTTTCCTGTTGACCCTTACTGATTTTTATTGATGCACCATGGAAAGCATTCTATTCATGTGCATCATGGCTTGTATGGCAACTTCTCTGCAGGTGACTACAAGAAACTGCAGAGAGTTGTGGACACAGCTCAGCACATCACAAATGCTAGCCTCCTCTCTATGGACTCTATCTATCTTTACTTCTTGCTGCCTCAGTAAAGCAGCCAGCATAATCAAAGACCCTATTTGCCCTGGGCATTTTCTCTTCTCCCCTCTTCAATTAGATAGAAGATAAAAAAACAAGATAATTTCTTAGGCTCAAGGACAACTTCTATCCCACTGTTATCAGACTCTTGAATGGGCCTCTTATACAATAAGATGAACCCTTGACCTCACCTCGTTATGATCTTGCACTTTATTGTTTACTGCACCATAATTTCTCTGCAATTTTTAGGCTTTATTCTGTGTTGATATTATTTTACCTTCTCCTACTATAATGTAATGATTCAATCTATAAGACCATTAGATATAGGACTAGAATCAGGCCATTCAGCTCATTGAGTCTGCTCTGCCATTCAATCATGGCTGATTTATTTTCCTTCTCAACCCCATTCTCTTGCCTTCTCTTTCTAACCTTTGACACCCTTCCTAAACAAGAGCCTATCAAGTTCCACTTTAAATGTACCCAATGACTTGACTTCCACAGGTATCTGTGACAATGAATTCCACAGATTCACCACACAGTGGCTAAAGAAATTCCTTCTCATCTCTGTTCGAAAAGGACATCCTTCTATTCTGAAGCTGTGCCTACTGGTCCTAGACAACCCCATTATTGACAACAACCTCTCCACGCCCACTCTATCCAGTTCTTTCAATATTCGGTAGGTTTCAATGAGATTCCCTTTTATTCCTTTAAACTCCAGTGAGAGCAGGCCCAGAGCTATCAAACATGCCTAAATTGTTAACCTTTTCATTCCTGGGATCAATTTTGTAAACATCCTTTGGACACTCTCCAACGACAGCACTTCCCTAGATATAGAGCCTAAAACTGCTGACAGTATTCCAAATAAAATCCCACCAACACCACTGGTTCGAGTTGCTGCCCTCAGAGAGGCCGTTCGTTCGAGTCACTCCCCTCGGAGGGTCTGCTGGGTCTCAATGCTCTCGGAGATGCTAACGAAATTCTGAGATTTATGGATTGGACTAACTAGTTTATATTGGCCACTTTCAGTTCTAATTTTTTTTTCGTGTTCTCGCTCAACTTCTCATGTTGCTATTTAGTGAGCTGGGGATTTGGGGTTTGAAGTTCTTGCTGTTGTTCCTCCATGTGGGTGATCTGCTAGTTTTTGTGTGAGAGAGGGATTGGGTTTGGGGTTTGTGAGTTTTTGTTTCTTTTTCTTTTCATGTGGGGAGGGGGAATTACAACTAAAAGGTGAGGGGAGTTATTGATGTCTTTCTTTGAACCACTTCTATGGTTTTCTGTATGTTATGGCTATCTGGAGAAGACAAATCTCAGTGTTATATTCTGCACACATTGATAATAAATGTGCCTTTGAACCTTTGAACTTTGAACTTTTGAACCATTTATGAAGCCTCAGTGCTACACCCTTGCTTTTATATTCTAGTTTTCTCGAAATGATTGCATTTACCTTCCTTACTGCTGCCTACTTACTACTGACGCAACCTTGGACTTGGACTCCTAGGTCCCTTTTCACCTCTGAGTTCTGAATTCTTTCCCAATTTAGAAAATAAACTACACTGTATGAACAGTATACAGGATTTTCATTGTAGCTTCATGCATGAGGCAATAATAAAACAATACCAATACCAGTGTCATCTACTCTGGTGTTATATTAATTAATGTATGATTAATACATAAATATGGATGCTTATTGATCCAGCTTCTAGGCTAATGTGCTTCACAGCGATGGCAGAAAAACACAAGCTAAGGGAAGAGATGGGAAATCTCTGTGTTGACTAACATAAATGCGGAAGATTTCTATTGCAAGATGTTGAGTGAAGTTGGAGACTTGGAGAGTTTACAGAAGGAATGAAAAATCGTGCCAAGCAGGAGAAAGGCAACTTCAAGAGGCATTCAGTCTCAGTGTGGGGTGAAAATGTGGACTCTGTATAAGATGCAGAGAGAGGCTTCAGAAGGTAAATGACAGGCTAAGTTAACAGATGAAGACAGGTGGAATATATTGTGAATATTCTGAAGTCATCTGCTTTGGTAGAAGAAATAGAAATGTGGAGTTTGTTCAAATTGTGACAGATTGATAGATGTTGCTGTTCAGTGGAAGGATGTCCCAGCAATGGGGTAGTGCAGTGAAGGTTTATCAGACTGATTCCTGGGAAGGGGCAGGGGAACTGGATTGTCTTGTGAGGAGAGATTAAGCAGATGGGCCCAATACTTTCTCAAGTTTAGAATGAAAAGTGCTCTCACAGTAACGTGGAAAGTTCTCACAGGATTTGGAGGTAAGGGATGATATTTCCCCTGGTGATTAGAACCAGGGGTCAGTGTGTCGAAGTTAGAGGTTGGTCATTCTGAACAAAGATGAGAAGAAATTTCTTCATTCAG
This sequence comes from Hemitrygon akajei, assembly GCF_048418815.1. Classification (NCBI taxonomy): domain Eukaryota; kingdom Metazoa; phylum Chordata; class Chondrichthyes; order Myliobatiformes; family Dasyatidae; genus Hemitrygon; species Hemitrygon akajei. The sequence goes on from NC_133136.1 coordinate 62,516,446, forward strand.
AGAGTCACAAATCCTCAGAATTCATTAGCGAAGAGGGTCATTGGCACTGTACTTGCTGACTATATAGAAGGCAGAGATCAATAGGTTATTGGATATTAAGAGAATCAAACAATACGAGTACAAAAATGTGCCTGTGAGTTAAAAGATCAACCTTGATTTTACTCCTTGTGGAGTAGGCACAAGGGGCTGAATGGCCTGCTCCTGTTTCTCTTTCATATAGTCTTAAAAAATAATGTATTTGGTCAGTAATGTTCAGTACACAATACAGATGGAATGTTGGCCAACAGTACTACCTTGCTCTGCATAAGTTCACAGCACACTGTCACTCCATCTAACCTCGTAAATGCACAGTATAAATGCTGCTGGTAGGAGTGGGATTGTATGGTTGAGGAAGGCATAAATGGCAGGTTCCATTGAGGAACTCAAGGCAAAGAGAGAAATTGTACTTCAGGTTTCTGAGGATAGCGGCCAAGAAATGTCCACACACACAGTCTGGTGATGAGTGAGCAGGATTTTGTGCCGGATAAAAATTGGCACCAGTGCTAATTGTAGTTGATGTGAGGGTGCTGTGGACTTCATGGCAAGAACTGCATTTTGAGGTGACAAAAGCCAGGATTGAGGGTTTCAGCAGCAGATGGACGTCCTTCTTTGATGTTGCACATGTGATTACAACAGGTTGGGATCAACAGGATGCAGAATCTATGAACAGTCTGCTTCAGTTGAGAGTGTGGTGAAAGGAGGTGTTTAAGTTGGGCCTGAGGGAGTGGAGACTGTGACAAAGACAAAAGGAATGACTTATTCCCTCACTGTAGTGTAACCCTTGTTTCCCATTAGTAAACGTGTATATATTCAGATCATTTTTATTGTCACACTTTAGCATCCTATGTTTGCACATGAACATTTCTGATAAATCATTATGTGGCTCTCACTCCAACAAATAGAAGCAAAACAAAATAAGAAATACACACAAAGAATTATTGAGTATGTATTCAAATGACTAATAACATTTAAGCCAGCAGGACAATCTACTAACAAAACAAAGAAGTCAATGAAATTACTCTGAATCTGTAATGAAAACCTTTTAAACTCCTGTTCTTGTTTCTCACTTACTGTATGAGGGTGCTGAAAATAAGGTCTTGAATTGCATTAGAATTACACATTGCAATGAAGTATTGAATATAACCACATGGTAGCTTTCCATATCTGTGATTGCCTCATAAACCTGTTGGCTGAGAAACCTGCAGTTACGTTTGGCCGTGAATGCACTGTTGGTGGCTAGTTTTCCAACAACACTTTCCTGGTCTGGGGACTCGCTGCCGCCACCATGTGGTGCTCAACTGTGTAACTAAGGCATGAATTTCATCTGCATTTATCTGTTGTGTTTTCGTCTCAAGTGTGAACCAGCTCCAAGATTTCAGCTTCAGAATTCTTTGCAAGCGCTAGAGAGCCTTTAACCAACAAACGTCATATCTTCAGTGGTGCCGAACAATTGACAGGCAAGTCAGGGTGATGGTTTGCAAGGAATAAACACAGTATTCAAGCTATGAAATCAACTCCAAATATATATATAGGTATAGAGTAAGGAAGAGTGCAGAAGTTTTTCCTGTCAGTAGAAGTGGATTTCTGCACTACACAGGTCACTAAAATTGCTTAATGGTAACTCAACAGCACCAAACCTCAAAAGCATCACACCTATCCCTTTCACTAAGGAAGGCAGCATGACAATGCTGAATGCCACATACCCACTGCAGGATCTGAATCAGGTTTATTGCCACTGACATCTGCTGTGAAACTTGTTGTTTTAGAGCAGCAACACAGGGCAATACATTAAAAAAACAACTGTAAGTTACAATAAGAAATATACAAAATGAATAGTGAAAAAAGAGAACAAAATAGTGAGGAAGTATTCATGGGTTCATGGACTATTCAGACATCTGATGGTGAGTGAGCAAACCTGCTCTAAAATGTTGAGGGGGGGACAACTGTTGGGGAAAGAAGAGTTAAAGCAGAGACATAAACCTCAATAAATGAGGTATTGCAGCTTCTTTGCACTATCTTGGATTATCATATCTCAATCAACACTACAAGCTCTGGGCTGGTAGATTTAGATTCTTTAAAACAACTTGCCTTCTCCAGTGTTCTAGATTCGTGTTCTGAGACGTCGTGGGCTGAGTTTTGTCTTGTTAATTCCCTGGTGGTGATCATATTGTTACTGGGGTGAATGTAGTGTAGCCGAAGCCACAGGACTGATAATGCAGGGTCACAAGAGCAGCTTTTATGTGACAGCCCTGTCAGTCAACGATTAACACATCAGTACTTCTGGCTGCAGCACCGACTTGGGACATTCCACCTTCCGCAGTTCTCTCCTCCCTGCCCCCTCCTTGGAGCGGAATGAGGTCCTGCACCAATTTTTTTTAAAATTTCAAACTTTATTCACCAAAAATAAATGCAAAGAAAAAGTGCACGGCTTTCTTTACATTCAGTGTCATTCAGTCTATACATTTATACTGATAGTAAGTTTCTAATGATACCGCTGGTTCAACATATTTACAGAGGGCCTTGCCAACTTGGGATAAATGCAGTCAGTATTAATATCACCAGCACTCAGCCCACCCTCACCCCCAATCCTAACCCTTTATGTTATGAACAGGCAGAATGACGCAGTCGATCTGGTAAGAGAAATTATAGTGACATGGCTAAATCTCCATTGCCTCCTGGAAATCCATTATTCAAGTGCCTGAAGCACAAATATTGACTATTACTCTAGCTGCTCCACATTTCTGAGTTTTAGAACTATTGCTAACACTAACACTAACACTAACCCTATCCCTCCCACTAAGATCCCAACCTAACCCATCTTACAAATCCTGTGAACTTGCCATTCAGTTGATGTGCAGTCCATCTCAATTCAAAAGCGAACTAAAATGTGAATAACTCAAACTATTACCTTTTGTTTTCCTGCCTCCACAGAACTTACTGAGTTTTCAATTTGATAGTGCAATTTTTTCCTTTCCCAGTAATGTTACCAACTTCGCTTGAACTAGAAACCTTCTCTTTCAGGCCACTCCCCAGTCACATCTGAACCAATTTAATCTCCTTTCTCTATGTTCTGTTTGTCAGATCCTTGCTCTCCTCACTTGGGTAGCATTTTTTTCTGCTCTTCAATAGTTATTCTGGCCTTTTCCTGATAATACACTTTCCCTAATCTCTCAAACAATCTGCACTGGAGAGACAGAAACTCTCGACACTTGTTCACAAATTCACTGAAACTGTTGAACATGTCTTGAACATTTCCATTCACTTTTAATCTGTTTTATCTTTTTTCAAACACTGACCTGAAAAATCTTTTTGCACAATGTTTGTCCGGTGTGAATACAGTATGAAGGGTCAGAAATTTGCACTGAACTTCCCCTTTAGCTCGCTATTGTCTTCTGCCATTTCCAACATCTCCAGTCTGCTGAATGTCAAGCTCTCAAACCGTCAATCCTAATATGGATGGCAGTACAAAATTTAAAAAAAATTAGAAGTGTAAGATGGTGGCATTGCCTATTATTTATGCTATAACTTTACCTGACTCCAGATCACAATGTGCTCCTAGCACTCCAGATTTGTATGAAAAAGGAGGTGGGCCTTCAATTCCCACTTAAAGATATTGGGCTGAATAGAGTGACTTTGAGATCCCTACTGCCGCTGTTGGAATCAAACACAGTAATGTGCAACTCTTTCCCAAGGAAGCTCCGAATTGCTGACACCAATGGAGTATGTGGTACCTTCACTGCTCTCTGGCACTGTATAGACAGGAGGTCATCAAATTGTCAGTCACAAATATGCAAGCACCAGTGTGAAAAATGTGATGGAGCACTTCCTCTTCTGCAAAATTGCTACACCTGCTGTAGACTTCAAGCAGGACAGGTCAGAAAATTCCAATGGGATTATTTCCTCTAGCATCTTCTCACACATCAGCATGTCACTATATCTAGTATGCAGTCGAATCAAGCATTTAGTCTTTTTTATAGAACAGATGTCACCCATATTGAAATGATAAGTAAATCCCTGAATAATGTATACTCTATAAATTGTGCTCTCTAATTTCACCTTTCCAAGGTCACTGTGTGTTCTGACATATCCATTTGGCAAAAAAGGATTAAAAACTTCCTGTATTGCCCCGTACTCCACTCTAATTAATTAGTCTCATTTTCTATGTTATGATGAAATTCTTTAGCTGTTCAAAGGCTAGTGACTTCTTTCCCTCACTCAATCCAGGTTCTCCAATATGCCAATATTCTGCCATATTTATGAGAAGCATATGGAAACTGATAACCTATTCCCTGAAAGGTGTGGCAACATTGTACCTGGGGGGGGTGGAATTAATCCTGAAGGTGGAATAATATCTTTTATGATTTTTTTTAGTTCACTGTTATATGGAGATAATTACAATTATTTTATATTTGCTGCAGTACTAACTAGGAGCTGAATAATCGAGGGTTTTTTGGTCAGCAATGTAGTAACACTGCTTGCTGCTAGCTACAAAGAGGATTACTTATAAAGATCTCTGTGACACAGAATTCCTATTCTGACATAAGTTTCTATCAGGAGTCAGTTCAAAAGGCCCCTGTTTTCAAAAGTTGCAGTACCATCGCTTGCTGAGAAATCACAACAAAGAATTCTCACACATAAGAGACAAAAAAAAACTTAAACCAGAATGTTAAACTAATACTTCAAGCATTTTAAAGCATAAAACTTAAAATTTTGAAAATATGCATAAAATTAAGGGGAAGACATAATAATAAAATAATTTCATTAAAATCTTTTCCCCAACAAATTAATTAATCTGAAAGAATTATTATCCACAAATATAACATGAGCTCTTACTATCAAGAGTAATAATTATGATTAGCTCCCAATTAAAAGGTGAGTTATATCTCATGCAATAATGCATAATAATGAGGCACTATAATGAGGCTTCTTCTAATTATATCACTGATTTCTGAACATTACACTTCAAAACTGTACATCCTGTGGAAGAGCAGGAAAACACTGACTAAAAAAATTTGGAGTTTACATTCAAATGCATGCATGCAAACTCCAGAGCTTGTAGTCTACTTTACAATGATAATATTTACAGTTCTGGCATTTGCACCCTCAGACCATTCATGTAGTAATTTCCCAGCTGGAAGCTTCAACTCAAGTATATTGGAAATTAATATAATTAAATCGCTTGGAAAATCATGTACTATTGGACATGGCCAAATTTCAAATTTATATGTAGAAAAGAAAGGTCTTTGTTGGTAGCTTATTGATATTCATGTCACCTGCCAAAAAAGGGGGAGTATTATCACACTGACATATTATTTACTTTCAGAATCTCTTTCACTGCGCACAATTTCCATTCATTTTCCACAAAACATTTTCTCATCCAGGTCCCTCTTTCAAAATGAGTCTTGTCTTCCAGTGTTTCAATTTCAGTTGATGTACGCAACTTCCCATTTTAAACTCCATGCTTATTTGGTGTAATAGGTCGGTGTGCACACTGGCTGCGGCATATGCCTGATGTATTCCTGTGATTTTCTGTCTTAATTCCAGATCTCACCTGGGTTCTTGAATTCCCCTGTGGCTGCCACTGGAATGTTAGCAGAGTAGTCTTTGTGGAAGACACATGGAATAAAAAGATGTTCTGAGTCAACTGTCCTTTTGAGAATCTGCAAATAGAGCAAATTAATCTGGTTTTAGAGCAAAGACAGTATTTATAATTTTACTTTTTTTTTAAATAATTAAACTAATCTGGAATTTCATAAGTTAGAAAAATAGTTTAAAGTCATTATTAATCTATATCTGCCACCAGCAGAATAGAACATTATTTACATGGCTACGTTATGAATCGAATCATGTATGCCATCCAGAAAAGAAATTGTATGTTAAGCATTTTTAAGGTCTACTCAAGTGGTTGTTTTGTAAGACAGGCAAAAGTCACAATTTTGTAATTTACCATTCAACAACCACTCAGAACCATTCAGGAACTAATAGGCAGTTAGTTACATCAGCAGGTAACAGTATATAAAACCTGTCAATAGCCAGGGTGAACCCCGGCCAAACAATGACAAAAAATATTAATGAACATTTTGCTGCTGTTCCTCCCATCCACCAACAGCGGGATCAAAATAGGTTTGACGTGCTAATATGTTTAACAGGAAGTCAGCAGGCTGTGCAGCATCGATGGATAAGAGTAGTCAATGTCTTGGCCCAAAATGTTGACTGTACTCTTTTCGGTAGATGCTGCCTGACCTGCTGAGTTCCTCTAGCATTGTGTGTGTGTGTAGCTCGGATTTCCAGCAACTGTAGATTTCCTCTAGCTTGTAATTTGTTTCACACGATGTTTTTCAGGAAGACAGGAACAGGTTATCACTGACAGAGTTCGATGAAGACGGGAGGAAGGTTGTGGCACTGGTTGGGCAGAACGGTGTGTTTTCCCTGTTGTCAATTTGATGTAATTTGATATAACGTTCCCTTCCATTTCTGTAGGCTATCCCACGATGTGATAGCTGTCATTTTAGAGATAAAGAGAAAATTCCCTTAGCTCTATACTTGCTAGATATCCTATGTACCGCTAAAAGAGACTGAGGAGAGCTAGGTGGCTGGATTGTGTGAAACGCCAAGCACCATTGGAGGTAAGTGCAACTGCAAGGACAAAAGATGAATAATACCAGAGAGGGTGAATAGCTTGTGTGATATTCCATTGATTGGTATATGGTAGAAGTTACATCGTAAACTGAAATGACATTCAGAAAAAGCTCTTCTTGTTACTCTTTGAGAGTATTCAATCCCTGTACAGCAATTAAACTGTGGAATTATGTGGGCAGCCAAGCAGGAGGGGGAAGCTTGCAGTATATCAGGCAATCAATGGCACCAGCAAAGGAGGTTCCAAGAGGATGCAAACACTCATATGGTTTTGGTTGGTAATTTTAAAAACACCAGAAGGAAAAACATTTGGAAGACTATGGGAGAAAAAGACAACAAGAGAATAAATTAACCTGCCCTGTCAAGGACCAAGTGCGGGTACAACAGACCCACTGATGTAGTCTACAAACCTACTGATTCTCACCGTTATCTCAGTTCAATTCCTAAATTTAGGTAACAAGAACACAACAATCCATGGAATTTGAGGGCTTTCTCCCTTTCAGTGCTGACTCCAACACTGGCATTGGTCATGCTGACAGAATTATTTAAGTGCTACAATATTCCTCAACACTGCATCTTTAATTGTCCCGCTTGTGAAACTTATCCAGTCACTGGTAACCTGAGCTCAGTTTTACTGTGTAGCTTGCTCTTCCCTCACTAGGATTCCCCAGCCACAGCAAAGTCAACCACCAGGAACAAACTTCTCTGATCCGGAGTTTGTAAGCTGTCCATGAGGCATTATTAATCTGATAAATGCATACGAATATAGCTGACAGGAAGTGCCCAGTTGGTACACCGAACCTGCAAGAGTGTCAGGAATCGCACCTGTTTTAATTTCCCACTCCTTTCCCAATGCAACATCCCAAATATTCATCTTCTTTTCTTGGTACTTCCTTGAGATTGATGATGGCTCGCTTGCATATTCTGTAGTTCCATGGATTCTAGAGCGATCGATGAAGCCAATGCGGGCACACGAATCACTTGCACAGCTGGGGCAGGAGTGCCCGATAAGATAAGCTGCTAGGGTGTTTGTGAGCGGGTTCACTCCTTACAGCACCTAAACAGTGCTTCTGGGTGCTGCTCCTGCGTGGCCTCTCTCCACACTGAGTGATCATGATCCAGAATCGCCATACGTTGGTGGTGATGATACATTTTTTCAAGCAGGCTTTGAGTATGTATTTCAATTTTTCCTCCATCTGCTCAGTAACACCTTCCCAAAGGAATCTGTTTTAGGAGTCTTGAGACTCCTGCCCAAAGCAATTAGGTGAATCTAATAAGATACTCAATTCCAAGGACATTAGAAGAAAACACTTTCCTCAGTTTATTTATCCTTCCTTTGAATTTGCAGCTTTTGCAGATACTGTACTGGTGGTGTTCCTTCAGGAACTTGACATGTTTGCTGTAGGTATACCAGGTCTCAAAAGCATATTGGAGGACAGAGATCAGATTATCCAATAACGTTCAGCATTGGCCAAAATCCAGAGCCATTTATTTGTCTAGACATGGGGTCAGCCAAACGCACAGTTGTTTATTTCTTTGCCATGAAGGGATCTACTGTGAAATAAAATGGGTTAGATTAGAATCATGTTCAGTCGAAATACTCAATGAGTTAGCCCCTTCAATTCTGCTGACCACCATGCATGTCAAGTTTAATCTCATTTGCCTGGATTCTATATCCCTCAGTGTCTGACTCACTCAACTACCTGTCCAGGTGCCTCTTAAATGTTGTTTCCTTTCACCTTAAGCTTATGCCATCTAGCTTTAGACACCTATACCATGCGAAACAAACATTGGCTATCTGTCCTATCTATGCCTCTCATAAATTTCACACCTCTGTCATATGACTTCCCTAGATGCCTTGGTTTAACTTCCCAAAAAGGACATTGCATTTGTCCAAGTTCAATTCCATCTGTCATTTCCTTGCCCATTTTTCCAGTTGATCTGGATCCTGTTGTAACCTCAGACTACATTCTGCACTCTCCATGATGACATTAATTTTGGTGCCACCCACATTATTATTCAAATCAGTAATGTGTGCTGGGTGAATTGGAGAGCATGCCTTATGAGGATGAGTTGAGTGAACGATAGCTTTTCTCTGTGGAGCGAAGGAGAATGAGAGGTGATTTGTTCAAGCAGTACAAGAGGTATAGATCAAGTTCACAGCCAGACTTTTACCCATGGTGAAAATGGGTAATATGACGGTGAGTAACTTTAATGTGATTGGAGGAAAGTATTTGGAAAATGTCAGAGTTAAGTTTTTTTTTACATAGAGAGTGGTAGCTGTGTGCAACGGCTGGTTTAAAGCCAGGTGTATTAGGGACATTTAATAAATGGCAAGATAGAACAATGGAGGGCTATTTGGGAGGGAAGAGTTAGATTGATGTTAGAGAAGGTTCAAAGTTCGGCATAATTTTGTGGGCTGAAGGGCTTGTACTGTACTGTTACGTTTTATGTTCCATGTATATAACAAAAACAGAGGACTCTGCGGAGCCCAGGAGCCACACTGCTGGTCAGGGCTTCCAATCTAAAAAACAAACTTCTGATTCACCTTTTTGCCTCCTTCTCAGCAAGCCAATTTTCATGCAAGTTGGCTGGCTCATTCTGGATCCCAAGTGTTTTAAGTTTCTTGACCAATCTACCAATCTGTTGAAGGCCTTGCCGAAGTCCATGGAGACAACCACTGCCCTGCACTCAACAATGACTATTTCTAATCTGTCCTTGCTTTTCCAAATGCAAATAAGTCCTGTCTCTCAGGATAATTTTCCCACTATGCATCTGGTCATATATATCAATATTACAGTGGGGAAAAGGAATTACAGAGGCATGAGAGAAGAACTGGACAAATTGGAAGGGGTACCAGCAAGGATAATGGCAGAACAGCAATGGCAGGAGCTTCTCAGAGCAATTCGGAAGACACAGGACAGGTACATCCCAAAGAAGTATTCTAAAGGAAGGATGACCCATCCATAGTTGATAAGGGAAGTTAAGGACAAAGTAAAAGCAAAAAAGAACCCATATCATGTAGCAAAAATTAGTGGGAGGCTAATGGATTGAGAACATAGAACATAGTATAGTACAGCACAGAACAGGCCCTTCGGCCCACAATGTTGTGCCGACACTTAAACCCTGCCTCCTCCATATACCTATCTAGTAGTCTTTTAAATTTCACTCGTGTATCTGCCTCCACCACTGACTCAGGCAGTGCATTCCATGCACTAACCACTCTCTGAGTAAAAAACCTTGCTCTAATATCCCCCTTGAACTTCCCACCCCTTACCTTAAAGCCATGTCCTCTTGTACTGAGCAGTGGTGCCCTGGGGAAGAGGTGCTGGCTATCCACTCCCGAACCATGCCAGCAAACCTACCTGCAAGGATATTGCTCCCCCTTGAGTTCAGGTGCAACCCATCCAATCTGTACAGGTCCCACCTTCCCCAGAAGAGATCCCAATGTTCCAAAAATCTAAAACCCTGCCCCCTGCACCAACACCTCAGCCACGCATTCAACTGCCATCTCCTCCGATTCTTACCATCACTATCACGTAGCACTGGCAGCAATCCTGAGAACACCACCCTTGAGGTCCTGTTCTTCAGCCTTCTGCCTAGTTCCTGAAACTCACACTTCAGGACCTCATCCCTCTTCCTGCCCCTGTCGTTAGTACCAACGTGTACCATGACTTCTGGTTGCTTTCCCTCTCGTACCAGGATGTCATGCACCTGGTCAGAGACATCCCAGACCCTGGCACCCGGGAGACAACAAACCATACGGGTGTCCTTCTCATGTCCGCAAGATCTCCTGTCTGCTCCCCTGACTATAGAGTCCCCAATGACGACAGCTCTCCTCTTCTCTGTCCCAACCTTCTGCACCACAGGGTCAGACTCAGTGCCAGAGGCCCTGCCACCATGGCTCACACCTGGTCGGTCGTCCTCACCAACAGCATCCAGGATGGTAAACTTATTATTCAGGGGAGTGGCTACAGGGGTGCTCTGCACTACCTGTCTACTCACCTTCGCTTTCCCCCTTTGACTGTCACCCAACTACCTGCTTCCGGCAGCCTAGGTGTGACTACCTCCCTGTAGCTCTCATCTATGACTGCCTCATTCTCCCTTATGAGTCGAAGGTCATCCAGCTGCTGCTCCAGATTCCTCACACGGTCTTGCATATCGCCCAGACGCATGCACTTCTGGCAGAGAAGCTTCTAGAAACCAACAGAAAGCAACTAAAATGCCATAAGGAGAGAAAAGATAAAATATGATAGTAAACTAGCCAATAATATTGAAGAGGATACAAGAAGTTTTCTCAGTTATGTAATGACTAAAAGAGAGGCGAGGGTGGATATTGGACCACTAGAAATTGACACTGGAGAGGCAGTAAAGGGGGAAAAAGAAATGCAGGTGAATTTAATAAGTTTATCGGTATTCACTGTGGAAGATGCCAGTAGAATGTTAAAAATTCAAGAACGTTAGGGAGCAGGAGTGAGTGTAGTTGATATTGCAAAGGAGAAGGTGAAAGGTCTGAAGGTAGATAAGTCACCAGCACTGTGTGGACTGCACCCCAGGGTTCTGAAAGAGGTAGCTGAAGAGATTGTGGAGTCATTAGTAATGATAAAAACATAGAAAACCTACAGCACAATACAGGCCCTTCGGCCCACAAAGCTGTGCTGAACATGTCCTTACCTTAGAAATTACCTAGGGTTACCCATAGCCCTCTATTTTTCTGAGCTCCATGTACTTATCCAGGAGTCTCTTTAAAGACCCTATCGTATCTGCCTCCACCACCGCCACCGGCAACCCATTCCATGCACTCACCACTCTCTGCGTAAAAACCTTACCCCGGACATCTCCTCTGTAACTACTTCCAAGCACCTTAAAACTGTGCCCTCTTGTGCTAGCCACTTCAGCCCTGGGAAAAAGCCTCTGACGATCCACATGATCAATACCTCTCATCATCTTGTACACCCCTATCAAGTCACCTCTCATTCTCTGTTGCTTGAAGGAAAAAAGGCTGAGTTCACTCAACCTGTTCTCATAAGACATGCTCCCCAATCCAGGCAACATCCTTGTAAATCTCCTCTGCACCCTTTCTATAGCTTCCACATCCTTCCTATAGTGGGGTGACCAGAACTGTGCACAGTACTCCAAGTGGGTTTGACCAGGGTCCTATATAGTTGCAACATCACCTTTTGGCTCTTAAACTGAATCCCATGAATAATGAAAGCCAATGCACGATATGCTTTCTTAACTACAGAGTCAACCTGCACAGTAGCTTTGAGTGTCCTGTGGACTCGGACCCCAAGATCCCTCTGATCCCCACACTGCCAAGAGTCTTGCCATTAATACTATATTCTGCTATCATATTTGAAACCTACCAAAATTAACTACCTCACACTTACCTGGGTTGAACTCCATCTGCCATTCCTCAGCCCAGTTTTGCTTCCAAATCAATGCCCTGCTGTAACCTCTGACAGCCCTCCACACTATCCACAACACCTCCAACCTTTGTGTCATCAGCAGATTTACTAACCCATCCCTCCACTTCCTCATCCAGGTCATTTATAAAAATCACGAAGAGAAGGGGTTCCAGACCAGATCCCTGAATATGACTCATCTACAACCACTCTTTGCCTTCTGTGAGTAATCCAGTTCTGGGTCCACAAAGCAAGATTCCCTTGGATCCAATGCCTCCTCACTTTCTCAATAAGCCTTGCATGGGGTACCTTATCAAATGCCTTGCTTAAATCTATATGCCTACATTTACTGCTCTACCTTCATCAATGTCTTTAGTCACATCCTCAAAAAATTCAATCAGGCTCATAATGCACGAGCTGCCTTTCACAAAGCCATGCTGACTACTCCTAATCATATTATACCTCTCCAAATTTTCATAAGTCCTGCCTTTCGGGATCTTCTCCATCAACTTACCAACCACTGATTAAGACTCACTGGTCTATAATTTCCTGGGCTATCTCTACTCCCTTTCTTGAATAATGGAACAACATCTGCAACCCTCCAATCCTCTGGAACCTCTCCCGTCCCCATTGATGATGCAAAGATCATTGCCAGAGGCTCAGCAATCTCCTCCCTCGCCTCCCTCAGTAGCCTGGGGTACATTTTGTCCAGTTCTGGTGACTTTTCCAACTTGATGCTTTCCAAAGGCTCCAGCACATCCTCTTTCTTAATATCTACATGCTCAAGCTTTTCAGTCCACTGTAAGTCATCCCTACAATCGTCAAGATCCTTTTCCGTAGTGAATACTGAAGTAAAATATTCATTAATTACCTCTGCTATTTCCTCTGGTTCCATACACACTTTCCCACTGTCACAGTTGATTGGTCCTATGATCTTTCAAGAATCACTAGATTCTGGAATGGTTCTGGAGGACTGGAAAATTGTAAATGTCACGATTCTCTTAGAAGTAAAGAAGACAGAAGAAAGGAAATTGTAGTCCAGTTAGCTTGACTTTAGTGGTTAGGAAGATGTTGGAGTCCATTATTAAGGCAGAAGTTTCGGGGTACTTGAACGCGTATGATAAAATAGGCCGAGTCAGCATGGTTTTCTAAAGGGGAAATCTTGCCTGACAAATATGTTGGAATTCTTTGAGGAAATAACAGGCAGGATAGACTAAGTGGATGTCGCTTACTTGGATTTTCAAAAGGCCTTTGACAAGGTGCTGCACATGAGGCTGCTTAATAAGATAAGAGCCCATGGTATTAGAGGAAAGATACTAGCATGGATAGAAGATTGGCTGACTGGCAGGAGCCAAAGAGTGGGAATAAAAGGATCCTTTTCTGGTTGGCTGCCAGTGACTAGTGGTGTTCCACAGTGGTCTGTGTTGGGAGTGCTCGTTTTTAAGTTATATGTCAATGATTTGGATGATGGAATTGATGGCTTTGTGGCCAGGCTTGCAGATGATAAAAAGATAGGTGCAGGGGCAGGCAGTGTTTGGGAAGCAGAGTGTCTGGAGAGGGCTTTTGACAGATTAGGATAATGGACAAAGAAGTAGCAGATGGAATATTTTTTTAGGAAGTGCATGGCCATGCACTTTAGTAGAAGGAATAAAAGTGAAGACTATTTAATAAATGGGGAGAAAATTTAGAAATCAGAGGAGCAAAGGGACTTGGAAGTCATACAGGATTCTCTAAAGGTTAACTTGCAGGTTGAGAATGGTAAATGCAATGTTGGCATTCATTTCAAGAGGACTAGAATACAAAAAGAATGATGTAATGCTGAGGCTTTATAAAGCACTTGGAGTATAGTTAGCATTTCTGGCCTCTTACCTAAGAAAAGCAACAGGTACAACAAGCTGGAGGAACTCAGCAGGTCGGGCAGCATCCGTGGAAACGAGCAGTCAATGTTTCAGGCTGAGACCCTTGGTCAGGACTGAAGAGAGAGGGGGCAGGGGCCCTATAAAGAAGGTCAGGGGAGGGTGGGAAGGAGAAGGCTGGTAGGTGCCAGGTGAAAAACCAGTAAGGGGAAAGATCAAGGGGTGGGAGAGGGGAAGCAGGGAGGGGATAAGTAGGAAAGGTGAAGAAGGAATGTAAGGGGAAAGCATTATGTGTAGTAGAAGAAGGCAGAATCATGGGGAAGGTGATAGGCATCTGGAGGAGGAGGCAGAGTGAAACTGGGATGAGGGAAGGGAGAGGGAGGGAATTACCAGAAGTTGGAGAATTCAATGTTCATGCCAATGTTCATCCCGTTGTCTCACCTACCACCCCACCAGCATATTATCCTCCGTAACTTCTGCCACCTTCAACAGGACCCCACCACTAAGCACATCTTTCCCTCTTTACCCCTCTCCACTTTCCACAGGGATCGTTCTCTCCATGACTCCCTGGTCCACACATCCCTCCCCACCTCATATACTGTCTGGGTAGTCTCCAGCCCTTTGGCATGAACATTGAATTCTCCAACTTCCATTAATTCCCTCCCTCTCCCTTCCCTTCCCTTCCCTTCCAGTTTCACTCTGCCTCCTCTTCCATCTGCCTATCACCTCTCTCATGATTCTGCCGCCTTCTACTACCCATAATGCTTACCCCTTACATTCCTTCTTCACCTTTCCTGCCTATCCCCTCCCTGAATCCCCTCCCCCACCTTCTTTATAGGCCCCGCCCCCTCTCTCTTCAGTCCTGATGAAGGGTCTCAGCCTGAAACATTGACTGCTCATTTCCATGGATGCTGCCCGACCTGCTGAGTTCCTCCAGCTTGTTGTACATGTTGCTTTGACCCCAGCATCTGCAGTGTACTTTGTGTTTATCTAAGAAAAGATCTGCTAATATTGTAGAGGGTTCAGAGGAGGCTTATGAGAATAATTTCAGGAATGAAAGGGTTAATGTATGAGGAGCATTTGATATCACAGAGCCTGTACTCACTGGAGTTTAGAAGAATGAGTAGGAATCTCATTGAAACCTATCGAATATTGAAAGGCCTAGATAGTGTGGGTGTGGAGCGGGTGTTCCTTATTGTAGGGTGTCTAGGACCAGAGGGCACAGCCCCAGAATAAAGGGATGTCCACTTAGAACAGAGATGTGGAGGAATTTCTTTAACTAGATTGTGGTGAATCTATAGAATTCATTGTCACAGATGGCTGTGGAGGCCAAGTCTTTGGGTATATTTAATGCAGCAGTTGCTAGGTTCTTGAATAGTCAGGATGCCAAAGGTTATGAGGAGAATGCAAGAGAATGGGGTTGAGAGGGATAGTAAATCAGCTATGATTGAATGGCCGAGAAGACTCGATGGGCTGAATGGCCAAATTTTGTACCTTTTTCTTATAGTTTTATGATAAGGCTCATTGATCTGTAGTTCCCAGGATTATTCCTGTTAGCTTTCTTAAATAAAGAGACAATGTAGGCTATACTCAGGTCTTCTGGAATCTCATTTGTGGCTGATTAAGGAATTAATATCTCAGCCATTGCCTAGCCATTTCCTCTTTTGCTTCCTGTAATAACCAGGGATGAATTTGTTATAGTGCCAGGGATTTACCCTGCATTTGCCTGTCCTGCCTAACGGATTTGCTTGCTTTAATTGCAATGTATGCTTTGACATTCTCACCTGATACGATTATATTTTGGGGCCCAACTCTCTTGTTAGATGTGTTTAAATCCACTTACAGAGTACTAGCAAACCTCCCTGCAAGGAATTGTTCCCTCCAGTTCAGCTGCAACCCATCCTTCTTGTAAAGGTTAATTCTGCCCCAGAAGAGATCCCAATAGCCCAAATAGCTGAAGCCCTTCTGCCTGCACCATCTCTTCAACCAAACATTCATTTGCCTCATCTATTATTTCTATCCATCACTAGCACGTGGAAAAGGAGAAACCATAAGATTGCAATCCTGCAGGTCCATCTTTTTAACCTTCTGTTTAACTCCCTATATCCTCTTTGTGGAATTTCATCTCTCTTCCTGCCTATGTCATTAGTATCAACCTCTGGTTGCTCACCCTTCCCTTTCAGAATGTCCCATACCCCCTCAGAGTCATCCTTGACTTTCATGGAGTCATGGTTGCTGCCAGGGAAATGCCTATCTGTGTTCCTGAATATAGAGTCCTCTATCTTTACCACTCACCTACACTTTGATCTTCCCAGCTGTAAGCAGTGCCAGTTGTGGTGCCAATAATCTGGCTGCTGCTGTTGTCTTTCTCTGAGGGGCCATCTTACATAATGGTATATTAAACCGAACACCTGTTAGAGAGGGGAACAGTCATGGGGGACTGTTACATTATCTGAATTCCCATCCAGATGGTCACCTATCTACCTTTCTGAATGTCCTTTCAATAACCCTTTCTGGCTCTTGTATGTTACTCAGTGTGTTGGCACGTGGCCAAATGGCTAAGGTGTTGGTCTAGTGATCTGAAGGTCGCTAGTTCGAGCCTCAGCTGAGGCAACGTGTTGTGTCCTTGAGCAACGACACCGGTGCCAAGCTGTATCGGCCTAATGCCCTTCCCTTGGACAACATCGGTGGCATGGAGAGGGGAGAC
Organism: Hemitrygon akajei; assembly: GCF_048418815.1. Taxonomy (NCBI): domain Eukaryota; kingdom Metazoa; phylum Chordata; class Chondrichthyes; order Myliobatiformes; family Dasyatidae; genus Hemitrygon; species Hemitrygon akajei. The sequence goes on from NC_133136.1 coordinate 62,533,089, forward strand.
TTGCAGCATGGGCAACTGCCGGTCTTCCATACAACCTTGCCCAGGCCTCAATCAACATCGAAATCAAAGAAGATGTTCCTCAGTGGATCCAATTGCCACTCCTGGCAGCTTGAGAAGAGCTGCAACAGGACACACATCCTGCAAACGTCGCTGTCAGAACACTTCTACATTTCACAGGAAGAGCATACCATTCCCCTGACTCTTATTCCTACCTCTGGAGTTAGTACCAGGTTAAAAGAGAAAAGAAAGCTCTTCCCTTTACTTAGCATATCTTATCACCATTCAGCCTCCTTGCTAAAGCCTCACCTGTCAAAGCTTCTGCACTTCAACCTCAGTTACTTAGACCTCAAAGCAGCCCTTCTCAAAATGCCTCCTATTTATATGCTGGGAGCATATTTATAGAGCAGGGGAGGAAGACTAATTGGGTGACTTTTTCAGAAAGTCAGAATAGTGGCAATGGGTTAAATTGTCTCCATGCTCTATGTCTCACTACTAAGTACCATCCAAGGAAGTCATGGGCTTTGAGAGTTCCTCAGTAGCTGTCAGGTTCTGGGAAGCATACTGTCTTGTTAATTTAATTAAAAAGCCTTATGGTTGTCAAGCTAATATCTACATTACATTAGTAACAGAAATGATAGTTATTGTGAAGTATCCTCTTGTTTCCCTCCAGATATGTCAGGGATATTATTCTTGGGAGCAGAATACTTTCAAGATAAATTTACTTTATAAATTGCTGTAAGTATGTCTCATTCATTGACAAATGACTCTCTTTCAGCCAAAATTAAAGACACTGCTTTCTGTTTTACATACCACAGGTTTCTTACCCAATGTAATGCAATTTTTAGTGATTTTAATCAAAATAGATGATTTTGTACAGAGTAGCTCAGAAGATTAACAAAAGTAAAAGCAACTGAACCATTAGAGGTTACATAGGAAAACAGTGGGATCGTGTTTTATTGAATAAGATTTGTGAAATAAAACAATGAATAATGTTACATCCAATAAGATGATAACATCAAACATCCAGTAATGTAATACATCTTCATTAACAATCCACTGGTAAAAGGGAAAACCTGCACAGGCAGATGAATGCATGGGTTAAAATTATAGAGGCTCCTCTTCTGGAACATTTGGGATGTTACGGCAATTAATTACAATTGGTGAAAATTCAGGGCACAGATATGCATTCCCTATTTTTTTAACTCACATTGACAGACACTGCACCTGAAGTGTCCAAAACTGTATTCTTGTTTTAAATCAATCCATGACCTCACCCCTCTCACTCTTAGCCTTTTAAAAAAAAAGCTATATTTATTTTTCATGATTTGGTGTAATTGTCAATGTCATCATTTATTGCTGATCACTAATAGCCTTGAGAAGGTGGCTGTGAGATGCCTTCTCGAAACACTGAAATCTTTCTGATGAAGGTACCCCCGCAGTATTGATGAAGGAAGAGTTCTAGGATTTAGACCAAATAGTGCTGAAGAATTGGTGATATATTTCCCAGTCAGAATGAGTGCGGGACTTGGTGGTGAACCTGTGGGTGATAGTCATCTGATGTACAGTGTGTACTATCCTCATTCTTCTTGGCTATAGGTTGGGGAGGGGACTGGGAGCTGATAATGAAGGAGCCAACGTGAATAACTGCAGTGCATTCCGTAGCTGGTTCACGCTACACCCCGCTTACAATGGCAGATGGAATGAATATTTAGTGTGGAGAATAGGATACCATTTGAATAGGCAGCTCCTGATTTGTACTCCTTATTCGTTACTTTTAGGTTGTGGAGAGGCTGTGGGAGTCAGGCTCTTATCGCAGGATGCTCAGACGAATCTTTTCCTGTAGTCATGACATTTAAATATCTGGTCTAGTTGTGTTTCCAATCAATGGTGAGCCCCAGGATGTTAATAGTGTGTTAATAATAGATATGGTAATGTCAAAGGTAGGTAGTTAGACTCATTTGTTAGAGATGGCACTTGACTAACATCAATGTTATATAACAGTTATCAGCCAATGTCTGAACTTTATCCGGGTCTTGCGACAAATAGCTGCAGACAGCTTCATTTGCAAATAGTATTGAACACTATGCAATCATTTCTGAGCATTTCCATTCATACCTCCTTCTGCCTTATGTCTCTTGAGGTCAGTATGTCCTTCAAACCTGGTATTTTGAGCAATCTCTTTTAACCACAGTTATACTGGTTTCCAAATACGTACTTGGATCATGAAGTTACTTCTGCTATGATTTTGAGTGGTACGTGCTGTGACACTGAACAATGCGGGGTATATGCCATTACCACTTCAGTGGTGATGCTACAAGTGGTCACACTATCCTGAAACTCTCCTAGTGTCTGTTGGAATTGGATGCTCATATTTTTTACCGGGATGAGTCAGTACAATATGGCCCTTAATGTGAACCTCAGCTCAGTCAGCTAACGCCATACCCTCTGAGCTTCCAGAAAGAATTGCTGCTCGTTAAATGATAGGGGAATGCATGGTACCTGATCCTCATGAACTCCCAAAAAAAATAAAGACGAATGCATTCAAGCATCAAAGGCAAATTCCATCTCACTAACACTTCAATATGGACATTCATAACAAGGCCCATCACAGAGACAGAGAGAAGAAAGGACCAAGGAAAAGCAGAAACTAGGAGGGATAACCAGATAATATGGAACCTTGAGGACAGTCATAAGGGTGTGGGGTAGCGGAGAGATTTAAAACTAATTTCCAAGAGAAGAAAAAGAATTTTTCTGAAAAAATATTAATGAGAAGTATGGAAACACATGAGATTCTGCAGATGCTGGAAATCCAGAGTGTATAACACATGGTCCTGATGAAGGGTCATGGCCTGAAATGACTGTTTATTCCTCTTTGTAGATACTGCCTGACCTGATGATTTCCTTCAGCATTTTGTGTGTGTTACTGAGTAATAGGGATTCCCTGTCTTTAAGGTTAATAGTATATGAGCAAGATGTATGCCGGGTGTCTGGAAATATTGGACCTGTATCACTTTCCCACTGAATTCATTTACCTATGCAATACTCTTATCTTATCCTGGCATACAATAACTTTGATTAAAACTAACCGGGGCTGCATTTATGTACATTACAGAGAACAATTTCAGTACAAGTTTTCATACTGAGTCTAAAAACAGAACTGGAATTGCATTTTACTCTTCATAAATATGTTTAAGAAAGGCAGAAACATGAAAACTAGGAGCTGTTGGCCAAATCAAACATGGTGGCAAATCAGCATTCAGGAAGGTGAATGAAAATCTGGTTGATTGGTTATATAACAACCTCCCATTCAAATTCAGCAAAACCAAAGGGATGGTTTATCAACTACAGGGGGAAGAAGCCGAAAGTCCAGTCCTCTTTAGGGGAACAGAGGTAGAGAGGATCTGTCCTGACTAGTACAAAAGTGTCATCACAATGAAGGCACAACTACTTCCTTAGAAGTTTGTGTAGATTAGGCATGCCACCAAAAACTTTGACAAACTTCTACAGACACACAGTGGCGAGTATCCTATCTGATTGCATCAAGTCTGGCATGGAAATCTCAATGCCCAGGAACAGAAAAAGGATACAGAAGGTGATGGAGATAGGCCAGTCCATCACAAGTGAAGCCTTGCCCACCATTGAGTACACTTACATTGACTGCCGCCACTAGAAAGCAGCATCCATTATAAGAGACCCCCACTGTCCAGAGAATGCTCTCTTATTGCTACTACAGTCAGGCAGGAGAGACAGAACCCTTAGGTCCCACACCAGCAGGCTCAGGAACAGTTATTACCCTGCAAACATCAGGTCCTTAAATCAGCATAGATAACTTCATTCATCACAATTCTAAATTATTCTATGATCTAGAGACTCACCTTCAAGGGCCCTTTACAATTCATTTTCTCAGTATTATTTTTATTTGCATAGTTTGTCTTCTTCTGGACATTGCCTTTTTCAGTTTTTGTCTGTTTATGTAATGTTTATTTGTAAAATTTTATTGTATTTATTTTTTCCCTGTAAATGCCTGCAAGAAACTTTCAAGGTAGTATATGTGTATGTATTTTGATAATAAATTAATTTTGAACTTTGAAGGTGTTTAGCCTTTCATGGCTGCTCTGGCATTCAATATAGTGATGGCAGATCTTCTAACTCAATAAAGCTTTAAAGATTAGTTTTTAATTGTCATGTGCATTGTACATAGAAACATCTAAGCCCAGTGAAATGTATCTTTTGCGGTGTGAGTGTGCTCGGAACAGCCCAGCACGCGATGCCATTTTTCCAGTGCCAACGTACCGTGCCCACAACTTACTAACCCTAACTTGTACATCTTTGGAATGTGGAAGGAAACTGTATCACCCACCCAGAGAAAACCCACATGATCATGGGGAGAACGTACAAACTCCTTGCAGACAGCGGTGGTAAATGAACCTCGATCTTACAGTTGGCACTGTAAAGCATAATACCATAGTCCCACCTTGATCACACACTTTTTGATACCTTTAGTGTCTAGAAATCTATCTACCTCCTTACATTTGTACTGTGACTTGCATCTACCTTCACTGCCTTCTGTGGAAGAGAATTCTATAGATATGCCACCTTGTGAGAGAATAAATCCTCATATTACTGTCATGGTACACATCCTGAGGCAGTCACCCTCTATTCAAAGGTTCAACGTAAATTTATGATCAAAGTACAGGTATTCCACCAGACACTGTACAACTCTGAGCAACAGACAAAAAATGTTGGTGGGACGCAACAGGACAGGCAGCATCTAAAGGAAGAAGTACAGTTGAGGTTTCGGGCCGAGATCCTTCGTCAGGACTAACTGAAAGAAAAGATAGTAAGAGATTCGAAAGTAGGAGGGGGAGGGGGAAATCAGAAATGACAGAAGAAGACAGGATGGGGAGGGGTGAAGCTAACAGCTGGAAAGGTGATTGGCAAAAGGGATACAGAGCTGGAGAAGGGAAAGGATCATGGGACGGGAGGCCTAGGGAGAAAGAAAGGAGGAGAGGAGCACCAGAGGGAGATGGAGAGTGGGCAAGGAGTGATTGTGAGAGGGACAGAGAGAGAAAAAAAGGGGAGGGAATAAATAAATAAGGGATGGGGTGAGAAGGGGAGGAGGGGCATTAACAGAAGTTAGAGAAATCAATGTTCATGCCATCAGGTTGGAGACTACCCAGACGGAATATAAGGTATTGTTCCTCCAACCTGAGTGTGGCTTCATCTTGACAGTAGAGGAGGCCATGGATAAACATATCAGAATGGGAATGGGATGTGGAATTGAAATGTGTGGCCACCGGGAGATACTGCTTTCTCTGGCGGACCGAGCGTAGGTGTTCAGCGAAATGGTCTCCCAGTCTGTGTTGGGTCTCACCAATATGTAGAGGCCACACCGGGAGCACCGGACGCAATATACCACACCAGCCGACTCACGGGTGAAGTGTCGCCTCACCTGGAAGGACTGTCTGGGGCCCTGAATGGTGGTGAGGGAGGAAGTGTAAGGGCAGGTGTAGCACTTGTTCTGCTTACAAGGGTAAGTGCCAGGAGGGAGATCGGTGGGAGGGGATGGTGGGGGACTAATGGACAAGGGAGTCGCGTAGGGAGCTATCCCTGCGAAAAGCAGAAAGAGGTGGGGAGGGAAAGATGTGTTTGGTGGTGGGAAGCTGTTGGAGGTGGTGAAAGTTACGGAGAATTATACGTTGGACCCGGAGGCTGGTGGGGTGGTAGGTGAGGACAAGGGGATCCCTATCCCGAGTGGGGTGGTGGGCGGATGGAGTGAGAGCAGATGTGCATGAAATGGGAGAGATGCATTTGAGAGCAGAGTTGATAGTTGATTCAGCTTCCTTGTCCAACATATAATTCTCCGTAACTTCCACCACCTCCAACGGGATCCCACTACCAAGTACATCTTTCCCTCCCCCTCTTTCTGCTTTCCGCAGGGATCGCTCCCTACGCGACTCCCTTGTCCACTCGTTCCCCCCCATCCCTTCCCACCGATCTCCCTCCTGGCACTTACCCTTGTAAGTGGAACAAGTGCTACACCTGCCCTTATACTTCCTCCCTCACCACCATTCAGGGCCCCAGACAGTCCTTCCAGGTGAGGCAACACTTCACCTGTGAGTCGGCAGGTGTGGTATACTGCGTCCGGTGCTCCCGGTGTGGCCTTTTATATATTGGTGAGACCCGACGCAGACTGGGAGACCATTTCACTGAACACCTATTCTTTGTCCGCCAGGGAAAGCAGGATCTCCTGGTGGCCACACATTATAATTCCATGTCCCATTCCTATTCTGATATGTCTATCCATGGCCTCCTCTACTGTCAAGATGAAGCCACACTCAGGTTGGAGGAATAACACCTTATATTCCGTTTGGATAGCCTCCAACCTGATGGCATGAACATTGATTTCTCTAACTTCTGTTAATGCCCCCCTCCCCTTCTTATCCCATCCCGTATTTATTTATTTATTTATTTCCCTCCTCTTTTTTTCTCTCTCTATCCCTTTCACAATCACTCCTTGCCTGTTCTGCATCTCCCTCTGGTGCTCCCCCCTCCCCCTTTCTTTCTCCCGAGGCCTCCCATCCCATGATCCTGTCCCTTCTCCAGCTCTGTATCCCTTTTTCCAATCACCTTTCTGGCTCTCAGCTTCACCCCACCCTCTCCGGTCTTCTCCTATCATTTCGGATTTCCCCCTCCCCCTCCTACTTTCAAATCTCTTACTATCTTTCCTTTCAGTTAGTCCTGACGAAGGGTCTCGGCCCGAAACATCAACTGTGCTTCTCCCTATAGATGCTGCCTTGCCTGCTGTGTTCCACCAGCATTCTGTGTGTGTTGCTTGAATTTCCAGCATCTGCAGATTTCCTTGTGTTTGCATACAACCCTGAGATTCATTTTCTTGTGGGAGTACTCAATAAATCCTTAGAATAATAACCATAACTGGATCAATGAACTTGGGCGTTCAACCAGAGTGCAGAAGGCAAAAAACTCTGCAAATACCAAAAAGAAAGAAATAACAATAATAAATAAATACCGAGAACATGAGATGAAGAGTCCTTGATATTGAAACCATTGTTTGTGGAAACATTCAATGATGGGGCAAGTGAAGTTGTGTGAAGTTATCCCCTTTTGGTTCAAGAGCATGATGGTTGAGCGGTCATGACTGTTCCTGTGCCTGGTGGTGAGAGTCCTGAGGCTCCTGTACCTTCTTCCTGATGGCAGCAGAGAGAAAAGAGAAAGTTCTAGGTTGTGGGGGTGTCCCTGATGATGGATGCTGCATTCTTGACCCGTGTCTTATAAAGCCTCAGCATTAACTCCTTGTTCTTATATTTTATTCCTCTTGAAATGAATGTCAACATTGCATTTGCCTTCTTTACCACAGATTCAACCTGTAAATTAACCTTCTGGGAGTCTTGCACAATGACTCCTAAGTCCTTTTGATGTTTGAAATTTCTCCCTGTTTAGATAATAGGCTGCACCTTTGTTCCTTCTACTAAAATATATTTCCCAACACCGTATTCCATCTGCCACTTTTTTGCCCATTCTTCCAACTTGTCTAAGTCCTGTTGCAATCACATTGCTTCTTCAGAACTATTTACCCCTCCACCTATCTTAGTATCATCTGCAAATTTGCCACAAAGCCATCAATTCCATTATCTGAATCATTGACAAACAATGTGAAAAGTAGGGATCTCAATACTGACCCCTGAGGAACACCACTAGTCACAGGCAGCCAACCAGAAAAGGCCCCTTTTATTCCCACTCGCTGCCTCCTGCCTGTCAGCCATTTCTCTATCTACGGCAGACGGCAGTACTTTTTCTGTAACACTATTGGGTTTTATCTTGTTAAGCAGCCTCATGTGTGGCACCTTATCAAATGCCTTCTGAAAATCCACGTGAGTAACATCCACTGCCTCTCCTTTGTGCACCCTACTTGTTAGTTCCTTGAAGAACTCCAACAGATTTGTCAGGCAAGATTTCCTTTTACAGAAGCCATGCTAAATTTGACTTACTTTATCACTAGTCTCCAAAGTACCTTGAAAACTCACCCTTAATAATGGACTCAACACTTTTCCAACCACTGAAGTTAGACTAACTGGTCTGTAATTTCCTCTCTTTTACCTCCTTCCTTTCTTAAAGAGTGGAGTGACAGTTGCAATTTTAGATGTCATGCTGAATCTCCTCAAATTCCTAATCAGGGGAAATCATTTGGTGTTCATCTAGCCTCGTCAAAAGTTTGAACATTTCAATAAGACCCTTTTCATTCTTCTAAATTCTGGTGAATATAGACCTAATGTCTTCTCATGCAACGTTCCTCACATTCCAGGAGACACAACTGCACATAATACCCCACGTGTGGCCTCACAAAGGCTTTGTATAATTCTGACAAGATGTCCTTACTCCCGTATGATGGAAATTAAATGCTGGCACAGTAAAAGTGTAAGAGTAAGAGCAGGTAGGTAGATATATATGACTGCCCAACCACTAACAATCACGTTGGAAAAGTGATCAAAAGCAGTTCAGTAACAGCGCATCTGGCAGAACTGAGGAGAAAATCATGCAAGTTGCTGTTGTGCCAGGTACGCCTATTCAAGATACCATAACCCATCTTTTTCTGTCCTTGACATTACTTTTTACTTGAGAGATTGAAATACACCTGTTACATGGACAATATAGTTGTCATATTTACTGCAAAGGGCCAGTGCTTATGGCAACTGGACATTCCATCTCTTTAGAGTTTTGTTACTTTATAACTGCCAGAAACATGAAATTATTGGCTAACGTTGAACATGAAGAGCAAGTGAAGATGACATGTTCATCAAGCCTTCTTCAAACACACAACAGCTGGATAACTTCTGAGTGGAAGCTATGTTCCCTCTAATTTTTTTTCCAACTGTGCAGACCAACCATTCCTCTGAGCGGGAAAGTTTTAGATGGCCCAAAGACTGTGCAGCATTTTAAACATTTGATTTTGTAATATGCATACTACGAATATTTAGAATGAAAATTGAAAAATCAGATACTTCTGATATTATTTATTAGTTTGAAAGGTATAATGAAATGCAGTTCAACAAAGAAAATCTTTCGTAAACTTTTTTTCATCTGTCTTTATTACAAACCCATTGTCTATAAATACTGTCCAGATTGATTTTGCATCCAGATGAAAGATACATCTTAACCCTCATTAGAACATCCAAAATGTTCCACCTCTAGTCTGTTTCTGGATTTACATTTGATTGAATTCATAATACTGATTCCATGTTCACAATCAGCACTAGAAGCTTGAAATGTTCCAACAATGTCAACGAGAATTGACAGTTCTTCAAATTCCTCATTTCTAAGCATGTAGTTCAACATATCAGTGTATGTCCTAATTGAACCAGTCTTAACTTCCTCAGGAATGATAAATTTGAAATCACAGTATTGCTGTGATATTTTTGAGGCAATGCTTTCATCATAATTCGTAATAGAAGCTGAGTAACTTTTTATCGGTTGTACATCATTCTGTTTTCTGAATTCTGGTGTCCAGAAAGAAACGGAGAGCTTTGAGGCCTTCCTGGTGGGGGATGGAGGTGTGTAGGGATTCCCCCTCCATCTCCTTCACCATTCCCCATTCCCATTTCACTCTCTCACCTTACCTTCTTACCTGCCTATCACCTCTGGTGCTCTTTCCAGTTTTCTTTCTTCCATGGCCTTCTGTCCTCTCCTCTCTGATTCCCCCTTCTCCAGTCTTGCAACGCTTTCACCAATCAACTTCCCAGCTCTTTACTTCACCTATCACCTACTACCTTGTATTTCTTTCTCCCCTTCCCCCCCCCCCCCACCCACCCCACCTTCTTAATCTGACTCCACATCACTTGCTCCAGTCCTGATGAAGGGTCTCGGCCTGAAACTTCGACCGTACTCCTTTCTGCAGATGCTGCCTGGCCTGCTGAATTTCTCCAGCATTTTGTGTGCCTTGCTGTAACTTGTTAATTTTTGCTTTTGCATACTGCAGTACTTCAATTGTATTCAAAGAGCTTTCCTGAAGGAAATTACGAAGAGATGCCAGATCTTCTAAAACATCGATAAAGTCAGTTAATGCTACGTGATATTGTGGATTGGTCAAAGATCTTCAGGTGTAATTGCTGATTGTATTGTTACATTCATTGACTTGCTCTTTGGAATACTGGATCAAAACTTCATATTTCCTCATTAAAGCAGTAATGGCAAAATGTCTTGTCAGTGATCTTACTTCATTTAGTGGTCTATGTGACACAACATCACATTCTGTGACATTAGCTAATTCTTCTAGCTTTCCTTCTTTAACTGCTGAACATTGTTAGAAACAGCGTTTCTATATCCTGCATAATGGATACTTCTTTCCATGCGTTGTCTGATCCTAGGCTTTCTCTGTGTGCAATGCAATGTTGCTCAGCCAGATGCTTTATTTCTCATCGAAGAATTGCTGACACACCGTTATTCTTTCCAAGCGTAACATTTGCCCCACCTGATGTAAACATCATCATCTTTTAAATATCAAGGTAGTGATACAGTTACATGTAGTTAATTTCAAAATACCTACGCACATAGTCTTAGAGGAGGTTTCATTTTCCGGTGGAAATTTAAAATACAGAAATAATATTTTTTGTGCAGAAATGTCTGTACCTTCATCAGCAATTCGTGAATGGAAAGCAGATTTCTGCAATTCTTCCACGATCTGTTTCTAAGGCACAAAGCTGATGCACTCAACAAATTCAAATGCATAGTTCTTGCTATGCCAGCTCTCAGATATATTTACATTCTGTATTTGTCCACATGTGCATGAATTTCTTGCACGGAATGCATAGAAGCATTAACCTAAATTGTTAAGAAATGTATCAATCACCACCTTGATCATATCAGACTCAGACTTCTGTGCACCTTGCTTCATTGTTGCTTTACTCTGTTTTGGGATTTCTATTAACATGAACAACATTCCACATTTCTTCTGGTGGCATCATTTAGTAAGTGCACCTAAATGAATTCTCTGGTCATGAAGCCGTTTTAAGTAATCAAACTTCCATTCTTCCCATTTTTCCCACTACTGAACTCGCCCAACTTCTGCTTCCGCAAAAAAAGTGCATATGTGGCGACCCACTTCCTAGCGCACTCGAACCGGCTCACAAATAACCAGCGCACCGGCATAAAGGCCAGTCCCAAAAGGGCGCCAAGTCTGCTTCACCAACAAGGGGAAAAGCCCGCGCGCGGGACAGGACTGTGAATACGTGCCCCCTACAGCATCTGCGTGCGGGACGGGACTGTGAATACGTGCCCCCTACAGCATCCACACCCAGAGAGGGCGGGATCAGGAAGTCTTTAAAGCGAGGCCGCTAAGTTCGAATAAAATCTTTTTGTAACTGCAGTTCATCGACTCCGTGTTGTTATTTCAGCGCTGCGTGTAGCACACCGCTACACATACAAAATAACTAGTATCTTGATACGGAAAAATGTCACCATTTCTATTTTTGGTTTTTGATGCAAAGAGGGTAGTTCAGTATCCATGAGTTGCAAAAGCCATTCTACCTTAAATTTTGAATCTTTGTTCTTCAAAGCATTTAACTCTTCCTCTGCTTTTCTTTTTGACATCCTTAGGATACTAAAAATAATAATATTTTTTATTATTTGAAAACTGTAACAAGATAAGTCACAAAATTTATAATTTCAATAAAATAAGCACAGTCATGCAAACAATATGATAGAAGTGAATTTTACCTTGTTCTAACAATTTTTAATTTAAAATTCATATTAGATTATGATTTTTTTCAAGAGATTGCTTAGCAAAAAAGTCAGAATGTAGACTTTTTCACATCAAACAAGCACAAGTCACAACTCACGACACAAATAAATGATGTCAGGCAGTTAAAACAATACATACAAAATGGTGGAGCTGCTCGGCACATCGGGCAGCATCTATGGATATGAATGAACAGTTGACATTTTGAGCCAAGACACTTCTTTAGGACTGAAAAATAAGGGGAAGATGCCAGAATAAAAATGCGGGTGGGAGGTGGAAGGAGGAGAGCTGGAAGGTTATAGGTGACGTCAGGTGGGTTGGAAAGATAAAGGGCTGGAGAAGCAGGAATCTGATAGGAGAGTAAAGTGGACCATAGGAGAAGGGGTAGCAGAGGGAAGTGATGGGCGTGTGAGAAGAGGTAAGATGTCAGAGTGGAGAATAAAAGGGGGGGGGAGATTTTTTTTAACTGGAAGAACAAAACAATATTCATGCCATCAGATCAGAAGCTAGCTAGATGGAATATAAGGTGTTGCTCCTGCACCTGAGGGCAGCCTTATCATGGCGCAAGAAGAGCCCATGGACTGACATGTTGGAATGGGAATGGGAACAACAAGGTAGGAGGATGGAAGTGTAATGAACAGCAGTTTGGCTCTCCTCAGAAGACCAAGAAAATTTGTATGACAGTGTAACCACAAAAGCTGGCAATTTGAAAAGCATTTTTGCTCTTAATCACTCTGAATTTTGATAATTCCTTCTTGCAAACTCTCTTCCTGTTCTTCCACATTGCAAAGAAATGGGTAATTACCCAGTCTGGAAATTCAAGATTATTCAAATCATTGAATCAATTCTGAAAACCCTTCTTCAGTGACTGCAGGTGTAAACAGTACTCTTGCAAATCACCATCTGTGAAAGAGAATGCCATACCTTTCAAGCAGGGAAACTGAGAACATTCTTCTCCCAATGTTTCACTTATATATTTCCAATTTTCTGATAAAACTAGACACAGAACTTTTTGCCTGGATTAAATTGAAATTCTCACCCCGCAGTTTCATATTTAGAACGTTCATTTTGTTATACAGATCGGCTTGGCATGCCACATCTCCACATAAAAGTTCAATCTTGTTTCCAAAGCTCTTGTCAACTTTGAGCAAAAATTTAAGCACAGTGTCAAAAAGAACAAAGAAACATTTTAAGTAGCTGCCTTTTGACAGCCAACGCAGTTCAGTGTGAAGAAGAAAGCATTCAAACTCTTCATCATTATCTTGGCATAACTGGTGAGATGGCAGGTATTACAAGAGTCCTGCTTGAAAAACGTCACTGGCTGAGGTTTTTGACTGCGAGATGTTGATAATAGATTGCAAACAGACTTGGAATTTCTTTTTGCATAAATGCCACTAAACCAGCATGGCAGCCTGTCATATATGGTGTTTCATCTGTTGCTCAAGAAATCATGTTACTAATTGGAATACTTATATCCCCAATATACATTTTGAGCTCATCATAGATTGATTCTCTGTTGATATTTGTTTTTAACTTTTTGCAAAAGAGAATCTTCTCATAAACTATTCCACTGTTGATCAACTGTACATAAGCCACCAGCAATGCCTCATTCTCTCGCACAGTTGACTCATCCAGCTGTATCCCAAAATCTGTTGTTTGTAGCTCTGTGCATAGTTGATACTCAATGTCTTCACTCACATTGTCAAAACGATGAGCTACAGAGTTATTACACAGAGGAATTGATTTTAAAAGACTGGTATCCATTTTGAGAACAGTGGTGAGCACTTCCGATACAGCAGGCATTATTAATCTTTCACCTACTGTATGAGATTTTCCACACTTTGCTATCAGATTGGAAATGTTATAAGAAGCAATTAGACCACTATCAAGGTCATTTTTAGCTTTCTTGGCAAATGATTCGAGTGTGCGACACTTTTCAAATGCTTCTTTCATCTTCTGGAACAGAGTAATATCATAAGTAGCCTTTTCAGGGTGTATTTTATGGGAGTGTTCCTACAATCTTGATGATTTCAGGGCTTCATTAGACAGTACAGTACTACAAATAAGACGCATGGGGCATTGCTGATCTGACAGGAACAGAATAAAACCACACTCCAGGTATGTAAAATTGTATTGACGCACTTTCTGTAGTTTCTGTTTCTTAACAGGATTAGAATTCAAGCCTTCAGCACCTTCAGACTCATAGAGATTGCACTGTATGTATTTATCCATCATTAATGGGTAAAATTGAAATAAAAAATTAAAGCAAACTGAGAATACCCATTGGATGTTGACAATAGCAGCGAGTTGACTCAGATGGAATGATGGTAGTGACATGCAAAGGAACGGCAAGGCAATGATGCTGATCACATGAGCAAAAATTATGTTGACAAGGATTCAGGATAGAGCTGGTGTTTGGCAAGCTACCTTTATACTATTCCAGTTAATGCAATTGGCCAATCATGTGAGGTCTCATAATCCCTTAAAGATGGTTCTTGACTGCACATATGAAACCGAAATTGCTTTCAACACCTCAAGAGGAACCCTCGGGGTCGGCAGATTCACCGATTGGCTCTATTTCACCGTTTGGTCCTGTATCATTGTGCGACCTGTTTTCCGTAGATCTGTAGAGAAAGGTGAGGGGGTGCACTTGACTTACCAACAGTTAAATTGCATGAACTCATTTCATGCCATGAATCAAGGGGAACTGTTGGGCATTCTGGTTGCTAATTTATACATCCCCAATAATGCCTGTTTGGTTGGTAAGGTTGGAGGAGACTACCAAGTTTTAGATGTGTTGTGACGATGGGTGCTCACCGCCTGCAGGGGTATGGTTCCTCCTGTGTTCCAGTGCCTCATCCTTTTTTGGGAAGTGCCTGCTCTACTAACGGTCAGTCAAGTCTCGTGCCTCAGGTTAGAGTGCCGCTTACCTCCCTGATGACTTCCGTTTCCCCTAACCCCTCCCCCCAGGACATTTCGGGAATCACTGAATTAAAGGATTGAATTGGCTGATACTACTGCTGTCAGTGAACATAATGAACAATTTGCATACAACAAGGCCAAATTGAGATCCTCTCCAAAAAACTGACAGAATAACATTTTTACTGACAGTGGGAAAACCTTTGGACAGAGTCAAGAAAATAAAATACCTTTGTCAGAACATACAGTGTCACGGAATTACAAAAAACAAGACAGTACTGTAGGTGCGAGAAATCTTAAAGAAAGCAAGTGCTGGAAATGCTCAGCAGTCATAATTGGGTTATACGAAATGGTTAAATTTATACAGTGAGTTGTGACAACCCTAATGCAACTCTAACCCTCTCACCCTCTGTACTCCCAGCAAGCGGAAGGATTCAATGGATTATCAATCACAACCTTCAAACTGGTTCCACCACCAGACACATTTTCCCCTGACTTTCCCTGATATTATTCTGAGAGACCGTTAGCTGTGCAGCTCCCTGGTTTGCTCTTCCACCTCCATCATCTCTTCTTATGGCATTTTCATGTTCCTGTTCCTTTCCCAACAACAAGGACCCAAACAGTTCTTCACTTGCACTTCTTCTAGTAGGTGCTCACGATAGAGACATTGAAAAGAAAAAGCAAGGTAACTGTTTTCCATAGCACTTTCATTCAATCTTTAAGAAAATTCCAGAATTTTCTGTAGTCTGTCACTTACGTTCTCAACCCACTCCTATCCTGCCTGATCTATCTTTGGCCTCCATACTGTTCTGATGAAGTAAGTAAATCCGAGGAAAAGCTCCTCTTTTCACCAGGCATGTTGCTGGCCTCACGACACAGTATTGAATTCAACTATTTTAGATAACTAGTCTTTCCTACACTTATCAGAACTGACCAGTTCTGATGCATAGTTACTCATTTATAATATTCGCTCAGTTCTTCTCTCTTCCAAATAGACCAGCTATGACTAACAAGCATATATCATGCTCTGTTAGATGGCCTTAACAGTATTTGTGTCACTGAACAATCTTGGTTTCAACCATATCAAAGACATTCCTCAGCTTTCTCCACTCCCCCCCCCCCCCCCACCTCCTCCACCCCCACCCTCCACCACCTGTAAACCTAGAACAGGCTTGTTTTCTTCACTTTTCCAGTTTTGTTGAAATGTTAATTCTGTTCACAGATGTTGCATGACCTCTTAAGAATCTCCAGCATTTTGCTTCCATTTTATTATCATGGGATGCCTGAGCAGTCAGGATATCTTCCTTTAACCTAAACCTGGACAGCGTCTTCAACAACCACCCAACCCCCTCACTGTATTGTGAAATCAGTGCTCAGATCTGTGGAGATACTTGAACACCTAACCTCCTCATTGAGAGATGAGCTGAGTGGACAATAAGTTTCTAATGTGATTTTCTGATACATATTCCCATATTATGAAGGCTGGTGAGTCATTGTACCCATGTGTAAGACACATCTACAATACTGTAAAGCTCCTTAAATAAATCTCACATTATTATAGTGGGTGCATTATTGGTTCCAGGCAATATTGAAAAAAATCTTCCTCTCTGACGCCTTGAAAATTTACACAGTGTAAACTGTCTTCATTGCTGCTTTCATTATTTTTACAGCAACAGTTCTTCCCAATCTAGTGAAGGACATTTCAAACCACCTGCCTTTCTCCCAGATTGTATCGCCAGTCCTTCAATCATTCTTATCCTAAAAGGTTTTTGACTTCTTTATAATAAAGGGCACAGCAGAATCAGAGGCAGGCTGTGCACTTGATATCCAAAGACGCCAATGTTACCCTGACAGTTTGTTTTCAGTTATGATCACTGGGTGTGTAAGGGTCACCTATTATAGAGTGATAAAGGGCAGTTCATATTTGAGGCAAGTTGTTCTCCTGCTGTTGATGGCTAGTTTTGAGAGAGTGTGCCAACCTTGTATCACAACAGGAAATTTGAAATGAAGGTAACCTTAGTTGACCTTCAATGGGTCATGCTGCAGGACATTACACGAAAACGGATCTGAAAGAAAAATATGGATCATGGCTTCCATTGTTATTCATAATAAGGTCATGTATTAGCATTTAAAAAGACATTCCTTTCATTGAGAAGAATAGGACAACTTTAAAACTTGCCCAATTACATCTGCCATCACTTTTTTTTCGAATGCATGAATTCTGTCTCTTCAAAGTTCGAAATATCTGCCGTCCTGCAGCATGGCACTTGGTTCACAAATATCATGTGACGTCATTATGCAGTATGACTGAATGCAGCATTCAGACTTGCTTTGGAACAGTGTGTGTGAATCGTGTAGTGAGGGCTTGGGACTTCTAAAAAGAGATGGTGAAGAGGGGAAGTTTTAAGCCATTGGTAAATCCAATCTACTCAGGTCAAAAAATATTTATCATTGTAACCCACAATGTCCAAATCTGAAAAGAGTATCTTGTCGCATGCACTTTTGCCTGCTTAATTATGCTTTAAGTGCAGAGAAATTCTCGTGGCCTAAAATATTTTAGATTACAATTCAGGCATTAGATTGTATTTAACTATGTGTTATTGACAAGTAACCCACTCATACATTATGTGAATGTAATTAATGGTACTGTAAGCAAAGCACAGTCTTTATACTGGAAGCAGAACTGGAAATCTATGTTAAGAGGACCATTTCTGTGCTGTTCTTGGCATTATGCTATTAATCATCCCATCTCATAAATGGTAGATTGCTGTTGGATCTGTGCAAGTAAAAGTACAGTATATTTTAAAGTAAAAATGAATAGTAACTAAATTAAGCAATCTTCTTAATTTTATAAAGTCAAAATTTGGGTTGGAAGATAACCGTACAGAAATTCTTGCCAGCAGCAACAGTCTGTGCTTATATTCAGACTTAGAAGGTAAGTCAGAACACTTCTTTGACTGAGCTTCCATTCATGATTCTGGGATTTGGAGGGGGGGAGAGGATGGAAGGGAAGTATGGTGAAGAAAAGGGAAAGTCTTGCCCATTAAAAAGCTGAGGAAAATTCTTGACAACTAACTAAAAGATGCCTAGCTCCAGACAACTGTGTCAAACCTAAAAAAATCTTTTCTGGACATTGCCTCCAACATTTGAAAGCATTGCAAAAATACATGAAAAATATCTAAAGACTTTTTCATTGCCATGAGGGTCTAAAGTACATATAAAAACAAATGGAATCACAGCTCCTGCACCAAACCTAAACTGGTGCATAATTTTTAGCAGAGAGTTGGTAAGGAATTTCTACATCTGTGTGAACTCTGAACTTAGTGACATTTAGTCAGCGAATTGCTGACAGTTCCATGTCAAGCTGTTGACATTTCCCTACAAAATCCTTGCCAATAATTTAGTTATATCCCATTTATTCATTTCTTTCAAGAATGTCAGCCTAAAACTAGAGTAAAAATGAAGTAATAATAATCATCAATTAATATTTGATTGTGCAAGTACTTTCAATACAATGTATGTCTTAAAAAGGTCCACAGTTTGTCATTATGACATTAACTTTATAAGGCTAGCTCAGCCATTTGTAATAGTTTTAGTGAAACAGTTAGTCCGAACAGGGGAAATAGTGATATTCTGGTACTAAGACCATAAGACCTAGGAGCAGAATTAAGCTGTTCAGCCTATTGAGTCAACTCTGTCATTCCATCATAGCTAATTTATTATCCCTCTTAACCCCATTCTCCTGCCTTCTCCCCATAACCTTTGACGTCCTAATTAATCTAGAACCCATTGACCTTTGTCTTAAATATAACCAATGACTTGGTCTACACAGTTATTTGTGGCAAAGGATTTCACAGATTAACCACCCTCTGGCTAAAGAAAGCTTTCCTCATCTCTATTTTAAATGGACATCCCTCAATTGTGAGACTTTGCCCTTTGGTCCTAGACTCCCCCACTATAGGAAGCATCCCATCCACATCCACTCTGTCTAGACTCTTCAATATTCAATACGTTTCAATGAGATCCCCCCTCTTTCTTCTGAACTCCAGTGAGTACAGTCCCAGAGCCATCAAATGTTGCTTTTCTGTAATCATTTCTGTTAGTGTCCCCTTCCAATCAACATTGGCCAGCTCCTCTCTCATGCCTCTGTAATCCCCTTTGTTCCATTGTAATACTGATACATACAGCTTCTTCTCAAACTGCTAGTTGAATTCTATCATATCATGATTTATGCCTCCTAAGGATTCCCTTACCTTAATCTTCCTAATCAAATCTGAGTCATTACTTAACACCCAATCCAGAATTGTCATTTTCCTAATGGCTCATCCGCAAGCTGCTCTGAAAAGCCACCTCATAGGCATTCTACAAATTCCCCCTCTTGGGATCCAGCACCAACAGGATTTTCCCAATCTATCTGTATATTGATTATCACAACATTGCCCTTTTCACACACCTTTTCTATCTCCCATTGTAACTTGTAGCCCACATCCTGGCTACCATTCAGAAGCCTGGATATATCTCCCATCAGGATCTTTTTACTCCTTCAATTTCTTAACTTACCCACAAGGATTCTACATCTTCTGAAAGATTTGATTTCATTTTTTACCAATAGAGCCACCCCACCCACTGTGCCTATTTGCTTGTCCTTTCAATACAAGGTATATCCTTTGACATTAAGCTCCCAGCTATGATTTTCTTTCAGCCGTGACTCAGCCCACATCACAGCTGCCAATCTCTAACCATGCTACGATAATCTACCTTATTCCATATACTGCATGCATTGAAATATAATGCCTTCAGTCCTGCATTCATCACCCTTTTTGTTTGTAGCCCAATGTTAAATTTAACCTCATCCCACTAACTGCAATTTTGCCCTATCATCTGCCTGTCCTTCCTCCCAGTCTCACTACACACTATATCTAGATTTATACCAACTACCCCATCCTCAGCCCTATCACTCTGTTTCCTATCCCCTTGCCAAATTAATTTAAACCCTCCCAAACTGCTCTAGCAAGCCTGCCTGCAAGGGTATTGGTCCCCCTTGGATTTAGGGTGTAACCTGCACCTTTTGCACAGGTCATACTCTCCCCAGCAGAGATCATAATGATCCAGAAGTCTGAAACCCTGCTCCCTACAACAATTCTTCAGCCACACATTCACATGCCATATCATTCTATTTTTACCCTCACTGGCACGAGTACAGGAAGCAATCCAGAGATTACTACCATGGAGGTCCTACTTTTCTGCTTTCTGCCTAATTCCCTTTATTCTCTTCAGGATTTCTTCCCTGAGATGTTCAGCTTTGTTGTCTGGGTCACTCTATCCTATAAAGTGGGTATCAAACATTAGCAACAATGGCTTATGGAATGTTTGCTTTTATTAGTCGAGGCATTGAATTCAAAAGTCTGGAGGTTATGTTGCAACTTTATAAAACTCTGATTAGGCCACATCCAGAGTATTGTTTACAGTTCTGGTCACCCCACTATAGGAAGAATGTTAAGGCTCTGGAGAGGGTATGGAAGAGGTTTAGCAGGATATCGCCTGGTTTAGAGGGTACGTGCTATCCTGAAATGCTAGATGAACTTGGGTTGTTTTCTCTGGAGCATCAGAGGCTGACAGAAGATCTGATAGAGATTTATGGGATCATGAGAGGCATAGATAGAGCGGACAGTGAGTATCTGTTTCCCAGGGTTGAAATGTCTAATATCAGAGGACGTGCATTGAAGGTGAGAGTGGGTAGGTTCAAGGGGGGTGTGAGCAATAAGATTTTTACGCAGAGAGTTGTGGATGCCTAGAATGGTGTAGAGGCAAATATATGAGAGGCTTTTAAAAGAAATTTGGATAGGCACATGGATGTAAGGAAGATGGGGGGATATGGACATGGTGTAGGCCGGAGGGATGAGTGTTTGGGTGGTGTGGATTTTCTTTTTAGCTGGTTTGGCAGACTGTGTGGGCCAAATGGCCTGTTCCCATGCTGTACTCTTCCATGTTCTATGTTCTAAGAACAATTGTCACCCATTATGACCTCATTGAAAGTATAAATGGTGAAAGCATGTAGCATTCCTCTGCCACACAATCAAACCATAAAGTGAAATTTCACTCTACCTCGGTACAGAATTAGTGAATTTTAATACAAAGAGATACTTATAAGCATAGAAAACGAATCAGTGAGCATCACTAAGGAGTTCTTTCCCCACTGCTTGCTCCCATTTTTTCTTGTTTGATGAAAATTTTCTTCTCACAGTTAACACATTCCTCAATGTTTTTTCTTATGCAAGTGGTTGAACAAAAAATTGTTTTGTCTTCCTGCAATTCAAGTGGTAAAAATTAGACTCAAGTGCAAATTATTCTCAGTTCACATCTTGCCAATGCTTGGCTGCTTACTACTTTGTGAGATTAGATAGTTGAGTAAATCTAAGAAATTCCACAGCTGGTGTAATCAAGTAGACAATTACCTATTAGGGTATAACTATTGGAAATATAGGTAGACAGTTCTCCAAATTGCATATACAGTATGTTTCAAGTATGTGATGCACTAATAAGAGAATGCAATTTTGAAAAAAAAAATACTCAATGTTTATACAGAAAGCTCTCTCACTGTTGACTGTCTTGTGGGATTTTTTTGCTGGGTTACGTGGTCGGAGGATTCAATCCCCTGCATCTGGGGAAGGTGAGTCCTGGTGTGCGGTGACAGTGAGAGGCGGTAAGGCAAGCTGGCTGGATCCAGCATATTGTGAATCCAGCACATCCAAGGCCACCCTTTCCAACCATTCCATTAGCTGATCAAGTCTAATGAGAAGGTGGCAATTTCTCTTACATTTTTCGAGAACAACCAACCTAATAGCAACTCATTTGCATAACTATTTCCTTTTACCTCATAATTTGTCCTTTGTACCTCACTATTCATCCTTTTTACCTCATTATTTGTTGTTTTCACTGTTTATTTAACTTTGTAATTTACAGTAATTTTTATGTCTTACACTATGCTACTTTTGCAAAACAACAAATTTCATGACATATGTCAGCGACAGTAAACTGTTTCTGAGTCTTTATGATCTGATGTATTTCTGAACCCCATCATGAGTGCTACCTAATAAATGTACATCTCTGAGATGGTGTTCCCTCACCATAAAGGAGTCCTTTTATGAAAATCCTATATATTAATTCCACTCCATAGACTACCGAAGAGATAGCTGAGATAGAAGTTCTTTATTGGTAAAGAAGCAATCTTAGCCTGTAATTTAGAGTAGCTTTTAAAGCAGACACACAACTGCTCCATTAATGTTTCATTCTTGGCTTTGCTAGTGCAACCAAATTAATCTTTTATCATCATTGAAGAGTAAATTCTGTAAGGCTGTGAAGGTATCAGGGCTTTGGATGGAGTTAATGTGCCTGATTCTTCAACATGCACCTGCTACAATATGTCACAGGGTAAAAAATATCCTATATTGGAAACATATGTGATGGAAGCAGTTTTTTTCCCTAAACAATCAACCTGACTTTCACTGCCTGCCTATGGCCTCCTGCATTTCTCCAATGTAAGTCTTCCAGAATCAGAATCAGTTTAAAATCACTTCATATGCCACGAAGTTTGTTGTTTTTGCAGCAGCAGTACATGAACATGCTATAAGTTACAATAAGAAATGTAAAAAAAAGTTGCAAAAAGAGAGCAAAAAAAAAATTGAGATGGGTTCATGATCTGCTCAGGAATCTGAGGTGGAGAGGAAGAACCTGTTCCTAAAAGTTTGAGTGTGTATCTTCGGGCTCCTGTATCTCCTCCCTGATGAGAAGAGGCCATGTCCTGGATGGTGAAGATCCTTAATGATGGATGCCACCTTTCTGAAGCATCGCCTACTGACAATGTCCTTGATGTTGGGAGGCTAGTACCCATGTTTACAACCCTCTGCAATGCTTTCTAATCCTGTGATATTGGCTCAGATTTCTTCTCTTTTCGACTGTCATTTGAACATATAACATTTCTTTTTCATCCTCTGACTTCCCCAGTTAGCATCCCCACTATATCAAAGATACTTCTTTCATCCATCTTTACCCTTTCCTTTTCTACAACTTAAACCTAATGGCCTCCTTGCTTTCCTGATTCCCAGGAAGGAGCTTAGTTTTGAAATGTTACCTTCTCTTCTTGGTTCACAGATGCAGCATGACCCACTGAGTGTTTCCAACATTTTCTGTTTCTGTTTCAGATTTCCAGCATCTGCCAATGCTTTGTTATTTCAGTTTCAATTTTCAACTTGAAATGTTCACTTGTTTTCCCCTTCCCCCAGATGCTACTCGACCGCTTTAATTTTCTCTTTTTTATTCCACTCCGCTCAAAATAAAGAATTCTGTCTTTATTGCAAGTTTACCCATATTTTGTGAAACTCGACCATCAAAATTGTTTTATCTTCCCATGTCCTCTGATTTGGAAAAATAATAAATGAATCACTTGCAGTCGAGGCTGCATGTCAATTTTCTGTCTCTAACTGCAAAGGGAAGTCAAAGCTGCATGGATAATAAGTAAAGGTCAAGTTACAGGGAGGAAAACTATATTCCTATAATGCATCCAAAATTAATAAATGAATGAATGACTGAAAATATGAGTGGAAATGTATATGGTTGCTTTGGTGTTCCAGTCTATTTGTGTTCATCTGAGTAACATTTCCTCTGTGCATGCTAACCTATTAGTGAACCTTGCAAATAACATTTTATCAGTGTAATTCAGTGCATGCTGAGTAATACTTGATGTAGGCTGGTTCACTAATGAGAATGCTGTAAAAACCCATCCATTACTAATTCTCCTACTTAACGCTTGCACTGTATAAACCCATTAAAGGGTGAGCATGCAGTATAACACACGTTCTCTGCCATTCTCCCATTAGTATTAAATATCACATCCTTCTGCCGTGCTGACCAACTGTACTGTTCAGTCCCCACAGGCATAATTTTCAGTGAGTGACTTGAATAAATACTGTAGAAGGAACCATTACAGACTAAGGTCACAGTGCCTACAATAATGTGCATAAAGTGAATAAGACTGATTACTGTTTTAACAAAAATAATATCTGAATACTGGCATAGAAATAGTTAATGACATATGCATTTCAGGAGTATGTTATCATGCCCAGTTTCCATGGCTGGAGGCATTATTATATTTCAAGGACATTTATATAATTAAAGAGGCAAAGGCTAGCTAAAACCCAAATCATCCTTTAATATATGATTTATTTTTATCCCTAAATGTTAATTGAGACTTTCCAAGAAAATAATAGTGCAGGTTCTGACCACACTTTGTGATGTTAAGAGCAGTAATTGCTATTTCAGTGTTTTGAGAATTTTATCCAAATTACACGGCAGACCACCTGCCCAAGAAATGTGACAAACTATTAATATGGATGGAAATCCTTAATCCGGCATCTGCATTCAAATCAAATCAGATCAAGTTTAATTATCATTCAAACCATACATAGATGCAGTTGAATGGGACAGCATTAGTCTGGGGCCAAGGTTCAAAACATTAAAAATAGCAAGCAAACATTCAAAAATAGCGAGTAACATCATTCAAAATATCGAGCAAAGAAGCATATTCACTCAGAAAAGAACATATTCACTCAGTCCAAGACCCTGAGCAACAACATTCCGCAATCAATGGTACAGTTTCTTGGCGGTGTTCTCGAGCACAGGAGGGCAGCACCGACAGGAGAGGACAGGCTACAGCGGAGCTCAACCACACTGTAGAGCTTCTGCATCTCTCTCCTGGTCTACAACAGCAGGCAGGACCAGGGCTTGATGCCTAGTTCTCGCTACAACTCAGGCTACATGGCTCCCATGTCAACTGCCCCTCCACCAGATGAGGGCAACATGCCTGCGGCAACTTACATTATCATTGTCCAGCTGTCTTGCGATCACAAGTGAAATGTCTGAGACAATCTCCCATGGTTATACTGCAACTTTGATGCTTCTGAGTAACATGGTTTGCGGCCAGCCCAGCTACTCTGTACCCAACCTGGCTCCTCCGACACATTGGCAGGGTCCTCCAACATCCTGTAAAACTGCCTGGAAACACCTCATCCTTCTCTGACAAAGTCTTTGCATGCCATGCCATTGCAAGTGCAGGGATCTAAATCAATGAGTTTTATCACATTTATGATCTGCATCCTGATTTCATCCAGTGCTCAATGCAGGCCACGTGCGGACTGCCATAGTGAACACCCAATGCAAACAAAACAAAAAAGCTTGTTGAACACAACGAAGCCTGAGTCAGCAAAACATGTTGGGATCCAGGGTCCTTAGGTACTGTGAAAGTTCCATTGGTTTAATGCATGACTGAAGCAAAAAAAAAAGATGAGGATTAAGTTTTCATCATGGCTTTATAGTTTAATCGGTGGAACTTCAAAATGATATCATCTCCCAAATGTTTTGTCTATATTGAAGCTCTCAGTGATGTTTTTAAGATAAAGGGCTCAGTTGGAAATGCTGTGTTCTTGTTAACCTGAAGGAAAAGGAAGAAGAGGAGGAGGCGCAGAATGATTAAGAGGGTTTTTGTACACAATAGCAAAAGGTCAGCTATGGAGGAGAAGAGCACCAAATGAGCAAGTTCATGGATTTTGAAAGATGTCCTGACTCTAATGGAAATCAATGACTCAATGCTCCTGGACAAGTAAGAAGATCACCCGGAGGTAGAGGGCCTGAATTCATAGTTCCAAGTCACCAACACAATATCAACGACACTGAGAATGAACTTATTTTCTGCAATAAAAAAAGCCCACCAGGCTTGTCATGGGTCATTCAATAATAAATATGAACTGTTATCGGTTGGATGTCTTGATTACATTGCCTTCCCTGCAGATGCCAACGTGTCGGCATCTGTGTCTTAAACTAGTTGACGTCCTCAGTCAGCAGGATGGACTAGTTCAATTGAAGTGGACCTGCAGGCTGCCAGGGAGCAGAATGGTTCTTACATGAACTGTAAACTGTGCTGTTTGATCATTGGCACAAAATTACATAACTGTGGATACATGAACTGGGATCCAGCACTAGGTCTGAACTCTTAAGAAAAACCACATATAGTCCTTGATGAAAATAGGCTGCCATTTGCAGGGTTGTTTGATTGAAGAAATGGGCTATTAATGATGTTGAAGACCAATATAAATGAAGTCCATGTCTCCATTGGAGAGACGACTAAGAACACTAATGCCATTCAGAAAACCTCCATTTCTGGGACCATACCCTGTAATGGAATGTCTTGTAAGACAGCTATTGAAGATCTTAACTGTTTTCATTACCAGCTGTGCATTCTGCAACCTAACTATTGGTGGGGCACCCACCCAAGAGGATACAGCAAATGAAAAACCAGGACTTCTGACAGACTCACAGGTTGAAGCACTTGGGAAAATCACACACTGACAGCCTTGTCCTAACTCTGTCAGACAGTGTATCACATCAACTCCACTTCTCCCTCTTGCCCTTCCCTTCTAACAGATACCCCTGAATCAGTTCGAGAAATTATCTTGCAGTCTTTCACCCTTCTGGAAAATCTGTGCTCCACATAAATATTCAAAGGGGTTGCTAATCAAACATAGTTTAGAGCTAACTTACTAATCTACAATTGCCCATATTATTGACAACTTAATTCCTTCCTCTACAGTGGTTTCTGTTTACATGCTTTGTAGAATGTATCCTGTTCTGTGGTATGATGATTCACCTAAATGGCTTCCTTCAAGTCAGGCTTTTGCTTGCTCGTGATCTCTGTGAATGTGGACAAGACATGGGCCAACACAGGTCGTAACTCATCCACACTTAGCTCTGCCAACTCTCAGTTTCTTGTGTGGTCACAGAATAAGTCTAAAACTGATGGAAGCGGGGTCACATAGAGAGAGAGAGGGAGAGGGAGTGGGAGCATCAACATCCATGGTATATGCCCTAGCTTCTCAGCATTCCATTTCCTGTGCCTCTCTCCCACGGGCACCGCAGCATGGGAAGCAGAGAGTATGCCGAATGCTTTCAGCCACTCCAAGGAGATGCCACACAAGAGCTAAAGAGCTGCATTTGGTGCAGATTCAGCTCTTCTGAGAGAACGTAAGTGTGGTAAGAAGTCCTCAAATGAGCCACAGATATCTGCATGTTTTAAACACCAGACACATTCTTACATGTGTTATGTGGTTCTTTTGAGAGCTGAGAAATCTGTTCTAATATCTCTGCGTATACTTGGAGAAAACTCCCCACTCTCACATCTCTCCACTGTTAACCAGTCTCTCTGTCATCTCCTTCCCTGTCCCTATCACCCGGTGATTCCTTCTCAGTCTCCCCTCATCATCCCTTTCACAATACCCCCAATTCCTCTCAGTGAATGCAGCCGTGATGTTTGAATCAAAGCTGTGCACGGAATGAGCTGCCCACTTGCTGTTTTAGCATCGTTATGGTGTTGGGAGGGCATGAAGATGGGCAGATTAACAAAGGGGTAGCTAAGCAAACTTGTACAAATGGTCCTGTTGACGTTGCATGGAGTGTATCTGGTGGCTGACGCAGACAAATTAACAGTGAGGGAAGGAAGTAGCACTCCAAGCTTTCATTAGGAATATGCCGCATGCTTTCAATAGACAATGGACAATAGACAGTAGGTGCAGGAGTACCACGTCCGGCTGTTCACCTTCACCCTTTCCCATCACCTCTTTCAAGTTCAGGAACCCTGCCTGTAAATGAATATGACTTCCTCTTCCAGTGCTTTTAGCTTGCTCTCTGCTTCCAGTGGCTAATTAGTCAATTCTAAATGTGTTTCAGATACAATCATATCCTGACTTGGTGTTTATCCTTTAACCAGCTCATTGCAATCAATCTAAGTAGGCATCATATGCTTGACTGATATTTTTTAAATGTTGGAAAGCTTTCCACCTGCTTTTCCCCTTCAGAAGAAGTCATTAAATTTCATTCTTCCTTTCCTCTACATCTTTGTCACAATGATGCTCTTGTTGTCACCATCAGCCATCTCTCGGCATGTCTTAATTTCCCTCCTTCCACGACAGAGAACAGCTCATCACTGCACTGTCAAACTCCCTCCAGTGACTGGTCAACAGTGTCGACATTTAAAAAGGATGGCCTTGTGTAACCTGTCTCTTTACTACTGCACTAATGGATTGCAACCTATGTCTGAATCAGCATCATGAAATCTTATTCCTTTGAATGCTGCTTGAAAATCTATATTCTGGCAAAAGCCACTTTCCAGAGAATGTCTATAAATATGGCTGTAAGTTCAGGAGTCCGTAGTACTCATCCAAGTCTCTTTGTTCCCTCCCCAGAATCTCCCAAGATCCCTAGGTGCCCCGCTTCAAGCAGTCATTCATCTTTAAGGACCAAAGTGTATGATTTCAGTGTAATAGTGTAATTCAGTGTAATTATAAAAATCCCACCCAGAATGATATGTACAGTGTGTGTATGTGAAGTCCAAATCAAGTGAGACACAAGAGATTCTGCAGATACTGACAGTATTAAGCAACATTGACAAAATGCTAGTTGAACTCGGCAGGTTAGACTGCATCTATGGAGGGAAATAAACATTTGAAACATTTTGACTCAGAAGGTGTTGCCTGAGGTCTACTGAGGTCTACTGAGGTCCACCAGCATTTTGTGTGTGTGTTGCTCAAACTGAAATCAATTATAAAGCTGGGGCTTTATAAAGCAGAAGTCAAACCACACTTTAGGGTATTGTGAGTGGCTTTGGGCCTCTTATCTAAGAATGGATGTTCTGGTGTTAGCGATGGTCTAGAGAAGGTTCACAATGATGACTCTGGGAATAAAAGGGTTAATGTATGAGGAGTGTTTGATGGCTCAGGGGCTCTACATGCTGGAGTTTGGAAGAATGGGGAGGGGGGTTGAGGTGGGAATCTCATTGTAACCTAACAAATATTGAAACACCTAGATAGAGTGGATGTGGAGATGATGGTACCTATAGTGAGGTAGTCTAGGACTAGAGAGCACAGCCACAGAATGGGGCTTCCCTTTAGAATAGAGATGGGGAGGGATTTCTCTGGCCAGAGTGTGGTGAATCGGTGGAATTCATTGCCATTCATCAACCCAAGTTATTTCTAGTCCGCTCACATTGTCTGAAGTTGCCATCAGAACCACAATATTCTTCATCTAGTAGAATAGAAAGAGCTTTATTGTTGACTAATCAAAGAGGTGGGCAGCTTGCTGCAGAGTGGGCTGAAGAGGTCTACAGTATGTTCTGCAATTTTGCTCGGTCAGCGTTAGCAAGAAATCTTCATGAGAACTTGTGGAGAATTGTTGGATGCCCTCTGTCTTGACTGGTTCAACCCCTTCCACTACTGGCATGACTCTAAGATACCCCTACCCACCCTCCATAATCAGCAGCCAAACCCAGGATGACTGTCTGGCACCGTTTGACTCCCATGTCAATGTTCAGTCGTAGTTGCTCCCAGCCTTGACCTTGTTCCCACTATTTTCAGATAGAGAGAGGGTGATTAGCACTAGCTTAAGGCCTAGCATTTGACTGTGATTGTTATCTACTTCTGGATGTGTCCTTCAGGAATTAAATTGATGTCATATTTGTTTTATGTTATACCAAACAGCTTTCAATTTCCAACAGCAACATAAAACTTTTTTCCTAAAATGTAGCGGAAAGCATTTAAAACTCTGCATTCTATTTATGTTATCAGTGGTGATTATTTCCTCTAAACCACTAAGACATTCAAATGGCAATAAACCTCTTAGGGGATTATGACGTCACCTGAACCCCTCTACTGGATTAATTTTCAGCTATCCATTATGCCCTTCATGTACAGTATGGTGGAAATGAGTGAGTGTGTGTGTGAGAGAGAGAGGGGGAGAGAGAGAGAGAGAGAGAGAAAGGGAAACCATCTTCCCATTATATTCAGCAATTTCCATGTCTGCTGAACCTCCTAAGGAACTTAGATTTTTATTTTCCATGTTTTATGCTCTCTAGTATTTCTGGAAGGTTATGTGTGACCATCTAAATATCCCTATCACAGAACACAATGTAGTCAAGAAATGCCTGGTATATTTATGTGAATCAGAAAACAAATCAAACTGCAGGCAAATTCATGTGAATTGGCTGTGCATACTGAAAAATAAGGGTTAAAACTTGGAGAATGAAGATAAACTGTTCAGCACTTGAAAGGCACATGGGCCACTCAGATGAATGACGTTTTTAAGGCACCAGACCCCCTCCCCAACCCTTGGGGAAATGGAGGGCCAGGTGCATCTTTTCCTAAATCAAATTAACCGCAAGATGCCACATCCAATCCTGGTAAATTGATGTGAGACTTTGTGCTGCCTATAGTGGATCTTACAGCAAAGGTCAGTGCTGGTGTGTGTTCAGATACAACACATCAGCCTGCTGCATGGCAACACATATAATGGAAGAAAAATATCTGGAAAAAAATCCAGCAATCTGTAAAAACAGCCCTTGGAAATTCATGCCTGCAATTATGCAAGCTCTAATATGTCTTCATTAGGCTGGCGTTTAAGTTCCATATGTAACAGATTCTGTATGCACAGGTAGACTTGTTGAAAAATAATCAAACACACCAAAACAGAAAAACACATCCAAGAATACTATGTTATTGCAATTTTTATGGAAATCTCACACTGGTGTCCTTTGAATATTTGTTTCCCACTTTAAAAGCAGTGTAATTGCAACCTGAGAACCCTTCTCATTTTTTATCATCATTTTACATTTGCTCTGTCAATTCACTCAGTGAAAAAAAAATTAGAACTTACCTCTTGTTTATTGTTTTGAACCAAGAATCTATTAAATTGTTTTCAGAACTCCTCTTAAAACTGAAGGTGATCTTGAAGCCTATCTGTGTGAAGAATTTCTCCACTGACCATACCATACTGCTTGCAAAAAGCTACATTAACCTGAGAAAAATGAGTATAATATTCACACTATTTGCCTCAATATGTTGGTTGTTTGCCTAAGAATGTGTGAACTGCTTAGTAGATTTGACATTTGTGCTGCAAGTCACATTGCCACAGCTTAATAGAAATTAATTTTCATCTTGAATCCAATGTTTCTGCTTCTGCAGTGTCTATTGATCCAGAAAGGTTTAAAGGGGCATATTGGAAAAACAATTCAAATTAATAACTTTCATCAGAACTTTAACAAAGCAATAGCAACTGCAGCTCCTTTAAATACAAGAATGGAAAAACTACACTCCATTACATTTATGTATATTGTACAAGCTACCTCTAATACTTTTCCTTAATGAAACCAAGCATGTTCTGTTATTTTCTATTAATTTTATAGTATAGTTCTTGTGCTTTTAAAGTTTGCTTTTGTTATTTCAAGTTAAAATATAATTTGAAATCAATAGCTCTTCTAACCCCAATTAGTAAAATAAATCTATAATTTTAGTTTCTTCCATCTTAAAATTAGTTTGTAAAGCTTGGATGACTGTAATATATTTATAAAATCATAATTAACAAATTTGTGTCACACGGTGGCAAATGCATTTGTTAAATTAAAGGTTTCCTTATTAATTATGATGTTAATATTAGACTATCCAGTCAATCAGAAACCCTCAGTTACAATTTTGCCTGTATCAGTAAGCTTTTTACCTGTCGCCATTTATTTCTTGTCATCTACTACATCAATTCAATTGAATTTAGGAAAATTAAATAAAGCTTGGTAATAAATTATAACTTTCCAAAGCATTGTATCTTACATTGTCAGTACAGAAAATGATATATATTGGAGCAGAATATCAAAGACTAATTTTTCTTCATGTTGAACCCCAAACTTCACAGCGTAGAGATGCAGAACTGGAATCCTACTTCTCCAATAAGGATTGGTTATCAGACCCCTGGAAAAATCTGCTACCGATACCAAATGTTCAGCCGGCTGGTGGTGTACTGGCACCAGACTTCAGAGCAAGAGGTCCCTGGTTTGAATCCGGCCGGCTCCTTGCACACTTTTCATCCGTGCTGTGTTGAGTGTGGGGCTAGTAACTCGGCCTCGTAAAACAGACAATCGCTAAAGAAATGGCAAGGTTGCCGCCAGATGCACCAAACAAAGCACAGGGAGGAGCATTACCTTTACCTTTATACCTGAAGTTATGGATATGACCCACCTATTTCTGCAGCCTGATCCAAAATACTCATTGTCTGACTATAAACAAGCTTGTTAACTAAAATTATTTCCACTTTGGAGACCAGTGACACACAAAATAAACACCACATAAAACTCGGTCTTATCCTCCACCCCACACCAACATAACTCATCCCTTTAGCTGGTTGGATGATGAGCCAGATTGAAGTAGAGAGGCCATAGAAGGGCTTAGACAGATCAGGAGAATGGCCAAAGAAATGGCAAATGGAATACAGTGTCAGGAAGTGTATGGTTATGCACTTTTGTAGAAGAAATGAAAGAGTTCACTATTTTCTAAATGGAGAGAAAATACAAAATCTGTGGTGCAAAGGGACTTGGGAGTTCTTGTGCAAGATTCTCTAAAGGTTAATTTATAAGTTGAGTCTGTGGTAGGGAAGGCAAATGCAATGTTAACATTCATTTCAAGAGGACTAGAATATAAAAGCAAGGATGTAATGCCAAAATATTATAAAGCACTGGTGAGGCCTCACTTGGAGTATTGTGAGCAGGTTTGGGCCCCTTATCTTTGAAATTATGTGCTGAAACTGGAGAAGATTCAAAGGAGGTTCACAAAAATGATTCCAGGATTGAATAGCTTGTCATATGAAGATCATTTGATGGTGCTGGGTCTGTATCCACTAGAATTTAGAAGAATGAGGGATGACATAATTGAAACCTATTGAAGGCCTTGATAGAGTAGAAGTGGAGAGGATGGTTTTCTATGGTGGGAGAGTCTAAGACCAGAGGACACAGCCTCAGAATAGAGGGGCACCCTTTTAGAATGGAGATGAGGAGAAATTTCTTTAGCAAGAGAATGATGAACCTGTGGAATTCTTTATCACAGGCACCTGTAGAGGCCAAGTCTTTATGTATATTTAAAGCAGAAGTTGATATGTTCTTGATTGGTCAGGGCATGAAGGGATATGGAGAGAAGGCAGGGGATTGGGGCTGAGAGGAAAAATGGATCAGCCATAATGAAGTGGCAGAACATTCTTGATGGGCCAAATGGCCTAATTCTGCTCCTGTATCTTATGGTCTTACAATACTATTGAACTGCTCTATATAGTGAACAGGAAAAATCCTGAGAAGTACACCATAGTCATCCTTTAAAAGTCACCACCTTAACCTGAAATCTTTCTTCAAATCGTTACAGTAGAATTGTGATTGTGATGATTGAGACTCTTATTTCCCCAAAATACATTGGTGTAAAAATAGTTACAACAAACATCATAAAAAATAAAAAATATATAAGTTTTACAGTAGCAATATTTTTCATCAGTGTCATTTGTGTTTTTTGTTCAGTTTAATGTTAACATTAAAAGACAGATTTTTCTAAGTTATATGGTTAGAGGAATTTTTGCTTATTTCTAATTATTTTAATTATAACACTGAAGGAATTAAGTAATTTGAATTAAAACAATGAAATAAATTGAAATTAAGTCCATGAGAATCTAAACTATATACATTTTCTGGGGAATATGAATTTTTTTAAACTGATGGATTTTTTTAATATTAGCTCCCTGCAAACTAATAGGACAGCAAGTTCTGTCTATCCAAATGGTCCTTGAGAATGTGATTATGAGGCACATTCATAAAGTCCTGCAGTTGTTTCCCCAGTGTCATTATCAGGGAGGTTTTATGATTAAGCTCTATTTTTCAGTGAAGGAACAGTGATATATTTCCAGGTCAGAATATACAATCTGAAGAGGAAATTGCTGGCACCAGTTCCAACGTGATTGCTGCCATTGTCCATCCAGATCTTAAGTTCTTGGTCTTGGGAATGGATGCTCAAGAAACTTCGGTGAGTTGCTATAGTACAATATGGAGTGGTATGCAATGCAAAGATGTTGTGCTGGTAGTTGAGTCTGGGATGCTTTGGGTGTTGGAAGTGTTGCTCTTCAAGTTATCTTATGTGAGCTTCTTGAGCAACATTGGAGCTGTACTCATCCAGATGAGTGGAGACCATTAAACTGCACCCTTGACGTGAGTATAGTTGAGGATGCAAAAATTACAAACCGAAAGATTTTGACCTGGCTTTTCACCACAAACGTGATGTGAAGGCTCCAGATGAATTGGTCAATGTTGATGGCAAAGTTTTCAATGCTGTTGTGCCATGGACTGTCAAAAGTTGATATTTAGATAATTCTATTGGCGATAGAGTTTGTTTGGCACGTATGTGGTGTGAAAACTTTGTCTGGGTTTGATGCTTATAGGCTGGATCGCCACATTACCTGATAAGTGGTGAAAGGGTAAAATATTATCCGGCCGTCACTGAATATCTGACGTTATCATGGACAGAAAATAATTGATGATGCAGCTAAAGTTGTTTATGTTCAGGGAACTGTCTTGAGGGACTCCCACAGTGATGATTGACTTTCAAAAGACTCACCCAGCTTTCTTTGTGCAAACTGTATCTTAAATGATGTGTCACTGCTGCCTGTTTCTTTTCTAAATGCTGCCTTGGTGTTGAAAGAAATTTACTGTATTCTCAGCTTACCTCTGATTTCAGCTCCCCCACATCCCAACACACACACACACACCTCCTCCTCCTTAACCTATCCTGGTCTGCCACAGTTCCTGTTCCCTATCCGATTTCTGAAGCTTCACTTTCTTTATGCCAATTTGGGTCAAGGACTGGCTGCCCTGGTGCCCTGTCATATGGACCCTGAATCTAACCGTGGGAAAGCTGTAGTATATTTAATATTTTAGCTATATTTTATTCATATTATAAATATATTGTTTGATTAAGCATTCTTTGTTGTTTACATAATTCATTATGGATTATATGTAAGAGATACATGAAATGGCATATGTCATTACACCACGTCATATGTGAGTGCCTCACTAAAAAGAAAGAAACTAAGTACACAGGTATTCCAGGCTCCCATGATTTTCTTTTGATTAGCTTCTGGAGTTACCAAACAATACAGTGGTGACAAGGAAGTTTTAAAATGAACCTGAGACAACTACCTACCTATTGAAGTGCAGCACGTTCTTCTAAGAAGGGGAGAGAGACTTTCGAATTTTTAAAAAGCATGGCACATTTTTCGTTAGAAGGGGAAAGAGATGTTCAGGTTAGAAAAAAAGCGCAGCACATTTTTTTTCCGAAGGGGAATCGTTTGAATAAAAAAAAGCAGAAAACAGGCCACAGGTTCATATGCAGTGAATACTGGGTTATAATATTAATACAATTTTAAAAAGCAGAAATGGTTGGTTACATCAGGGAGATTGATGTGTTCAAGTGCACAACAGATAACTGGATGATGTATACAGAACAAATTGAGCAATATGTTGAAGTGAATGAATAGGCGAGGAAAAACCAGTGCCAGTGTTGCTGAGTTCAAAAGGTAGAAAAGAATACAGTTTGCTTAGAACAGGGGTTCCCAATCTTTTTAATGCCATGGACCAATACTATTAAGCAAGGGATCCGAGGACCTCAGGTTAAGAACCCCTGGCTGAGGAGTTTATCTGCTGCAATCAAATCAGCTGAAATGAGCTTTGCTAATGTCATAAAGGCAATACAGGAACACTTAGAACAGAAAACATTGTTGTTTTCAGAATGCTTTAGGTTTCATAAGTGAACTTAAAAGGAAGCTTGATTTTGGCTTATGTGGCTAAATTAAAGAAATTGCAGAAGCATTGTCAGTTCAGTTATTGGCTTAATGATGTAAGGAGAGATTGTTTAATTTGTGGAATTTTACAAGAAAACATTCAAAAATAGCTCCTAACTGAAGCACAACTCACAGTAAAAAGAGAAGTTAAAATCACTGCATCAATGGAAACAGCAGCCAGAGACACAATTGAGTTGTAATCAGGAATGAAAGTGAGTGTGAACAAAATTGCAACATCTAGGCTGAGGCCTTCCAGGTCAAACAAATGGTGTTACTGTTTTTGCAGGGGCTCACATACACTAGACCAATGCAGATTTAAAAAGCAAAACCTGTAAAAAAATACATACAAAGGGGATGTCAGGCAGACAAAAATAAATAGACTGCACAGGGAAGACAGTAAGATTTTAAAAAAGAGCTTCAGAAAGAGCACTAATCTACATGCTGTTGATGAAAAATCTGATAATGATGAGAGTGACACAGGACAGGAAAGCCTTGAGATTTACAATGTGAAAATTAACACGAGACAAGCAATATGCCTTGCACCAGAAATGAACAGCAAATTAATTAAAATGGTATTAGACACTGGCCAGGCTATTTCAGTCATTCTACAAAAGGAGTTTGAGTGGCATTTGAATGGTACTGAACTGAAGCCTGCAGATATCCAGTTAAGAAGTTATACTGGAGCTAAGATAACTCCTGTGGGAATAACATTTGCAACAGTGAAATACAACAACCAACAAGCCACATTGGACCTGCATATGGAAAAAACAGGAGGGCCAGCATTATGGGGCCATGAGTGGCTGAGACAACTACAACTTGATTGGTGACCCATCCAGCATTTGCATGCCACATTCCCCTGCAATAGAGTCAACTGAAAGTGAATTAAGAAAGGCACTGGATAATTTCACAACAACGTTCAAGGATAACATTGGAAAACGCAAACAAAATTGTCACACCCAAATTTTACAAAGTCCATCTGGTTTCTTATACCACCTGTGATAAAATAGCCTGTGAGCTAGATCACAGGGAGGCTGAAGGGATTCTTTCCAAGGCTGAATGGAGCCCATGTCCCAGTAGCCAAGAAGGATGGGTCTGCCCAGAGATGTGGTGATTTTAAGGTCACTATCAATCCAGCACTGAAAGTAGATCAATACCCTCTGCCCAGGATAGAGGATATCTTTGCAAACCTTTCTGGAAGGAAGCACTTCAACAAAGTGGACTTAGCTGAGGCATAGCTACAGATGGAGATGGAGGAAGAGTCCAAAGTGTTTCTCACTATAAACACTCACAAAGGGCTTTATCATTACCATAGGCTTATTTTTCAAGTACTATCAGCACGTGTACTCCAGCAGAAAGCCATGAACTAGGTGCTGCAAGCTGTCCAAGCACTCATTGTTACCTGGATGACATCATTACTACTGGTGAGAACGACAAGGGACATCTCCAAAATCTCAAGACATAGTTAAAAAAATTGGAAGATTATGGGCTCAGAGAACAATGCAACAAGTGTGAATACTTTAAACCAAGCATCACTTACTACGTCACACCATTGATGCCTAAAGGTTATACAAATGTAATGAGAACTTTCCCTTGACAGAGGTTGCCTTATGTGTGGATTGAGGGTTGCTGTACTATCCAAGCTGAGAGATAAAGTGTTAAAGGAGCTACATGCTGGTCATCTAGGTGTGGTCAAAATGAATGTGTTGACTTGAAGTTTTGTCTGATAGACCAGCAGATCGAGCAGCTTTCCATGCACTGTTTGGAATGCCAACACGTCCAGAAGATGCCAAGAGTAGCACTTCTCCATCCCTGGGAATAGCCTTGATTGCCGATGCAGATGGTATGTGTAGATTTTGCTGGACTATTCATAGACACAAATTTCTTGGTCGTAGAAGATACTGCTACAAAGTGGCCAGAAGTGTTCCCAATAGCCTCCACTACAACCTTGCACATTGCAGATGTGTTGAGGAGCCTCTTCTCAAGGACTGGTGTTCCAGAACACTTAGTCAGTGACAATGGACCACAGTTTGCTGTGGGACAGTTTCAGTCATTCCCAAAAATGATTGGAATAAGACTTATTATATCTGCACCATACCACTCAGCTACAAATGGGTTGGCAGAAAGGTTACTCCAGAGTCTAACCAACACACTGTGGACTATGTCAGCAGAACACACTGCACTGACACTAAATTCTAGTGTCCTTCTTGTATATTACAATGCAGAACACTCTGCACCTAAGAAGTCACCAGGTTTCCCGTTCCTGTGATGTTCCTTACACTTAATCTTGGATCTCCTCAAACCACATTTTATAAGAAGTATCCAGGACAAACAGCTGAAACAAATTGAGGGTTCCTCCAACAAGGAGGTTTGATGTGTCACTCCTAGACAAGCAGTCCCGGTGAGGACCTACAGAGGTGATCAAAAGTGGGTACTTGAAAAGATTAAGGACAGAACTGGACCACTCTCCAAGACAGTGGAGATTGTGTCTGATGTCATATTGAGAAGACACATTGATCAGTTGAGGAGAGCAGAGCCAATGGTGGAGAAGAAAGTTTACCAGGGCTGTCAGAACCACTTCCTGCAGTGCCAGTGCCAGTTCCTACATCCAACCTCAGAGCCTGAGATTGTTTCATTGCCACAAGTCTCACCTGATAAGCAGTGACTCCACCCCAACCCCTGTCAAGAACAACATTATCCCACAAGAGTAAGAAATTCTCCACAGTGATTAAATCTTTAGGCCTTAATGGAACAATTTAAAATTTACTATGCTGTGGATGTCTATATAGTAATTTTATTATATAGTATGCTGTGTATATAAAATAACTAGAGAGCAATATGTTACATATTTGAGTTGAGATACATTCTATATTGAGTTGGAGTTTATAGCTAAGCAGGCAGGAGCTTGGTGTATTTAATTTTTCAGTAATGTTTGAGTAAAATTGTAAATATATTGTTTTGTCAAATACGCTTTGTTGTTTACAAAATTCATTGTGGGTTATATGTAAGAAGTACAGAGCATGAAAGGCATAAATCACTCTGCCACCACATCATATGTGAGTCCCTCACTAAAAAGAAAGGAATGAAGTACTCAAGTGTTATGGGCTCCAGCATTTTTCTTTTGATTAGTTTCTTGAGTTACATAACATAACAGTTGCCTTTTCTTGAATCATCTTTTTCTCCCTAAAATGTGGAGTAGAAGGGCACACTTAGAGATTTTCTACTATTCTCTACGGAGTCTGCACTGGTCACATTCACTAACCCTCTTTATCCTTTCTGATCTCACAGCTGCCTAGACTGCATTGATTCTCCTCTAATGTGTCTCCTCATGCCTCTACAGTCTTCCCTTTTACATACTTATCTGTATAATAATATCATACATCCTCTGGCTCTAGCTCATCCCTTGACAAAAGCAATGCACTTCAACATTCCCTTCTTGGTTGCCTTCCTCTTGTCTACATTCCCATCACCACAAGGAATCAATCTGGTCAAGCTTTTTACCCTTCTTCTATTGTGTGTACCCTTTCATAGATAAACAAATATAGATAAATATTCATCCTTATTCAGCATGGTTTGTTAATTCAAGTTTTTGTGCTTGTAAATAGCACAAAGCATAATGGAGAACCAGCAGATGAAGTGTGTTTGAACTTTCAAGGATCTTTCCTAAGATGCCACAGAGAATTAAATTATTACACAGGGGATTGGGGATAATTGCTGGCATGGATTGACGAATGGGTTACAAACGGAAAATAGTAGAAAATAAAGGGTAAATTTTGGTTTAGGAAGCTGTAACTGAAGGAATGATGTAGAAGTCAATGCTGGAACCCTGCTTTTACAATCTACAGTATATCAATAATTTGGTGTGAGGACCAAGTAAAATTTATCCAGATTCATTGATGATATAGCGTGTGGCAATTTGAGTTATGAGGAGGATGTGGAGAAACTTTAGGGGGTCATAATTAGACTACATAGATAGGCAATTACAAGACAGAAGACATAGAACAACATTCTATTTTGAAATGGTGAGAGATTGAAAATGTTTAATGTTTAAGGGAGGTCAGTGTCCTTGCAAATGTAAGTCAACATATAGGTACGGCTGGCAACAGAATTTTAACCTTCATTGCAAGAGTAAAGATATTTTACTGCAAATTTTTAGGATTCTGGTGGGAACAGCATTTGGGGTATTTTGTACAGATCTTTTTCCTTACATAAGGAGAAGGTGTATACATGCAATAGAATGAGATAAACAATGGTTCATCAGGTTAACTCTTACTCCCATCCTAGGGAAAAGAAGAATGAGTGGTTACCTCATTGAAACACTCAAAATTTTTCCAAAGCTTGACATGGTAGATGCAGGGATATTGTTTCCACTTGTTGGGATCTCCAGAATCAGGATCACAATCTCAAAATAATGAGTCAACTACTTGGGATCAGAATAAAAAGAACTTTTCACCAGAGGGTAATGGTCTTTGACCATAAGCACTTTGGATCTAGCAGCTCAGACAGGATCGATTTCTATATACTATACATTGGTAATGTTCACATTTATCATTCATCTTTTGATTCTAAGGTCATTGCTTAAACTTCCAACTGCCCGTTTGTTATCAATTATTGGATGAATATTTTCCTTCAGTTCAAAGTACATGAAATGAAATACTTTATTCCATTCTGCAAATGTGCACCTGTTTGACATCCATCCAAGCTGCTACCAAAGGCTAGATTAAATGGTATAGAATCTTTAACTTGGCTAGGTCCAAAGCTATAATGTCTTCCCAGATCTTTTCAATCACTAAGATTATATTCCCTAGACGTTTAAATATCATCTCCTTTTTATCTCCTTCACTATTCATCTTTAATCCATCACTTCAGCACTCCAAATTTTGACAGGACATAACACCGTAAGACATAGGAGCAGAATTAGGCCACTCAGCCCATCAATTCTCCTGTCCATTCCTTTGTGGCTGATTCATTATCACTCTCAACGCCATTCTCCTGCCTTCTCCCTATAACCTTTAAAGTTCTTACTGATCAAGAACCTATCATCCTCCACTTTATATATACCTAATGATTTGGCCTCCACAGCCATTTGTGGCAATGATTTCCACAAACTCACCACTGTCTGGCTAAAGAAATTCCCCCTCATCTCTGTTCTAAAGGGACATACTTCTATTCTGAGTCTGTGTCCCAGCATCATTCTCCTCAACCTCCTCTGGATCATCTCCAATGCCAGCACATCCTGTCTTACACAAGGGGCCCAAAATGCTGCTCTCTGTAAGGAGTTTGTACGTACTCTCCATGGCCACGTGTTTTTCCTTCAGGTTCTCTGGTTACCTCCCACATTCCAGAGACATACTGCTTAGTAGGTTAATTGCCCATGGTAAATTGTACCATGATTAGGCTAGGATTAAATGGTGGGTTGCTGGATGGTGTGGCTCGAAGGGTGGGAAAAACCGAAAGAGCCTACTCAGCACTGAATCTCATTAAAATAAATTTTAAAAACTGCTCAGAATACTCCAACTGTGGGCTGATCAATGCCTTATAAAGCTTCATCATTACATTGTCGCTTTATGGTCTAGTCTTCTCAAAATGAAGGTTAACATTACAATTGCCTTCC
The DNA here is from genome assembly GCF_048418815.1 of Hemitrygon akajei. NCBI lineage: Eukaryota > Metazoa > Chordata > Chondrichthyes > Myliobatiformes > Dasyatidae > Hemitrygon > Hemitrygon akajei. The sequence goes on from NC_133136.1 coordinate 62,574,101, forward strand.
TTATCACTGACTCAACCTACAAGTTAACTTCAGGGAATGCTGCATGAGGACTCCCAAGTCCCTCTGTAGCTTTGTAACTCCAAAACTGAAAATTAATTTAAAGGAAAACAAGGCAGTCCAAAATAGGAGCCTAATTTAAAGTGATGTGTGCGTATATGACATGGTGGTGTGATGGTGTATGTCATTCACATTCTTTTACATATAACCCGTAATGAAGTATTTAAATGAACAAGAATGCTTATCAAACAATATATTTACAGTATTACTCAATTATAACTGAAATATTAAATACACAGCGCTCCTCTCTACTTAGCTATAAACTCCAACAGAATAGAGAATGCATCTCAACTATACACAGTATACCATATAATACAACTACTATACAGACATCTACAGCACAGTAAATTTTAAATGGTCCTAGTCAAGCCTAAAGATTTAATCACTGTGGAGGCTTTCTTACTCTTGTGGGATAAATACTTTTCTAAATAGGTGATCACTCTGCATAGAGACTTGTGGCTGTGAAACAATCTCAATTTCTGAGACCCCCTCCATGGTGGTTGTAGGTGTTGACTATGGGACTGCAGGATATAGTTCTGACAAATCTGGACACCTTTCTTCTCTAACAATTGACTCTGCTCTCCTCAACTGATCGATGTGTCATCTCCAGATGATATCGGTTGCAATCTCCACTATGTGGAAGAGTGGTCCAGTTCTTATTTTGTACTCATTTTTGATCACCTCTGTAGTCCCTCACCAGGAGTTAAACATCCAACCTCCTTGTATGAAGAGCCTTCAATTTCTCTCAGCTGTTTGTCCTGCATACTTGTTCTGAGATTGGGTTTGAGTACAAACGTTTGTAGATCGAAGCGTGAATGTATGGGGCGACCCAGGAACAGTACAGTGAATGAGTTGTATGTTGTGGAGCAATGTTCCCTCTAATCTGTAATGGCCAGTGTGCACAAAAATCTTGTGCTGTGCAATTTTTTTGCCCAGTGACAACAACATGTGCGCACTGAATAATTTCTTCAATAAAAACGGCATAAATAAGCCAGTTCAAAAATCTGCAGACACATTTTTTCAAACTCCGCGTTGTCAACAAAGTCTGCACCAGAAACCGACAAGGAAATGTGATTGTGTATAATCGTGAAATATACTTAGCATGCCAATGAAGTAGAGGGTGACAATGTTTTGTGCACAGTTTAAATGTCTTTGTGCATGAGTACCAAAAGATGGCTGCACGTATATCCATGCACACCTTAGAGAGAACATTATTGTGGAGTGTGCTGCATTGTGATATGGAAGAAAGAAATTGATTCAGTGCCAGTGTAGTGTGTTCTGCTGGCATTGCTCACACTAACCTTTCCACCTATCTATTTGTAGCTAGGTGGTACAGTACAGATGTAAAATGAATTATTCCATTCAGTCTTAGGAATGACTGAAACTGTTCGGCGACAAACTGTGGTCCATTGTCACTGACTAAGTGTTCTGGAACACCAGTCCTTGAGAAGAGGCACCTCAACACAAAGCTGCTGGGAATACTTTTGGCCACTTCATAGCTGCATCCACAACTACCAAGAAACTTGTGCCCACGAGTAGCCTGGCAAAATCCACATGAATCCTCTGCAGGGCAATGCAGGCCTTTTCCAGGGATGGAGAAGCGCTACACCTGGCATCTTCTGAATGTGTTGGCACCCCGGCCAGTGTATGGAATGCTGCTCAGTCTGGTGAACTATCACAGGCCACAAAGCTTCAAGCCAATGCTTGCATTTTGATCACACCTAGATGGAGGAGCATGTCACTCCTCCAACACTTCATCTCTCAGCTTGGATGGAACAACAACTCTCAATCACCACATAAGGCAACCTCTGACAAGCACACGTTCATTCTGGTGCCAATAAAAATTGGGGAACTGGAATTTCTGCTCCATATTTCAGCCATTTTAGACCTGAGACAATGTGAAGTTTTTTTCTGGTTTTCCTTTGGATTATCTCTGCCGCAATAGGGAAACTAGCGATTTGCTTTAGGGAGAGTACACCAAGAGAAATGAACATTTTTGTAAATTTTTCTGGTATTTCCTTTTCCCACAGTGAATGGGACAATTCATCAGCATTTCCATGATTAGTTGTCCTCCTGAATTCAATCCAGTAATTGTGTCCTCCGAGAAACAGAGCCCATCTCTACATTTGCACTATTGCCGTTTGTGGAACACCCTCCTGTGGATTGAAAATGGGCGCTAATGGTTGATGGTCAGTAACAAAGGTAAACTCTCTGCCATTCAAGTATTGGTTAAAACATTTTACACTCTTAACCAAACTTAAGGCCTCTCTGTCAATCCGTGCGTAATTTTTCTCTGCAGTGGTAAAGGATCATGATGCACAGGTTATAGAGCATACACTTCCATCACTCATAACATGGAACATGACTGCATCTATACCATAAAGCGAGGTATCACAGACAAGCTTCACTGGGTGACGTGGATTATAATGTGTGAGTACAGTGTCTGATGTCACTATTTCCTGTACCTTTTTGAAAGCCACCTAACACTGCTTTATCCATTGCCATTTCTCCCTGTATCTGCAGTAATGAATTCAATGGGTGGAGCACAGTAACTAGGTTTGCATGTTATGGCAATTGAAAAATCCTAAAAAGGTCTGCAAATGTGACACATCCTTTGGCCTTGGAGCATCCACCACTGATTGAATTTTCTCAGCACACACGTGTAAATTCTTGTACGTCAATGGTGTGACCACAGTAAGCGATGCTTGGTTTAAACCATTCACACTTGTTGCATCATGCTCTGAGCCCATAATCTTCTAATCTTTTTAACACTGTCCGTAGATTTTGGAGATGTTCATTGTCATCCTTACTGGTAACAATGATGTCATCCTGGCAACACTGAGTGCCTGGAAAGCTTTGTAGCACCTGACCCATAGCTTTCTGCCAGAGTACCGCTGCTGATGCTAGTCCGAAAACAAGCCTATTATAGCGATATAGCCCTCTGTGAGGTTTATGGTGAGAAACACTTCAGACTTTTCTTTTCCTCCTCATCTGCATGTAGACCTCAACTAAGTTCACTTTGCTGAAGTGTTTCCCTCCAGAAAGGTTTGCAAAGATATCCTGAGTAGAGAGTATTGATATAGTTTCAGTACTGGGTTGACGGTGACCTTAAAATCACCACAGATCCTGACAGACCCATCCTTCTTGGCTACTGTGACCACTGGTGATGCCCATGCGTTCCACTCAACCTTGGAAAGAATTCTTTCAGCTGCCATGTGATCTAGCTCCACTGGCTACTTTAACACAGATGATATAAGGAACCGGACAGCTTTGTAAAATTTAGGTGTGACATTTTCATTTCATACTATTTCCCCTTTCAGATTTTCAATGTCATCCTTGAACACTGCTGTGCATCATCCAATATCTTTCTCAATTTGTTTTCAGTTGACTCTGTTGCAGGGGATGCGGCATTCAAATAGTGGATGGATCTCCAATCAAGTTGCAGTTGTCTCAGCCAATCACATCCCCACGATGCTGGCCCTCCTGTTTTTACCACATATAAGCCCAATATGGCTGGTTGGTTGTTGTACTTCACTGTTACAAATGTCATTTCCACAGGAGTTGTCTTTTCTCCAGTATAATTTCTTAGTTGGAATTCTGCAGGCTTCAGTTTAGTATCTTTGAAATGCCATTCAAAATCATTGTGTGGAATGACTGAAGCAGCTGGGCCAGTGTCCTATTCTATTTTAATTAATTTGCTGCTCATTTCTGCTGTAAACCACACTTCTTGTCTCCTCACAAACAAGAGAATGTCTGCAGATGCTGGAAATCCATGCAAAGCACACAAAATTCTGGAGGAACTCAGCAGGCCAGGCAGCACCTACGGAAAAGAGTGAACAGTCGACGATTCAGCCCGAAACCCTTCGGCAGTTGAGTGTGGTTCTTGTCTCCTGTTATTTTTCACATTGTAGATCCCTAAGCTACCCAGTCCTATGTCACTCATCATTATCAGATTTTTCATCAACAGCATGCAGATTAATGCTCTTTTAGAAACTGCGACTTGAGTTTTTATCTTTTTCACTTCCCTGTGCCCGGTAAGCTCTTTGTATGAGTCCTACTTCATTACATTTTCTGCAAATTTCACCTTTAAACCTGCACTGGTCTGGTGTGAGCTCCTGCTGCAACAGTAACACAACTTGTTTGGCCAGGCAAGTTTCTGTTTAAATGTTGCAATTTTGTTCATGTTAAATTTCATTTGTGACTACAGCTCAGTTGCATCCCTTTGCTAATTGTCTCCTCTGCTAATGCTGGCGAGGCCCTGGGTGAACTTTACAGCACCACCAGTGACTTTCAAACCAAACACCCCGATGGTACCTTCATGCTCGCTGGGAATTTTAACCGCTCAAACCTAGAAACAGTCCTGCCTAAATTCCACTAGCATGTTGGTCTTTCTACCTAAGGTGAAATACTCTAGACCTGGTTTATACTAACACACCAGGTGCACATAAAGCAGTTCCTCAACCCCAGATTCGATTCTCAGATCAGTTATCTGTAATGTTAATCCCAGCAGACAAACCAGTGATCAAACGGGTTAAGCAGCTCTAAAGGTGGTGAAAACCTGGCCTAGCAGGACTGCTTTGGAAATACGAACAGTATATGAAAACCAGTTCAGGGAGGCTGCTAGCTACCTGCTATCAGGTTAACATTGAAGAATATGTGGATTTTGTGACTAGGTACATAGGGAAGTGTACTGAGGATGTTACCATTATGAAACATGTCTGGGTGAGGGCAAATCAGAAGTCTATGAGGGATTTGTGATGCTTCCTTCAGACAGGGGGATGTGACTGCCCTCAGGGAAGCAAGAACTGTGCTTTCCAGCTCCATCAGGAAGGCAAAATGCGAGCATTGTCACTTCTGTGATAATAGGGACATGAGGCACATGTGGCAGAGAACTCATAAGATTACAGACTACACGTCATCCCTGCAAATCAGTGACCAGGATGCCTCACTCCTCAACAGACTGAACGTCTTCTATGCCTGGTCTGATGCACAGAACAAAGTGCTGGCAAGGAGGGCACCCCTCACCCCAGGATAGCAGACACTCAGTCTGGCTGGATTTGACGTGAGGAAGATCCTGGCCAAAGTCAACCCATGCAAAGCTGTGAGGCCCAGTAATATACAGGTCAGGTTCTGAAAGATTGCGCAGCCCAGATTACTGAAGTACTGATGGATATGTTCAACATATCTCAAAGGAACAGTCCATTGTCCCCTCGATTTTCAAGGAGGCAGCCATCATTCCAGTGCCAAAGAAGGCGACAGTAAGCTGCCTGGTGGTATTAACATCAACCATTACGAAAAGCTTTATGTGGCTGGTCATGGAGCACATTAAAGCCTTACTTTCGGCTACATTGGACCCTTTCCAGTTTGCCAGTTTTCCTCAAGTCGATCCACTGACAATGCAATAGCCTCTGCCCTCCACTCTGACCTGTCCCAACTGGAAAATGGGGTCTCATATGTCAGGCTGCTGTTTATAGACTTCCATCCACTAAGAATTCCATAAGTGTTTCCAAGCAACACAAGTGGGTAGAGAGAGAAAGTGGACTGGTGTAGTCTATAGTTGGCAAGCAGGTGATGTAGAGAGCCACAGAACAAAGGGCCAAATGGTTTGGATGTGCAAGATATTCTAACAAGATTTCTCAATTGCAGGCAGAATGTACAGGAAATGAAACTTTCCTGAGAATTTACGAGGATGAATTACTCAGAGGTGAAAATTGCTCAAAGAACCTACATTGTTCGCAATATGTTGATCTCCAAACACGTCTTACTGGGAGAAAATCTAGCAACCTCTGTGTTAAATACTACTAGGCTGTAACTGATATATACTACAATATGAATTTGATGAATATGTAATTAGAAATATAAGTTTTAAAATATCTTGCTTGTGTGAGATGTGGTGTTATAAGACCAACAGACTGTGAAGATACATTGCCAGAAGCATGGATTACAAGTCAAATGATGACATAATGAAATATATTAGTGGTGATCACACTTACAATATTAGATTCAATTTTAGTCACTTTATCTACAAGACTGATAAATCAGAAGATGCTGAGGACAGGCACAAAGATTATTTCTGAAATCATCAGCCTTTTGTTGCACCAAAGGTGTTCTTATTTTATAAGAGGATGTTCCAATACAGTTCAGTGCTTGGAATGAAGAAAAAAGGCAATTGTAACCATACACAAATCTTTGGTTAGATATATATGAGTTGTGGACAGGATTGCACAAAGGGCTGAACCTCTTCACCAGTTGTGCCTGTTATACAAGTAGGGTTGAATCAGCTCGCTCCAGTAGCACTTACAACGAATAGCCTGCAACCACTCAGATCTCTAGAACCTTCAGGAGGCGACTTTGATTGCATTAGGCGATTGCATTTGGCACATCGTAAGGATGTTCAGCAAGGCACTATCTGCTCCAGAGATCGGTGTCCTTTACCATAAAAAGTTTCTTTGATCATTTGCTCATTGTTCTTGACATCTCAAACCAGCTGGAGAGAAAAATAAGAAGAGCGGCGGCAACAGGAGGCATGAGCACACTGAGCAGCAAGTGAGCCTGCTCTTTGTCAACGGATGTTAATATTGTCTCTTGCTGCCCCAATAACCACCAGAGGCCAAAATCAGGGCTAAAGGCTGGGAACTAGAGAACATGAAAGCCACTCGGTTCCTGAACGCAAAGAAGATGAGCTGTACAAGGAATATTTAAAAAAATATGAAAGGTCTTAAAAAGCTGAGAGAAGACTTCCCTCCATGAACTGCTGAACAGGAATTTTGGTTTGTTTTTAGGAGAACGGTGGGAAAACTTATAAGAATTTTATTTAATTAGATTTCAGGTGAGGCACAGATACAATGAAAAAAAAAAGTGGTTGCAGCAGCACCATAAGCATAGACAACACGCAGAATATAAATTATATGTAACTATATAAATTTTACATAATATAAATCATTCATTGCATTGAAGAGAGAGAATGTCCAAAATAAGACAGTGCAAAATCAAAGATACAGAGACAAGTCCATAGCAGTGCAAAAGATGTCTGCAGTGCTCCATTTTTGAGGTAGGGTTAAGGTTGTGCAGGTTGGTTTAAGAACCTGATAGTTGCAGGAAAGTGGCTGTTCCTGTGGGACTTCGGGCTTCAATGCCTCCTGCTGATGATAGCAACAAGAAGAGGATATGCAAACACCAACACACACAAAATGCTGGTGGAACACAGCAGGCCAGGCAGCATCTATAGGGAGAAGCGCTGTCGACGTTTCGGGCCGAGACCCTTCGTCAGGACAGAGGATATGACCTGGATGATAGAGGCACCTACCTGAGGCAGCACCTTTACATATGCTATCAATGGTAGAGAGGGTTATGCCCATGATGGACTGGGCTGTGCCAATACTCTCTGCAGCCCTTTGCATTCTTATGCTTTGGAGTTGTCATTTTAGACCTTAAAACATCCAGATAGTACACTTTTAATAGTACATTTGTTGACATTTGTTACACTATTTGGTGACATGCCAAATTGCCTTAAGCTTCTCAGAAATTGAACGCACTGGTGTGCCTTCTTCATGATAGTATCTGTGTGTTGGGTCCCGGATAGGTAATCTAAGATGTTTTTGCTTCGGAATTTGAAGCTGCATACTCTGTCTACCTCTGACCCACTAATGTGAACTGGCATGAGGTCTTCATTCATCTCTTACTGAAGTCAACATTTAGCTCTTTAGATTTGTTGATGTTAGAACATGGACTTCACATAAACAGCAACACTTGAGGAATAAGGAGAAGCTTTTCAATCAGAAATTAATAAATATTGAATTAAAAACAGGAGTATAGAAAGAAGAAAGACATTATTGTTCATGAACTCAAGTTGTCCCACTGATCTAAAAGGATTTTCCTTCAGCAAGTCATCTCAATGAAAAGGTAAAGTGGGCTTTACCTTTTCCTTGAGATGATTTTGACTTGGAAGATTGGAATTAATTTGTAAGGAACAATCCCAACATGAAACTGGTAGGCTTATGCCAGATAAATACTGAAGGAGGTTTATCATTAGGCAGCTGATGAACTTGCATTAAGAGATAGTCATTGTAATACCTAAATTGGAACATAACAGGCATTTTGAGTGTGCACCAATTCCCTCAACAAGTCTTACGGGTTTATGAGGGGCCAGGAAGAGAAGGAGGGGCCTTATAAAAATGTCCTGACTATTGAAAACAAGACATCTTCCCACATCTGATGAAAGTTTGACCCACCAAACACTCTCTCAATATTTTTCAAATCAAACGCAGCCAAACGGCATGAACTTGCAGTGAGTGAGATGTCCCAATGAAGCTCATTATCTTGATCAGCATAAGATTCAGGCCTTAATCTGGCTCTGTCAATGTTGGTGGCTAGCCATCCAAAATTAACAATAGCCTCGATGATGTTTATTAATCCTGCTTCCTTCTCTTATATAACAGTCTGTTTTAACAGAAGCACTGAGGGTTTTGTTATGTGGGAATAGATCTACAGAAATGGAACTATATTTAAAATGTGTAAATGTTCCATTGGGAGAAGAAAACATATCAAATCCAGTGGATATTCAAGTATATTGTATTACTAAAAAAATCAAAATCATCACTCCCTAAATAAGGAATCAGGGAGTCACCAGATGAATTGCTTTCAGACATAAGTGGTTCATAAACATATGGGAACCCAGCCAATGTAAACACACAGAGATTCACACACTCAGTAGCTGGTTTCTGATGAACTGCCGTTGACCTTTTTTAGCTGCATTCTTTCTGTCATACTCAACAGCGATGAGCAGCCAGCGATTTAATGCTTCATAACTAATTTTACTTACTTTGCTGAAAGTTCCAGTTAACAGTGGTCAAAACGGGAGTCATGGCCCAGATAATTGTTGGGAATACGCCTTGGGGCAGGAGCTCACTGGCGCAAGAGAATGGAAGCAGTCATGGAAATGCAATTGACGTAATGTGCCGCCTCATGATTTGTGAACAGCCTCCAGTACAAGTGGACTCATGTCATGAAGCAGTTTACTCCTTTGTGTTGGAACACACTGTTCCCAACTTCAGCTCCCTGATCAGGGCAATCTTCACTGTGAGAATTATCGATCTGTATATTCATCCATGGAAAATACTTTTAGATAGTCCTCTGTGATTGTATCATATCCTTTTAAAGTTGCCTCAGCCCCCACAGCTCAATGTAAATGATTCAAATTGTGTGTTATTTTCCTTTCCTGAGATATTACTCTGAACCTTGTATTCTTTGCTGAATTACTTTGGATATTATGAAACACCAGGGATAATCTGGTAAAGATTTAACATGCAGTCACAACTCTGTGCCCAATGGGTGAGGCTCCCTGTTGGAAGAGAACTTTCATAAAACCAATTTGTGAACTTCAAATTTCAGTTCAGTCCCCGCATCAGTTCCACATGAGTGTTTAACCACATGAACCATTATCAGGTCAGGTAGGTTTGGGAAGATAATTTTTTGATGAGTCATGCTACAACCTTTCATGCTCAACCTTAGGGTGGAGATCACCATTGAGTCCCTCCTTTGCCACAATCCCAATTGAACTTTCCCTTCTCAACCTGCTTGGCTGATCTGAATGAAGTCGGAGACAGTTCAATTTTTGAATTAGGTACATTACAGACATCCAGGGTTCAGAAATTTCAGATGATTCCCATTTAAACACACCTTCTGTTCTTTTACTATCTTTGCTATCACCTTTCACCTGTACTATTGTCTTTGCTGTCATTTATTTTCTCCTCTTTATTGTCCTATTTCTCTTCCTAATCACAGCAATGGCCCAACTGGTAACACTGGTGTCTCTCACTCAAAGGTTGAGCCTAAAGAACATTATCGATTTGGAAAATTGCCTTTGTTTGGCTGAAAAATGGAACTAAGCCACTGTTTTCTGAAATGCTCATTAGAGATTGGTTGCCCAATTGCAGGATACAACAGAATTGTCCCTTTTCCCTAGTCAATATTTATCCTTCAGTCAATAGAACTGAAAGATGATTAGCAGCTCATCAGTACATTGCTGTTTGTGGGAGCTCACTGCGTACGGTACGTAATGAATCCTTTTTCTGCATTATAGCAATGGCTACTCATCAAAAGCCTTTTGGTCTTGTGTTTTATATTCTGTGTTTTTGCTTTTTTTTTATTGCACATGGGGTGAGGGGGTCTTGGAGTTCAATATTTCTCTTTGAATGGGTTGGTTCCTAGGTTCTTCTTTGTTTTGTGATTGTGGGGAAGATGAATTTCAGGGTTATATACTGCGTACACACTTCAATAATAAATGTACTTTGAATCTTGAATTGTTTATATGGCACTTTGGAACAGTTTGGAATACCTTTCCTTAAATGTTAGCAGAACAAAAGAGACGGTCATTGACTTCACAAAGGAAGCAGTGTACACACTCAACAGCAGCTTCTATCCCACTGTTCTAAGACCATTGAACAGTTCCCTAGTATAAGACAGACTCTTGACCTTGTGATGAACACACCATATTGTCTACCTGCTCTGAACTTGCTTTGTAACTGTAATACTTTATTCTGAATTCTGTTATTGTTTTACCTCATACTAGCTCAATGTACTGTTGTAATGAATTGATCTGCGTGAAGGGTATTCAAAACAGTTTTTCACCACACCTCAATACTTTTGACAATAATAAACCAACTATCACTTTACTCTAAAGAGGATGGGAAAAGTGCTTTATGAATTTAGCTTTCTTTCTTCCTTTTGTTGTTTTTTTTCCTGCACTTTTTTCCACGTTCCCAACTTCTATCCCACCCAATCTCCCACTATCTAGGCATATGGTCACTTAAAACTCATGAGCATAGAAAATCTACCATAACATTATCTCTCTTTATGTGCATTACACAAAAGATTTTTCTTATCAGAAGTTTAATTTCCAAATTGCCTTTGTGTGTGCCAAGTATAAGAAGTGCTTACGTCTAATGTAGTGTACGCCACCATAAGTGTAGCTTAAAGAACTGAATGCATCTTTTGTTATGAGTACAATATGTTGCTTTATGAAACATACTGAAAGTTTACTGCTTTTAAAACAGATATTCTGCTAATGGTCTCATAAGAGCTCAACCACTTTTAATTTGCTGATGATACAAGAACATATGATCAAGGAAGGTGAGGGAGTGTTTACAGTATTGCTTTGAGTCAGTGGACTGGACAATATTGAGCGATTCATCTTTGAGTCTGAATGAATACGCCACATTTGTCACCAACTTCGTCAAGATGTGTGTGGATTAGGGTGTGCCTTCAGAACATACTGGACATATCCAAATCAAAAGCTGTGGATCAACCAGGAGATTCATAGCCTGCTAGATCTGAAGCATGCATGACCATGCAAGAACTATACAAGAAATCTGTATTCAACCTATGGACAGCTATTTTAAAAGGGAGATAACAATTCTGATAGAGGTAAGAAACTAAAGTGGAGGCATGTTGGCTTTGGTAGGGACTGCAAGCCTTTTCGTCCTAAAAAGCGAAACCCAATATCATGAATGACTGTGATGCTTCTCTCCCAGATGAGCTCAATGCCTTTCATGCATGCTTTGAAGGGGAGAATAAAACTAGACCTGTGCAACTCTCTGTAGCATCTGGTGAGCATATGATTTCTGTCTCGAGGGTCAATGTCAAAACATCTTATGAGAGAGTGAACCCTTGCAAGGTGTCAGGCCCTGGTGGTGTCTCTGATAGTGCTCTGAAAACCTGTGCCAACCAACCAATGGGAATGTTCAAGGACATCTTCAATCTCTCACTCTGTCAATCCCACCTGTGACAATCATACCAGAGTGAGCTGCCTCAATGACTACAATCTCGTGGCACTCACTTTAACCTTGCTGAAGTACTTTGAGAGGTTGGTCATGGCTAGGATCATCTCCTGCCTAAGCTAGTACCTGGACCAGCTGCAATTTGCCTATTGCCACAGTAGGTCTACAGCAGATGAAATCTCACTGGTCCTCCATTCAGCTTTGGACCATCTGGATGATATTAGTACCTATATCAGACTGCTGTTTGTTGATTTCAGCCCAGCGTTCAATGCAGTCATACTCTCAGGTCTAACCAACAATCTCCAAACATGGGCCAATGTACCTCCCTCTGCAACTGGATCCTTGACTTCCTGACTGGGATTCCACACTCTGCAGATTGGAAATTTGCTCCTCCTTGCTAACAAAAAACACCTGTTCACCTGTTTAGCCCACTGCTCTACTCTCTCTACACCCATGACTGTGTGGCTAGGCACAGCTCAAATGACACCTATAAATTTGCTGAAGACGCAACTATTGTTGGCAGAATTTCAGATGGTAATGAGGAGGTGTACAGGAGTGAGATAGACCAGCTGATTGAGGGGTGTTGAAACAACAACCTTGCACTCAATGTCCATAAGACCAAGGAATTGATTGTGGACTTCAATAAAGGGAAGTCAAGTGAACACACACCAGTGCTCGTTGAAGGATCAGCAGTGGAAAGGGTGAGCAGTTTCAAGTTCCTGTGTGTCAACATCTCTGAAGATCTAGATACTAAATATTCTCAGCCACTGAAGAATCGGAATCACGGGGTATATTTTATTAGGAGTTTGAGGAGATTTGGAATGTCACCAAAGACACTTGTAAATTTCTGCACAAGTACATCGGAGAGCATTCTAACTGGATGCATCACCATCTAGTATGGAGGGGCCACTGCACAGGATTGGAAAAAAGCTGCAGTAAGCTCAGCCAGTTCCTTCATGGCTACGAGCCTTCCCACCTTCAAAAGGTGATGCCTCTAAAAGGTGACACCCATCATTAAGGACTGCTATCACATAGGACAAGCCCTCTTCTAATTGCTATCTTCAAGGAGGAGGTACAGGAGCCTGAAGACAAATACTCAATGTTTCAGGAACAGCTCCTTCCCTTCCTTTCCTTTTATTAGTATGTATTGCAATGTACTGCTGCTGCTAAACAAAAAAATTCACAACATATAAAGGGAAGATATAAAAAGGAGAGAAGGAGTGAGGTAGTTCTCTTTTGGAAGAGGACAGCGAGGCTTTGAGAAGAAGTGCGGCGGCGGCCATTTTCAAATTGCTTCTCAGATCAGAGTTCTGAGAGGCGGGACTGCGCAGGCGCGTGAAGGAGGCCTGGGAAGGAGGGAAGATATAAAAAGAACGCAGCCTTAAGCAGCGGGCAGCTTCGTTTGCGGGCAGCGGAGTGAGCCGGGAGCAGAGTGTAGGGCTTGGGCTCAGAGGGCACAGTAGGCTTATCTTTAGTTCTTGTTATTTTCAGTTATTCGGGAAGTATGAGTGTGAGGGCAGCTTGTTGTTCTCGGTGTCGGGTGTGGGAGGTCCTGGAGTCTCCGAGCCTCCCGGACGTCCACATCTGCGCCAGGTGTGTCGAACTGCAGCTCCTGAGGGACCGAGTTAGGGAACTGGAGCTGCAGCTCGATGACCTTCGCCTGGTCAGGGAGAGTGAGGAGGTGATAGAGAGGAGTTACAGGCAGGTGGTCACTCCGGGGCCACGGGAGGCAGATAGGCGGGTCACGGTCAGGAAGGGGAAGGGGCAGGTGCTAGAGAGTACCCCAGTGGCTGTACCCCTTGACAATAAGTACTCATGTTTGAGTACTGTTGGGGGGGACAGCCTACCTGGAGGAAGTGACAGTGGCCGGGCCTCTGGCACAGAGGACGGCCCTGTAGCTCAGAAGGGTAGGGATAGAAGAAAGAGGACCATAGTAATAGGGGACTCGATAGTCAGGGGTTCAGACAGGCGGTTCTGTGGAGGTGATCGGGAGTCCCGGATGGTAGTTTGCCTCCCTGGTGCCAGGGTCCGGGACGTTTCTGATCGCGTCCAAGATATCCTGAAGTGGGAGGGTGAGGAGCCAGAGGTTGTGGTACATGTAGGTACCAATGACATAGGTAGGAAAGGGGAAGAGGTCCTGAAACGAGAGTATAGGGAGTTAGGAAGGCAGTTAAGAAGAAGGACCGCAAAGGTAGTAATCTCGGGATTACTGCCTGTGCCACGCGACAGTGAGAGTGGGAATGGAATTAGGTGGAGGATGAATGTGTGGTTGAGGGATTGGAGCAGGGGGCAGGGATTCAAGTTTCTGGATCATTGGGACCTCTTCTGGGGCAGGCGTGACCTGTTCAAGAAGGACGGGTTACACTTGAATCCTGGGGGGACCAATATCCTAGCGGGGAGGTTTGCTAGGGCTACAGGGCAGACTTTAAACTAGTAAGATGGGGGGGGCGGAAATCAATTTGAGGAAACTATGAGAGAGGAGGTTAGTTCACCAGTAGAGCAAGTAAGTAGACAGTGTGTGAGGGAGGAAAGGCAGGTGATGGAGAAGGGATGCGCTCAGCCCGAAGTTGTAGGGGAGAAGAAAGTAAAGGATAATAAATTTGAATGCATTGCTAGGGATGAAAAGAGAGAAGGAGGTGGAGAGTATCTTAAATGTATCTATTTTAATGCTAGGAGCATTGTAAGAAAGGTGGATGAGCTTAAAGTGTGGATTGATACCTGGAATTATGATGTTGTAGCTATTAGTGAAACATGGTTGCAGGAAGGGTGTGATTGGCAACTAAATATTCCTGGATTTAGTTGCTTCAGGTGTGATAGAGTAGGAGGGGCCAGAGGAGGAGGTGTTGCAATGCTTGTCCGAGAAAATCTTATGGCGGTGCTTTGGAAGGATAGATTACAGAGCTCCTCTAGGGAGTCTATTTGGGTGGAATTGAGGAATGGGAAAGGTGTAGTAACACTGATAGGAGTGTATTATAGGCCACCTAATGGGGAGCGTGAGTTGGAAGAGCAAATGTGTAAGGAGATAGCAGATATTTGTAGTAAACACAAGGTGGTGAGATTGTGGGAGATTTTAATTTTCCTCACATAGATTGGGAAGCTCATTCTGTAAAAGGGCTGGATGGTTTAGAGTTTGTGAAATGTGTGCAGGATAGTTTTTTGCAACAATACATAGAAGTACCGACTAGAGATGGGGCAGTGTTGGATCTCCTGTTAGGGAATGCGATAGGTCAGCTGACAGATGTATGTGTTGGGGAGCACTTCGGGTCCAGTGATCACAATAGCATTAGCTTCAATATAATTATGGAGAAGGACAGGACTGGACCTAGAGTTGAGATTTTTGATTGGAGAAAGGCTAACTTTGAGGAGATGCGCAGAGATTTAGAGAGAGTGGATTGGGTCAAGTTGTTTTATGGGAAGGATGTAATAGAGAAATGGAGGTCATTTAAGGGTGAAATTATGAGGGTACAGAATCTTTATGTTCCTGTTCGGTTGAAAGGAAAGGTTAAAGGTTTGAAAGCGCCATGGTTTTCAAGGGATATTAGAAACTTGGTTCGAAAAAAGAGGGATGTCTACAATAGATATAGGCAGCATGGAGTAAAGGAATTGCTCGAGGAATATAAAGAATGTAAAAGGAATCTTAAGAAAGAGATTAGAAAAGCTAAAAGAAGTTACGAGTTTGGTTTGGCAAATAAGGTGGAAGTAAATCCGAAAGGCTTCTACAGTTATATTAAAAGCAAGAGGATAGTGAGGGATAAAATTGGTCCCTTAGAGAATCAGGGTGGTCAGCTATGTGTGGAGCCGAGGGAGATGGGAGAGATTTTGAACGATTTCTTCTCTTCGGTATTCACTAAGGAGAAGGATATTGAATGGTGTAAGGTGTGGGAAACAAGTAAGGAAGTTATGGAACCTATGACAATTAAAGAGGTGGAAGTACTGGCGCTTTTAAGAAATTTAAAAGTGGATAAATCTCCGGGTCCTGACCGGATATTCCCCAGGACCTTGAGGGAAGTTTGTGTAGAGATAGCAGGAGCTCTGACGGAGATCTTTCAGATGTCATTAGAAACGGGGATTGTGCCGGAGGATTGGCATATTGCTCATGTGGTTCCATTGTTTAAAAAGGGTTCTAGAAGTAAGCCTGGCAATTATAGACCTGTCAGTTTGACATCAGTGGTGGGTAAATTAATGGAAAGTATTCTTAGAGATAGTATTTATAATTATCTGGATAGACAGGATCTGATTAGGAGTAGCCAGCATGGATTTGTGCGTGGAAGGTCATGTTTGACAAACCTTATTGAATTTTTTGAAGTAGTTACGAAGAATGTTGACGAGGGTAAGGCAGTGAATGTAGTCTATATGGACTTCAGCAAGGCCTTTGACAAAGTTCCACATGGAAGGTTAGTTAAGAAGGTTCAGTCGTTAGGTATTAATGCTGGAGTAATAAAATGGATTCAACAGTGGCTAGATGGGAGATGCCAGAGAGTAGTGGTGGATAATTGTTTATCGGGATGGAGGCCGGTGACTAGCGGGGTGCCTCAGGGATCTGTTTTGGGCCCAATGTTGTTTGTAATATACATAAATTATCTGGATGATGGGGTGGTAAATTGAATTAGTAAGTATGCCGATGATACTAAGGTAGGAGGTGTTGTGGATAATGAGGTGGGTTTTCAAAGCTTGCAGGGAGATTTATGCCGGTTAGAAGAATGGGCTGAACGTTGGCAGATGGAGTTTAATGCTGAGAAGTGTGAGGTTCTACATTTTGGCAGGAATAATCCAAATAGAACATACAGGGTAAATGGTAGGGCATTGAGGAATGCAGTGGAACAGAGAGATCTAGGAATAACAGTGCATAGTTCCCTGAAGGTGGAGTCTCATGTAGATAGGGTGGTGAAGAAGGCTTTTGGAACGCTGGCCTTTATAAATCAGAGCATTGAGTACAGAAGTTGGGATGTAATGTTAAAATTGTACAAAGCATTGGTAAGGCCAAATTTGGAATATTGTGTACAGTTCTGGTCACCGAATTATAGGAAAGATATCAATAAATTAGAGAGAGTGCAGAGACGATTTACTAGGATGTTACCTGGGTTTCAGCACTTAAGTTACAGAGAAAGGTTGAACAAGTTAGGTCTCTATTCATTGGAGCGTAGAAGGTTGAGGGGGGATTTGATCGAGGTATTTAAAATGTTGAGAGGGATAGATAGAGTTGACGTGAATAGGCTGTTTCCATTGAGAGTAGGGGAGATTCAAACGAGAGGACATGATTTGAGAGTTAGGGGGTAAAAGTTTAAGGGAAACACGAGGGGGTATTTCTTTACGCAGAGAGTGATAGCTGTGTGGAATGAGCTTCCTGTAGAAGTAGTAGAGGCCAGTTCAGTTGTGTCATTTAAGGTAAAATTGGATAGGTATATGGACAGGAAAGGAGTGGAGGGTTATGGGCTGAGTGCGGGTAGGTGGGACTAGGTGAGATTAAGAGTTCGGCACGGACTAGGAGGGCCGGAATGGCTTGTTTTCCGTGCTGTGATTGTTATATGGTTATATGGTTATATGCTAGATTCTGATTCTTCAAAAGCTGAAGATATTTAATATCTTTCTGGCTTTTCCTTGAACAAGCATTGGCCACTATCCAGTCCATTGTCCTCATCATCATTGACAAGGTCCATTAGCATGAAATTTATTTCTTCCCTTGCCCTCCTTATCATCTTCTCCATCATCTGATATTCTAATGCGTTTTAAGAAGGCCTAAATAAACCATAAGTCATTAAATGAAAAAAAGTCCAGCTTTACATTTATACCATGTTTAAATCTGTTGGCACTACTTAGGGTCTTACTATCTGATTACAATCTCTTGATTAGACAATCTGCATCAGCCCCATAGTACTTCGCATCTCCAATATGCAATATTTCTCTTCCAGTTCTGCCTTCCATGTGCATTAAAAAAAGAATAAATTTTAAGCTTGCATTTGAGATGTTTGCATGGATTTATGAAAGCAAGTTATATTTGAATAATCTGCCAGAGTTCTTTAGTGGACTAAAGGATCAAGGAGAAATTGCTTCAGTCAAATGCTTGTGATTCTTCAGAAATATCCATCCTGAGGGCTGTGAATGTTCAGGCATTGGTTGGCATTCGTCTGTCTCGAGGACAATGGGTGATAATGATCATCATTTCAAGCCTGGGCGGAAGGTATGGAGATCCTGAGATGCCCAGTCATCAAGGCCACCAATGTAATCCAAAGGAAAGCTTATGTGGCAATATGTTTGGCACCAGCTTGGCTGCAGGAGCCGCTGCAAAGATGTCCAATGACGTCCAGCTGCCTCAGGGGCTCCACTCCGGATTTGCTGTCTGGGTTTACTTCTGTAGCCTTTGTCTTTCCCAAGGCTGCCCATAAGGCAGTGGGGCTATAGCTGGGGATCTGGTTCACGAGCACCAGGGCATGTCCGCACACTGGTAGGCCTGCATGTTACGTGTGCAGGGGCCAGATCTCCCAGACCTCCTCCCCGTCCTCTGTAGTTCAGCCCGAGTCCGAAACGAGTTCATTTTCTGTGCGTCACCAGCAAGGAGGCACTACAGAAGGCTTGTTAATGGAGAGGCGATGTACGGGCAGGGAGAGAATTACACATTCAGCTCTCCTTTTTGCGAGACTGTGAGACAGCGATGGAAGCTGAAAGAGAGAGTGACAAGCACTACCCACTACACCACCACACTAGATGCGTCACAACAACCATTTTGACTATTGAAAACAGAGGCCAATAGATTTCTGGACATTAAAAGAATTAAGGGACATAAAGAAGTCTGAGATAGAAAATCAGTAGTTGTTTCACTAAATGGCAGAGCAACTGGAGGAGCTGAGAGGCATCCTCCTGCTCCTATTTCCTAAGTTCCGAAATGTTGATGTATTTCTTCCACATTTCAAGGTGCTGTCGTGCAAAAGGTCTGCTGGTAGCAACGCAACGGAGGAAGAGGTTTTACAGTTCTCCCTGAAAATCAGTCCCCTACGGGAAGGGCTGACAGCATATTGCAAAGAATAAATTTCGTGAAACCCTGACACAATGTGAAGCCTGAAGTATACTTCCTGGGTTTAGAGAATGAAAGACCTATTGAAATCCAAGAGAAAAGATACAGGAACTATCTGTTGCCCCAAGTGCTGGGGTTAGATTTCGGAACATGTTCTGTTAATTGCCTTCAGTTCTTGAGTAATAAAGGTAACACACAGTTCCACTGACATCTCCCTCTGCATGCACAGAGGCAAAGCAACACACACAAAATGCCGCAGAACCAGCTAGTTTCAAGATTTTGCTCCCAGTTCTTCATATGTAAAACACTCTGAATGCATTAAAACATTGTGAAATCTTACTCCTTCGCCAGAAGTCCATTCCACTGAATACTCTTCTGGCTCAAGATCTTGGGGCAAAATATTTTCTGTGCCTTACAGGAAGTCACAGCTTAAGTCCCAGAGTCAATCTAGCCCGGGGATGAGGTTGAAAGCAGAGGCAATGAGGGGAGGGCATGAGGCAGGTGTCTGAGGGTTCGGTTAGGTGGTGAAAAGGAGTACAAGTCAAAAAATTAGGTTCTTCTTGCATGCTAGATGTGTGCGTATAGCTCAATATCTAATCGTTAAAAAAATTGTAGAATTGGACAAACATGTATTAGCAAAAGATGTGATGTGGCTTACCAATAGAGTCGTTCACTTAAGGTGGGATCAGTCCATCTGAATCTGTACTGGGTCCATTGAGCAAATCCCCCTTAAATTTGCTGTATACTTTCTAGTACAATCTTTAAATGTACATCCATCGTTGCCACAAGCCCTAGGAATACACATAATGGTTGCCATGGAAAAGGAGGCCGCAAGAGACCCCCAGGACTTGATGAAAGAAACATGAGATGGTCATCGGTGAGGCAATTGCCAGGAAGGAAGTCCTGTTTGTCCAAGAGCTAGTACACCACCCGGGGCCATCAATGGAATAACCATACTAGGAAATGACTCCAATTATTCCCTACAAGTCTGAAAATCCCCATTCAATTGTGAAATTCAGAAATAAATCTCATGTTTGGACATTGACTTTATGGACTTTAGCAAGGCCTTTGACAAGGCAGCCTGGGAGTGCAGCAGTTAGCACAACACTTTACAGTGCCAGCTATCACCAATCAGTGTTCAATCCCTGCCACCCTCTGTGAGGCATTTCCATGTTCTTCTCCCAACCACATAGGCTTCCCTCAGGTGCTCGGGTTTCGTCTTACACTTCAAAGATGCATGGTGAGCATTAGGGTTAGTGAATTGGGGACATGCTATGCTGACGCAGAAGCATGGTGACATTTGCAGGCTGTCCACAGTGCAATCTTCAGACTGTGTTGGTTATTGACGCAAAGCAACGCATTTCACTCTGCGTTTCAATGTACGTGTGATGAATAAAGTTAATCTTTCTTTCTGGTGGGTCGAATCATATGGAATCCAGGGTGATCTAGCCAATTGGATACAAAATTCGCATGACAGTGGGAGGCAGGGCCGATTTTCAGATTGTGTGAGCAGTGGAGTGTGCAGGGATCAGTGCCCAGTCCCTTGCTGTTTATCACATATATTTTAATGATTTAGATGTGTATGTAGTATCATGATTAGTATGTTTGCAGATGACATCAAAATCAGTGGTAGAGTGGGCAGTACAAAAAGCTGTTTAGGGTTACAACAGGATCCATATCAACTGGGAAAGAGAGAAAAGGAATGGCTGGTGGAATTTCACTCAGTCAAAAGTGAAGTGATACATTTTGGGAAGCTAAATCAGGCCAGGTTATACATTGTGAATGGCAGGGCCCTGGGAAGTCTTGCTGACCAGAAAGACCTTGTGTACTTACTCAAAAGTGGCAACATAGACATAATGACATAAAGGATGTATGATAGGAGACAATGAACAATCAGACAATTAATACAAAAGTCAGGACATCATGCTCCAGTTTTACGAAACATTGCTTAGACAGCATTGTGTGCAGTTCTGGTTGCTCTGCTAAAGGAAGGATGAGATTAAGCTGAAGAGGGAATGGACACTGTTCTTTCTAAGTTGTGCCAGTGTGTAGCCGCACAGTAACTGAAATGCTCTCATGCACGTAGCCTTTGTTCAGTGCAGTTGGAGTGCGTATTCTTTATAAAATATTAACATCATTTTGAAATTATGCTAATATAATTTTGAAATCTATCTTAATATCATTATGAAATACTCTATAATTGATTATGTGTTCATGAATATAATCAATAAATTTTCTAAATAATAAATGCACCACAACCTTTACTTTGAAACATTTTAGAGCTTCAATATGTTTACATTGTCAGTGTTTCAAGTTACAACACTGCTACAAAGTGTAACAATAAACACAGAATGGAAGTTGGTAGCTCATTGTTAATAAATTGCCAACCCGTCTACAAATAAAAATCAGTTAAGTCTTGTGCGGTTTTCAGGTCATGTAAAAATTTCCTGCTCAAAGCAATGGTTGGTCTGCACAGCCATAAAAAAAGAGGGAACACTGGGTGCAGAAACAATTCACAAAGCTGTTGCCTGCACTGGAGGACTTAAGAAATAGGGAGAGTTTTGAAAGGCTGTGGCTCTTTTCCTTGGAACAAAAGGAAAATTGGAGTAAGGGGAATTATGAGGCTATCAGGCAGCAAATTGGAGGCTTAAATTGGAAACAGATGTTCTCAGAGAAAATTACAGAAGAAATGTGACGAATGTTCAGGGGATATTTGTGTGGAGTTCTGCATAGGCACGTTCCAATGAGACAGGGAAGTTATGGTAGGGTACAGGAACTGTGGTTTACAAAGGCTGTAATAAATCTAGTCAAGAAGAAAAGAAAAGCTTACAAAAGGTTCAGAGATCTAGGTAATGTTAGAGATCTAAAAGATTATAAGGCTACTAGGAAGGAGTTTAAGAAGGAAATTAGGAGAGCTAGAAGGGGCCATGAGAAGGCCTTGGTGGGCAGAATAAAAGAAAACCTCAAGGCATTCTACAAGTATGTGAAGAGCAAGAGGATAAGACGTGAAAGAATAGGACCTATCAAATGTGACAGTGGGAAAGTGTGTATGGAACCGGAGGAAATAGCAGAGGTACTTAATGAATACTTTACTTCAGTATTCACTATGGAAAAAGATCTTAGTGATTGTAGTGATGACTTATAGCAGACTGAAAAGCTTGAGCATGTAGATATTAAGAAAGAGGATGTGCTGGAACTTTTGGAAAGCATCAAGTTGGATAAGTCGCCGGGACCGGACGAAATGTACCCCAGGCTACTATGGGAGATAAGGGAGGAGATTTCTGAGCTTCTGGCGATGATCTTTGCATCATCAATGAGGACGGGAGTGGTTCCCGAGGATTGAAGGGTTGCGGAAGTTGTTCCTTTATTCAAGAAAGGGAGTAGAGATAGCCCAGGAAATTATAAACCAATGAGTTCTTACCTCAGTGGTTGGTAAGTTGATGGAGAAGATCCTGAGAGGCAGGATTTATGAACATTTGGAGAGGTATAATATGATTAGGAATAGTCAGCATGGCTTTGTCAAGGGCAGGTTGTGCCTTATGAGCCTGATTGAACTTTTTGAGGATGTGACTAAACATATTGATGAAGGAAGAGCAGTAGATGTAGTGTATATGGATTTCAGCAAAGCATTTGATAAGGTACCCCATGCAAGGCTTATTGAGAAAGTAAGGAGGCATGGGATCCAAGGGGACATTGCTTTGTGGATCCAGAATTGGCTTGCCCACAGAAGGCAAAGAGTGGTTGTAGATGGGTCATATTCTGCATGGAGGTTGGTCACCAGTGGAGTGCCTCAGGGATCTGTTCTGGGACCCTTACTCTTCGTGATTTTTATAAATGACCTGGATGAGGAAGTGGAGAGATGGGTTAGTAAGTTTGCTGATGATACAAAAGTTGGAGGTGTTGTGGATAGTGTGGAGGGCTGTCAGAGGTTACAGTGGGACATTGATAGGATGCAAAACTGGGCTGACAAGTGGCTGATGGAGTTCAACCCAGATATGTGTGAAGTGGTTCATTTTGGTAGGTCAAATATGATGGCAGAATATAGTATTAATGTTAAGACTCTTGGCAGTGTGGAGGATCAGAGGGATCTTGGGGTCCGAGTCCATAGGATGCTCAAAGCAGCTGCCCAGGTTGACTCTGTGGTTAAGAAGGCGTATAGTGTATTGGCCTTCATCAATCATGGAATTGAATTTAGGAGCTGAGAGGTAATGTTGCAGCTATATAGGACCCTGGTTAGACCCCACTTGGAGTACTGTGCTCAGTTCTGGTCACCTCACTACAGGAAGGATGTGGAAGCCATAGAAAGGGTGCAGAGGAGATTTACAAGGATGTTGCCTGGATTGAGGAGCATGCCTCATGAGAATAGGTTGAAAGAACTTGGCCTTTTCTCCTTGGAGCGACAGAGGATGAGAGGTGACCTGATAGAGGTGTACAAGATGATGACAGGCATTGATCGTGTGGATAGTCAGAGGCTTTTTCCCAGGGCTGAAATGGCTGCAACAAGAGGATACAGATTTAAGGTGCTGGGGAGTAGATACAGAGGAGATGTTAGGGGTAAGTTTTTTATTCAGAGAGTGGTGAGTGCCTGGAATGGGCTGCTGGCAATGGTGGTGGAGGCGGATACGATAGGGTCTTTTAAGAGGCTTTTAGATAGGTACATGGAGCTTAGTAAAATGGAGGGCTATAGGTAAGCCTAGTAATTTCTAAGGTAGGGACGTGTTCGGCACATCTTTGTGGGCCGAAGAGTCTGTATTGTGCTGTAGGTTTTCTATGTTTCTAAAAGCAGCTGAAGGATGACCCTATCAAGGCTTTCCAGGGCAAGGGAGTCTAAAACTAGACAGCAAAGGGAATCTAAGGGATACTTTTTTCACATAAAGAGTATTTGGTATCTGGAATGAGCTGCCAAAGGCATGAACAGAACAACATTTAAGAGACATCTGGACAGCTACTTAAATGGGTAAGGCTTAGAGAGATGTGGCATTAATACAGTCAAGTGGATGTGGTGTGTTGAAGTGCCCATTTCTACTTGGTTGTACACAACACATGGTTAAATACACTTACACTTCATAAGCTTACCAGTGTATCTGACACATCCATGCCTGGTGTCAATACAGGTCTTCTCAGAGAAACCCATACACTATTCACACTAGATTACTGTCTCTCTACTTCTTCAACAAACAACTTCTGAACTTGACAATAATGTAGTGTCTGTAGGCCATTTTGTGTTGCCTTGTACATCAGCACTGTAGAAGCATAGCCAGGTAAATGTTCTTGAAGGTAGTATGACAGTGGTCAAGTGTGTTGGCTCCTCCAGTTCCACAGGTGATAGGTTGGTGGTAGTTGTTCACAGACTCTTTCAAGCTGGCCTGGTTGAAATCTTTCGTAATGATAGGAACGGCATCAGGGTGTGCAATAGTGGGCTGCAGGATGGTGTCCAAAATTGTAGCTGTAAGCCATGTTTCCATAAAACAGAGTACATAGCCATTCTTGATTTCCCTCTAGTACAGCAATCTTGCTCTGAGGTTTTCAATTTTATTTTCCAGAGACTGTACATTCGCCAGCGGGATGGTCATGAATGGAAGTCTAAGGCTTCTGCATTTCAATTGTTCCTGTAGACAGCTTTGGCGTTCTCACTCCCGTTTTCTTAAAGGAGAACTGCACTTGCAACCCAGGTCTGCCATTTGAGGTTCATCGATTTTGGGTATCAATAGATTTTTTAAATGTCTTAAAACGATGCTGCTTACTTAGTTACCTATGGCTGTGTCCAGAGATTTCAACTGTGGTTGTCCTAATTTCATGATTTCTATCTAAGCAACAAGCAAAGAATCACCACTTAATTGTGCCATCGTACACTGGGACCAAAATCAGTTGGAGTCAACTTAGAATCATTAATATGTTTTCTAAGTTTAATTTAATATGTTTAATCACATTAATACTGATTAATATGTTTCTCATCAGTGGTGATGGGAGATTCCATAATTAGAGGAATAGAGGTGAGATTTTATGGACGCGATAGACACACTTGGATGGTATGTTGCCTCCCAGGTGCCACTGTCAAGGGTCTGTGGCAAAGGGGGAGGGAGAGCAGTCAGAAATCTTTGTACATATTGGCACCAATGACATAGGTAGGAAAGGTGAGGAGTTCTTGAAGAGAAATTTTAGGGAACAAGGAAGAAAGCTGAAAGGCAGGACTTCCAGGGTTGTAATCTCTGGAATGATGCCTGTGACACGCACCAGCGAGCTTAAGGATAGGATGATTTGGCAGATGAATGTGTGGCTGAGGAATTGGTGCAGGGGCAGGGGTTCAGTTTTCTAGATTATTGGGATCTCTTCTGGGGAACGTATGACCTGTTCAAATGGATGGGTTACACCTAAATCTGGCAGGGGCTGGGGGACCAATATCCATGCAGGCAGGTTTGATAGAACTGATCGGGAGGGCTTAAGCTAATCTGGCAGGTGGATGGGAACCAAAGTGATAGAGCTGAGGATAGGGTAGTTGGTTTACAAACAGAGGCATGTGTAGTGAGATTGATAGCAAGGAGACTGGTGATAGGGCAAAATTGCCATCAACAGGATGAGTTGCAATGTAAAAGGGTGCCAAAATCAGAAAGGGTGATGATTACTGAACTGAAATGCATTATATTTGAATGCATGCAGAAGACAGAATAAGGTAGATGAACTTATAGCACAGATCCAGATGGGCATGTATGATGTGGGCATCGCTGAATCATGGCTGAAAGAAGATTATAGCTGGTAGCTTAATATCCAAGGTTACACATTGTATCAGAAGGACAGGCAGGAAGGCAGAAGGGATGGAGTGGCTCTGTTGGTGAAAAATGAAATCAAATCATTAAAAAGAGGCATAAAGGATTAGAAGGTGTAGAATCATTTTGGGTAGAGTTAAGAAACTGCAAGGGTAAAAAAGAGCATGATGGGAGTTATATACAGACTTCCAAATAGTAGCAAAGATGTGGTCTACAAATTATAACAGGAGATAGAAAATGCAAATCAAAAGGGCAATGTTACGCAGCCATGGGGAATTTTGATATGCAGGTAGATTCAAAAAATTAGGTTGGTGCTGGATCCCAAGAGGGGGAATTTGTAGAATGGATATAAGATAGCTTTTTAGAGCAGCTCATGGTTGATCCCTCTAGAGGTCAGCTATTCTGGATGGGGCAATGTGCAATGAACTGGAATTGATTAGAGAGCTTAAGGTAAAGGAACCCTGAGGAGATGGTAATCAAAATATGATAGAATTCACCCTGAAATTTGAGAAGAAGAAGGTAAAGATTGATAAATCCCCAGGGCCGGATATGATACACCCCAAGTTGTTGTGGGAATTGAGAGAAGAGATCGCTGGAGCATTAGCTATGATTTTTGAATCCTCTTTGGCTACAAGGGAAGTGCCAGTGGACTGGAGAATGGCAAATGTAGTTCCCTTGTTTAGAAAAGGAAATCGGGAGAAACCTGGGAACTATAGACCGTTGAGTCTTATGTCAGTGGTCTGCAAACTACTGGAAATGATCCTTAAGGATCTACGAGCATTTGGAGAAGTACAGTCTACTCATGGATAGTCAACATGGCTTTGTGAAGGGAAGATCGTGCCGCAGGAGCCTAATTGGATTTTTTGAAGAGGTAACAAAAGAAATTGATGAGGGTAGGGCAGTGGATGTGGTCTACATGGACTTTAGCAAGGTCCCTCACGAGAGACTCATCCAGAAAGTCATGAGGCATGGGATAAGTGGAACTTTGGCTGTTTGGTTAAAAAATAGGCTTAAAGGAAGAAAGCAGAGGGTAGTTGTGGAAGGAAAGTATATAGACAGGCTGCAGAGTTGGGCA
The DNA here is from genome assembly GCF_048418815.1 of Hemitrygon akajei. NCBI lineage: Eukaryota > Metazoa > Chordata > Chondrichthyes > Myliobatiformes > Dasyatidae > Hemitrygon > Hemitrygon akajei. Next base: position 62,600,783 of record NC_133136.1, read on the forward strand.
GAAAAATGGCAGATGGAGATCAAACTGGATAAGTGTGAGGTGATTCATTTTGGAGGACTAACCAGATGACTGAGTACAGGATTAATGGTCAGTAAGAGTGTGGATGAACACAGGGACCTTGGGGTTCAAATTCATGCATCCCTCAAGTTCACTACACAGGTTGATAGGGTAGTTAAGAAGGCCTATGGGATGCTAGGCTTCATTAACAGGGGGATTGAGTTCAAGAGCAGAGAGATCATGTTGCAACTCTACAAATCTCTGGTGAGACCGCACTTAGAGTATTGTGTTCAAATCTGGACACCCCATTATAGGAAGGATGTGGAAGCTATGGAGAGGGTGCAGAGGAGATTTATCAGGATGTTGCCTGGTTTGGAGGACAAGTCATATGAAGCAAGGTTAACAGAGCTGGGACTTTTCTCTTTGGAGTGTAGAAGAATGAGAGGGGACGATAGAGGTCTACAAGATTATGAGAGGCATAGATAGGGTGGATAGTCAGTACCTGTTTCCCAGGGCACCAATAGCAAACACAAGAGGGCATATGTACAAAATTAAGGGAGGGAAGTTTAAGGGAGACATCAGGGGTAAGTTTTTTACACAGGGGGTTGTGGGTGCCTGGAATGACGTGCCAGGGATGGTGGTGGAGGCTAAAACATTAGGGGTATTTAAGAGCCTCTTGAACAGGCACATGGATGAAAGAAAAATAGAGGGTTATGGGGTAGTGTGGGTTTATTACTTTTTTTTTTAAGGATTATATGGGTCAGCACAACATGGAGGGCTGAAGGCCCTGTACTGTGCTGTAATGTTCTATGGTTCTATGGTTCTATGGTAAAATCAAATGTAACAGTATTAAAGTGGAGTATAGGGAATTACAGAGGCAGGAGAGAGGAGCTGGCCAGAATTGATTGGAAAAGAACACTGACAGGGACGATGGCAGAGCAATGGCTGAGTTTCTGGGAGCAATTCGGAAGGCGCAGGATAGAGACATCCTAAAGAAGAAAAGTCATTCTAGAGGATGGATGATGCAACCATGGCTGACAAGAGAAGCCAAAGAGAGGGCATATAATAGAGCAAAATTTAGTGGAATGAGAAGCTTTTAAAAACCAACAGGAGGCAGCATAAAGAAGGAAATGATGGAATATGATGGTAAGCTAGCCATTAATAGTAAAGAGGATACCAAAAGGTTCTTCAGATATATAAAGTGTAAAAGGGAGATGAAAGTAAATATTGGACCACTGGAAGATGATATTGGAGAGGTAATAATGCAGGGACAGGGAAATGGCAGACAAACTGAATGTATTTTGTATCAATCTTCACTGTGGAAGACACAAGCAAGATGGTGGAAGTTCGAGAGTGTCAGGGGTCAGACGTGTGAAGTTGTCATTCTAGAGTGAAGGTGCTTGGGAACCTGAAAGGTCTGAAGGTAGGTAAGTCAACTGGATCAGATGGTATACATCCCAGGGTTCTGAAAGAGATGGCTGAAGAGATTGACAGGCATTAGTAATGATCTTTTAAGAATCAATGGTTTCCAGCAAGGTAGGAATGGAAAATTGCAAATGTAGCTCCATGCTTCAAGAAGGAAATTATAGGCCAGTTAAACAGATCTCTCAGTGGTTGTGAAGATGTTGGAGCTGATTGTTAAGTATGTGGTTTTGGGGTACTTAGAGGCACATGGTGTTGGCGCATGGCCTAGCATCAGACTAGTAACCTGAAGGTCACTGGTTCGAGCCTCAGCTGAGGCAGCGGGTTTGTGTCCTTGAGCAAGGCACTTAACAACACATTGCTCTGCGACGTCACCGGTGCCAAGCTGCATGGGTCCTAGTGCCCTTCCCTTGGACAACATCGGTGGCGTGGAGAGGGGAAGTCCTGCAGCTTGGGCAACTGCCGGTCTCCCATACAACCCTGCCCAGGCCTGCGCCCTGGAAACTCCAGGCGCAAATCCATGGTCTCTCGAGACCGACGGATGCCACCACCAGAGGCACATGATAAAACAGGCCCGAAGACAGCATGGTTTCTTTAAGAGCAAATTTTGCCTGAACTGTTGGAATTCTTTGAAGAAATAACAAGCACGATAGAAAAAGGGATGTCAGCAGATGCCGTGTACTTGGATTTTCAGAAGGCCCTTGACAAAGTGCAAGGCTGCATAACAAGTGAAGAGCCCATAGTATTACAGAAAAGGTACTGACATGGATAGAGCTTTGACTGGTTGGCAGGCGGCAAAGCGTGGGACTAAAGGGAGCCTTTTCTAATTGGTTGCCAGTGACTAGTGGTGTTCTAAAGGGTCTGTGTTGGGACTGCTTCTTTTTAAGTTATATGTCAATGATTTGGATGATGGAATTGATGGCTTTGTGGCCAAGTTTGTGGATGATACAAAGATAGGTGGAGGGGCAGGTAGTGTTGAGGAAGCAGAGAGGCTACAGAACTTAGACAGATTAGGTGAATGGGCAAAGAAGTGGCAGATGGAATATAGTGTTGGGAAGTGTATGGTCATGCACTTTGGTAGAAGAAATAAAAAATGGTAGACTATTTTCTAAATGGAGATACAATTATAAAATCTGAGTTGCTAAGGGACTTGGAAGACCTCATGCAGGATTTACTAAAGGTTAATTTGCAGATTGCAGGTGGTGAGGAATGTAAATGGAATGTTAGCATTCATTTTGAAGGGACTAGAATATAAAAACAAGGAAGTAATGTTGACACTTTATAAAGCACTGGTAAGACCTCACTTGGACTATTGTGAGCAGTTTTGCGTCAGTTATTTAAGAAAGGATGTGCTGGCATTGGAGAAGGTTCAAAAGTGGTTCACGAAAATGATTCCAGGCTTGTCATATAAGGAGCACTTGATGGCTCTGGGCCTGTACTCATTGGAATTCAGACGAATGAGGGGTTGACCTAATTGAAAACTTTCAAATATTGAAAGTGGATGTGGAGAGAATGTTTCCAATGTGGATGTAGCGGAGTCTAAGACCAGGGGACACAGCTTCAGAATAGCAGGTCATCCTGTTAGAACGGAGATGAGGAGGAATTTATTTAGCCAGATAGATCTGAATCTGTGGAATGTGTTGCCACAGAAGGCTGTGGAGACCAAGTCATTGGGTATACTTAAGACAGAGGTTGATAAGATTCTTGATAGTCAGGGCATAAAGGGATACAGGGAGAAGGCAGGAGATTGAGGCTGAGAGGGCAATGGATTAGCCATGACGAAATGGCGGAGCAGATTCAATGGGCCAAATGGACTAATTCTGCTTCTATATCTTATAGTCTTATGATGTTATGAGACAGAATTCATAAATATTGAGAAACATTCAGTTGAGGATAATGATACGGGTGTAATACAAATGTAGGATACTACAGATGCAGAAGGCCTGAAATAGAAGCAGAATTTGAGGGTAGACTCTCAGGATCTCTGTAGACATAAACAGAATTAATATCTTAGGTGAGATGCCATCTGCAATGCCACATGGATGCTACCTAACCTGCTGGAATTTACAGAATTTTCTGCATTGTTATTATTTATTATATACTTGAAAAGAGCTTGGAAAATGTAATGAGTTTTTAGAAACTTGTATTTATATGTAGAGGGATTGCCATTGTTAAAGTGGGTGTGAAAGAAGTGAATGAGGTGAATCACAAGTGGTTTATTTAATTTGAGAAAATAATCTATGCCTATCCACAAAAGTAAATTAAGTAACTGAGATGAAATTTTAATTGATGATCAATAAAAGTTTGGATAAATGGGTATTGCTTAGACTGGAAAAGGTCAACTGACCTTGGATAACTAGATGATTTGCTCTTGAACATAGAGAAAACAATTTCAAAATGTTTAAATGATAGAAAAGTTTGTCTGTGGAAGATTTCAGAAAGATACTGACATCATTTCTATCATGTCTATGGTTAATCTAATTTCTCATAGAAAAGTTACCAAATTTGCTGTTCAAGTTCCTGAATTTCAAGAGAACTGAAGTTGAAAAGGTAACAGAAAACTTAAATAGGATGAAGTAGAGATTAACTCAGAGATGCTTATTCTGTAAATACAAATGCCAGATGAAATCTATTTAAAATAAATTCATTGCAAAAGAAATTAATTCATATTCCTGCAGGTACAGAAGGGAAAAAAGAACAAAGGGTTTCTGATCAAAATGCAAGGACACATTAGAGCTAGGTGGTACTTCTACAGGTTTGAAGATAAAATCTCTCAGGAGACTTGTGATAGACATCATACTCAAGTTAAGGCAACAAAACTGTTTCCAGGAATGGCTGAAAATCCTTAATCCTGGACCTCAAGAGATCTTAAATCAGATTGAGCGAGTGGCTCAGATAAACTTCACACAACTATGCTAACGGAAATGGGTACTATTCTCATTGAGCTCCTTATGTGCACCTTTAATAGCTGCTGGAGTCTGATTCAAGAGAAGCACTCATCTCAAAAGCACTCATCTTGAGATGCATTCATCTCAAAAACAAGTCCGAATGTGGCAATTGTAGACAATAAACTTAAAATTAGTTATAAGTTGCTGCAAAGGAAATATGGGGATACACCATACAACTCCACTGTGGAGAAGATGCAATTAAAGACATGTAAAATTAACTTCTGAGGATGATCAACTCGGATAGATTCTTCAGAACCAGAATCAGAATCGGGTTTAATATCACCGGCATATGCTGCAAAATATGTGGATTCTTCATGGTGTTTAATCAATAAACAGTCACACAATAGTTAATTACTTAAAATAAAGCCCTCTGAGGGCAGATCTTGGATCAGACAGCAAAAAGGTTTCATTAATGGCAGGACCTCTGGATGAGACCAAGTTTAAGGTGAAGCATATTTTGGATGCTTCATAAAAATTGGACGGCCCAGAGCAGAATGGGACACAAGCAGCTCTGCTCAGTGTGCAGACAGAGCTTGCTGATGGTCAATTCAGAAACGGAAAGCAAATTAAGAAAGCCTAGAGTCATCTTTCATCATACATTAAGTAATATGGAAGTTCTGAAAATGATTGAGTATAGGGTCACCTGTTCAATATTTAATTCTACACCTTTATTTCAGTATTCTCAGGGACCTGAGACTTCTGGCAAATACATATTTGGGGGAAGTGGATTAAATATTTAAAGTGAAAAGTGATTAATTAATTAGTATTTGAATCAGATAAATTATGGAGAATCTGCATATGCTTTACACTGACATTCTAGATATATATTTAAAGAAAGTTGAGCTACAACGGAGAGATATTACGTTTCATTACCTCTTGTATGCAGTAATGTCAGCCATGTCAAAGCAAATTATTTGCTATGCAAATTTATTTTTAATTGCTCTGTCAAAGACCCAATTCAGAAATGTTGAACTGAATGTCCTCTGTCAATGTTGCAAATGTGTGTCTTTCTCTGAAAAGGTGAAGACAAAGAGAATGGTAAAGAATAAGTCACACAAGAGCGAGAGACAGGCACAAATTTCTATGATTTCACCCAGGTAATGACAGCCTCAGTGTTTCCTGCTTTCTCTCTTCCACTGACCAGCTTATGAACTTTCCTCTTGGAGGAGTGGGGTAGTATTTAGTGGAATCAATGAAGATATGCAAAATCTAATTCAAAAGTGATAATATATAAAGGTGGGCAAAAAGAGAGAGCAGCAGAGAGGATGAGCTGATGTAGAAGCCTGTATATTCATTTAAGAGATAAAGGATACATGAGAAACTACCTACTACATGATTCAAATTTATTTATCACATGTACATCGAAACACACAGTGAAATGTGTCATTTGCGTTAACACCTACACACCCAGGGATGTGCTGGGGACAGCCGACAAGTGTTGCCGCACATTCCAGTGCTAACATAGGATGTCCCCAATACTCTACAAAACAAGAACCAAAAGAACAGCAAAACAAGCCCTGTTCCTCCCTCCCACCCACACGCATACACATTCCCCCAACCCCAGGAAAGGCCGTCTTCGACCTCCAACCTCCAGTGCCTGGTGCAGTGAGTGAAGTGTGTGAAGCTGTTGGAAGTTGTGACTTTGGGATCTGCTGTCCTTTTTTTCTGTCTTTTCCCACATACAGGTTTCCACGAGAAATACTCTGCCCAATGGGACTGTCTCCTCTACATAAAACAAAACCCTAGCCACGGGACATTGCAGTACAATGGACAGAATCCTACAGATAAATTTCTGATGTTTTCAGATGGCAGTAACTCTCCTTCCTTGACATCTCTTTCAAAAGACCTCACTGGTCAGCTTACCTTTATATGTCTACACCTACCTTATTATGTGGCTCAGTGTTATACTTTGATTGGTAACACTGGGCTATTTAATTGTGGATTATTTCCACCTTAAGGGCATCCCCACGACACCGTGTTTCAATGGACTAGCGGAGGAGGTAATTGGAAACCGCGAAAGCACATGCAAACTCATACACACTAAGGTAATGAGTTTCTAACACCAGAGGTGTACACAAACGGTCAGCTGAACGACTCATATCAGTATATAAACCAACTGTCTACAGATAAATAAGGAAAACCAAAAATAGCACCTTGCAAATGTAATGTGGACCTCCGTCAGACAATGTGGTATTGACGCTGTCCTAAGGTTATTATTGAGCTCAGGGTTACGGAGTGACCCGAATAAGTTACTCAATGCGCGAAGTCAAAGCCTGGGGATATTATTACGAGTTCAAAATCACTTCCGTAATCAGCAAGTGCCAAAGGTTCATCAACTATAGCCCAGAACTGGAACTGGAATTTTGTTCTATTGTACCTTTAGAGTTAATGTGGCGTTTTTTTTTGTGAATGGGAAACGCTTTATAATGGCAGCGGTCTATGGTTTCTATTCAAAGTACGGGACAAGAACATTGTCTAGCGTGCAACGAGCAAGGAAAGGGCATGTTATTTTCTTATATAGAGGGTTTTCAGCTGGTTACATTTAGCCTCACAGGCCAAGGATGCAATAATGTCAAATGCTCATATATTTTGTACAAGACGAGTTTGCCCTGTCACGGAGAACCCCGCTGGCTTTAAGACTTTCCGATCTGTTTACCGATCCTCGGGCGTTTCATTCTTCACTTTAAAGGTGTTTGGATTCAACGACAGCTACGACTGGTTGGAGACATTTTCCCAATAGTGTTCAGATATTCACTCGGGGCTATGAAATTGAAATGTTATCAGCTATGGGCAGGTTACACAAACACACATAGTATTGTGGGGCTCTTATTAATAAGAAACAGAGTTTAACATTCACAATCTAATCATGATTTTAAATGTTTATTAAGAATGAGTATATATTCTTAATCACAACGGAATCGTCTATCAATAACCTCATGAATCATTTTCTAAATTCATATTCCCATGTACCCATGTCTGTGCTAATTGCTGAAATTAGAAAGCTCGACCCTGCAGTTGAAAGTCAAGGTTAGCCCCTAAAGTAGAGAATGTACGACCCCACAGTGAACTTCCGATTTATTTAAATATTGGACATCATATTAAATGGAAGAAGTCGGCATTATGAACAACTTAAACTAGTCGCCGGAAGAAGGGAAGCGAAAGTTGCCGCTTAGATAAATAATATGTATTTTGTCACAGTAAATCAGGAGATACAATTGGTGTATTTACGATTAAAATATAGGAATTAAATATACAATGCAAAAATATTAATAGTGCTATATGTTAATTAACATCACGTTAAATTTCGTATCGGGTTTTGTTTTACAAGCGTGTTCAGATGGAACGTTTACTTAATACTTTTACGCATTACATTTCGTTTGCCATACCAAAAAAAAGAGCGAAAAATTGCATTGTCATAATTTGTTTACATATCCATTTAATCTACGCCTAAGGTTTACATTAAACGCCGCGCTATGAATTAAAAGTGACTATCATTTTCTTCATCGTAGGCGGAACTCATTGTGTATGTTGACACTAATCAGTTAATTCCACTGAACCTCTGGATAAACAATAGCTGGTTGTTGAACAGTAATGGATGTGGCCAGCTCTGTGGATGTCCTTGCTGTGTGTGTATCCATACAGCTCTATGGCAGCCAGGTTGCCTGAGGGGTTGTACATGCAAAACTCGGGACAGAAGCTGGCTAATGAGCCTGACCCAGACTCCCCCAACAGCACTTCAATTGATGCTTAATAACGATTTGACAGGTGATGTGAATAATACTAATAATAACGTCAATTACTAATACAAAGGCAATTTGACAGCTTTAGCAGTAGAAAGAGGCCCCGTGATCATATCTTCCTATCCATCTATCTGTTGGCCTTCTGCGAGTCTAACCCCACAATAATAAATTTGATTGTCATAATTCGACTAAAAGTAAAACGGTGTACGCTAAGTATCGTGTTGATTTGAAACTCTCAAAAATAACTTCTAAAATTTGTTGGACTGTAGGATATGGGTATGTGCGTTCCGCGTAATGATATTCCACTAAAATACGGGAGAGATTGCATCTTTTCCCTGCACTCGGTTGGAACGAAACCAGCAGTTATCTTTGAAATCTTTACCTTCTGAAAGCCTACGCAAAGTCATACATTCCGAGCCATGCACTGTGCTGCATGGAAAACTCCTTGTCCGAGTTAGATGGGCGGGCATTTCCCTTATGGTAGTTAATAATACTGGTTTTACTTACTAATGCAATGCTACAAATATTCATTCGCGCCTTCCTGCAGTTCTGACTCTGACAGGAAGCCCTTCTTTGACGGATTTGCCATGTTTCCGGGCTTTGAAGCCTGTGTGTCAGTACTGTGCCGTGTCACAGTTTATACGCTTTAAATTGAAAGGCACGGCCATTTGAACCTTAATGTCTTTATCTTAGTGATAAAGGGATGTAGCATCCAACTCCGATTCAATTCTAAAGCATTGAAAATCATGTCAGAGCACAGGGATGGTAAAACGGTGGGTGAATAGATGAAATGTTGACAACGGATTCCGTTGAAAATTAAATTCCATCATATTTGTACAGTTTCTTATGAATCAGGCTGGTGTTTAGTACTGAGAGATTTAATGATCGCAGATTTTTATCTCTCCGTCTAAGGTCGATAGCAATTTTTTTCTGTTAATGCTCACTAAAAGCTCAGGGTAATTTAGTAATTGATTCGAAGCACAGCGACTCTCCAATGCCCGGCCTGCATTTGGGGTAATAACTTTGCTAATTTTATCTATCAGAATGAGATTACCATGCTAATTCATGGGCACCACTTGTCTTCAGGTCACGGGGGCTACTGGGATGCAAATCGTCTGATTAAACACAATCTCTTCGACGAGGACAAGATGGAAAACAAGAAAACTAAAATCACTGGTGTGATAAATATCCAGGAAATTCCTTCACAAAATGACTTCAGATACCTCAGTATACATCAGCAATCTGCATAACATGACCATCTTATTCGAAATGTTCTGTTGATTGCTACGTTAACATATTTGTCATATATCAATGTTGAAGAATTGACAAGTGATAAGTTAATGCTTTAAATCATGTTTTCTAAAAGGGAGACCATTGCTTTAAAGCATCCTGATTAAAGGTTGTTGCTCTCTGAATAGAATGTTATTTCCTCTAGCAATGCATTGATCCCGTTACCATTGTGTACCTGTTCTAATAGTATGTGTGATCTGTACTAGTGAGTGCCACCTTGGGCTCAGTTGCAAAATAAAAACGCTATACAGCCACGTCTCATGCTGATCGTTGAAATGTAAAAATCATTCATAAAGATGACAAACGAAAAGAGAAATGGCATGATGAAGGGTTGGTGGGTGTGGACTGCCGATGTGCCGTGTTGATTTTACAGGTTTAGGGACCGTTTCATGGCAGCCGGCACAAGGCCTCTCACTAATTGAATTTCGTTTTTCCTCCTTTGTCATGGGCAGATGTCACTTTACATCTGTGCCTCTGTTCAAACGTTCTGCTTTCTTAAGCTCAGCAGATGTTCTTTCTTATAGTCACTTTGAAACTAGCGGAGAGCCGATACACAATGTTAAAAAGAATCTTTGCAAATAGTACAGTTCTCTTCAAAAACATAATCCGCAAAATTAGCAGAAATAAATTGGCAGTACAGGTATTTCTGAAGTGCATTAGTACAATAACTTAAGTGTCTATTCATCATTTTAAAATGTTGTCAAAATGAGACATACACGCGACACCGGTAAAAATAAACTTGCAAGAACTATTTTGTCAAACATCGGCTACAATTTATTTCCAATATGCGCGCGCGCGAGAGCGTGTCTGTGTTTAAACTAAAGATAATAATATTAACCATTTTCACCAGAATTATGCCTCCGGTTCATGACAATGGTATTTATTTTTGGCTGTATGATCAGCTTCTACGTTTAAGGAGTAAATATTAGTCAAGCTTCTTTAATTGAAGAATATTTTCATACAATTCTCACCGGAGTTGCAATATTTTAGTTGGTCCCACATTGTCGAGTTTAGCCTCGGGTGAGACATCTTGTTAAAGTGAGACGTTATGCTAGCTTTGACAAGACGTGTTCAGTCAATACATAACACGAATACAATAGCATTTGGTGACGAGTTGTTTTGTTTCGTTGCCTTTCAACATTCCAATCTCTTTCAAAAAAGTAAGAGCAGGGGAGAAGAGAGAAATCATTCTCCCCTCTACAATGCGCGCCTGGAATGGAAAGAACAATTTCTGGACTCCACTCTCCATTTCTTTAAAGCTTTACAAATACCTAAACTCACTGGTTCATATATTCACCCTCAGACCTACAGATATATTTTCTGAAAAATTCGCTATCTTATATATTTACCTCCGTCATTTTGTGTTTTTTTAAATTATGGAAAGTTATGTGTTGTGTCTTAAACAGCGAAATGGAAATTAATTGACACGAGCTTTTTGAAATGATTTTTTGTGTGTATTTATGGAAGATGCGATTCACATCTGGCAAGCAGAGATGGCTTTTGTTTCCTTGGAATTGCAGACAATATTCATGGCCTGGCTCCTATTTGCGCCTCTAATTGTATTGGTCCCGACTTAAAATTCGAAACGGGTGCTCCTGTCTTCATTTCTATTAAATTATATTTGGGACGGTCTCCTTTTTTCTCCTCTTCCCTCTTCCCAGACGCGTGGTGGATTGCTTCTGGAGCAGTTGGTCTATAGCTTTAATAATTGAATTAGCCATTTGGTACAACTTTTTAGCCCGAGCTGGGTCGCCAGAAGCTCGCGTGGAGAGCGCAAGATTAACCAAACAAGGGGCGCTGATTGTCAGTCCCAGCCATTTATCTCACAACTAAATAAACCGGCTGACAAAAGATTTTTTTCCATTAGAAGCAAAACAAACTTACAAAAACTAGAAAGAAAAGCAGGATGGGGAAAAAAAACCCGCCTCCAATTGTGCTGTGGGGTATTCTGCATTTTCTCTCGCTTCGCTTTCATGTTTTATTTGATGTGACTCCTTGGCGTGTCCATAAACGTACAAAACGAAAAACAATTTTAATGTGCCGATTACAGCGCCAAAACCCAACGATTTTATGAGAAAGTACAATTAACTTCAGTCCTTGAAGTTATAAATGCGAGTAAAGGCCACATCATTTCAGGGGGTTGGGGATTACGAATTTGATGATATATTGTAAGATCTGTATTGCTACATTCAAAACAATACACGCACTTGTCTGTTACTAGACAGAGTTGAGCTAATATGCTGATCGGCCGTTTACTTTTTAAAATGTTGAACGGGGGTGACTGAAATTTTGGCCTTTGTAAAGATCCTTTCACGTTACACCGAGGATTCAATCCAAAATCCCCAGTACTTGAACCTACCACGCTTATACACCTGGGAAAGCTAGCTATGGAGAGCGACTCCTCTAAATTTGTATGGATGCGGTTCTGAGCTATACCTGTACTGATCTGTAAAATATTGCCATTTCCCGTGGCGCGGTTGTCATCTGCCTTACCTACATATTTAAATTACCTCAAACAATTCATAGAAGCTAGAAAAGTAAAAGCTTACTCTTTGATAGGGTTCTATTTATTGTGAGTTGTAGCGTCTGAAAAATACAGAGGAATTTGTTTCCTTTAACTGGATTCTTTCAACATTTGTTGCCGTTGTTTATTGTTACTTCACCGAATGGAGGGGAACGGCATTCATATTCATGAAAGCCCGAATAAATAAAGATAAATTCTTGTAATAATACTCAGATTCACATTCGTCTTTGCAGCTCTTTAGGTTTACGACTGAACAGAGTTGGAAGACAGATGCTTCCCTCGCCTTTGTCGTCTGGCTGGAGACGGATGATGAGAAAGCAATTTAGTGCAATGTGCAATTTGTTTTCCAGTGTCACTGCTAACTTTGTTTTCATTTCTCCGGTAAACAAAACAAAACAATGCGTACAAAGCACAAAAGAAAATCCTTCGTTATCAAAACCACAACTCAACACGTCCGTCATCAATATTGTGTTCCTCCACATCTTTCACAATTATGCTTCTTTCATTTTGAAAAGGGGTGAAGCTTTATATTCTGAACCACGATCACATCTGTAGAAATTGTTTTGCGGTATATAAATGATCTATAATTATTTTTTAAAATCTTGTCATAATTATTTGTCTCTCTCCTATTAACTAGAACAAGCGAATAAACATAACTGCATACTATATATTTTTATATTCAATGGATTGATAATTACATTTCTAAAATGCATATTTAGTTATCCGATTTCTTGTCGGTATCTTTGTGATTCTCAGTTGCAATCCGATGCTTTACTGATATAAATAAATGTGTTTTATCGCATATTCTATACATCTTAATGATTTACAGTTTCTGTTGATATTTAGCAGATAAATTCTTAACTGTAGTCAAAAGATTCTTAAAATTATTTAAAATCGTATCAAATGTTGTCTACTGGGATTTCTTGTTAAATGCACATTTCAGAGTCGAAGCATTGATTAGGAAATAAACATTCTTTTGTTCTATGGATTAAATCATTTTTGTTTCATAGATTTAATTGCATTTCTGTTAACTTTTTAAATTGTCTGAGAGCATATTTGAAGAAAATGTCCACAAATCGAGCTGGTGCTGCATTTCCCTACGTACCAACTGCATATGTCTGCGTAGACGACAAGACATGATAACTGAATAATACTGTCAAAATATTATGTTAAACTTCATATGTTAATGCACTCTTCAAATTTTGCATTTCCGGTACTGCGAACCGAGAAGACATTCCCGCTATTAATTCCACAGACAGCAATGCCAGAACGAAAATAACATTGGCTTACATTTATTTTGTAATATTTCAAAAATTCAGAATGCACCATTTAATAAAAAAGATAAAATGCTCGCATTAGAATAAGATTTTCAAACCGGTTACCCTTGAACGCACAATAATGTTCATCGTCTTTCCTGTAAATTTCCCAGCCAGGTGTGTATAGAAAAACAAATCTTTTCTTTCTAAACTAGCTCAGATTTTGCACGTCCAGCGAATGTCCACCCGTGATAACATTTCACGCACAACAGGGGGGAGTCTTGTTGTTAAATTGAGCGTGTAACATTATTACAAAAAGGCGGACCATGACACCCGGCTTCCTCCCCGAAAACAGAAAATATCTCAATTTGTGCTCGAGCTATGATCGCTTAAAAAGCTTAAAAGCGCAGGGAAATTGGATCAGGGAGAATCGTCACCCAACTTTCATTATTTAAAAGTAGTCTGATTGAATTAAGGGCAGGGATATGGTTAGAGGGATGATGGAGGGGACTTTGTGCGTAATGGTGTGGTATTAAATTCTAATTAGAGATGCAGGAATCAATGATAGGGAGGTTGGGCAGCTCAGTCCCCCTGTGCCAGCCCAATAGACTGATGAGTTATTGTCATGTAAAAGCGAAGGCAATAAGACCACCGCTTTGCTATTGTCCAAGTGGAAACAGCCAAGTTTATTATGAGGACTATATGCTCTAGAGACCTGAGGCAAGGCAGCTCATAGGAGGCATTTTGATAAAACTAAGCTCTCCTCTTAGAAAGAAGCCCAGTTGTAAAGCAGGCTCTGTGCAGTGCACATCTACCTACCAAAGGCACCTTCTCTATCTTCCTCTTTTTTCTTTCTATTTTTGGACAGCTAGCCAGAGCCTTTTCAATGTATAAAATGGAATATTCTTACCTCAATTCTTCTGCCTACGAGTCGTGTATGGCTGGTATGGACACCTCAAGCCTTGCTTCAGCTTATGCTGACTTCAGCTCCTGCAGCCAGGCGAGTGGATTCCAATATAATCCTATAAGGACCACATTCGGGGCCACCTCGGGATGTCCATCCCTGACTCCAGGATCCTGCAGCCTTGGAACTCTTAGGGACCATCAGAGCAGTCCATACGCAGCAGGTAAGGAACTCTCGCAATCCTTTCCAAAGAGCACCCCTTCTCCCTGCAACAAACATGTATATAGGAAGGTTGATTACATTTGAAAATTGAAATGTGTTTAGTATTTACCAAACGAAATTTGCTTACACAAATGAAAGAATTTATCACGTTAGAAGCGATTGCAGGCAATGGGTAATTCAGTTACAGGGTTACACTATACTAGTCACACCCGAACCGCCAACAAAATTATCTTAAGCTGCCAAAATGATAGGCATAATTTATTTACTTTGCGATGATACGTAAAGCTTTGAAAATCTGTCCTGGTGTAATTAAATAACCAAAGACTAAAGCTCATTACCAGAATGTCTTTAAAGCAGAGTGGCTTGGACTTAATGCTACGATCATTTTAAGATATTAGGTAAACTTTAAGGGAACAACATTTAAGAATGACAATTTAGAAACAATTTTACGCAAAACTTGTTATTAAAACAGATTAAAACAAAATAATCAATTGATAGTAATATCTGATTTTATTTCGAATTGCACATTTTTTCCTACATTTTGAGGGAGCTATTTTGAATAATTTATTGATCATTTATTTTTACATTACTTTACTTGCACTGATTATATCTTGAATCAAGGTCGTGTATTGTTATTATGTGGACTTTTTTAACATCTAGTTTCAATTACATGACATCCAGGGCTGAACTGAATATTGTCTCTATATGCACCTGTTTTGCAATTATATACATTTCTGAATTAAGATTTTCAGGAATGCCCCTGTACTTATTTCTTGACTTTTTTCCTTGGCTCTCCCTCCCCAGTACCATACAAACTGTTCACGGATCACGGCGGCTTGAATGAGAAGAGGAAGCAGAGGCGGATACGGACCACTTTCACCAGCGCCCAGCTGAAAGAATTAGAGCGAGTGTTTGCGGAGACCCACTACCCGGACATTTACACGCGGGAAGAGCTGGCGCTAAAGATTGACCTCACCGAGGCCAGAGTGCAGGTATTACTCAAACACAACAATGTTTACACTAACGGTGGCAAAGTGATCACTTCGCCAATCAGATTGTCATGCTATCAGTAAATCTGAGGATACATCTAATTGCACAATTTAAACTCATCCTTCGTGGCATTATTGAACAGCGATTCGGTAAACTCTTGACCTGTTTATATTAGAATGAAAATCGAATAACCACATTGCCATTGTTATTTGCATTCTTGTTATACAAGTTACTAAAGCATGGAATGGAAATCACTTTTGAGATAAATTTTAATGGCATAGTAAAATATAAATAGAGGTCAAACGTCACGGCATAAATAAATAAACGGGGCAATATAGAATTATTTTGGTTATTGCGCAGTTCATAAAGAATTTAAACCAGAAGCGCATTACATACAGAACAAACAAAAAGGCAAGGACCCGCTGTGGCCAAGTCAAAGAAGAAATTAGATCCCAAAAGGATTGAAATAGATCCCACTTCGTCGCCTAATTCTTCAGAGAAATTAGTGCCTGAAATACTTGTATTTTCTATTCATCCCTTCCGCGTTCACCCAAATTTTCCCCGTTATTTAAGTATTTAAAAGCCTCTAATTTGGAGTTTGATCGGATCTGTTTCTTGATTCTCCTGTTTCACCACGCACCTAACTTTCTCATTCCCTCCTCCTCAGGTTTGGTTTCAGAACCGACGGGCTAAGTTCCGCAAACAGGAGAGAGCGGCAGCGGCGGCGGCGGCTGCAGCCAAGAATAGTGGCTCGGCCAAGAAATCCGACCTGCGCTCAGAGGACGACAACAAGGACTCGAAGCCTGCCGATCCCGACAGCACGGGTCCGGGCAGCTGCGTGCCGACTTCAGGCAACAGCAGCGGCGCGTCCGGCAACGGAGGAGGTGGAGGACTTGGAGGAGGGGGTGGCGGAGGAGGAGGGGGCGTAGGGGGTGGTGACTCCGCCAAGACGGCGGCAGCAGCGGCTGCGGCAGCAGCAGCCGCCGCTGCCGCTGCAGGAGTAGCCGGCACCGGCTGGGCGACGGGTCCGGGCGGGGTGAGCGCAGTGCCCGACTCAATAGGAGGTCCTTTCGCCAGCGTACTGTCCTCGCTGCAGAGACCCAACGGAACCAAAGCCACTTTAGTAAAGAGCAGCATGTTCTGAACTTGCCCCTACCCGCACCACCACTGGGATTAAAATATGTAAAAAATGCAAAACGAGAAAAAATCTTTTTGTGTGTCTTTCTACAGCCGTGTTCTGTGACTAAACTGTAAAAGTGTTATTCTCAGTATTAATTGTCTACTCTAGTTGATCTTTAAAAAAAAGACTTTTCTCCCCGTAGTCCATATGGAGTGTGTTTATGGAGAATACAAAATAAAACAGATCATCCCGGGTTGAGTTATTTTGTTTAGGTAAAGGTTAGTTCATATAATAATAACAATAACGGTATATATTTTTGTTAAATGCATGTTGTCGTTTATTATTTTTCATCTGTCCCATCGAAATTATCGTGAGCATAATCCTCATAAATTATGTTTAGGAGTTCAAAATTATTTATACGTGGTATAATGGATGCTTATATTTAAATAAGGGAAATATTTCTACGTGTGCATATAGTTTTCCAAAAGTGTACCATTAACTTGATTGTTGATAATAAAATGCAAAGCAAAGGTTGAAATATGCTTCTGTTTTTTTGTTACTATTTTTGTGGCGATAACATGTGGCAGTTGAGAGAGAAAGTATAAAAAACAGGGTAACTGTATCTTCAACTTCAGGCTACAGGAGAATATCAATGTGATTTTTAAACAAATATTGTTTGGCTACTTAGAGTGAACATCATTCTAATATACAGTATATAACAACCGTTTCGTCTTGTGTGAAGAAGCTCAGACAGGTTTTTAAATGGAGTGGTTGGAAATACGATATTTATATACAGATTGTAATTGTAATAGTTTTCATTTCTAAAATGTCATGTGCGTTGGAGATTCCGGAGACTACGCAAGCGAAGCTGTGAAATAATAATAAAAATTCAAAGAGGCCTGTTGATTATTGCTACAGTTTCACTTTGTGTTCTCTACATATTCCAAACTTTAGCTGTCAATCATATGATAAACTATTCATTGAAAACGAATATTTTGGCAAAATATAGAAAGCAAGGCAGCTATTTAATTAAAACCGTTCTTTCGCCCGCTACTTTTTTTTTATTTTCAAGAAAAACTTAGACTTAAGATTTAAGCATTTATTCATGAACAGATGGCAGCAAGAAAGTAAGGAAGCAATCACATTTCCAAAATGAAAAAGTGAAAAAAGTCGAAGTTTCCGTTCTGATTTCAAGAAGTAGAATGCGACACAACAGCTTTAATAGAACCGATCTAAATTATTTGCGGATTGATAGCATGTAAGGGGAGGAAGTAAAGAAGAAAATCGTATTATATACAACCAATTTCTAAAACATTGCATATTGCAAATCGTTTCTTGGCTATAAAGTACATCTGAATTACGATTAATGCTGTAATCTAGAAAGTAGCGGTTGGTGTACCTCTCTATTGATGTCCCTAGGCAGCACCGAAATTCCCCATCAAATTACCTGTTTGCATTTCGATGTAGATTTGGGGTAAACGTAGAAGAGCTATAATCTATTTCCAGCTTAACAATAAGACCCAAACAAGAAGCAATAATCGTTGTTCTATTGGCTTTTCCAAGATAACTAATAAAAATATATAATACGTAACATTTTGGTTATTTTACCACTAAATTAAACACCATGTACGAGAGTAAATTAAATTAAGTGCAAAGTAATTGAGAGTGAATGAAATTAAATGCAAAGTATTTATTTTTTCATTTATTCACTGAATATTGGTGCATAATATACATCGATTGGCATTAAATAATCAAATTATATTGGCGTTGCCTGAAAAGCAAATAGTATCTTCAAATCTAATTAAAAGCCAAACATACAGGGATAAATCCCGCCAAAACGGGTCACGATCTTTAGAAGATAGACTTAGGAAAGTACATTTATCCATAAGCTTAGTGGATATTTATTGGTATATTGTAAATGGATACTATTTGGTTAGTCTGTAATGAACCGAACAAGTGTTTTTGCACAAACGATCGGTTCTTGTTGGAAACAAAAAAGACACGAGCCGGTACAGTTTGCTGCTAATCACAACTAATTTATATTGAAGATAGCTCGACTGTTTATAGATTCAATCTCACAACGAACGACAAGACGGAAAGAGGGACGACAGATACCCCATCCGGAAGAATCACGTGTAGTAGGCTTAGTGGCATGTAGCTGGTACCTGACGTGTATAGCAAAGGAATTCTTGGGCTTTCTTGCTTCTGAATTTTTTTTCAAAAAAGGAACATGCAGCCGATTAATCAGCAACAGTCATTAAACGTAGAAAGAATAATGGTTACAACAATTCACACTTTCTCATCGTTAAAAGTGTTTCCGAACTTTGGAGATAGCCCATATAGCTTTTGTTATTAAGGAGCTTTGATCAGTACGCAGAAAGGAACACGGCAATAAGCCGTGTTCAAATTAACGTTACAGTATTTATTCACTATTTCCATTTGTTTCATCGAAGGTCATATTATATTTTTAAACTAGGCATATTCGTGCCGTATTTCAACGTCTTTTATTTCGAAACCCTTATCTGAAGACCTCTGTCAATGAAGGTCAATGAGGTCACTGCGATAACTGAATCTTTCGATGTTGTCATGTGGAAATCAACGGCATCCCATCATACAACATCCAAAGGTGGCTGCAATTTCTTCATCCTCACCAATGGTTGTAATCATCGCTTATAATTTCAGCCGATATTTCCGAAATAATCACGTAATACCTTCCAAAAACTTTAAAATATTTATACCAGTCCCTGATATCCCTGCACATTGCTGTGATCAAGAGATCCGAAATGAATACAATTCTCCCAGTTCTCGACTTTCCGATAAAGATTCCCGTATCATTGGCAGTTATCCCTTAATACCCATTGGGGCCCCGATCACAAGAACGGAGGGGCAATGGGGCATATCAGACGAAGGTGATGCCTTCGAAGATAGCTCATCTTTAACAGTCAGTCCAATCAAATCGACTGAGTGTCAATTCCTGCTAGCCTAACATAATTTGAGTTAGTTACATTAAATATGGATACAGTCCCAAGCCATGGCGACCAGAGATTATTAACAAATTGTTTCAAATCAAGCAAAATTGAGCAGTTCCTGAAGTACTAAGAAACGTGTTGAATAAAACAAACTGATTTCGATTAATGAGTTTCTGTCCCAAGTATGAGTGCCAGAGTGACGCAAAGTTTCTCATTTCTCTGTCTCACGGTGGCTTCCATCCGGGAGATAGTTTAACAGAATTTGGAATCTCAGCTGGATCATCTCGGAGTTGAGCACTTGTATTCGTCTTACAATTGGCTGTGGTGTTTGATATGGTTTAATACCGTTTACTTAGTTCATCTCTTACTCAGTTCTGTTTTCTTCGACCTAGAACGTCGACTGATTTACTTTTTCCACAGATGCTGACGAATTTCTTCAGCATTTCTGTTTGTTTCGGATTCAATCATCGGCATCTTGCTTTCCACATCTATTAGACCGACTGGCCGGTAATCCATGATATTTTAGTACAGTATCAATACTCGCACCTTATCACCACCGTCCCCCACTTACCACCTCAAGACGCAACCCAGTCTGCTTTTCTAATTGATAAGGCCAATCACTACGAGTTACTTTTCACTCTATTCCCACACTAGCTAGCTATTTGTGATATCGGCGATTGCCAGTTTACAATTCGAGTACCAGTCCTTCATTTCCCTAAACAGAGTTCTAACATTTGCCTTGAAGGTTGTAATTTCAAACTGAGTGGAGTCTGCTTTCTGGAGGTCTCCGACCGCGGAGCAGAACTCGGTACAGAGTTTTGCTGCAGTATCTGTCGCCCCCTGCAGTGCCCAGGGAGGATTCTGAACAGCCTCTGCAAGATATAGGTGCAGTGGATCTTTGTTAACAGTCTTAGATATTGTTATTTCACGCGATTAATCATCTGAAAATGCAATAAAAGTTTTCGTAATGATTTTTGACAAACACACGGGGAAATAATGAGACACTCCTCACAGACTGTTCGTTTAAATCAATCAGTTCTGGAACTAGGTTGACTATGCAGACATTATCTGTGTTTCCACATATATGTAGACTAGCAAAGTAGATTCCCATTAATGGTCTGCTACATGTTGTAATTGTATGCTCTCTACCGCTTCTGGTTAAAGGGTTAACCATGTGCTGCGTAACTGTTATGCTTGATAACGTCTTCAGAAAAAAAGTGCATATTATTCTTAAACTTCAATAATTTAGCACCCCTGGGATTTTGATAGTATTGGATTAGCAGATTTTGGACGCTACCCTTACTAATAACCACCAGATATTTTTATTTCATCTTTTACATGTTACACAGTGGTTTAATAAATTTTCCATTGAGCTTGGTGAGATTAGAGGGAGTAGAAAGAATACCAGCACTCTTGGAACGCGGCTCTGAATACAAACGTATCAATGTTCCTAACCCCTTATGTCCTGGGCCCTAACCCTGGCCCCACACATACTCCAGACTCCCAGCTCTGATCCCCCCACTTAAGGAGTCACAGAGACTTAGAGTTATAGAGCACAGAAAAAGATGGCCCAGTTGCCTACCTGAGCAAGTCTCATTTGCCATGTTTGGCCCATATGCCCCTAAATCATTCCTATCAAATGTCTTTCAAGTGGTGTACTTGTACCCTCTCTACCACTTCTGACAGTGCATTCTTTCTGACCCCTGGATCATGTCCTGAACTAATAAATGAGCCAGCTGCCGGAACACCAGGATTTTTGAACAATTGATGCTGGATTATCAGAGTTTTACACTTCCAAGGAGTGTGAAACATCTGTTCAAGTGCCCCAAGTATTAGAATCTATTTGAGTAATATCCAAAAAATAACAATGAGAAAGGAAAAGGAAGACCCATGACAAGACCTCCGCTTCTTATTTGTGAGTCATTAATATGATTAAAATATTTGCTAAAATGGAGGCTGCCCATCTTTTTTTAATTTTAGTACTTGTTAAGACTTTTTCATGCAATTGGCTGTTCAACCAACTTGATAACATCTGGATAGCAGAACACTTTGAGAAATCACTTTGGATGCAAATATCAGCAGCAAAGGGGAACTTGCTCCGGTGAGGTTATTATGTTTGTAGACACAAGAGATTTCAGATGTTCAAATCTGGAGCAGTAAGCAAACCGCTGGAGTAACTCAGCATGCCGAGCAGCATTTGTGGGGCGAGAGGAATTCTCGATGCTTTGGCTGAAACCATGCACCAGGACTCCTGTTGTTATGTTTCCCCAGACAACTTTTTTGTAACATCAAGAATCAGAAAAGTTGCTTTTCCACTTAAAGCAAAATTTGGGCTGTTGCAATTCTGGGGAGAACTGAGTGAATAAAGTGAGATATGAGTTCGTAGTATCATTATACCAAAATATCTAGACTGTTGGATTAGGGCTCAGAGGGTTGCTTTTATTGTGTTCTTCCTTGTAGTTTAGAGGATGGTTGAGAGGATTAAGGATGAGAACAATCCCAGGGGAGACAGGAAGTCCGAGTGTACACATTCACCAGGAGGTTAAACATTTCTCCTTATTTCCTAATCAGTTCCTTAGTTCTTACCTCACTACACAATTTGAGAGAAATCTGAGAATGAAGTTAATAGCCAGGGTTATGCTCTTCTCTACTCTTTAAGTGAAGCTAAACCGTACTGTTGAGCTGTGCATACACTATTAATTTGACAATTCACCATACTCTATAGGCACCCACTGATCCAGTCTATAGGCTCCAGTTGATTCAGTCTATAGGCAACTATTGATTCTGGCTACAGGGCCCCAATAAGCAAACAATTGTACATCTACACATGTAGTAAGAGGAGAATCAAAGCCATGGTCAAATAAGTGGAGAAACCTACTACAGAAAAAGTGAATTTCCATTTTTTACATGCGAACAGCTGTCTGAGGGTTTGAGTTCTTATCTAAGCTAACTATTCTGACTGGATGACCCGTGAAGAAATCAGAACAAAATATATGAGAACAAAATTCTGCAGCAAAAAGGGCAGCACAGGATGGAGTAAAATAAGTGAAAGGAATACATGAAACAATTTCAGCAACCAAGGTCATGAGAACAAACTTGAACTCTTTATCATATCCAAGCAGACAGGATATTTGAGAAATTCAGGCCTCAGTGTTGTAATGAAGCAGAATGATCCTAGTTGGAGAATGATGGGAAATTGAACAATGATATAGTACTAGTCAGACACTGCTGGGCCCAACCACATGAATCTTCATTGACCACAGCAGATATAACCCCTAGGACACATGAAAGTGGAAACAATGAGCAGTAGTTTCACAGTGGCATTGGAATCCACAGTTTAGATCATAAGCCCGACAAGCATTAGAAAGCTGGATAACATGTCAGAAACCAAATCTGGGAGAAGTGAAAAAGCTACCACAATTAAGTACTCTAGCCACATCTGGACTATTTTTGAGTCTACAAGTGGACTACACGAGACTACCAAAATGCCCAGGATACTGGCAATACCAAAAAGGTGGGTGGAGACTATCCAGCAAGAAAGAACACTGCTTTCCTAGATTGGCATTCACTGATAATGGGCCAGACTTCTCTGGAGACCTATGTCAGGAGCTATGCCAACTGATGAAGACTGTGTAGTCATTCCGCTGTCAACACCATTGAGGGTGATCAGACCAAGTGCAACAAATTAATGGATTCATGAAACAAAAACTGACTAAGTATCACAAGGAGCAAATACCATGGCCTATGGCCCTCCCTGTGGTCTAAGTAAATGCAACGTCAGAGCAACCCCATACCAAAAAAAAGACTAAGCCAATTTGAGACAGTGTCAGGATGACCTATATCATTTCGTAGAGTTATCGATGTCAGAGAGGTTGTTACACTCTTTATGGCAGACAGCCTAGTTCACTATTGTGTGAAACTCACCCCAGCTATTCAGTCAGACGCTCAACAGGATTCTGCCACCTGAAGTGACCTAGTAGAAGAAGAACACACTTTGGTTCCTGGAGAGTGGGTCTTGATCAGGAAAATACATAAGGAGCCATTAGGTGTTTAGTGGAAAGAACCTTATCAGGTATTTTTGAGTATTAACATAGGAACAAAGACCCAAAGAAAAAGTAAGTAGATACAGGCTAGCAAATGAAAGCAGGCTAAGATGTCACCAAGAAGTGAAGATGGAGATATTTGTATTGATTTAAAATGTTTGTACTTAGAATCAAAGGGTATTGTTCCATTAGGGTGCAAATTGCAGTGCTTTTCCTTGTAGTTCTAGCTTTCTTTACATTTACTTATATGTTTATTAATTGCCTGTTTGTCTGTAGACATTTATTAACTTGTAGTATATTTGGGTCTGTAGTTCCTTAATCTACAAAGTTGACTCAGACAGTACCTGTTCATAGGTTTCTTTATCGAAACCAATTTAGAACAGTTTGTAATATAAAGGAAGAGCAAGCAGTCAAGGTCTTTGTTAGCTCTTTTCACTTGCCTTACTTGCTATAAGAAACTGACCCTGTCTGACCTGTATTATGATGAACATCTAATAAAATAGCAGTAGTCTCTCTTGACTCCCAAAGAACCTGCTGAATGACATCATCTCCAGATCTAACAGGGCACTTATCTGAAGCTGGCACAAATATGACCACTCCAGTGCCGGTATTTCATTACATTACCCATGCAAAGCTCATACTGTGTAGAGGGCACATAAAAATACCAGTCTGGAGCAAGACGTCAATATTCTGCTGGTATAGGACTTGGCTTCAAAAACATGATGGAGACTACTTGTTTTATCAAAAATCAGTTGATGAGCTCTAGTTATGAGAAAGATAGGGAAAAAACCTCAGGTATTTGAGTCATGAACAGAAGAAAATGAGATAAACCATGCTGAGGCTTAAAGATCTTGGGCAGAAAAGGCATTTTGGTGCATAAATTAGGTTAACTCCAGCTGGAAGGGACTGAATATAAAGCAAGGACAAGAACAATGCTAGGCTGCACTGATTCACACAATTAGACTTTTGACTTGATAGGTAATGAATCTTATTTCCATTTGGAAACTATTGCCTTGACCTCATAGCTCTTGAGAAATGTTTTTGTTTGGGTTCTTGAAGGACCAAAAGTTCAACTGCACCATCTTTCTGGACAGAAAACATCTTTACAGATCCAGTCTTGTTTCTACTTTAATTTTTAACCCAGCTTATTCTTAGCTAACAACACGCACAAAGTGCTGGTGGAACGCAGCAGGCCAGGCAGCATCTATAAGGAGAAGCACTGTTGATGTTTCGGGCCGAGACCCTTCATCAGGACTAACTGAAGAGAAAGATACTAAGAAGGACATTCTTAGCTACATCACTCCGAGAAATATTAACCTAATGTGTAACTGTCTCACCCACAAGGAAGGATTGAGATCCGTTCACAAATCTAAGAAACCACTGCCACTTATCAAGATCAAAACTATTCATAATTTTAAGAGCCCATATTAATAAGGTGCTCAACCTTCTCCTATCAAGAGAGTAAAGAATCAGTCTGCGCCTCCTTTCCTTGCATCGCAGTATCATTTGTGTCAACACTTCCAAGCTGGAATTGCACACCACATTCAGGTGTGACCTAGATAAGGTTGGATGCATGTTTAGCACGACTTCTCCAGAAAGTTCAGTACTTAACCTGATCCAATTACATCTCCATCAAACCCAAACATATTCACAGTTAAAACTGATGAACTTAGTAATTTTAAACATCCTATCATTTTGCCTCTCCAGTTGTTCTAATTTCAATCTACCTATTTCCATAGCCCAATTTATTGCCTTTTTCTATACCATCTCTAGAGGACTCAAATAAAATTTTAAATCCCAAGTGGCAAATATTTGCAGTAGTTCCTGGCTTCATTTGAATTCTACCAGCTGAAAGCTACCTCCTCTACAGTTCAAAGAATCATAAGATTATGTTAACTCTGGCTGACTTTATATTGATTATTACTCGCAGGGTGTGAGTAGACAATGCAGTGGTTAAATTAAAAGACTATTAATTCAAAAGCCTTGACGTCAATCTAGAAACTAGAGCACAAATCCTATTATGGCAACCATGGAATGTAAATTCAGGTTAACAAACTGGAGTTTGGATAAACAGGAAAATTAACCTTACTAGCGATGACCATAAAACTATTGGCTTGTTGAACAAGTTCACCTGTTTCACTAATGACCTTCATAGAAGGAAAGCTGTCATCCATAGACTGTCCAGAGTCTATATGATTCCAGACCTATTTAATTTATTGACTCATGGATAGCCTCTGCAATGACTAATAAGACATTCTATTGTCACTATCAATTCTGAAGGGGAATTCTGAATGGACATAAATGCTAATTTTTTTCAGTGATGCATCCAGAGGGATTGTATTGTCCCATGATCTATGACATTTGAAGGAATTGAGGAGCCATGTAGTAAATGCCCGAATTGGTGGAGGTTCAAAACATGTTCCTGAATATTTAGTATAGAGCTTGGTGGAGTTTGCCTCAACACACACAAGATGCTGGAGGAACTCAGCAGGCCAGGTAGCATCTATGGAAACATGTACAGTCAAAACTCTTCGAGTCCATTAATGCTGCCTGGCCAGCTGAGTTCCTCCAGCATTTTGTGCATGTTTCTCGGATTTCCAGCATTAGCAGATTTCCTCTAATTTAGAAGTTTGCATCATAGGGCTTTGCTGGATGCCCGTCAGGACCTAAAGACAAAAATTACTCAGCAGATCAGGCAACATCTGTGGAGAAAAGAACAAAGAATATGTTTCAGATCAATGAGCCTTTATCATATATGGGAAAGTTTTGAAAATGGGCTTGTTTTATGTCTCACACAGAGAAGGGGAATGTCTGCTGGGCCCACTAAAGTATTTGTAGTTGCCTCATTATTAGCAAAAACACCAAACAGCCCTCCCCATTTTGTCACTACTCTTCATCCAGGGCAGCTTCTCATAGAGTATCTTACCCACTTTCTTATCGTAAACACCAGTTTCACCAATACTGACCCAATATATATATATATATATAACCCAATCATCACTGCACCTCCTCATACCATGCTCCAAAATGCCAGTTCAGTAGATAATGCACCTCCTAATATTCATGAGTTCATTGGTGATGATAGCCATCATCAGCATTATATGTGATAATAACTTTTACCAAATGAGTTCACCCCACCTAACTATACCTTTTTAGATCATCACAGTGTAGGGATGGTTTTCAATAATTCTTCTCATCTTGGTCTGGCCTCTTCTTACTGCTGCTTTTATTTCCCTTTATTATTTCACATTATTTGGTCCTCTTGCCTCTCATTTGAAATCCTCCGTCTGTGCAAACCATCCAATCATCAGCACTGTATCCAAAACAAAATATCTTCATGACTTGCCTTCCTCAGGCTCTGCAATGAGTACTTCAGTGATTTCAACCAGCTGCTCATGTCGGCGTTTCCATCCTGCTGTTCTCTGCATCAACCAAACCAAATCCTTATCACTTCATGTGGCTCGTTGCTCTGACAGTCTCAAACTGAAAGGACTATTCTTGATCATTTCTCTATAACACCATTAATAAAATCCAACTCCCTTCTTCTAACCCTTTTTCCCTTCTCACATCTGCACATTCAAAATTTCAATCATCTGATTTTTGGCTCTTAGAATATTTCTGCAGTGACTAATCTGCTTAACTAAACTCCTCCCTCTATTGGTTCTGAAGTTCCTCAGTAAAACCATTACCCTTTCTGCTATGGCCTCACCCCAGCTCTGAGGAATACAAGATATGGATTTGAATGGCTTTAGTCAGAACCAGTTCAGTCAACATCTGCCTTTTCTCTCATTTGCCAAACAATCCAAAACTCCAGAGTACTGATACTCTTCCATCGTCATACTTAAAAATAAATATGTTAGTGCTGATGACTAGTCTCAGTGGAAATGTGAACTCTTTATTCCTGTCCATTGTTGCTGCCTGACTTGCCAGGTTCCTGCAGCACTTATGTGTGTTGCTTAATATTTCTAGCATTGGCCGAATCTGTGTGTTTAAAATGAGACAGATGGATGTTTTCTGAGAACTGGCATATACTTGATAAGCTGAATGACCTCTTTCTGTGTAACCAGAAAGTATATAAGTCCGTAAATAACATTAACCTAACCCTTACACACTTGCCTTAATCCTTCTGCAGCCTTTGACATTATTGACCACACCATTCTGCTCTGATGCTTCTTCACTGCTCTCCAGCTGGATTGGATGCTCTCTTAGTTCTACAGCTGTAGCTGGAGAATCACCAGCAAAGGCCTCACTTACGGCTTCTGTACCAGTGTTTTCTGCTTGTCCCACTCCTTCTCCTCCTCTCCACGTCACTCGTCTCAGCACATCATTCACAAATTCATCTTTAAATTCATGATTAATAAAAATGGCATTAATTAGTGTTGTGTATGTGGCCTGGCTACACAACAAAGCTGTTAATAAAAATACTGGAGACGGGAGCTAAGTTTCATGGTTCTTTACTGGCAAAATCCGAACTTTAACACACAGGTACAGATCAATATGTGCCTAATAACGCATTCAACGACGTGTTACTAAAACATAAAGTAAACATAGAAACATAGAAAATAGGTGCAGGAGTAGGCCAATCGGCCCTTCAAGCCTGCACCGCCATTCAGTATGATCATGGCTGATCATCCAACTCAGAACCCTGTACCTGCTTTCTCTCCATACCCCCTGATCCCTTTAGCCATAAGGGCCATATCTAACTTCCTCTTAAATATAGCCAATGAACCGGCCTCAACTGTTTCCTGTGGCAGAGAATTCCACAGATTCACCACTCTCTGTGTGAAGAAGTTTTTCCTCATCTCGGTCCTAAAAGGCTTCCCCTTTATCTTATCCCCTTTATCCCCTTAAACTGTGACCCCTCGTTCTGGACTTCCCCACCATTGGAAACAATCTTCCTGCATCTAGCCTGTCCAATCCCTTTAGAATTTTATACGTTTCAATAAGATCCCCCCTCAATCTTCTAAATTCCAGTGAGTATAAGCCTAGTCAATCCAGTCTTTCTTCATATGAAAGTCCTGCCATCCCAGGAATCAATCTGGCGAACCTTCTCTGTACTCCCTCTATGGCAAGAATGTCTTTCCTCAGATTAGGGGACCAAAACTGCACACAATACTCTCGGTGCGGTCTCACCAAGGCCTTGTACAACTGCAGTAGAACCTCCCTGCTCCTGTACTCAAATCCTTTTGCTATGAATGCCAACATACCATTTGCCTTTTTCACCGCCTGCTGTACCTGCACGCCCACCTTCAATGACTGGTGTACAATGACACCCAGGTCTCGTTGCATCTCCCCTTTTCCTAATCGGCCACCGAACAGATAATAATCTGTTTTCCTGTTCTTGCAACCAAAGTGGATAACCTCACATTTATCCACATTAAATTGCATCTGCCATGAATTTGCCCACTCACCTAACCTATCCAAGTCACCCTGCATCCTCTTAGCATCCTCCTCACAGCTAACACTGCCGCCTAGCTTCCTGTCATCCGCAAACTTGGAGATGCTGCATTTAATTCCCTTGTCTAAATCATTAATATATATTGTAAACAACTGGGGTCCCAGCACTGAGCCTTGCGGTACCCCACTAGTCACTGCCTGCCATTCTGAAAAGGTCCCGTTTACTCCCACTCTTTGCTTCCTGTCTGCCAACCAATTCTCTATCCACATCAATACCATACCCCCAATACCGTGTGCTTTAAGTTTGCACACTAATCTCCTGTGTGGGACCTTCCCAAAAGCCTTTTGAAAATCTAAATATACCACATCCACTGACTCTCCTCTATCCACTCTACTAGTTACATCTTCAAAAAATTCTATAAGATTCATCAGACATGATTTTCCTTTCACAAATCCATGCTGACTTTGTCCGATGATTTCACCTCTTTCCAAATGTGCTGTTATCACATCTTTGATAACCGACTCTAGCATTTTCCCCACCACCGATGTCAGACTAACCGGTCTATAATTCCCCGGTTTCTCTCTCCCTCCTTTTTTAAAAAGTGGGGTTACATTAGCCACCCTCCAATCCTCAGGAACTAATCCAGAATCTAAGGAGTTTTGAAAAATTATCACTAATGCATCCACTACTTCTTGGGCTACTTCCTTAAGCACTCTGGGATGCAGACCATCTGGCCCTGGGGATTTATCTGTCTTTAATCCCTTCAATTTACCTAATACCACTTT
Source organism: Hemitrygon akajei (assembly GCF_048418815.1). Taxonomy (NCBI): domain Eukaryota; kingdom Metazoa; phylum Chordata; class Chondrichthyes; order Myliobatiformes; family Dasyatidae; genus Hemitrygon; species Hemitrygon akajei. The sequence continues at coordinate 62,630,391 of NC_133136.1, forward strand.
CCTACTAACATGTATTTCCCTCAGTTCCTCCATCTCACTAGACCCTCGGTCCCTTACTATTTCCGGAAGATTATTTATGTCCTCCTTAGTGAAGACAGAACCAAAGTAGTTATTCAATTGGTCTGCCATGTCTTTGTTCCCTATGACTTTGTTCCCTTTGTTCCCTAGTAGTCCCTTATAATACTGTAGGCTATATGGTACACTCCTCCCCTTTTATTTTAATAGTGTATCAACTGTTTTTTTAAACTGCAGCACTATGCTAAACAAATATGTTTACCCTTAACATATAAACACCTACCATTTGTTTACTTAGTGTGGTGAACTACATATACCTGTCTGGACACGCCCCCTGCTGACTGCTCCTGTGGCCTCTCCCACTGACCGTGGCTCCTCCCACAGACCCCGGTATAAAGGCGATTGAGGCCTGAGCCCGGCCCTCAGTCTCCAGGATGTAGTATGGTGGTCAACTACTGCTTGTTCTTTCTTCCAGTCAATAAAAGCCGATATCTTACCTCACGTCTCAGAGAGTTATTGATGGTGCATCACTTAGTAACTTAATAATATCAAATTATAACAAAGTAATGTAATAATATCAAATTATAACAAGCCCTTTTTTTACTTTTGGTCTAAGATCCATTTATAACTCAAGTCTCTGGGGGGGGTCTTCTCTGCCTCTCTGGGTAACGTCTGTCAATAGCTTGTTTGTTTTAATACAGATTTCCTTATAGAAGTCATGAAAAGTTGACTTCTGAGCATAGGGAGTTAAGAAGATGTGCAGCTCCCACTTGGTAAGAGTTCTAGACAGCAGATTGCCTCCGTATAATGAAGACTCCTCTGTCCAGCTCTCCTAGATATATACGCACCTTTGTGCTATCACTTGACTTCCTTACCTATATCTCATTTGATCCAACTGAGCTAATTACACAGCCAATCTTCGTATTCTCCTTAGATTCCGAACAGATAGCCTATCCTTTATGATACCATCTCTTATCGTAATATGTTACGAACCCCGTAACTGGGTCACTTACCAGCAAAGATAGAGAGGTCCGTTGAAGTCTGATGATACTATTTTTAACAGTATTTATTGATAAAAATACAAAAAAATAATATCAATGTAAACATACAGATACTATACGTCGTCAATACTAAATCTAATAGTGCGGGTATAATAATAATCAATAAGAAATAGCTCTATCGTTGTCTAGGGGATAATGTATTGTCCGATGGAAATATAAAAGTCACTCAGTTCATTCAGGCTGCAGCCTTTGGTTGGAGTCAAGAGAGAAATTTTTAGAAACTTGCCAGCTTTTCCTTTTAATGATTCCAAACCTTCGAGAGTTTCGGTGGTGTGGCCTTTTCTTTAGCTAAGCCGTTCTTCCGTGGCGAGGCCCCAATCCCAGGCAAAGGGAAAGGATGCACGCGAGCCTCCCACCGGCTGTCGCTATCAAACGCTGTCACAGGATTTCTAGCGTCTCTCCTGGTGCATCTGAAGGGGTTATTCCCCAGACCCTCTTTTATCCTTACTCACGAGGTCTCAGATGTCAATCAGGTTGGGATGATGCAATCCCTCAACCAGCCCACTCTGGTCATCCCCTGAGGGGCTTCAATGAATAGTACAGTACTCAATACACAATTCCGTCTTCAAGAGACAATGGCCGTTATCAGTGGTTCCGTCTTGCTGAGGCCAGGACACATTCCAAGCCTGGTGTATTTTGGACATCTCTCTCTCTCATTTCCTGGGTCCCAGACCCGAATTAATAGCGATCTTGCGATTTTCAAAAAGGAGGGGGCTACTTTGTACCCTTCGGCCCCTCAGAGTTGTGGCACATTCGTAACACCCCCTTCCTTCAAAGCCTTTTTACCATCGGTAAAAATGAATTAATACAGAGTCTTACAGGATTTTAGAATCTAACACAATACAAAAGAGTTTTTTTTCACTACAGAGTAATACAGTTATACATTCCATTCAGCATCTAAACAGTTAACGATTACATTGTCACTTCCTTTAATATCTTAACATCTTGTACCTTAATAAAGTCTTGTAGCATCAGACTCCAATTTAATAACTACCTATTTTTATTCCTTTTCTTCAGCAAACAAAAACTAGAGTTGTGATCTTAGCTTACGTGTATACTACAAAAGTTCATGCAAATACTAATCTTTATGTTACTTTCAAACTGAACAGTCAAACTTCATGGGGGTTATCTTTATTATTCACATGCTTTGTCGAAATCCCTTCAGACCGGATCCTGTTAGTTAAAACGGCATCCCGTCAACCCTCGCCCCTTTTCCAGTTAACTCCCACGTGGTGAGCTTCTTTCATAGGAGTTATTTTATCAACAATGTGTTCCAAACTTAGACCATTTTCCGAATTTCCACACAATTCTTTAATTTTAAGCAAGTTGCTAGTTTTCTCTTCCGGACCCTTCAGGCTATTAGTTTTCAGTTTAAACTCTTTGTTCAAACAGCATTTCAAATTCTGCCTTTTCACACCACACTCTTGAATAACAATAGCATGAGGGGCACCTTTACATTCCACCTCAACCTGTAATTGATTCGCAGGCAACGTGTTACCAAGCCATTATCTCTGTAGCCTGGTGGCTGCTTCTGACATCAATCCAGACTCTAAATTTTCTTCATTCAATTTAGGAACTACACTTTTCCCTTTTCCTTCAATAATAATATTCACCTCGCCACCTTTTATCTCCTCACTAACTTTTAACACACCTTCGAGCACAAACAACTGGGAACTCTCTCTTCCCACTATTACCAAGATTAACCCTTTCTTCACTGAACCAAGTCCAACTGACCACAAGGACTGCATTCCTTTTCAACTGAATCAAATACCTCAGACTTTTTCTGAGCTCCATTACTAGGTTCAGTACCACATGCGTCCACATCTTGAACACACTCAAACGGGACATTTGCCTCTTCCAGGCTTTCAATACCCGTACCCTTTTCAAATTCTAAATTCCCCTGATCCTCCCAGTTACTCTCTGGGCAACTCCCTTCCGGAGTAAACTCAACCCCGCGGGCTGAAACAACCTCATCTGCCAACCCAGCAGACTTCTTCAAGGTAATGGCATCCTTTTCATCTAGGACTGCCCTCATTTCATTATCAGGAACACCTTTAGAATTTTCAACTTCTTCAAACAGTTCTGCCAAACCAGACAGATCATCCATGTCCAACCCTGGACCTTTTAACAGCCTTATCTGTTTCTTATCTTTACTTCGTGCCTCTATAAATTTCCTCCTGGCTAAGGGAAGGTCTACCTCCTCTCCCTTACTCTTTTTCACTTTGCTATTCTCTGTTTTACCACCCTCTAAACCCTCTTGGTACAGGGTCGGTAAAAACGTCTTGGCCAAATCGATACTGGCTGGATTTAAACTGGTCTCTTTCTCAGCTGCCTTCCTCGACATGCTGCGAGTGATCGCGCAAGCGGGATAGATCTTGGAATCTAGGGGCAGGACCTCAACACTTACAGGCTGGCTCGTCAGCTTCATTGCTGACCAAACCCTACCACTGGCTAAATTGTTACCAAGAAGGACGTCCACGTCAGTTCTCAGGAATTCTGATCGCACCCCTATTTCAACTGGTCCAGATACCAGATCACAATTTATAATGATCCTATGCAAGGGCACCACTTCTGACCCTTTTCCTATTCCTCTCAAAGCCACCTCTCCAGTCTTGCGACGAAAATCCAATACCTTACTGCTAATCAATGACAGCTCAGCTCCCGTGTCTCTCCAGTTCCGCACTGGAACTGGTGTGTCTCCCTTTCTCACAGACACGGTTCCTTTTGAAATACATTTCTCAGACCCTTCTTGTACTCCCTGTCTACCTGTGGCTCTCTCGTTGATTTACTGATCACCACAGCACATCCTATAGGGACTGCTGCTTCCCATTTTCCTGTCTCCTTCCTTGGAGCAAGGCACTTAGATGCAATATGTCCCACCTTTCCACAATTAAAACAGGTCAAGCCAGGACCTCTCCTGCCGTCTTGCCTCTCCTCCTCAATCTTACCACTAGCTCCCAGCAGGACCTCTGCCTCAGCCGGCGGGCTTTCTCAATTGTTCCCACGGTCTCTCTGGGAACTTTTATTTGAGGAAAACTTTGTCTTGTGGGTTAGGGCATATTCATCTGTGAACCTAGCAAATTCGGAGATGGACTTATTCGGCTTCTCATTCAAATACATCCGGATATCATCCGAAACACAACCTTTAAATTCCTCAATCAGAATTAACTCCCTGAGACGCCAAAAATCTTCGTCCACTATTTCTGCTGCACACCAACGATCCAAGAGCATACTCTTCTCATAGGCAAACTCAGTATACGTCTGATTCCACCCTTTCTTTAAATTTCTGAACTTTTGTCTATAGGCTTCAGGTACCAATTCATATGTCTGAAGAATGGCCTCCTTTACTTTCTCATAATTCTCCGACTCTTCCTCCTCCATGGACAACGCCGCATATGCCCGTTGTGCCTTCCCTTTTAACACACTTTGTAACAACACCACCCACTGCTCTTTGGGCCACTTCTGATTCACTGCCACCTTTTCAAAATGCAAGAAATAACTATCAACATCCGTTTCCTCGAACAGAGGTACTAACCTAAACTCCCGACTAACATTAAACCGCTCCTCTCGGTCTGACCCTTGAACTCTTCGCTCTTGCCTTAACTTCTCCATCTCCAAGTCATGTTGCCTCTGTTTCTCCACCTCCCTCTCCTTCTCGGCTCTTTCCTTTTCTTTCTCAGCTCTCTTCCTCTCTTTTTCAGCTGCTTCCAGCTGTTTTAACTGAATTTCATGCTCCCTTTGTTTCTCAGCTCTGTCCTGCTCTAACTCCTTTAGCTGGAGCGCATGCTCCCGCTGCTTTTCGGCTCTTTGCTGCTCTTTTTCCTTTTCAGCTGCTTCCAGCTGCTTTAACTTAATTTCATGTTCCAACCTTAATTTCTCCAACTCTAACTGAGCCGTCACACTAGCTGGTGCCTTTTCAGGGATATTTTCCAATACCTCAGCTGTAAACACATTCTTCACAATATAATACTGAGTTATTGCCCTTCGCACCTCCTGCTTTTTCATTGACAACCTCACCTCTGCGAGGTTTAGTCCTTTCGCAATATTTATCAATTCCGACTTTGTGGCCGCCTCTAGCGCCACCAGAGTCGGGTTTTCTCTAAATTCATCCATGTCCATCTTTGCTGGTTTCCCATCTGGCTACATGTGCAACCAGATCCAAGTTTGGACTTACAAGCCCGATTCACTGGCCCTCCAATTTGGTATCAAATCTCGAAACGAGGCCCCAAGTTGTTACGAACCCCGTAACTGGGTTACTTACCAGCAAAGATAAAGAGGTCCGTTGAAGTCTGATGGTACTATTTTTAACAGTATTTATTGGTAAAAATACAAAAAAATAATATCAATGTAAACATACAGATACTATACGTCGTCAATACTAAATCTAAAAGTGCGGGTATAATAATAATCAATAAGAAATAGCTCTATCGTTGTCTAGGGGATAATGTATTGTCCGATGGAAATATAAAAGTCACTCAGTTCATTCAGGCTGCAGCCTTTGGTTGGAGTCAAGAGAGAGATCTTTAGAAACTTGCCAGCTTTTCCTTTTAATGATTCTGAACCTTCGAGAGTTTCGTTGGTGTGGTCTCTTCTTTAGCTAAGCCGTTCTTCCGTGGCGAGGCCCCAATCCCAGGCAAAGGGAAAGGACGCACTCGAGCCCCCCACCGGCTGTCGCTATCAAACGCTGTCACGGGATTTCTAGCGTCTCTCCTGGTGCGTCTGAAGGGGTTGTTCCCCAGACCCTCTTTTATCCTTACTCACGGGGTCTCAGATGTCAATCAGGTTGGGATGATGCAATCCCTCAACCAGCCCACTCTGGTCATTCCCTGAGGGCTTCAATGAATAGTACAGAACTCAATACACAATTCCGTCTCCAAGAGACAATGGCCGTTATCAGTGGTTCCGTCTTGCTGAGGCCAGGACACATTCCAAGCCTGGTGTATTCAGGATGTCTCTCTCTCATTTCCTGGGTCCCAGACCTGAATTAATAGTGATCTTGCGATTCTCAAAAAGGAGGGGGCTACTTTGTACCCTTCGGCCCCTCAGAGTTGAGCACATTCATTACAAATATAACTTTCCATCTTCTATTCGTGCTTCATATCTTTGTGCTGGTGATTCAGCAGGAGTGCTGGGAAGATGCTCAGGAGAAGATGGAGATGCTGGTCTTTTCGGAGATTTAAGCTTATTGAGAGTTCGCAGGTCTTCCATTATCTGCTCATCTGTTAACATGTAATTTAACTGTGCAGGTGCAGGTTTTCGTCTTTTGTCTGTAATTGGACCAGGGTCTTTAGGTCTCCTCCTTAGTTTCCTAGTCATTATTGGCTTTACCTCCATAGAATCTCCTGCGAGTTCCATTGTTAGCCTCTCATTCTCAATCATCTTTTTCTTTTCTTCTAACTCAATCTTTTTATCTTCAAATTCCTTCACTGCTGCTTTCTTCTCTTTAATATAATTCCTTTCCACTTGTCCTGTCTCCAGTTGCAGAAAAAGCTCTGCATTTCATATTCTTTCCTTGTATTGTTGATCCAGTTTCTTCATCCTTTTCTGATACTCCTGCAAAGTGCCTTTCTGTAACTGCTGCAGCTGTCTTTTGAAAGATGTCAATTTCTCCTGGTACATCTGCTCTTTTACTTCCAGGTAGTCTTCATCATCCTGCTTATTGGCAATATCTGTTTCCCTTGCATCCTCTGTATCTTCATCCAAGTTGCGGCCACGTATACTGCATTCGTCCTCGTCATCAACGCAGTCTAGCTCCTCCTTATCATTGTAATAGTTGACAATGGGTGAGAGGAGATCTGCGGACATTTTCCCCGCAGAGCTTCCCTCCTTTGTTGATACATCTAGTGCCTTAATGGTGTGCCAATCCAACTGGATTTTCCTGAGCCATTCACGTTCCAGCAATGGTGGTCCTCCATTTTTAGTACACAGAGGTTCAGCTGCTGTGTTTTGTCTCCGTAGGTCACTGTCACTTTAATTTTACCTTTGGGATGCACTTTCTGACCTGTGTAAGTCTTTAGCAGTAGTTTAGTTTGTTTCAGAGGTATGTGAGAAAACAGTCGTTTGTAATTGTGTACAGAGATCACTGTTAAAGTTGAGCCTGTGTCCAACTCCATTTTCAGTCTCACGCCTGCCACTTGTGGAGTGATCCTTATTACTCTTCAATCATCTGTCTCTTTCATGCTGTGAAGTTGCAGAAAAGACAATTCACTTCTGTCTGAGTTGTTTTCATCAGAACTGCTTTCTTCCATTTTGTGCACATTGTTGTGTTTTCCTTTCTGGGGTTTCTTGTTTCTCTGTATTTTGTCCTTTTTCTGCAGTTTACTAGCTTTGCATACTCTGCCAGTGTGGCCCTGTTTGCCACAGTTTCTGCATTCTTTGTCTTTAAACCAACAGTCATCAGGGTCATGTGACATGTTCCCACAATGGTAACATTTCTTTCCTTCATTTCTGTTCAGTGACATTTCATTCGTAGCATATCTCAAAGATTTTTGTTGTGTCTCTGAAGCACCCTGTGCCGCTGTTTCCATTGATATTGCAATGTTCAGCTCCTTCTCTAATGTAAGGTCTTCTTCACCCAGGAGCTTCTTCAGTGTGGTTTTACAGTACATGCCACACACTAACCTGTCCCTCAATGTGTCCAATAGACCAGCTCCAAATTGACAATGTGCGCAATTCAGCACAATATTCAGAAATGCTTTCATTTTTCCTCTGATTCCATTTGTGAAATTGAAGTCTTTCAGCAATGACCAGTGATTTGGGGTTTAAATGCTGTTGGAGAGTGTCTATTATTTGCTTGAACGTTATGTCAGCTGGCTTTTCAGGGGTTAACAAGCTCCGTGGCAGGCCGTATGTTTTTGCTCCCATAATACTGAGTAAGACACTGGCTTTCTTTTCATCATAAACACCCTTAGCCTCACGATATAACTCCACTCTCTCAATGTAAGTTTCCCAGTCTTCAATGCTACTATCAAATGCTGTAATGGTTCCAAACATTGCCATCATTGTTATGTTAAATTAGCCCTGTTTTCCCCTTGTTTTCTTTTTGACTCACGTGTCCTTTTTGCTAGCGCCATGAGCGCACTCCATCTAAATGTGTGTGTCGCTCCTTTTTATCTCCCTTCTGAGGCAGGCAGACCCTCAGCTCCTGGGGGGTCAGTGCCGGCTGTGGTCTTGCCTGGACGTGTTGCGGCTCCGACTGTGTCTCTTGGTCTCTCGACGTTCCCGACCCCAGCTGTGCTCCCACTTCCTTTTGGACTCACAGCCTCGCTCTGCCTCCTTCTCCCGCTACTTGGCTTGTTCCTTGTGCTCTTCCCCTGAGTGTTGTTATCAATTAAAACACGGCATTCCGATATGATGTAGGTTCATTAACCTCATCGCCAATTTGTTGTGTATGTGGCCTGGCTACACAACAAAGCTATTAATAAAAATGCTGGAGATGGGAGCTAAGTTTCATGGTTCTTTACTGGCAGAATCTGAACTTTAACACACACGTACAGATCAATACGTGCCTAATAATGCATGCTCAATATGTGCCTGATAGTGCATTCTACGACGTGTTACTAAAACATAAAGTAGTCCCTTGTAATACTGTAGGCTATATGGTACAATTAGGAATAATGTAAATGGTTGGTTACACATTAGCATGGACTCCATACCAAAGGGCCTGAATCTGAGCTGTTTGATTCTTTGACCCTATGTACTTTTTAATTACACAGGTTCTTATCCAAATAATACCTTGATTTATATTTTTAAAAAATCTTTGTTTTTAATCCTTTTATAATCTTTTCCCTCAATATGTCTGGAAACTTCACTTCTGAGATGTCTGGTACAGAGCAAATTGGAAAACTATTGCTCCACTTTTTGGCAGCCAGGCCTTCAGGTGCACCTGATTTAAATAAGGATCTAATTGCTGGGAAGTTAGAAAACCAAAAACTTCTAAACTCTGGAGTTCTCCTTGTAAACCTCCCTGATCTTTACCTCTCTTTATTTCTTGCAGATACTTTCTGAGACCCATATATTTTACCATCATATGCCTAATATCCCTTTATGTGACTCAGCATTGGTTTTTGTCTGTGAAATCGGAGTATTGAATACAGGACTTGTAATGTCATGTATAAAACACTGGTGAGACAAAATTTGGAGTATTGTGTGCCATTCTGCTCACCCACCTACAGGGAAGATGTCAAAAAGAGTGAAGAGAAAATTTACAAGGATGTGGCTGGGACTTGAGGATCTGAGCTACAGGGAAAGGTTGAGTAGGTTAGGAATTTATTCCCTGCAGTTTAGGAGAATGAGGGGAAATTTGATAGAGATATACAAAATTATGAGGGGTGTAGATAGGGTAAGTGCAATCAGACATTTCTCCCTGAGGTTGGGTGAGACTAGGTCATGGGTTATGGATGAAAGATGAAACATTTAAGAGGAACCTGTTGAGGAACTTCTTCACTCAGAGGGTGGTGAGAGTGTGGACCGAGCTGCCAACAGAAGTGGTGGATGAAGATTTGATTGTAACATTTAAGAGAAGTTTGGATAAGTACATGGTAGGGAGAGGAATGAGGGGCTATGGAACAGGTGCAGGTCAATGGGACAAGCAGAATACCAGTTTAGCATGCATTAGATGGGCCAAAGGGCCTGTTTCTGTGCTGTAGTGCAATGACTCTCTGACTCATAAAAGTGCATATGAACCATCAGATTTTAATATTTATGCTCATTTGGAGTACGTGTGATTTTTTAATAAAAAACTATGAAATTATATTCTGAAACAAAGGCTTCCTAAATTTTACTACAAATGAAAGAAATAGAATACTATTTGTTATTAGATGAAATATGTGGGTATCAGAAATGTTTCCATCATAAGAAAAGAGCTTTGGCTCTTGGAAAATCACTTATTTTTTATTGTTGCTTTGTCTGAACATGCAGATTGTGCTTTAAGAATGGAAAACTCTGAGCAAACACTCAGCAGAAGTTTTAAAAAAAATCCTTTTCAAAGGTCTTCTCTCTTCCCAGCAATGGTACCATTATTAGAATTAGTAATGGCATTGTGATACTTTGTTGAGCTAAGAGAAGCTTTTTATATTGTTTCACCAGCCCCTGGGGCTGAAGATGGACCATTTGCTGGGAATAAAATCCACTTCTTAAATTGCTACTTAACATATTTACTTTATTGCTCTGGTAATTTAATCTGATTTCAGGGCTTTAAGGCTCTTTGCTGTTTAGTGACTATATCTGAAAATGTTCGATGTTCAATGCTTGAAAAGTTGTTAGTAAAGTAAGAGCATCAGATGCACGGTCGATCTGATCAATCAGTTAATCTGACAGAATTGTACGTGAAGTGGTCATGAATGAATATGATCTAATTATTTCCAGTTACTTCAAGATTGACTTTATTGGCTGCTACAAGCTTTGCTTGTATTCATAACTTCTACTTCATGCAGTGAATGCTGGGAAGGGGGTAGACTGAGACAGGATGTGGTTATCTAAAGGTTAAGGTACAGCTCATGCAGTGACTGTTCTGGAGCTGTGATCTAGAAAAATGAGTTTAAATTCCATCATAGCATTTGCAGAACTAAGCTGAAACCATAAAATAAAATCTGGATAATAATAAATAATCCCAGTCAATCAGAATGTGATAAGAGCACACCCAGTTTGCCATTTTCCATCAAAGATTCTGTAGAAATCCACCACCATTACTAAAGCTGGTCTTTGTGTGATACTAGATCCATCAATGGATTGACTCTTACCTACATTTTATATTCTTGAGCAATTAGGGGGATGGACGTTGGTCAGACCAGGGAATGACCAGGCCAGCAGAGACCACGTCCTATGAATGAGACCAAGGAACTGATTGTGGACTTTAGGAAGGGGAAATTGGGAGAAAACACACCTGTCCTCATTGAGGGGCCAATTGTATAAAGGGTGAATAGCTTTTGGTTTCTGGGTGTCAACAGCTCAGAGGATCTATCCTAGGCCCAACACATTAATTCAATAATGAAAAAATCATGCCAGCAGCTCTATTTCATGAGGAGTTTGAGGAGATTTGGTATGTTACCAAAGACTCCAGCAAATTTCTACAGATGTACTGTGGAGATCATTCTGACTCATTGCATCATAGTCTGATATGAAGGCTCCTTATTCACAGGATTGAAATAAACTGCAGAAGGTTGAAGACTCAGCCAGCTCTATTGTATGCACTAGCTACCCCAACACAGAGGACAGCTTCAAAAGGCAATGCCTCATTTAGGACCCTCATCATCAGGGACATGCCCTCTTTTCATTACCAGCATTGGGGAGAAGGTACAGGAGCCTAAAGACCTACATTCAATGTTTCAGGAACAGCTTCTTCCCCTTTGCCATCAGATTTCTAAATGGTCCATGAACCATTAACACTACTTTTCTATTCCTTTGCACTGTTTGCTTATCTATTTTTTATTGTAACTTCTAGTAAATTTTATGTCTTGCACTGTACAGCTGCACAAAACAAATTTCATGGCCTATGCCAGTGATAATAAGCCTGTTTCTGATTGTGAGTACACGAGAAAGAAAAACTGTCAGATGGCAAGTGCTGATTTCAAGAATTAACAAAGTAGATTTATTATCAAAGTGCTGTACATATATAGAACCATATACAACCCCAAGGTTCATTTTCTTGTGGGCATCCTCAATAAATCTATAGAATAATAACCATAACCGAATTGATGAAAGACTGCATTCAACCAGAGTGCAGATAACAACCATCTGTGAAAATACAAAAAGAAGGAACTAATAATAATAATAACAAATAAACAATAAATATCAAGAACATGAGATGAAGAGTCCTTGAAATTGAGTCCATTGGTTGTGGGAACATTTCAATGATTGGGAAAGTGAAGTTGAGTGAAGTCATCCCCTGTGGTTCAAAAGCCTGATGTTTGAGGGGTAATAGCTGTTCCTGAACCTGGTGGTGTGAGTCCTGAGGCTATTGTACCTTCTTCCTGATGGCAGCAGCGACAACAGTGCATGTCCTGGGTGGTGGGGGTTCCCGATGATGGATGCTGCTTTCTTGCAACAGCATTTCATGTAGATTTACTGGTTGGGAGGGCTTTACCCGTGATGGACTGAGCCATATCCACTATTTCGTAGAATTTTCTATTCAAGGACATTGATGTTTCCATACCAGGCTGTGATGCAGCCAGTCAATATACTCTCCACTACACATCCAGAGAAGATTGTCAGTGTTTTAGGTGTCATGCCGAATCTCTGCAAACTCCTAAGGAAGTAGCGGTGTTGCCATACTTTCTGATGTGCTGGACCTGAGGCAGGTCCTCCAAAATAATAACACTGAAACATTTAAAGTTGCTGACCCTCTCTGTCACAACCATGAGTTTGACAGTGCAGCAGATATGGCAATTGCACTCGTGAGTATGCATGTGTCAGCTAATTATTATTTCATTTTGATAGTATTTAACTCCATTCATTCTGTCACAGTATTTATCGAGACTTGGACACAGCACAGCAATGCTTGTTGTTATGACACCACTCAGCCAGATTTTCAATCTCTCTCCTACATGTTGATTCACCACCACCTTTGATTTGGCCTTTGGTAGTGGTGTTGTCAGCAAACTTGAATATGACATTGGAGCTGTGCTTATCCACACAGTCAGAAGTGTAAAGTGAGTTGAGCAGGGGGCTAGGTGCACTGCCCTGTGGTGCACCTGTACTGATGGAGATCAGGGAGAAGATGTTGTCAATTCAAATTGACTGGGGTTTGCAATTGAGGAAGCTGAGGTTCTAAATGCACAAGGAGGTATTGAGGCCAATGTCTCAGAGCTTATTGATTGGTTTTGACGGGATGATGGCATTGAATGCTGACACCTTTGCTGTCCAGATGTTCCAGAGTTGAATGAAAAGCCAATGAGATGGCATCTGCTGTGGACGTGTTGCTCTGGTAGGCAAATTGGAGCAGATCAAAGTCTCTTCTCAGGCAGGAGTTGATATGTTTCATCATCAACCTCTTAAAACACTTCATTGCTGTAGATGGAATTGCTACTGTGTGATTCTCACTGAGGCAGGTCACCACGCTCTTCTTGGACAACATATGCACATATGCTCCTTGGGCCTAACTTCATGGTGGCTCTCCAAAAGAGAGGGAATTAAATCTGTTTTTCTCAGCACACTTCCAATGATTACGTCTTAAGCTATTCAAATAACAGCAGTAGAAAGACAGGGAAGCAAGATTTTCTTTGGCAGTGCTGTTATAATTTGGAATTCACTGCCTGAAGGGTATTAGACATTGATTCAAAATTACCTTTCAAACTATTTGAAGTACAACTATTTGAAGTGAAAACATTTTGCAGGGCTATGGGGACAGAACAGAGGAGCGGGGCTAATTAGATAGCTCTTTCAGAGACCTAGCCACGGAATAATGCAAGTCCTACAGTGCCAAAGAATCCCATGAGTTTCTGAAGTCTTTTATTTTACCATAGGCAATTTGCTAATGGTTTAATATCCAATACAGATCAAATGTTGGATACGGACCAGAGTTCAGCTGTTGATATTGTGCTTCAGGAGATGAACCTGGTGGGAAAGGCAGGGATTCTGCTTTGTGCTCAAAACAATTCAATGATGGATGGCGGAATCTGTACTAGTAACCTAGATGCTTGCCTTGCAGTGCAGAACTTAAGTTCAAATTGCACTATGAGAGCAAGGTTTTTTTTTAAGTCAAACAACCCATTTGTTCATTAATGTCTTCAGAGAAGAAAACTTGCTATCCTTCCCTTGTCTGACCTAAATATAAATTCAGATTTCTACAGAATGGATTGGTTCAGAAGAATCCTGGCAGCATTTCCACTGTGTTGAATCAGAGACTGAAGTTGGACAACATAAACTGCTTCAACCTTGCAAAGTATGTTTTACAAACATCTAGAGACTGGTGTTTAACTTGGGATAACTGTCTGAGAGACCTGTCAAGTATGCCCCTGACACATTCATCCTTAAAGAATCATACAGTGTAGAATTTGAGTCAGATTCCTCCATCACAATTTCTGTCTCACTAGCAGGACATATCCACCAAATGTAGAAGAACAGTGGTACATATTCAACAGGAAGCCCTTGAGGTATCGTGTCTTGTATCCAAATTAATTAGCTGTCCCTGGATCCTATGCAGAATGCTGTCATAGGATACAATAGAGCCTTACATGGGCAATTATGTTTCATGAATTTGAGTTTTTGTTTTGAAGAAGTGGCCAAAAGGTTTGATGAGGTCAGGACAGTAGACATCATCTACATGAACTTCAGCAAGGCTATTGGCAAGATCCCAAATGTTAGCTATGTCCACAAGGGTGAGCTAGCAAATTGGATACAAAATTGCCTTGCTGTTAGGAGATTGAAGATGATAGTCAAGGGTTATTTACTGTTAGGAAGCCTATAACTAGTGGCAAGCACAGGAATCGGTTCTGTCATTTGCCCTATGAATTAATGATGTGAATGAGAATACAGGTGGCATGATTAGTATGTCTGCAGATGACACTGACATTGGTGGTAGAGTGGACAATGAAGGATGTTGTCTAAAGTTACAGCAGAATATTGATCAACTTGGAAAGTGGGCAAAATAAATGGCTGATGGAATTTTGGAAGTTAAACTCTGGCAGTGTCAGGTTTAATGACAATGTGACTGTTTTATCCTTGTCAAGCCAATTTACAGTTCTTGGTCATCTGAAAGGAGACAGACACTGTGCCAAGGTGAGGCAAGAGGTATATGCTAGTGTCTCATCGCATGTAATTCAGTGGGCTGAAGGGCAAGGCAAAGTGTGAACTGGGCTCACTAGATATGACCAGGCCACCATCTTCTGCAGTTCTGCTTCTGGACTTCGACAGTGTTGTTTTAATTATGGTGAGCACTGCAAGTAAGGGTCTGCCTGTGCTTGTCCCTGCTGGTTTGCTGGAACCAGTTGTGCGCCATCTTGTCCTGCAACTACAGGAAGGGGAAGAGTGCTGATGACTTTTGCAAACAGTTTGAATTAAATGGCATCATGATCAAACAGTTGACGCTGTGTGGAAACCATGATATGTGGGTGGGTAGTGTGAAATATGTCCTAATATGGAGAGTGGAGCTCACTCTCTCTGCATGTCTACCGTAATGATAATAATTCATTGATAATTCCATCACCTTCTGTAAGTACAATGCACACTCCCTTTATTAGATGCAGGATGGCGTTAAACAGTGGAAATTCATGCGCCAGGAGGTGCGCAAAAACAACTAATAGCACTGGCTGAAATCAGAGTACTTAAACAGGATGAATTTGTTTCTGTGTCTGCATTCAATTGAGCAGACAAGGGGTAATCATGTATTGAGATCCCGGCATCTATTTTCCAGCATTAACCAGAATCTGCATCTGAAATGTGGATATAGAATCTAAAAGAAATTAGTACAAAATGACTACGATCATTATAGACAGACATAAAGATGTTCTAAACCGTGAACAGTGAGAAATGAAAGCATTACATTACTATAGATTTACTTTTTATTTATAAACAACATACATTTACTATAAAAGCTGTTGCATTAATTGAACATTGTAACTTTTCCTTCAAGAGGCAAAACACTACACATATAGCACAATAGTTCAACTGTAGCATATGCCAGATAATTGTAATTCTTTATGTTTGAAGAACAGCCCCAGTTACAATATGTCATTTCATTGTGCGCCTGTCCATGCCCACACTTGGTCCAGCCCATTCTGGGGAAATGTGGTTTAACCACGTACTCTCTGCAATAAGTGATCGCAGTACAGATGTTAATGGATGGCGGCAGAAATTCATGAAGTGTTACTTTAAGGAAACCACATCAAATTATGTCAGCATGAATAATCAAGAGACAGTGGAAAATGGACAATCATGACAGTAATTACACTGATAATTCTTAACTGACTAATACTCCAAATATGGACCTCACATGTTGCACAGTGGTTAAGCAGGGTGATCATCTATGTTACAATGAATTGAAATTCACTTCTCTGAACACTTCCATTGACATTTTAGGCAAAGAATTATTAACAGTATTTGTTGTGGATGGAAATGTGTTCTCTGTTGTATGTGTTAAAAGTGCAACATATTAATGCATTTGCATTAAACGGTGAAATTTTAATTAACTTACGTCAATAAAACAATTTCAGAATTGGATTTCAATTTGTATCAGTCACTACTTCACATTGTTAGCATATAAAACAGAGGATGAATTTCTACTCCAATGTGCTTTATGACATTTCACAACTTCCCTTGAATAAGTGAATAATACCTTTAAAATAGTGCACATGGGGAGAGGATACAAATTCATCACTCTTCTAATACTGTTGAAAATAGTTTCCAATCTATAATCTGCTTCGCCTTTTGTATTGAAATGGGTTACACTATTACTATTGTGGATTACATAAATCTTAACATAGTATACTGCACGTCAAGAAGTCACAGTGCTACCACTTACAAACCTACTGTGTATTTGGATCAAATTCACTTAATACTAAAAACAGACATATTTGTAAAGGGGGCTATTGGAATAGGTACAGAATGTGCTACAATACATGTTCAATGCTTCCTCTGCAGGTAATTTCTGAAGAGTTAAAGTGTACAAGAATATGTAAAAAGTTGTCTTTAAAAATCTTTTGAACAGTAAGAGATGAATTTTACACAATGGATGAACCGACTCTAAGAGAAACATCAGCCTTTGCTGAAGTCATGCAGAGGGTAGGAATCTTTGGGTAGTATGAGCCAGTCACATGAGATGAACCAGTTAGGCCTCAGCGTCATGTCTGACTCACCCTCTTCGCAGTATGATGCACCTAGTGTATTAAGAGCTGGCAGAGATGTTTACTGAGCCAGATACCAACACTTCATATTCACTTCTCATCATTCAAATGCAATAGCCTGCACTTACTAAGGCACAGTTTTAGTGTAAATGAAGCAAATATTGCATTTTAACAAACTATTCAAACAACAGATACAAATAAAAATAAAGCACACAATTATCATATAATGCCTTATCATCAACATGCAAAACATGACTGAAAACTATTTTAATAAATAAGTATCAACCTTACAATTTAGGTAATTATTGCTGAACCAAAGAGACTTGTTAATTTATGTTCTCTTTAACAAAGCTGCTACATGATAATGGACTACACCTTACTATTTATCCTCCTGCAAGGAAGTTAAGAGCTCTAAATGCGGAATAGGTGTTGTATTGCTGTTGTTTAAGGCAGATACAAGTCATTGGCTAATTAGGTGCTTTCAGTTCCCCATTGTATCTTTTTGCAAGCATTTCCCTCAGATATAACTGGTTTGCTAAACAAGGAATTATGACATGCCTCAAATTAATTGTAACTGCTTGATTGGTGGCTTGCTTGAGCTACAAGTCAACCCAAGTGATAATCTAAAAGTCTGAGAAATATAAAAAAAAGCTAAACAAAATCATTTTGTAGCAAATTCTCCCACTTAATTAGTCTTTACTTTTCCAGTATTTTATAAAACCTTCAACAGTTTTTCAGATTATTCCAATAGTGCGTTGTGATAGAATTATAAATAATTTAAGCCATTTAAATTGAATCCTTACTTAGAAAAATTGACTTGTAAAAATATTTCATAGCTTCAATGCTTTTAGGGAGAACATTTCATAAGAAAGGTGCAATAATAACAAGATAATTGTATTTACCTTTTAGTTAGCTTAACAGGATGCTAACACATTTTATTATTTATAGTGAAGAGGAATTACTCCATTATCAAATGGATGTAGAAATATGAAACCAACAGCTTACCACTCATTGAATTTTCAGCCATTTCCAAATTGATATCTCAACCTAAAATGCTGTGCAGACTATATTCATAACTCATACTATAATCCACAGTATTTGAGCATGCACAGATATACTGATTGTATTTATCAGAACATGGTTGGAATTGTAAGCACACCGATCAAAGCACGCAAACAATGGAAACGCCTGGGTTAACAGGGAAATGCTATAATATGGACGCGTTCCATATTATATTGGAAAACCTCTGATCATGGTATTGGAGTGGTATATTCCTTTTTGTTGACTTGCATTTGAATTGCAGTCTGGCAGTTGTCTACTAAATAATCATTAGCTTGAAGGAAGTATTGATTTAAATGCTTTGTTTTTAAAACAGTGGAATAGATCAATCAGCTGAATCATAGAACAAACAACCTAAAGGATCTGATACATGATACTGACTACACATTTGAAGCAGGCTTTAAATATAAACTGTATTTTTTTCCCAAAACAGCAAACTTGAGTGCAAATCTTTTTTCTGGCACACACATTTTCCTCAAAGGCAAGCAATTCGGCTTTCAATTCTGTTTTTGTTTAACAATGCCATGTCGGAATCAAAACATTGTGTAGTTGTAAGTTACTATTACCTAGGATGGAAGAAAAGCTTGGTTATTGCCTCTTTATCAATTTTCTTTTCTGCATGCTAGACCTTCATGATATTCTTACATCATGAAGAAATGCACCCAAAGGACAGAGCATTCTAAAATATCAAGATAATTGCAAATCTACTCTATGCATTTGGAATGATCTCTACATTCCATAAATGTGACACAGATGGCTCAAATTAGTTCCAAGGAAAGGAAGACAAAGTTATTAACCACTACACAGGACAAATAGAGTTTTATTCACTTACTCCACTTGTAATTGCACCTTTATGATTAACATTTTCATAACTGGAGGAGGCAATAAAATAAATTACATATCACACAATATTAATTAAAAACATGTTGAATTCAGTTACAAGCTTTTCTTCAACAGCAAAAATATATCAAATTACGCTACTATTGTGACTATATGAACAAAGGACAGCATTTTCACTAAACAAGAAAATGATTTAAAGTGTTGGCTGTCAAAATAACAATGCAGCTAAATGTTGTTTTGGGGAAAAAAGGGGTTCTCAGAGTGTGGAAGCCAGTGAATGATGGTTTCTATCCGCGACTGTGTCCAAACAGAGTACATCGCGTTGAACTTCAGGGCCATCTGTGCTCTGTTGGGCTTTCATTTGCTCATTGAAATGTAGCAGGGTCATAAAGTCGTGGGTTGTCCAGCAGCTAAACAAAACAAAGAATATGAACGGGCAATGTACAAATATGGCTTATAGATATAAAAATATTGGTGCATCATTAAGTGTTTAAAAGCCTTTGATGTTATTACTGAAACATCTATGATAAATGTTTAAGAAGTATTATTGAGCTCATCCCATCCTAACATTACCAGGATGGCCAAATTGGAATCAAAATTTAAAGCAGTTGAACTATCTTCACAAATAATATGTTAGAATTGTTATTACATTTTTATTATGCTGCATTTTTCTTATTTATAAATAAATATACGAGTACTATTTAGAATTCAAGAATGTAACTGGGAGATGAATAACCACTGTTTTAGTCTGCTGTGAACTGTTTTATCAGCAAGACTGTGATTATGATGCAAGTGCTGTAAGCCATTTGACTTGATTATGTTTACTCTGAGAAAATTACCACTAGTGTATGAGCCTTAATATTAGTAATTACCATATTTAGGTAACATCTTGAGTTTGGGATATTCAATGATCTTGCAAAAGCTTCCCACAAAATATTATTTGGGGTTTAGCATGCCAATTTCCTCGATTCCAAAGTGAATTTCAAACTGGCACCAAACACTGTGGGGTTTCTGGTGTCCAGAACAGGTGAAATCATTAAACAGACAAACCAAACTAACTAACTCTAAGACTCAAGGACCACAAAGCAAGACACACAGATTATATTTCATTCTTAATTTACTGTAGTGAAAGCAAAATTTTAAAAAAATGAAAGGACAGAGAATTTATTTGGAATTTATTTTAATGTCATAAATAAGAAGGATCAATGAGGAGGGGGCACTTAATGCAGTCTGCATGGGCTTTTTGCAAAGCATCCAACAAGAATCCACAAAGCAGATAGATCGGATAATAAAAGACCATAGGATTCAATGAAAAGTGGTCTTACTTCAAAATTGCCTTGAGTAGTAGAATGGGTACTGATTGAAATAATATGTTGTATATTTCAAACCAGTGAAAACTGATGTAGTCCACTTGCAGAGGCTGTGATATATCTGCCCCTATAGTTGCATTCTCAGGTTAATCTTTACAATTACCACACTGCCAAAACATAAATTGCAATACACTGAGAAGTGTAGAGAAACGGCAGGATCAAAGTGTGCATCCATAGATTCTGGCAGGCAGGTTGGTTAAGATGCTGCATGGGATACTATAGTGGATAAAGGAGAGAATACAAAAGGAGAGAGATTGTGATAAACTGGAAAAAAATACTAGCAAGCCCACAGCTACAGTAAACACAGAATCCTGATGAAGGGTCTCCACCCGATACATTGACAGCTCGTTTTCACGGATGCTGTCTGACCTGCTGAGTTCCTCCAGCATGTTGTGCATGTTGCTTTGACCCCAGCTACAGTAGCGTGCACTGTTCTGATCACACACTGTCAAAGGAGCGAATAAAGTGCCCAGGATTTATTTTTACCAAATAAATCATTCTCACTTTCCATTCTGCTCTCCGCCTCCCTTCTTTTCTGCAGGCTTCTCCTTGACCCCCAGCTACCGACTGCCTCTCACTCTCCTCCATTCTTCCACTATCCAATCCTGAGCTTTTGTCCTTCTCCCATGGCTCTTGAATAAATAGTTTATTTAAAAACTGCTACGATGGCTGCTCTACTCTATCCTACCTTCCTTTTACTGGCCGAGTTTCTACACGCAGCCAATCAGAAATTAAAAGCTGTTGGCTCCTCCCCTGCTGCCGCACTGGCTGCAGCAACTCATAAAAAAAAGGAGCTCCACTGAAAAACCACTTTAAAAAAGCCACAGGCTCCTCCCCCGCTGCAACGAGATAAACAATGTATGCTGAAAGTTCTGAGCAACCCACACACAATGCTAAAGGAACTCAGCAAGTCAGGCAGCATCTATGAAGGGGAATAGACAGCTGGCATTTCAGCCGAGATACTTCAGTTGATCGGGGCCAGTAAACATGAATGTTGTCAGACAAGAAAATACTTTACAAGGTACACAGGGTGTTCAGGCGTTACTCACTTCTGGACCTGATGTAGCAATCATTGCAATTTAGGAGACCATTACGGATCCGGACGTCTGTCCCTGTACTTGCATCCCCAAGTTGTCCTTGACAGATACCACACTGCATTACAAAAAAGTTAATTATTCATTTATTTTTATATAAAAAAAGTAAGAACTAAGATCTTGCAAATTTACATCAGTATTTCAATCTGGAAAAGTGTGAAGTGATCCACTTTGGAAAGTCAAACTTGAAAGCAAAATGCAGGGTTAATGGCAGGATTCTTCACAGTGTGGAGGAACAGAGGGATCTTGGGAGTTCATGTCTGTAGATCCCTTAAAGTTGCAGCAGATGGTTAATAAGTTGTGTGTTGTGTTTGCCTTCATTTGTTGGGGGATTGAGTTCAACAGCTGCGAGATAGTGTTGCAGCTCTATAAAATTCTGATTCGACCACACTTTGAATATTGGTCAGTTCCAGTTCTTCTTTGCCCTATACTCTAGGCAAGAGAAGAATTACCATGAGGATGCCTGGATTAGAAGGCATGTTTTAGACTGAGTAAGCTACGGCTATTCTCTTTGGAGAGAGGTGGATGAGAGGTGACTTGATATAGGCATACAAGATGATGAGGTATAGATTGAGTGCATAGCCACAAACATTTTTCTGGGGTGGAAATAGCTAATACAAAGGGCTTAACTTTAAGGTATTGGGAGAAAAGCACAGGGGGAGATGTCAAAGTAGTTCTTGAAAGTGGCAGGTGTGTGGAATGTGGTGGTAAAGGTAAATACATTAGGAACATTCAAGAAACTCTTAACTGGGTGAATGGATGAAAGAAAAGTGGAGGGCTAGGTGGGAGAGAAAGATTATATTGATCTTGGAGTAGATTAAAGGGTTGGCACAACATTGTGGGCTGAAGGGTCTGTGCTGTGCTGTACTGTTCTATGTTCTATTAGAATTTATAAAGAAGTATGTAATAAGATCTTGCAAATTTACTCATATTCTATTAGCCTCTCAGTCTTTCTACACATGATCCTAAACTAACCTACATGAACAAGCAATGAATGTTTAATGATTTCATGATTTATTTAATTGATGCACTTTCTTTGGGACTTTGCAATGGAAATGGATTTGATGCTCCATCTTGGTATCAATGCTGGTGGTAATGGAACTTTTAAATGTCACAAGTCAATCTGAGACTAATATCAAGTATAAATCATACAACCGTGTGGAGTTTGTACATTCATGGGTTCCACGTGAGTTCATGGATTTCTTCCAGATGCTCTGGTTTATTCCCTCATCCCAAACACAAATGGATTGATAGGGCAATTGGCCACTACAAATTGCCCCTTTGTGTAGAAGAGTGGTAGAACGTATAGGGTCTGATGGAAATGGGATTAATATAGGATTCATGTCAGTGGAGCCTGAAGGTTGGTTTTTAAAGAGCAAACACGAGGAGATCTGCAGATGCTGGAAATTCAAACAACACACACAAAATGCTGGGGGAACACAGCAGGCTAGGCAGCATCTATAAGGAGAAACACTGTCAACTCCGGAGATCTCCCATCCACTGGCAGTGCTTCTCCTTATAGATGCTGCCTGGCCTGGGTGTGTTCCACCAGCATTTTGTGTGTGTTGCCTGAAGGTTGGTGTAGTTTTGGGCTGAAGGACCTGTTACTGTGTTGTGTTGTTTTATTTTTAAGTATTAACACAGGAAATAAAAGCAGCGGTAGACGATTTGGACGTCTGTGCCTGCTCTATCACTTGATAAGATTATGGCATCACTTTCCTGCTCTAATCCAGACACCTCAATTCTCTCATATTTTAAAAATATCATCCTGTCACGAATGTACTCAGCAACTAAGCCTCCACTGCCACTTGGCGCTGAACTCCCAGCTAGTAGACTCTTCTACTGACCATCTATCCTATCAGATGCTTCACAAGTTTTGTGCATTTCAGTAAAATCGCCTCTGATTATTCTAAACCTGAGAAAATACAGACCCAATCTGTGTAATGTTTGCTCAAAAGGCTGAGCCTTGATCCCAGGAATCAATTTGCTGGATTGTTACTGCACTGTCTTTTTGATAAGCACATCTTTCTTTAGGCAGGGAGGCCAAGAATAAAGAAAATATTATCGACATCACCTCATCAGGGCACTGAATAATTGCAATGAGATAGCAATTGTACTCAATTCCTCTTACAAAAAAGATTAACATACCAGCTTACCTTCTTAATTGCTTGCTTTCAGTGATTAATGTACAAAGACACCCAAGTCCCTCTGATGACTGATACCTTTCAATCTTCCCATTTAATAGAGATTTCTTTCTACTGAAGTGGATGATGTTCCATTTCTCCACATCTCAGCTGGATTGCATTTAGCCTGTCAGCACCTCCTTGGTATTTTCCTCAATCATCCTCAGAGCTTAAACAGCTATCCAGCTTTGTATCATCTGTAAACTTGGATATAGCTGACCAATTTGGATAAATCCGAATTATAACCCATTCGTCTAAGATTTGGCCAAGTCAACCTGGCTGTGGTCAGCAGTTCTGAAGGGACATCCTGGTATTTGATGTCCCCGGTAATAATATCTGCAGATATACAGACTCGCGAGGAGTCTGGGATTCCATACAGAGTGCAAGAGCAGAGTCCCAGCCTACTGGGATTCCCCGCAGAAGAGTGGGGAATGTGCCTCTCTATCCCATCCCAGTTAATCCTGCTTATATTTCTGATTTCATCATCTTTAAAACATCCATAATGCTTTTGAAAAGTCCGTTACACATATTGCATAGCCCTGGCTTTGACAGGTGGCACATCTGCCTCTTGTCAAAGGCCATCAGGCTGACCTGGCGAATTACCTTATTAGCTCACAGACTAAGGTCTTCCCATGTCTTGCTGTACCCCTCCCGGCTCAATTGGGTCTCAGGGCATCCAGTCCACGTAAGTGTAAGCAGCCAATAAGCTGTGTACTGTGTCTGTAGGGTAATGTACTGGGTAGAAACGTGCATAATTCACATCCACTGACATTAAGATGGGATTACCTTTAAGAGGCTGGTCTGACGTGATGATTTAATGACATGAAGTTTTCTTTCATGCTTTTTATCCTGTCTGATGGTTGACAATAAAGGAGTTGTTACGGTTTCCATTAAACTTAAAATACCTCCATTGCGAAAACCTACTGTGGTAAACTATGTATACCTGTCTGGACACACCCCTCTGCTGACTGCTCCTGTGACTCCTCCCACAGACCCCTGTATAAAGGCGATTGGGGCACTGCTCCTCCCTCAGTCTCCGAGATGTCTTGCTCCCTTTTTGCTGCTAATAAAAGCCTATCGTTCCCTTCCTGCCTCCGAGAGTTATTGATGGTGCATCACCTACAAACAATGCTCTAGGATGATTCCAGAGTTATTCAACATGTCAGCCAATGCAGTCGCCTTGAAACGGCTGGAGTTCTAGGAGCAAAATGCCGTCGCTTGGTTTGTACAGGCCGAGTCCCAATTTACGCTGTGAGTAGTCTCAGCGGATGACAGAATAGTAGTGTTGCTCAGCAGTTCCATGGGAGCAAGAGTGGTGAGTCTTCTTGACCACCCACCTGAACACTGAAAGCTAATCTTTTATCGACTTTAGGACTGTCAGAGTCTTAACAGGCCAAACATTTGCTCTCCTTGCCTGGCCTGGATGATGCTAGGGCTTCAGAGTTAATGGACCACAGGCTGCTCCTCCTGCGAAATCGTCATCCTTGTTTTATTTTTAAAGAACTCTTCATGCAGGAAACGTCTGATCTAGTTCATATGGCCCTCGCTAATGCATCTGTGAAGGACTACAGGGAGCTTACTAAAATGGCCGATAGTCTACACTCATCCAGGCAGAGGTGTACAAATCCTCCTCCTTTCCCTGCCTCAATTAGCCTGGTCAGCAGGATCTCGAACACAAGCATGCCTGTGGCTGTGAAACAGACAGCGCCAGGTCTGTGCCTTTACCACCCTCGCTCTGGTACGAATGCTAGGAAGTGCCGACTGCCTTGCAGCATTGACAGTGCTGGCACATTGGGACAGAGATTCTCGAAAACCATGGGCCTTCAGCTCTCAGGTGTGTCTACCGTTCTTTACGGACACCCTTTCAGGCAACGCTTCTTGTGTGATGTGGATGCTCAAGTGAGTGAGCTGTCAAAACCTCGCTGGAGGCCGCCAACGGCAGCAAGATCCAGACATGGGACACAATGGATGACGCTCTGCTTCAGTAGCCCACTGGTCCATGCCCACACACATAGACTGGACCCAGAAAAGCTGGCTACTGCGAAGACTGTGTTTGCCAACATGGAAAAGCTTGGCATTGTACGCACGTTGAATAGCCCCTGGGCTTCGGCCCTCCAAATGGTCTGTAAGGCCGATGGTGGTTGCCTCCCATGTGGTGATTACCGATGCCTTAATGAATTCATCACCTCCAATTGTTACCCAGTCCCACATATCCAGGACTCCTCAGCACGTTTTGCTGTTAATTTGATTTTTTTCTGAAGTTGACTTAGTTAGGGGCTACCATCAGATGTCTGTGTGCTTGGGGAACATTCCCAAATCAGCTGTGGTAACCCCATTTGGCCTCTTTCAGTTTCTGTGCATGCTGTTCAGACTGAAAAAGCACAGACTTTCCAGTGGCCGATGGACTCTGAATTAAAAGACTTAGATTTTCTTATTATTACCTGGATAACATACTTGTTGCCAGTGCATCCAGATCTAAACACCTATCTCATCTCTGCACACTTTTCAGGTGTTTAAGTCAACACAGGTTGACCATTAATCCTGCTAAATGCCAGTTTGGATTGTCAGCCATTGGTATTGTCAACCATTGCATTGCTGCAGAAGATATGAAACTATTCCCATCAAAAGTCTCCACTATTGTGGATTCCCACCACCCCAGACAACTAAGAAACTACACCCCAGACAACTAAGAAACTACAGGAGTTTTTAGGTATGGTGAATTTCTATCATCGTGAGCTGCCGAAATTATGTTTCCCCTGCGTAGTGCCCTTAAAGGCAATGCCCTTAATGAAGTGCTTGACTGGTCAGTGGACATGACCAGAGTATCTGATGACACTAAACGATCTCTTTCCAACATGGCACTACTGGCGCACCCACTCCCCAACCCACCTCTTGAGATCCCTGACCGATGGCTTGACCATGTCAATGTGGACATGGTTGGTCCTCTTTTCCCCTCCCATCGTGGTTTCACACAGCTCCTTACCATGGTGGACCATACTACCAGGTGGCCAAAGGTCATCCCTATAGCATCGACAATGGCCACAAATGTGGCTAGGTAATGTAACGGGTGGGAGCACATGTATAATTCACAACCACCTACGTTGAGTTGGGGTTCACTTTCAGTGGCTGGTCTGATGTGATGATTTAATGACCTGAAGTCTTTATGTTCTGTGTTTGGAGGACAATAATGAAAGTTGTTACAGTCTCCATTAAACTTAAAATGCCCCTGCAAAATTCTACAGATCTATCAAGGTTCAGCTCAATGTTATTCAACATTGGCAATAAGAATTTTTTAATGCCATAGATAGATTGGCAGTAATTAATACTTACATTAATTAGAGGGTATTGATAAGGTCCAGTCCTTTGTGGCAAGTTTAATCATACCTATCGTGCAAACAGAGTAACTTTGCACCATTCAATGACTGAATAGTGAGGCAGACACATAGATGCTACTTCTGAGAATTTAGAGGTGTAAAGGTCTACCTTGGACATCTTTTACCATTGAATCCCACTCTTACCTGAAATTGCTTCAACACTACCTTGTCTTACAACATCCACCAATACTTATTAATCTGTTTTGAATAATTCTATACTTTGATCATCTTCACATACTACAGATCTTCCTATGTTTATTAAAGTTATAATGTCTTAACTGAGAGGTGTTATTTTAATGGAAGCTTGAACAGGTGTAAATGGTAAATCCAGTTCGCTATGCAACTGCAATAACTTTTTTGCTGGGTTTCTGGCAGCAGGACTGTCTGAGATCTCCAAGGTGATGACTTCAAAAATACAGTAAAAGTTACCAGTGCCAGCAGAATATAAGGGAGTTGAAAACATTTCACTTTCAACCAAAATAATTGCCACTAAATTAATAAATACCACAGAGTAAAGAAAAGCTGGTCATTTCCTGTGTTGCCTTCTCTACTGATTTAGATATTAACCCTCACACTTACAAAAATTAACTGAATAGCATCGATTCCGACTTGTAACAAATCAAGTTACTTTTAGTTTACCTTGCTGGAAATGTGGAAGGAGGCTATGCAGAAGGAATATAACTGTTAGATTCCACTATCTTAGATTCCCTGATGCACTATGTTAGATTCCATGAATGAACACATTCAATGACCATCAAAACGGACTGCTGGTCAAATGACTCTTAAGAATGTTTCTCGGCATAGGACAAGCAGCTAGCTTACCGTGAAACACTGAATGTGAAAATAAAGACTGAGTGTTTCAATGATCATGGCTGCACCTTTTCCCAGGGGAAGCCCACAGGTCGAGCACAACTTCTTCCCACTGACTGATCTACAACAAAGACAAATGTACAAAGATGAAGGCATATTCAGTGAGTGGAATGTTTTGTTGCTGATGCTTTGCTAGAGCAATACTCACAAAGTAAGCATGTGCACCTCAACATAATGTAAGTTTAATCAAGCTGTAGTACTCTTATAATAACTTAGGTACATGTATGCATCCTAGACTTCATGATTGCACTGCAGAGACACACTACCATCAAACAGAGGCCACTGTCTATTGTATGGTGCCTACCTGCTAGGAGACTGGAGTTGAGGAGATGAGTGTGGCTGAGGAAGCGATTGGCTTGATTGTAAATCTTCATGAGAGCCAGATCTATCAAAGCAAATATTAAAAGATGATGAGAATATCACTCTTAAAAACTATACTGTATTTCAACATCTAATGATTGCTTGCACGTCTAATCTGACTGCAGTATGTCACATAAGCAATGCAATTTATTACAATGTAAATGGTACCAAAGATCCATTAAGGAGTTTGAAGGGTACCTTTTCTTATCAGCAGTTTAGGTTAGGATATACTGTAAGTAACAGAGCTCTCTTCTCACCCACAGATGGTGTCAGGCTAGTCAGTGTCAACCAAGGACCATTGATAGATTGACCTAAGAACAAATCTGAACCATAACTGGTGACTCTTAACGTACATATGTGGTCACACAATGGAAAGTGGTCTAGCTGTTAGGCTAAGCTAGATGAACACACCCAGCACACAAATGCTGCCAGCATTCCTGCCCTTCACTGTGTGAAGACTGAGAATATAAGGTACACAAGTTGGATGGGCTTCTTGATTTTGCTCTGCTAGCCTTGGGCAACAATCATATCAGTACCCAACAAAGATGACCATCATTCAGTAGCACTCACATACACAGTGATGGAGCACTTTGAGAGATTAGTTATGGTTAGAATCAGCTCCTGTCTCAGCACAAGGACCTGGACTCACTGCAATTTGCCGATCACCACAATAGACCTACAGTGGATATGATCTGATTTGCCTTTCATGTGGCCTTGAATCACCTTATATCAGGCTGCTGTTTATTAAAAACAGCTCAGTGTTTAATACATTAATTCCTACAGGTTTGACCAAAAAGCTCCAAAACCTGGGCCACCGTTCCTCCCTTTGCAACTGGATCCTTGACCTCCTCACTGGAAGACTGTGTGGATCAGTGATAACATCTCTACCTTGCTAACAGTCAGCACTGGTGCACCTCAGGGGTGTGTGCTTAGCCCACTGCTCTACTCTCTCTACACCCATGACTAGGCACAGCTCAAATGCTATCTATACATTTGCTGATGACATAGCTGTTGTTGGCAGAACTTCAGATGGTGATAAGAAGGCATACAGGAGTGAGATATATCAACTAGTCGCAGCAACAACCTTGCAATCAATGCCAGTAAGACCAAAGAATTGACTGCGGACTTCAGTAAGGATAAGATGAGGGAACACACTCCAGTCCTCATCAGAAGAGAAAAAAAGTGAGAAACTTCAAGTTCCTGGGTGACACCATCTTTGAAGATCTATCCTGGGCCTAAAGTATTGATGCAATTACAAAAAAGCAGCTGTATTTCATTAGGAATATGAGGAGATTTGGTATGTCACCAAAGACACTCACAAATTTCTACATATGTATCGTGAAGAGCCTTCTAACAGGTTGCATCACCGTCTGGTGTGAGGGGGGCACTGCATAGGATCAGAAAAAACTGCAGAAAGTTGTAAACTCAGTTAGCTCCAGCATGGGCACTAGCCTCCCCACTACCTGGGCCATTTTCAAGGAGCGATGCCTCAAGAAGGCTTATATACTCACTGAAATTCACAGCCTTTATTATTATTTATTGCAATGTGCTGCTGCCACATAACAACAAATTTCACGCTACATGCCGGTGATATTAAAGCTGATTCTGGCTCCTTAAGGTACTAAATATACCCCTGCCTGAATACCTACTGGGGCAGGGCAGGACAATGAGACTCGAAGGGCCAGAAGGGCCTACTCCACTCTGAAATAAACATAAACATCTCTGAGGATCTATCCTGGGTCCAACATATTGATGCAATTTCAAAGAAGGCACGACAGAGGCTATATTTCATTAGGAGTTTGAGGAGATTTGGTATGTCACCAAAGACATTCACAAATTTCTACATATGTACCTTGGTGAGCATTCAAACTGGATGCATCACCAGCCTGTGTGGAGTGGCCACTGCACAGGATCAGGAAAAGCTGCAGAAAGTTGTAATCTCAGTCAGTTCTATTGTGGGCACCGGCCTCTCCAGCATCCGGGACACCTTCAAAAGATGAT
Organism: Hemitrygon akajei; assembly: GCF_048418815.1. Lineage (NCBI taxonomy): Eukaryota > Metazoa > Chordata > Chondrichthyes > Myliobatiformes > Dasyatidae > Hemitrygon > Hemitrygon akajei. Next base: position 62,660,397 of record NC_133136.1, read on the forward strand.
GCTTCAAGAAGGCGGCATCCATCATTTAAGACCAGGACATGCCCTTTTCTCATTGCTACCATCAAGGAGGTGGTACAGGGGCCTGAAGACACAGATTCAATTTTTCAAGAACAGCTTCTTTCCCTCCCCCATCAGACTTCTGAATGGACAATGAACCCATGGACACTTCCACAGTATTTTTTCCCTCTCTTTTTCCACTACTTATTCAATTTATATATACTTTTTATTGCACGTTATAGATTTTATTGCTATGTATTGCAATGTACTGCAGCTGCAAAACAACATATTTCACGACATACGTCAGTGATATTAAATCTAATTCTGATACAACTATACCTGCTCCAACATAAAATACAAATCAGGAAAAGAAATTACTACAAGTACATCCATTGGATGACTAACCGGTTTTTTCTGTCCACTATATTTGACTGATGTGCCCAGCTTCTATCCAGAGACCCAGCCTTCATTTCACTTTGATCGTCAGGTTGCTTGTTCCTTTGAAGGTCAAGAAACAGCGGAAGTTCTTGTGCATTCTGTGGTCTGTCTGAAAAAACTGGGGAGCCTGCAGCTGACATGAACACAAAACGCAGGTTTTATTATGTGAAGCGAGAGACGCTTGAATTAGTCGGCTGTTAACATTCCTAATCTGAAGAAACAAAAATAATTAATTTTAATTAAATGAAACAAAATTACATTATATTCCTGCATTCATAAGCCGAGCAGTTTCACTTAGACAATGAGTCTCAGGACTAAGGAATCTTTTGCAGTACCTCGGCATTGACAAAATCTGAAATGTGGTGGTATCATGGATATACTGGAATTCAGAGGGCCAGGTAATTAAATCAGAAGATTGGCAGTTCAAGCTTCACCGTGGTATGTTGTGAAAATGTGGAAAATTATACGCTGCTTCAACACATTATGCTTTACTGTCAGTGTATGCTTAAGTGGCCTGTAAACAGTAAGTAACGATTAGGAAATTATCCGAATCAGGGTTACATTTCACCCTTGCCGTCCTTACAAAGTTCTCTTCATTATATCTTGTTCAGTGAGGTAGTTTTTTTAAAGCACCGCAGGGCTGGTGAGATCAGGAAATGGTTGGGCTTAAAGAGCTGAAGGAAAGCAGGTGATTGAAGAAGATAAGTGATCACATCCTTGGAGTCTAAAGATGTGGGGCCTTTAAGTAACGATTGGAAAAACATGGAGGTAGACATCATACCTTGAGCTGACACTTGCTGATGATCAGTGAGGTGTGTTTGACTGTGTGCCTGAATCTGTCTCTCACTGGCATTTTCTTCATCTGTTTGGAAGACATGTGGTTTAGACTGGAAGTTCATCCTATTGGTAAAAAAGTCAAAACTCAGTGAATGTTATTTTATATTACAACACCGTAAGTTTTTTTTCCGTAGCTTTAGGCCATTGAGTAAGATGCAGCATCAATGGAATGTAACCAGGAGAAGGTTTTATCCTTGCCAGTTTTCAAAGAGCAAAATTCTCAACCTTGGTTTGAAAAGAGGAAGTAAATGGTATGATTCTTGGCCTGAAAGAGATGGGAAATAAATCCATGTTGCTCTTTCATTCCTCCTGGTGGCAAGCTTAAGCAGAGCATGAGAGACTCTGAGCATAACTGTTTTCGACTGATCAGAACCAAATTTTGGTATTCAAATACAATACCATGTCATGTGTTTAATGCATCAATCTTATACCTCTAATTTTTAACTAAGACCTTTGAAATAATGAAAATACTTAATAGGTCAGTTCCAAAGTATACTTTCAAAAATATCCAGCATTCTTGCAACATACAACTCCCAAGACAAAATACACTGATGAAAAGCAGGATACTCTTTCCTTTCTCATAGAAAATATCAATTCCCTTGACACAAATGATTTTTTAAAATGCATTTAATGTTGTGAACCAAGATTACTAACCATTAGCACGCCTCAAGATGAGAGTTTTAAATTTTATATACAGTTGATAAAGAAAGCTTTGAGATTTAAACTACCAGTAGTTCCATCAAACCATATCCTTTCAGATATCTCCATATAATACTGTCATTGTGCTGCATAGTTCTTTCTGCTAATTAGTTTGTCCACAGGTCCATCCACCATACACCACAATGAAGATGAAAAGTTGAACTGACAAAAATTAAATAGTAAATATTAGTTGCACTTTTATGTGCATATGCATGCATGAATATAAATGGGCACATAAAAATCTGAAAGAATTATACCATGAAAACCAATCCAGACATATTGGCTCAACATGCTTGTATAGTTCCATCAGGGTTTAATTTCTTGCTGCCGAACAAAGATTAGCATAAAATCCCTTTGCTGTGCTAGTTTCTGTTTAAAGGGCATTAACTTGTTAGATTAAAAAATATTTTAAATTCTATGTACCTATGGTCTCAGAGACTATATTCTACCACAGGTTAAATCACACAGATTGTTTACCCAGAGTAGAAAGCTGCTGGGAGTATGGAATTCATTCTTGTTTGGAATATGAACAGTGAAACCATACTAATGTACAGTATGGGGCAAATATTTTACAATAGGCTGTATACATACTAGATACACATGTTCTAACCACTGTCAATTCATTAACAGATGCAACTGGCATCATTCAGTATTTTATATAGGAGATTTTGAGAACTAGGCCAACAAACAATAACAATGATAACTACAAAATCAATATAAGCACATTTGAGTTTTGTCCAGAAGAGAACCTGATCATACCGGTAAAGTGTAAGCCTCTGAAAGACCCGTTAAGTCTCAATTATCTGGCAGAAAGAAAATGTTGTAGAAAAGTGCCCTCTGATCATTGTACCAAATGTGTGATGTTGCTTCTCTCCCTCCCAACCTAAAACTGTCTGTAGAAGTGACACAGCAAACACCTTGCTACAGTTGTGCTGTCCCAACCCAAGTTCTTCAGCATCATTAACCTCCCTATCTGGGAACACCGCCAATCTCACTCTCTGATTACCAACTTCAACCACTGACCCCTCACCAATCTCTAGTATCTTCATTCCTACCCCTTTTATCCATTGACTGGTCTCGACACCACTGAACATTCCTTTCCACTTCATGCAGCCAGGCTGCCCACTGTACCCTGAACTTTAATCTCCACTGATATACCATCCCCAGCTTCTGATTTACTCCTTTTACTTCAGGCTCTTTGCCAAAAGAAAATACTTGAATTTGCAAGATCCTTTCAGTTGGAAACACTACTGAATGTCTCTGCTCTTTGCTAACTGATAGATTAATGCACGTTTACCATTGCTGACCGGTCTCCTGGCAGTATTCCTTAACATTTTATTTTGGATTGTGTCCAAAGACTCTTGAGATGTCAAAGAAGGAAATGACTAAAAAGTAAGCATTTAACCTACTAGTATGTAGCACACCAATGATTAAAGATATCAAAATTATTAAATGTTATGAAACTTAATATGTCTCTATTAGCATTAACAGGAAATAAATTATTCTATAATTACTGTTCAGATCCACAGACATTAAAGGTTATAAACTTATTATTTCATTCATACATACCCTATTTCTTTAGATTCCAGTTGTTTCATGTCCTGCCAGTGCAATTTCTCTAATTTATTTGTCCCAGGTTTATCACAATTTTCCTCATATCCATTCCTATTCTTTGAGCTCTGTACTTCTTCTTGCTCCTGTGTTGATCTCTGTGTTGTTTCCTTATGGCTTTGGTGTTCTCTAGCCAGTATTCCTCCCTCTTCTCCTTTTTGACAACTGTCAATTTCCACCATCTGTCCATTGCAGACAAATTGAGATACATTTTAACATTTATTTTTGATAGCTTATGTTTCTACACAGCACGACACCATATCAAAGTTCCAAAGTTCAAAGTAAAATTTATTGTCAGAGTACATTCATGTCACCACATATAACCCTGAGATTCCTTTTCTGCGGACGTACTGCAGAACAGTAACTGCAAACCTATACCTTATACCCGACGCCGACAGTGAGAGGAGCTTGGCTTGGGTGGTGAGGATCTTTGATGATGGATGCTGTTTTTCTGGCAATGTTTCATGTAGATGTGCTCACTGGTTGGGAGGGTTTTATCCAAGATGTACTGGGCTGAATTCACTACCTTTTATAGGATTTTCTGCTCAAAGGCCTATACCAGGCCTTAATGTGGTCAAATAGCAGGGACATGTAGATACATAGAAAACCTATAGCACAATACAGGCTCTTTGGCCCACAAAGCTGTGCCGAACATGTTCTTACCTTAGAAATTTCCTAGGGTTACCTATAGCCCTCTATTTCTCTGAGCTCCTTGTACCTGTCCAGGAGTCTCTTAAAAGACCCTGTCGTATCCGCCTCCGCCACTGTCGCTGGCAGCCCATTCCACGCACTCACACTACTCTCTGAGTAAAAAAACTTACCCCTGACATCTTCTCTGTACCTACTCCTAAGCACCTTAAAACTGTGCCCTCTCGTGCTAGTCAGAAAAAGTCTCTGACTATCCACTCGATCAATGCCTCTCATCATCTTATACACCTTTTGATACTTTCTGAAGAAATGACCATTTGGCACCACTGGAAGATTTAAACTCTCACCCTTATTAAAAAACCAAAAAAATAAACCGAACCATGAAGCAGAAAATACTACAGTGGAAGAACAGACAAATTAATCCATCAGAACTTTCTTCTGCCTTCATCAGAATCCTAACTGAATAAAACTGCACACTCACACGCTCTGCAAACACATCACCTGAGTGGTTTGTGATGAACCACTGAAGTATGCATTGAAGCACTGTTAAAAGACCCAACCATCCACCAGTGAGTTACTGCAATTCTGGGAGAAATCATATTTGCATATATTAGTGGGGTTTCTGGTGACTAAGCAGATCCTTGTGGCCATTTTAGGTTTCATTATAACTGATTAAAACAGCAAACACGGAACAGGATCCACTACATGATGACAAAATCATACATCATCAGTCATATCACAATTGCTTCTCCTCAGGGTATATTTTCTCTCATTGACATGATAAATAGAGCCGGATGATTTCCAGAGTTTGCACTTTAGCAAGTTGATGCATACATTTAAAATGTGCTGCTGATGCACAATCTCATTTGGCAATGTGGCAGACTAAAGTGCAAAGTTCAAAGTAAATTTTATTACCAAAGTACATATATGTCACCATATACAACCCTGAGATTCATGTTCTTGTGGACATATTCAATAAATCTATCAAATAATAACCATAACAGAATCATTGAAAGACTGTATTCAACCAGAGTGCAGAAGACAACAAGCTGTGCAAATACAAAAAGAAGAAATAATTATGACAAACAAATAAATAAATAATAAAATGGTAGGGCTGTGGAGAGTTATGGTCCTGGTGCAGGTTGATGGGAGAAGGCAGTTTAAATTTCTCAGCACAGAATAGATGGGCTGAAGGGCCTGTTTCTGTGCTGTACTTTTCTATGACTCTATGATTGTAAATATGGAGAACATGAGATGAAGAGTACTTGAAAGCGAGTCCATTAGTTGTGGGAATATTTCAATGATGGAGCAAGTGAGGTTGAGTGAAGTTATCCCTTTTGGTTCCTGAACCTGGTGGTGTGAGTCTTGAGGCTGTTGTACATTATTCCTGACGGCAACTGCATGTCCTTGTTGGTGGGGGTCCCTAATGATGGATGCTGCTTTCCTGAGACATGTAGGTGTGCTCAATGATGGGGAGTGCTTTACCCATGAGAGAATGGACTGTATCCACTACTTTTTGTAGGATTTTCCTTTCAAGGGCATTGGTGTTTCCACACCAGGCTGTGATGCAGCCAGTCAATATACGCTACTCTGCACAGTTATAGAAGTTTGTCAAAGCTTTAATGTCATGCCAAATCATTGCAAGCTCTTAAAGTAGAGGCCTTGCTGTGCTTTCTTCACAATTGCACTTACGTGCTGGGCCCAGGACAGGTCCTCCGAAATAAGAACATCTAATAATTTAAAGTTGCTAACCCACTCCACCTCTGTTCCTCCGATAATGACTGGCTCATGGACCTGTGATTTCCTTCTTCTGAAGTCAGTAATCAGCTCCTCGGTCTTGCTGACATTGAGCAAGAGGTTGTTGTTATGACACGTCTCAGCCAGATTTTCAGTCTCCCTCCTATATGTTGATATGTCACCACCTTTGATTCAACCCACAACTACCATGTCATCAGAGACTTGAATGGGTCACTGGAGCTGTGCTTTGCCACGTAGGCATAAGGGTAAAGCGAGTGGAGCAGGGGGCTAAGCACACAGCCTTGTGGTGCACCTGTGCTGATGGAGATTGTGGAGGAGATCTTGTCAAACTGACTGGGGTCTGCAAATGAGAAAATTCAGCATCTAAATGCACAAGGAGGTATTGAGGGCAAGGTCATGGAGCTTCTGAGGGAATGACAGTGCTGAGCTGTAGTGCATCCTGATGTATACATGTTTACTGTCCAGATGCTCCAGGGTTGAGTGAAGAGCCAATGAGATGGCATCTGCTGTGACCCCGTTGCTCCGGTAGGCAAATTGGAGTGTATCTAAGTCACTTCTCAGGCAGGAGTTGTATTTTGGAACTGCCATGTCCTTGAAAACACTATATGATGTAAAACAAATCATCCCCCTTGCCCCTGCATTTAAAAGTTTTAAAATACAAGTTGAAAGTTTTCATAACTTGTCTTTAAGATTAAGACCAAATATTACCCAATGTAAACAAATAATTTGCATATATCCCAAATCATGTAGTTAGGTGACCCCCAATGGAAAGGGAATCTTTCCTGCTGACAGAAGCATTGTAATGACATTTAGAATTTAATGTACATAATTTAAATATTCTTACAGACTTACATTTTGCTTCTGTGGGTCACTCTGCTTGATCTCCTCATCTGTGACTTCCGTGGAATTAGAATTCCTAATTTCCTCTGTTTTTGAGATGGAGAGCCACTCAGAGGGAAGGTGGATAGGCAGTGATCGTGGAGTCAGTGGAGTTACTGTTTCTTGAATAATTTTACGCTCCTGAACACAATTGGAGATGAGTGAAGCAGAGTTGCTCATATTTCTAGCTAAAGAATTTAATATTCTCCCAGCAACTCAAACTGGTTTTCAGTTCAGACAATAAATGCAAAGGTTTTCTTTTAAAATAATAATTAGAGAAGTACATTCTGTAATGTACTCTAAGATTCAGTTTGTAGCTGTATTACATTGGTAAATAAACTTTCCATTACATTACAGACAAAACAGTACTGGGATTTTTATTTCTTTAGTCTATCAACTGGATCCTGGAAACAATGCAAGGAAGCCTATTTTTACTTTTCCTGTGAAGGTATTATTGATACTGGGGATTTATTTGCAAGCACCAGCTATTTTACACTACTTTCTTAAAAAGTCAGTTGTCATGTCCTGATTTTAAATGTCAGGATTATTTGCTCACCTTCAAAGTACCTATGATGTGGATCCTCTTGAACTCATGTTCCTAAAGAGGCCACTGTAGAATTATGGAGAACAGGCATCTTGATGTTGTTCTCCCTGTTCTTTCTCTACCAGCAGGATAGTCTCCTGATGATAATTACACCAGCAGGATAGTCTCCTGATGATAATTACACCAGCAGGATAGTTTCCTGATGACAACTATATCAGTAGGATAGTTTTCCCAATCATAATTATATCAGTATGATAGTTTCCTCATGATAAATATACCAGCAGGAAGGTTTTCTTGATGATAATTACACCAGTAGGATAGTTTCCTGGTGATAATTACACCAGTAGCATAGTTTCCTGATGATAACTATACCAGCAAAATGGTTTTCCTGGTGATAATTATATCAGTAGGATAATTTCCTGATGATAATTACACCAGCAGGATAGTTTTCCTGATGATAATTACACCAGCAGGATAGCTTTCCTGATGATAATTATATCAGTAGTGTAATTTCCTGATGATAATTATATCAGTAGGATAATTTCCTGATGATAATTACACCAGCAGGATAGCTTTCCTGATGATAATTATATCAGTAGTGTAATTTCCTGATGATAATTACACCAGCAGGATAGCTTTCCTGATGATAATTATATCAGTAGTGTAATTTCCTGATGATACTACCCACTCACAAGCCATCAATGAGTTCAACCTGTCCCAACCACAAAACGTTTGAACCTCTTGCTTTGTGTTGCAGCAGTTGCCCTCTGTGGAAGTACAGGTCATTGATCATATAAACAGCAGAATTTGTCAACTGTATTTCAGTAATCTGATTTTCTCTTACCTCTTCATGATATCTACGTTCTTCCTCCTCGACCTCCTTTTGTGCCTTTTCCCATTCCTGACGTAGTTTTTCATGCTCCCTTCTGTACCTCTCCTGTCATTGAAAGAAACACTTGTGTCATGTTACCAGACTAGCAAGGAAGGGGTTAGCAACATTACTCCCCTTTTAAAGACTCATGCTTTTGTCTCTTTTGGTAAAATTAATTACTATTCTCTTTACTGCTTGAAATTAAACTAATGTAAATCTTATTAGTGCATTATCATCCCAGTAACTATATAATGCACTTCAGTGCAATCCCAGTTGGACACAATGCTAAATTTATTAAAATATCATTAGCTTAAATGAGAAGATTTTATTGCTACCACCAAACTTGAACTACATTACATATAAAACATACTTACAAGCTCAAGTATAGTCCAGCCTAAAATAAGTTGAATGCCCACAAAGTACTTTAGATCAACATTCACAGTTGTAAATGAAATGTCAATAAATATCACAACAAATGTTAACAGCCCCATGTAAAAATCTTATTTTTTTACATTTAGTCATAATGCATTTAAATTTACACTTGTAGTTACACATATATCAGGAATTTAGATCAACTGGTAATGATCGTGCCATTCTCATCAAACCACATGCATATCTTAAAATCAATATGGATAGAGCTTTGTGACCACAATCAGGATTATTGATTTGGTAAGTTGAAGTCCTAAATACATAGCTGTTAGTATTCTGCCCAAGAATTGTTTGAGAGGAATTATGCAGTGAAGTTTATTTGAATCTTCTCCTGGTGAATATTGATATCTATGCAGATGTCTGGTCGCAATTTCCCTACAGTTGCTATGGAGGTTACCTCTATGAAAAGACAAAGAGATAAACTCATATTTAACACTCGGAATGCTAATCTTATACTGAAAATACTGTCAGTGTCACAAATTCAATATGGAGACTTTATATTTGTTAGACTCCTTCACTTGATAATGCAGTTTAACTCACATAACTTTACAGCAGACAAGTGCCTTGGATATCAACATGTGTCATGCTGTGCTCTGTACCATATCTAATGCAGCTTTCAACCTCTATGAGTAGCTAGAGTTAACTGAAACAAAAAAACCCATATTCAAGGATCGAGACTGCCTGATTGTTGTTTTATTCCATTCATTGCACTGTAGGAGAAAGATAGACTTGAAGTATGCTAATATCCTTTATATACAAGAATCCAATGGAAGTCACAGCTCACTGTGATAAAAGCAGAGATTGTATCGATAGAGAGGGATGCAAAGTTAGCACAGTTTGCATGCAGCAAGTCAGTATTAGTTTCTTCTTCCAAATTGCCTCAGACCTCCTACAGTGAGTAACTGTTTTTCCTGATGCAATGGCTGGTCAATATTCATAATCAATCCTAAGTCAGTGAGCACTGTAACCAAGTCTATAGTTGTCTTCACGCATTGATCAGATTCTTTACAGTAAGTGCAAACTTCGCTTACCTTGTCCACCTCCCAGGATGTTTATGATAACTGCAATAATTCATCATATCAGCTAAAATTGTGCTGTGATTTGTTCCATACCTACAGTTCAACACAAGTCTGCCCTTTGTGAGTGGCTAGATTTGATTGTATATCCAGGGCACCGTAATACCTCATTGCTGTGTTGGAGTCTGGATTGGAACTGCACTATTGGCAACAGTCAGTTTCAAGGTGACAGGTCAACGATCTTAGCAAGAGGCTCTTGTTCTATTTGTTCAAACTCCATTTTTAGGCAGTCATAATTTTTGTGACTTTTAAACACTATTTTCTCATCTCTTAGTTCTTCTTTCAGTGATCCTACACCAGAGAAGAACTTACAAATTGAACATTTTTAAAAACCATTTTTACACGTTGAGATAATAGATTCTCATTACTGTTCCAAAAGAGTCAACTGTTAACTACTTCAGAGCCAACGCCTCTCCAAAACATACACCGAGTGGCCACTTTAATAGGTACACCTGCTCATTAAAGCAAATATCTAATCAGCCAATTGTGTGGTAGCAACTCAATGCATAAAAGCATGCAGATATGATCAAGTGGTTCAGTTCAGGTAAAACATCAGAATGGGGAAGAAATATGACCTAGGTGACTCTGACAATGGGATGATTGTTGGTGCCAGACGGGGTGGTTTGAGTATTTCATAATCTGCTCAGATTTTCATGCACAGAGCTCACAGAGAATGGTGCGTGAAACAAAGAAAAAAATCCAGTGAGCAGCAGTTCTGTGGGTGAATATGCCTTGTTAATGAGAGAGGTCAGAGGAGAATAGCTAGACTGGTTCACACTGGCAGGATGGCAACAGTAACTCTAATAACCACAGGTTACAATATTGGTGTGCAGAAAACCATCTCTGAATGTGCAGCATGTTACACCTTGAAGCAGATAGGCTACAGCAGCAGAAGACCACACTGGGTTCTGCTCCTGTACTTAACAAAGTAGCAACTGAGTGTCATTGCCAATTCAGGCTGTCATGGGGTTTATATATTCAGGTGGCAAATGAAGCACAATGATAATTTTAAGTAACTAACCTCAGGGAATTAACAGCTAATCTGCCGTGAGAATGTGATGATAGATAGATATTTTATTGATCCCAATGGGAATTATCGTGTCAGAGCAGTGGCACAGATATAAACATTAGAAGAGCAGTAGAAAGAATAAAAAATAAGTTACCACAGTCTAACAGGAAGGGGATCATCACTTCCCCGGCTATAGGTTGATTCATTATAGAGCCTAACGGCCGAGAGTAAGAATGACCTCATCTAGAGCTCTTTGGAGCAGCGCAGTTACCTTGGTCCAGTACTAAACGTGTTCCTCTGTTCAGCCTAGGTGGCATGTAGAGGGTGAGAAACATTGTCCAGAATTGCCAATGCGCACCTTCTTGAACCACTGAAAATTTACATTGTACTTTTGCTATTTTAATCTAACTAGATGTTGGTCCTGGTTAATTCAAAGGGCAGTTAAGAGATAACTTGCCAATTTCATTTATATTAAGCTTATACAATGATCAATGGATATTTGTATACAAGTTTGTGCAAGTATGGATATATACAGATCAAACATGATTAGAATTATAGCAGTTCTTTGACCAGTTTTGAGATATTGCTCCTTCTTCCTGCTGTACCAAGATACTCCCATATTTATATCTGCTGTTCACACTTACTTAGCTGACAGACCAGGTCAGCTGACAGTGAAAATGATGAATGAACAGTTTTAAAATTTTGAAGTTGGTCCACAGGTTCCTTATCTCGTTCCCTTTGCTACTTTTCACTTCTTGATAGGGTCAGAAGTTTGACACTTAATCTCAAGGGAATCAAAATTTGAATATTGGTAAAAACTGATTGTTACTGAGTTAACTATAATTTGATAATATTCCCAGGAAATCTAATCTTAAGAGATCACTGGAGAAGATTGAGTGGATCATTTATGTTAAAAACTTCAATTTTTATTCAGTAAAATTTCTACCAGTTCCATTTTCAGAAATAATCTAAATTACAGTCATTTGTGCCCCTTTGTAGCAACCCTGAAAGCTTTTTATTCCTCAGCTTTTCATGGCTCCATTATGCTTTGCAGGATAATGATACTCTGCTTTCCTTTAATTATAGTTTCCTGGTTGGTTAATCAGACCCATCCTTTTGAGAAAGAAAGCATGAAGGATTAGTTCAAAGAGCCTTAATTAAGGGTGCACTGCAACTATGCAAGCGTACATCACAAGCAGCGTTGGAACATGCACTTTGTAGCAGAGGGTCAATGCAAGTTACGCTAATGTACCTGGAGCAAGCGTTCCTGCTCTTTCTGCCATCTCTCTTGTCGCTTGCGTTCTTCCTCTGGATCCCAAAACCAGCAGTCAGAATGCTTAGGGAGATTTAAAGATGCAACTGGGATCTAACAATCCACATTAAGAAAGAGTAGTGTGACAGATTGATGTTAATTCATGATTTGAGAAATTCAATTCAGCTGATGGTTCCAGTTAGTAAGAGTAACAATGACAGATTTTGGAAAAAGGTAAACAAAAGTCTAAGGATTCAGTCTTTATCTTTAAAAAAATGTTTAAATGAACAGATTGTTAAACAGGAAGGTTATTAGCAGATAATATGAAATATTTTAGCCAATGCACCCACTGTCATTTCTAACTGTTGTAGTTTAACTATCTCCTCATACAATTATACTAATAGGATGTAGCTGAGTGCAGGCCAGTGAGACTAGGTGAGTGTAAGCGTCAGCACGGACTAGAAGGGCCGAGATAGCCTGTTTCCATGCTGTAATTGTTATATGGTTATAAGATAAAAACAGTATGAATTCCTATAATGCATATGTTTTTCTCCATCTTTTGCCTTTGAACAGTATGAAAAGAAAGGACAGTGATACAAGAAGTGCTATGATCTCCACCTGGGTAAGCCAGGAAGCAGAAAAGAGAAAAAAGATGATTCATCCAATGTTTTTTCTTTCTATACCTCTGGTAATATAGCTATTCTATGCATGGTGTCTCCTTACAACTACATCAGGGATAGACTATATCTAATGACAGATTCTTCATAAAAAACATTTATCTTCTTGATGAAGATTCTTGGCTGGAGACGTCAGCTGTTTACCCTTTTCCATAGATGCTGCCTGGCCTGCTGAGTTCCTCCAGCATTGTGTGTGTGTGTGTGTGTGTGTGTTGTTTTAATGACCTATTCTGCTTCTATTTTGGAACTTTTCCATTCCTCTCTCCTCACATCTATATCCATCTCAATGTTTAAATGCTAACACCTTCAAACATTCCACGTGCAGTGCCTTCTATATCACTAATCCCCATTTATATCTGTAAAGAAATTCCTTTAAAATTATTTTTTCTTTGGCTATTTTAATTCTATATCTACTGTTTTAGCCTTATTCACATATATAATCTAGTCCCAGAAATCAAAACCTTTGGATCCTTTCCTAGTCTGAAAAACTAGGTCTCCAACTGAATTAGTGAAAAGTGCCACAGCATGCTTAATGTTTCCTTTACTCAATAATGCCATAAATCATTCAGTACTTCTACCAGTGCTTCAACATGGTTTTTTTGCCACATAGTCATTAAAACAGAATTGCAAATGTAGTCCAGCCAAGGTTATATATAAGTTTTACATTCCCTCCTGCTTTTATGCTATTGTACTCTTGAAGAAATGAGCTCAGTTATAGGTTCAAGCTGATTACCTTATTTATTACATTCAATAATTTACATACCTGTATTCTGATATCTATTCTCTCCACTATGCCATTTATTTACTTGTCTTCAAATGGCTTTCTGATTTCTCCTACCAAAATGAATTATCTAACACTTAACCACAATTAATTTTATTTGTTTTATACAGATCCTTTATAAAGGTCTGCTTTTCCACTGGATACTGCAAGTCACAATAATACTTACATATCCTGATTTAGTATTGTCTGGAAGTTTGATACACAATTACCAAAACCAAATGTCCATTTCAAGCAAGCTTTGAAAAGTAGTAATCCAGGCAAGATACCAATTCCTCTGTCTCTGTCTGTCTAGCACATATCTTGGCCCCAAACCTATTTTCTGCTTTGACAAACCAGTGAGTTTCCAGCCACTAACCTTCATTACACACCTCTCAATTAGTACTTTCTAAAAGATCTCAAATTCTGCATGACACATTTTGCAACATTAACTTGGTCTATGTTACCTGTTACTCTTTAATCAGAAACACCTCAAGAATTTCACTTCACTTTTAGGATTAATGTTTTCTATCTCTGTATGTTTTGTTGTTTCATCTCAGTGCATCTTTTTAGTTACAAGTCTATAATTTTCTGGATTTATTCCATTTTCATTTCTGAAAATAGTAATCACAGTTGTCATTCACCAGTACTCTTTCTCTTTATCCAGTTATCTTTATTGTGATACAATGTCAATCTCTACTCTTCCACCTCCTGCATAGTGAAGAGTTAATGTGCCTTCAGATGCTACTTCACAAAACTAGTGTTGAAAGTTTCAGAAACATGAAATGATAATCCAAATGATTTGTTTGACAGATGTTGCAATAACATTTCTCTTTGCAAAAATGACTTGCCTGGACAATGCAGTTGTGATTTGGATCTCATACCCTTCCGCATCATTTGAACTTTTAATAAACAGCGTGGAATTTGAAATTAATTATAAAACACTGTCCAAACAAAAAAGGCCTATAACCTGATATAGGGGAGGAACTGCGTAGAATGTTTAACCCACACCATTTCAGTTTCTGCTCTGCCTGATGTCTGGTGGATAAGGAGCTGGGATTTATGAATTTCAGCACTGTAGTTGCACTGCAGAATAATCTCTTTTTTTTTAAGAGACATTTACAAATTGTCTCTGAATGAAGCACCTTAGCATGAAGTAGCAATTGATACAGAGTCTAACTGAAATTTAACCTTTTCCCCAAAATTTCTTTATTATGGAGATTTCTTAATTGCACCCAATGGTGGCTACAATTTTAAGAATGATGTTGGATTCACACAGTATTAAATATCATACCACTGATATTAATATTACCATGTTATTAAAATGCATCCAGAATACTTAAATACAGCTGTTTGTTGAAACATTTGATTTCTGTTGTCTGGCCAATTCTCCATAACTATAGGCAGCATATATATTCAAATACCATCTGACAGATGTAGCCCACTATAGAAAACCAGATGGGGAATGTGTATTATATCACATTCAATTTCACCTTTTATTTAAGATTTTCTAGGATGATTCCAAATGACTACATCCCATATTCCTGCTAGGTCAGGTCATCAAAAGTCCCAGCACACAAGGTGCCCATTTTCCAAACTGAAAACAGCTCGAAATGTCAATGAGGCCCAAACGTGAGAGTGGCTCAGGCCTCCAAACCTTAGCCCAAGATAACCATAGGTTAAATGGAACCATCCTCATCAGCACACATATCTTACTGATACCCATTTTTAGGAGTGCAAGGTATATTTTGAGGTTAAAATATACCACAATTTTAAAGACAGAATTCATAGAATTAAAACACTTTATTCAGAGTGTGAAAAAATCCACCTAAGTAATAATTTCTAAAATCAGGGATCAGAGTATATATAAGAACTGAAAACATCTAATATTAATTGAACAGATACTACAACACCTGGGATGTAATGCACAGCACATTAGAATAATGAGGTACTTGTTCCATACAGGTAATTAATAAGAACTTTAAAAGAGTTATCAATCTAAGGCCAGTAGCATCCCCATAGTTAAAAAAAATCCAAGGGGTTTGCTCCAAGCACTCAGAGATTTACCTGTGGTGTGTTGGATGGGACTGGTCTGTGGTACATTCAGAGCTAAAAAGGGGCTTATGAAAATATTGCACAAATGATAAATACCCACTAGTTCATAGTTCAAATTTGTTTGAAGACTCCACATAAAAGATTGTCAGACCATGGAATTCTTTGTTTGAATCTTTGTAATGTTGTCATTGCTGATCATTTTTAAAGAATATAATTCTTCAAAATGCTCCTATTAAAATTGTTTGACTTTTCAAAAATCCACTATTAACTGTTTCTCTTTCATGACAACTCCATATTACACAGAAAATAAAGCATCACATACTTACATTTGAATTTTCATTGCTTTCCACTTCCACTGAAAGATAAAGAAATACTTATTATAAAGGAGTAACAATCATGGGAGTTTCCACTTGTCTATGAAGGAGTCCAACAGGCCAAGATGGATATTGATTTTCTAATTAGTTAATAAGCGCATTGCATCTAATATGTTGGTGAACAACAAGCATGAATAATGCAAATAAGAATAAAGACTCAAGCCAGGAAGACAATCTTGAAATTGTCACATCTGCACAGTGATGTCAGATGTAGTGTGTGATTTTAGAGCTTGCAACCAATAGTGGAAAAAAAAGTGATGTGTGCTTTTTTTAAATTATAACTGTTAACCTAAGCAGAACAACTTGCACTTAGCATGATGCTTCTACTGTTGAAGGTGTGGCTATCAATTAGCCTACAGCATAGCCTCAGAAAATAAAAGAAAATAAATCTGCATATCAGACTAAATTGTATTTCACTCATTAACTCTTGGAATCATTGATAGACAGGTGGAAATCTAGGCTGAAATTAAAGGATATCATGATCAGTTAATTGAACATGAGCCACCACCAACAAAAGTGATTTCCAATTATGACAACCAAGCGGATAGTGATGGTAAAGGG
This sequence comes from Hemitrygon akajei, assembly GCF_048418815.1. NCBI lineage: Eukaryota > Metazoa > Chordata > Chondrichthyes > Myliobatiformes > Dasyatidae > Hemitrygon > Hemitrygon akajei. Next base: position 62,676,869 of record NC_133136.1, read on the forward strand.
AGGAAGTCATGGAGCTGGAATTTAGTATCAAAAATTGATGTCCAGAAGCTGCTGAATTAAGCAACTTTAGTTTGCAGGTTTGGACTGTAGAGATTTCTGTGCACTAACACCATGCTGTGTGATTCTGTTATTTTATTATTTTGCTACCTGAAATAGGAAACAGGCAAATTAGTAGGAAAAAAATATGGAAAACCCAGTTTGCAACTTGCATAGTTGCCAAAACTACCAATTTTACGTACTATGTTCTGTGGGCACTAAGACTTGCACGGTAGATTAAGGCAAATAAAATTGTTGTAAATCCAAAAGCTACAAAAATGTATGTAAAGATAACCAGAAGAAACAGTTATGATGGCGGGTTGCCCACCTTGTCCATACCTGTGCAGAGGAGTCTGAATTTTGCTAACACTGACACTCAGGCTGCTTCTGAAATTCAAGTTACATTAGATCTCAGTCAGTACTCAGGTTCTCAGTAGGCTTTGAATACCAAGAATTACAGTGGTGCTTTGGTCCGTCCAAGTCTAATGGGATATTGTGCTGTAACAGTGATGCAAATTACTATTTTTAGAATATGACATACTGGGTATAATCTATGTTAGAGGTGTGCCTAAAATTACAGTGGTCAAATTAAGTTAAAGTGAGAAGAATTAAAGTAATGATATTGTGCCCTGTCGTTTTGCCTTTTTAATATACATTTTAGATAAAGTTGTTCATATTCTTAAAGTTTTAGCCCATTTCCACTCTGTTTCTAATGATTGAACTGGCACTTAGTTAAAAAATAGTTCTATTTGGAAGTCATCAATCCAACATATTTTAGTCAAGTGATAGAATTCATTAAACGTTACTTTAATTCTTAAAAATTGGCATTACCTTTAGAAGAAAACTGAAAAACAAATTTAACAGGCTGCCTATTCCCATATTGGTGTGCATTGGCAACTATGCAGGAAATAATGAGGAAGGTAATCTAGAAAAGCGGGAGATGAATGTGAGTCATATGATCAATAGTGCATCTCAAAGCACTCCCGGGTACAGGAAGCAATACAGGGGACATCACTAAGCACAACTTTTACCTGGCTGTGAGAAAAACTCTGAGCGTCGCCAAGAGTTCCGAACTGAAACCGGAACACTGGCAGAATTAGAAGGCTCTAAGAGTGGGGAGCAGAACAAAATGAAAGAAAAAACAGAAATAAGAAAATGTCTGACAGCAAAACTATACTAGATGAGTATATAACTTACAAGAATAGTTTTGTTTCAGATTACACTTACATATTCATCACATTTCGATGCATCAATAAGGTGGTAGATTATTTGTCAGTGGTAAGCTGGCTGCTTTCAGAACTATTTTTATGTGCATACCCACTGTGATCCCCCTGATAATGGCTTGTGAGGGATGCAGTGGCTCACTGCTTCTCAATGTGTTGGCAGAGGAGCAGAACAAGCCATTCCCACAGAACAGTGAAAACTTTGATTGCTATCCAGGTCATGTGTGCTGACTTATCAGGAATGATCAAAGTTGTCAAATACTTGAAACAGTCCGAATGTTGTTTCTGATTGGCTCAGACATTCAGAAACAATCATTATCCAAGACAATGATTAAAACTTTCAACAAAAATCTTAGAAAAATGAAAATATTTACATATACTTGAAAGATCAGAGCAGTTGAACAACATTTAACGATGGATGCCGTGGTAGGGTAGTGATTAACGTGACACTATTTCAGCTCGGGGGGAGAGTCTGGAGTTTAATTCTGAAACCATTTGTAACGAGTCTGTATGTGCTTCCTGTGGAAGGTGTAGGTTCTCCCCAGGTGCTCCAGATTCCTTCCACAGTCCAAAGGTCAGTTGGTCATTGTAAATTGTGCCATGGTTAGGCTAGGGTTAAATCAGGGCTGTCGGGGTTTGCAGGGGCAGTGTAGCTGAAAGGCCTGACTATGCTCTGTATCACCAAATAAATAAACAACTTAAAAATCTAAAAACTAAACTTACTTTAGTTCCTCAAGGATGTGCACTGTCAATTATATGAAGCAGTCCTTTGGCTAAATTTGCACATTTAAGCAGATTCCCCATCATAGATGGGTGAATGATACAGTCCAGTGCCAGAGTGCATTTGGATACGACGGTGTAAACCTCCAATCACAGCTTCAGGGCTTCTACCTTTGAGTGGGAATCTTGAAGCCGCTCACAGTTACATGAGAAACTGTCAGCAGCTACACATGTTAAAGCCAAAGCTCACCCACAAAACCTGGAGAAGAATTAGTTTCATAATTGAGCAATTTTTCAAATATGTCTGAAATCCAAGAAAGACTTGCATTCATACCAACTTCAGGATGTCCAAGATATTTTACAATTAATTATTTTTGGTGTAATGAAAAGCTATCAGTTAAATACAAAGGGATTCAAGGGAGGAAATGTAAATATTTAAAAGGTAGAAAATGCTGATTTTATTGGAAGAATATAATAAACAACAGGAACACTAAATGGAGCATCCCAACTTTTCCCTGTTGGGATCAACACAGATTCTAATTTATATGAAGACTTGGATTTGGAAACTCAAGTGATAACTGGACAACATTCCAGATGAAACTGAATTTGAAAGAAGCTTTGCAACAAAAGCAATAATTTAAACAAAATATCTAAAGGGATAGGACAAACAGTAAAGGAGGGAAACATGGTTCATACACAAGAGGTAAGTTGAAATACCAAGAGATAAAGTCAATGATAAAATTGTCGGTACAGTGTAAAATTAATGAATGTACAAATTGACAAAGCCTATTGATTGAATTCCCGAGACAAAACTGAACACCCCAAGTTTAACAGAACTTATGATTAGACTGTACTCATGATTAGCCTGCTGAATTCTAGTCACAGATAAACAATGGTGGTTTTCAGCACGAAAGATACAGCAGGGACGATTGAGGAAAATTACTCAATATAATAATGTCGACAGTCTGTATTACCAGGAAAATTGGAGGAATTTGAGCTATTTCGTATAGAAAAGAGGCATCCAAATCCAATGTGATGACTGCTAGGGGTTCAGTAAGGTACAATGAGGGCGCAGAGCAGCATAAAAGGCAGTAAAGGCCAAAACTTTCCTTCTGGGCCCAGAGGCCTCACTTAAAGGCCTCAGCTGTGGTTTTGATGCACGGGATATTGTTTTACGCATTTAAAAATCAAGGCTCCTCTGCTGAAGGTTCAGACGCAAAATAGCTCCAATCTGCATGGGTAAGTGCTCTAGTCATTTTTAACAGTATATTTCCTGGTCTTGTCCTGGTGGTTAGAGTGGCTCAGTAGTCAATGTTGTTGGCCCATTAACTCCAAGGACATGGGTATGATGCAGACTGAGTAGTTCTGTGCTGTGTTTGCAGATTCTCCCCGTGACTGTGTGGATTTCCTCCAGGGGCTCTGGTTTCCTGCTACATCCCAAAGAGGAGCTAATGAATCCTGAAGAAGGGTGCTGGCCCAAGAGGTCAACTGTTTATTTTTTTCCAGGGATGCTGCCTGACCTGCTGAGTTCCTGCAGTGTTTTGTGTGTGTAGCTGATCTGTTGACTGGCTACAATAATTTTCCCTATAGTGCAGGTTAATGGCAAGGGGAAGTGAGTGAGAGAGAATAAGTAGCAGGATACAAGGAAAATAAAGAGAGTGAAATAAGGGAAGGGCAAAAGGGACACCTCCTCACTAAGCTAGTATGGACCCAACAGGCTAAATTGTTTAATTCTGTGTAATTATAGATATATTGTATTCTTATCTCAACTGTTATTCAACATTATATATTACAGTGCTATTCCCATTTTGTCCAGTATTATAAGACATAGGAGCAGAATTAGGCCATTCTGCCCATCAAGTCAGAGGGCAGAGCTTAGGACAATGGAGCCTAACAGCAACTCCTTTGCTTGCATCTTCAGAAATAGCTCTATTCTATCTTTAATATCTCCTTTTCTTCCTTTTCAGGGTGCTTTTGAAGACCCTAACCTGGGGTCACATGCTGACTTTGGTTCTTTGCGGGAATGGGACCCGCTCTCAGGGCCCCACGACCGGCCACTTTTCGATATGCCAGGGATGCAGCCTGGAAGACTAACGCACCTTCAGGGTGCCGGATTTTCGTGGTTCTGGTGGCGGGCGGATTTGAGGTTAGTGCCACCGCCTGATGTGTCATGGGACTTTGAAAGCAGTGAGCTGGCTGCTGGCTGTGTGCCCAGAGACCCGAGAACTTTGGGCACAGAGCTTGGAAAAAGCAACGCAACAGATTTTTAACACCATAAACCGGCGAGTTGTTCTGTCATGTCTCCCCTCACGCTTGTGAAACAGGGGCACCTCTTTTACCCTTCTTAGGGAGAGAGAGAGAGCCTGTGGTATGTCGAATACTGGGTGAATGAGTAGTCTTTGGGGTCCTGCAAGTCTGTGTCTTTATTGATGCTTTGCTGCACGCTTGAGCGCTCGGTGGGGGGTGCCGATGCTTCTTTGCGGTGGGGAAGGGGGGATGTCGCTTATGTGTGGGAAGGGGGAGATGAGGAGGTGCTTTGGGATTCTAATGTTTAACTGTCGTTCATTCTTTGTGCGCTCTTTTCTTCTGTGGAGAACCAATCATCCCCTGCTTTAAATGTATCAGATGAATTCCACGGATTCACCACTCTCTGGCTAAAGAAATTCCTCCTCACCTCTGTTTAAAAGGGATATCCTTCAATTCTGAGGCTGTGCACTCTGGTCCTACATTCTGCCACTATTGCAAACATCCCCTCCATGTCCAGGATTTTAATATTTGGTAGGCTTCAATGAAATTCCCCTCACTCTCCTGAACTCCAGTGAGTACAAGTTCAGAGTCATAATACATAATACTTTTTAATTTGTCACTTCAAATTGCTAAAATTTCCCATGTCAATTAAGAATGAAAAATAAAAGCCTTGGTGGCAATAAGAGGGATAAATGAGTGCCAGAGAGTTTCACTAAGTAACTTTGAAGAAAGTGGGAGAAATATCCGGTAGAGTCACACAGGGAGAAAGCTTCAGAAGGCAGAAGCACATTGGCTATTGATAGTGTGGCAGAGAGAACATGCTGAGAAGGTAAGGGAGCGCAGCACTTCCTGACACACCTGACCAACGAGGTGGCTCATGTAGACCACAGACAGAAAAAATGAATGAGATCAAATCATAATGGAATGATTTCAGAGCCAACGGAGTAATGTCAGTGGAGCATACATAATCTGATACACAAGCCGATGGAGATTAGTATGCTTGGGACCTCAGAAGCTGTAATTGGAACTGTCATCAAGAACGTAGACACATTTTGTGTGGGTAAAGAGCTGCTTCCTTAATTACAGTGTGGATTACATCCATCTAGTGTAGGGGTTCCCAACCTGGGGTTCACTGACCCTTGCTTAATGGATTTGGTCCATGGCATCAAAAAGGTCAGGAACCCCTGCCCCAGAGGGAGGATAAACATGACCAGTACCATGCAAAAAACTCAGAAGTGCAGGGAACAGCATGAACATGGCTTTTTTTTTTTACTGCATCAGAGCCTTTTTCTCAAATAGGGCTGTGGACAATCTATCATGCATTTTGTTATCTTCAGAAATATTGACGCCCCACCCTCTATGCCTGCCACACAGTGACATGCAAACTGCGATTCTGCCCAATGGTCCACCATCAACCCAATGCCATGGCAGACTGGAGGTCAGCAAGACTGCACCATAGCTCCAACCCTTTCCTTAATCTTTCTCATGATAATATTGCACCTGATCTCCAACAGGCTTCCCACAGGAGTGAAATTAATGTAAAAAATGAATGAGAAACTTCATCCTACTTCACATCCAGTCCTGAATCAAGAAAACTCGAGTCATTGAGTTGCAAAATGCAGTCTTATTTTGTGCATATGCATGTTTATAGTCATATTCCAAGCCAGCTTTTCATTCACTGAAGCATGCCAGAGAATTGGCTGTACAGTTAACATCTGCAGATCAAAGATCCCGTTACCAATCTTCTCTTGCTGCTTAAAATTAACCTCCAAAAGTAAAGTCCATGATAAAACCAAGACAACACAGAGTACCTTCCATGTACAAGGAGCTAACTCTCAGAAAGGGCAGCCAATGATGATCAAATTAAATACCATTTCCTGCATACTAGCACATCCTTGGCTGTCTGAGGAAGAGTGTTTGAAGTGGACAGCCCCAAACTCAAACCTTATGAATTGTCCAGCAGCAGTCCACCCTCCTGCACTCTTCAGAGCCATAGACAACTTATAAAAGGTTCCTCAATGTATTGATTGAATCAATGTAGTCTCTGCAAAATTACCCAGTCCACGAGAGGATCAGCAAGCAAACGTAAACATCCTTTCCAGCGTCAAGGCTCCAATAACTCATAGCTAGCTCCAGCGTCTGGCTGCGTTGTTCATGTGCCAAAACTAAAATAAACAACTTTACTCAATATTTTGTCATAGCAAGAGATCACAAGGAGGACAGAAATAATGGTTCAAGGATGTTCTCAAAACCGCCTTGAAAGAACGTAATATCTCACCAGTCAAGAGAATTCCTGGCCCAAAACAGAAGAAGCAGCTGGAATGGTTTTCAGAACCTTGAGATTCTTCATTGGGAACACGTGGAAGTACAGATTAATTTGCAAAAGGAAGAACCCTTCCCCCCACCCCCATCAACTACCCCCCCCAACTGTCTGTCAAGTAGCTTCAATCTCACCTGTAATAGAGTCTGCAAATCCCATGATGGCCTCATCAACCAGTTCTGAGCCCAGAGAACAGGTGTGGAAGCAAGTCATGTTTGATTCTGAAGGATTACCTAAAATCAGAAGGAGCCATAACTGGAATATTAGTCTTTTACTGGGTAAAGACCTGGTGTGCTATTTCCTAATTATTGAGTAACTAGACTGAATAAGAGATCCACTGGTAGATTATAATTTGATTTTATAGTGGAAGTCATTATAACAATTCATAATTTTTGACTAATTTTCACATGGGAAGTCTTAGAAAATATGTATCTCAAAGCAAAGGTTTTTCTATACAAGCTCATGAAACAATGAGTTGAAAGCTAGTTGAGGTGCTGAGAAGCCAAGCGAGATAGTTTCCCCAAACACTCAGAAATTGTTTATACTGTAATTTATCATGGCATCATGCCATGGCTGCCACCGAACTCTCAACACCTTTAATTTGAGAGATTCCCATTTATGGGTGTCAGCAATACGTACTGGGCACAGAGCTGCAGGTGCATCCTTCAGGCTGTGAACAGAGGAGGAAAAAAAAACACGCCGGAAATGCTCTGCTCATCACCCTCAGTTATTCCTGACAGCTGGGAAACTAGCTGAGGTTGCTTAAATTACAGAATTTGTGGCAGAGGTTGGAGACAACAATAAAAAATCTGTCTGGGTTAATCCCACATCCCTCTCCACCATCAGTAGCACTTACAAGATGCACTGCCTCAAGGCTACCACGTTCCAAAAACCCCCATCATCCGTGCCATGCCACCTTTTCACAGCTACCATCAGGCAGGAGGTACAGAAGCTTGAAGTTCCACGCCACCAGGCACCTCCCTTCAATCATATGGTTCTCAAACCAACCAGCACAAACCTAATCATCACTACACTTTAGCAACATCATGACTACTCTGATCAGCCTGCACTAAAATTTATATTTTTAGATTTGTTTGAATAGTTATTTTTCTTTTAAGGATTGTGTATAATTTTTGTTTTATCTTGTGAAAGCTGTTTATATGATGTTTCATTCTTGTGACGCTGCTGCAAGTTTTCATTGTACCTGTGCATACATGTATGTGCGGATATGACAAAAAACAATGTTGACTGTTGACTTAGCCTTGTATGATACAGCTTCTCAAGCATTCATCCAGAAACAATTTCAATGTGATGCAAGTTTACGTCTCTATTGCTCATTTAGGCAGAGGACTCTGGAGTTTACCAGTGATAAAAATGTTTCCTAATTTCTGTGCGAAACATTATGCAAAGTAACTTTAATCTATATCCCCTAATTATTCACATTTCCACCAAGGGAAATTAATCTCTCTTATTAAGTGTCTAGATCACCCATAATTTTATAAATTTGAATGAAATTAAGGAAGAATTTCATTCAAATGTATAAAATTATGGAAGATCTAGCCACTTAATAAGAGGGATTCGTTCCAAAGCAAACCTATACCTTTAGGTAGCTGACTTTCAATTTTTATCAAGTATCTTAGCTTATAAATTCATCAACAATCCTAATTAGTTCAAAAGGACACCAAAAGGTGTTCTTTTGACACCACACCTATAGGTAGGCCTTATGCCCAAAGGTAGCCTTATTTTTGGACCTGTTTTAAATTTTAATAATATCCTTCTCTTTTAGTGCTTTTGAAAAATATTAACTTTTCCCACATTTACAAGCAACTGACTGCAATGCCCAACCTAGTAGGAGAATTAGTGGTGTGCCACAGGGATCAATGCTGGGTCCATTGTTATTTGTCATCTATATCAATGATCTGGATGATAATGTGGTAAATTGGATCAGCAAATTTGCTGATGATACAAAGATTGGAGGTGTAGTGGACAGTGAGTAAGGTTTTCAAAGCTTGCAGAGGGATCTGGACCAGTTGGAAAAATGGGCTGAAAAATGGCAGATGGAGTTTAATACAGATAAGTGTGAGGTTTTGCACTTTGGAAGGAAAAACCAAGGTAGAACATACAAGGTAGATGGTAGGGCACTGAGGAGTGCAGTAGAACAGAGAGATCTAGGAAGACAGATACAAAATTCCTTAAAAGTGGCGTCACAGGTAGATAGGGTAGTAAGGAGAGCTTTTGGTACATTGGCCTTTATAAATCAAAGTATTGAGTTAGAATGTTATGATGAAGTTGTATAAGGCATTGGTGAGGCTGAATTTGGAGTACTGTGTGCAGTTTGGTCACTGAAGTACAGGAAGGATATTAATAAGGTTGAAAGAGTGCAGGGAAGGTTTACAAGGATGTTACCGGGACTTGAGAAATTGAGTTACAGAGAAAGGTTGAATAGGTTAGGACTTTATTCCCTGGAGCGTAGAAAGAATGAGGGGAGACTTGATAGAGGTATATAAAATTATGATGGGTATAGGAAGAATGAATGCAAGCAGGCTTTTTCCACTGAGGCTAGGGGAGAAAAAAACCAGAGGACATGGATCAAGGGTGAAGGGAGAACATTTTAAAGTAAAGATTAGTGGGGGGCTTCTTCACACAGAGAGTGGTGGGAGTGTGGAATGAGCTGCCAGATGAAGTGGTAAATGCGTGCTCACTTTTAACATTTAAGAAAAACTTGGACAGGTACATGGATGAGAGGTGTATGGAGGGATATGGGCCGGGTGCAGGCCAGTGGGACTGGGCAAAAAAATGGTTCAGCACAGCCAGGAAGAGCCAAAAGGCCTATTTCTGTGCTGTAATGTTCTATGGTTCTATAATTGTTTTCATATTTCATTAACAGTCATTTCCAGTTTATTTAAATCTGGCTTATTACAAGATGCTGAATTGATACAGCTTACATTTTATTTAAAAATATATCCATTTGCAGGTGTATTAATTAAACTTTTACTGATATTTAACTCTTAAATCTAACATTTATTTAATGCAAAATATTGAAAAACAATAAGTGCATTAGGTTGAGGCTCCCAAAATAAATAGTTAATTCTAGGGGCATGGCTTGACTTATAGTGCAATGCTTTTAAAACTATTGCTAAAGATAGTTGAACATTGAGCTTAATGTAACATGCATTTAAAATTCTGTAACTGTGCCTCTGCCAGATTTTATGCACAAAATTTTACTTAAAATTTGTTACACTTTCAGTCTAAAAACTAAGAAAACACACTAGATATTGCGGTTCAAAGCCAATTCTGTCTCATTACAGCAGATGTGTTCCCTATTCTTTTTGATGTCTCACCTTGTTGAATAATAATGTCAACAGGCTGACTGTTCTCTGCTGCTTCTTCCTTCACTTCATTTATCCTTTGATCTGAATCCAATACATCTCCAGTTTTGTCCAATTGAGGTGTTACTGATTTTAATCCCTGTTTTGTGTTAAAACACAAAATTGATTTTGTAACATTGCAAGTATTAGACTGTATCAGATAGAACTGCGATCTTAAGTTCAGACAATTAACTGAAAAGTTAAGTGACCATAGACTTCCAGTCAGTCCCTAGTTGTTTATTCACGAACTGCTTCAATATTTGATCTCACAACTTTCAGAAAAAAATGAAAACATCACAATTACCATAAATTCCAGTGAATAAGCTGAGAATTTTGGTCCTAAAATTAGGGGATCGGCTTATACAGAGGGTGCCAACTTTGGAAAAATTAATACATGGAAGACAGGTCGTATTTATTGGCTGTCTTTGAGTCAAATTTGTTCCACTGTCGACACATGCATTCTTTGAATGATTTGTTTAAACTCACATCTCATGGCTGGAGTACGGACATCAAACCACCGGGGATGACTACAATGTCCGTATTCTCAGCTTTCAATGCTGCTTTTGTCTCACCTGTCAAGTGCGCTTTGAACATGTCCCAGACAAGTAGCGACTTTTCCTTCCCAAAACTTTCGGGACATCAATGCTGCACCTCTTTAACCCACTTCAAGCAACCCGCTTCATCCATCCAGCGGCGTTCTTGAACATAAACAACACCCCGCGGGAATTTTCTGAGCAATCTTTGTTTTTGTGTCTCAACACAAGATCACGTCTATTCATAAATCAGGTGCACCAACTTCATGTAGCTTTGAAATTTTCGCTGACCTCATGGTGTTTTATTGGCCCATTTCGATGCTTGAACTCGAATCATTTCTCTGGTAACAATGTATCCAGACGATCGCTGGTGATTCACCCACTCTAAAACCTTTTCTTCCAGTTCTGGCCACTGGCATGTTTTCCTGCAGTTTGCACATTTCATCTTTGGCATTTCCCTCAGCGTGTCCTCTGCCTTTCTCCACTCTCTCTCGTTTACACTAAACTTATTAGCAGTTGCAGAATTATTCGTTCCTTTAGCAAAATCAACAACCTTCAGCTTGAAGCCAGCATCATATTGCATTTGTTTTAATCTTTTGTACATGGTGGTCGCAAACTCAATACTGAGTACACGTACTGATCCCACCACCCCGTGTTATGTCTTAACGAGATTACGATGGGTGCTAAATGGTTTCACTGGGGTTACATTTCAAAGGATTCTTTACCATTGGGAACTTAATCCAAAACTTCCCTCCCTGATTTATTTATTAAGAATTGGCTTATAACGCTCTACAGTGTGTAGGCCTGTTTTCTTAGCAGGTACTAGTTCACAAAATTTCCAGGGTCTGGATCCGCCAAAGCTGAGTACTGGCATGTGAGATCTTGTGACCTTTTCTAGTTAAATCAAAAACCTCTACAAAAGTGGTCGGCTTATACAAAGGTAACATGAAAAAGTCACTTCTGTAACCTTGAAAATGGGGGCTGGCTTACACTCTAGGTCAGCTTATACACCAGAATTTACAGTAAACAACAAATTGTAAGTATAGATGCAGTGCAACTTTTTAAGCTTTATATTGGTTTAGAAGAAAAGCTTACTTCTTGATCAAGCTGCTCTTGGGTGCTGTTATCTGATGCCTCATTCTTGAGAGTTAAGCAGGCTTCATCTGTGGTTATTATTTTGGAATCTAATGTGTCCCTTAAGTTCAACTCAGCATTGCCCGACAGGGCAACAGGTTCAGGTGAAGTTTGCAGGTCTTTGTGATGATCTTCTTCATATTTTGCAATGTAATACAAGAGAATAAATTATTTTTTTCTCTCTTAGTGTAAATAAATAGTTTCAAAAGGAACAAAGAATCAGGAATAAAGCATTCAGTCCTCAATGCTGTTCCTTCATTGTAAAAATAAGACAATAAGACACAGGAGCAGAATTAGACCTATCACGTCTGTTCTGCCATTCTGTCATGGCTGATTTATTATCCCTCTCAACCTTCCTTTGACACCCTGACCAATCAAGAACCTATCAACCTCAGCTTTAAATATATCCAATGACTTGGCCCCCACAGCTGTCTCTGGCACCAAATTCCACAGATTCACAACCCTCTGGCTACAGAAATTCCACCTCATCCCTGCTCTAACTGGACATCCCTCCTTTCTGAGGCTGTGCCCTCAAGTCCTAGAATTCCACTCAATTGGAAACATCTTCGCCACACCCACTTTGTCTAGGCCTTTCAATACTAGTTAGGTTTCAATGAGATTCCCCTCATTCTTCTAAACTCCAGTGATGTACAAGCCCAGAGCAATAAAAACTCCTCATATATTAACCCTTTCATTCCAGGAATCATTCTCATGAACTTCCTCTGGACCCTCTTCAGTGTCAGCACACTTTTTCTTAGAAAAGGGGCCAAAAGCTGTTCACAATACTCCAAATGTGGCCTCACCACTGCCTTATAAAGCCTCAGCTTTACATTTCTAGTTCTCTCAAAATGAACTGCAAATTCCATTTGCCTTTCTTACTATTGACTCAACCTGCAAGTTAACCTTTAGGGAATCCTGCACAAGGACTCCCAAGCCCCTTCGCATTTCTGATTTTTAGATTTTCTCCCCATTTAGAAAATAGTCCATGCCTTTATTCTTTCTACCAAAGTGCATGAGCATTCACTTCCCTACACTGTATTCCATCTGTCACTTCTTCACCCATTCTCCCAATCTGTTTAAGTCCTTCTGAAGATTCCATGTGTCCTCAACACGACCTGCCCCTCCACTTATCTTTGTATCATCTGCAAACTTGGCCACAAAGCCATCAATCCCATCATCAAAATCATTGACATATAGCATGAGAAGGAATGGTCACAACACTGACCCTGGGGAACACCACTGGTCACCAGCAGCCAATCAGAAAATGTCCCCTTTATTCCCACTCTTTGCCTCCTGCCAAGTCACCCCATATTTAATCCATATTGATAGCTTTTCTGTAATACCATGGGTTCTCATCTTGTTAAGCAGCCTCACATACAGCACCTTGTTAAAGGCCTTCTGAAAATCCAAGTAGACAACATCCACTGACTCTCCTTCATTCACCCTGCTTGTAATTTTCTTCAAAGAATTCTAACAGATTTGTCAGGTAAGATTTCCCCTTAAGGAAACCATGCTAACTTTGGCCTATTTTACCATGTGCCTCCAAGTACCCAAAACCTCATCCTTAATAATGGACTCCAACATGTTTCCAACCATTGAAGTTAGGCTAACTGACAAAGCATTTCCTTTCTTCCATCTCCCTCCCTTCTTACAGTGTGGAATGACATTTGCAAATTTCCAGTCCTTTGGAACCATTCCAGAATCTAGAGAATCTTGGAAGATCATTACACATCTCTCCACAATCTCTTCAGGTACCTCTTTCAGAACCCTGGGATGTAGTCCATCTGGTCTAGTTGACTCATCTACCTTCAGACCTTTCAGCTTCTCCCTAGTAATAGTAACTGTACTCACTTCAGCCCTTTGACACTATCGAATTTCTGGCACACTGCTCATGTCTTCCACAGTGAAGACTGATGAAAAATACTTATTAAGTTAATCCACCATTTCTCTGTGCCCCATTACTACCTCTCCAGCATCATTTTCCAGTGGTCTGATATCCATTCTTGCCTCTTTTTTCTCTCTTTATATATCTGAAAAAAGTTTTGGTATTAACCAAAACTTTGATATTATTAGCTAACATAGTTTCCTATTTCATCTTTACTCTCCTTATGGCTATTTAGTTGCCTTCTCTTGGACTTTAAAAGCTTTCCAGTCCATTAACTTCCCACTAATTTTTGCTATATTTTATGCCCTCTGTTTGCTTTTATGCTGTTTCTCTCTTTCCATGGCTACGTCGTCCTCCCTTTGGAATACTTCATCTTTGGGCTGTGTATCTATACTGTGCCTTCTGAATTTCCCCTAGAAACTCCAGCCATTGCTCATCAACCCTTCTACTGTCCCCTTCCAATTAACTTTGGCCAGTTCTTCTCTCATGCCTCTGAAATCTCTAAAATAATCTGGGACTTGTTGAGTTCAAGAGGTTTAGGTGCGGCAAAATTTGTTAGGTGTATCCAGGAGTGTTTCTTAAATCAATACTATAGAGGGAGTGCAAAGGGAATTTACAAGGATACTGCCTGGATTGGAGAGTGTGCCCTATGAGAATAGGTTGAGTGAACTTGGCCTTTTCTCCTTGGAGTAATGGATGATAAGAGGTGACCAGGGAGAGGTGTATAAGATGATGAGAGGCATTGATCGTGTGGATAGCCAGCGTCTTTTTCCTAGGCTAACACGAGAGGCCGTAGGTAAAAGGGGGTTAACAGAGGTAAGTTTTTCACACACAGACAGTGCTGGGTGTGTGGAATGCACTGCCAGTGACGGCGGTAGAAACAGATCAAATAGTGTCCTTTAAGAGACTCTTAGATAGGTACATGTAATTTAGAAAAATAGAGGGCTTTGTGGTAGGGAAATTCTAAGCAGTTTCTAGAGTAGGTTACATGGTCAGCACAACATTGTGGGCTGAAGGTCCTGTAATGTGCTGTAGATTTCCACATTCTATGTAGTCTAACAAGAGAATGGGGCTGTACTAGACCTGATGCTGGGTGATCAGCCTGGCCAGGTCACCACCCTTTCAGCAGGTGACCAGTTAGGGAACGGTGACGATAACTCCTCAAGTGTTAAGAAAGCTATAGATAAGGGTAAGTATAGACCTAGTGAGAGAGTTTTACATTGGAGCAAGGCAAATTATGAGCACTTGGCAGGAACTAGGGAGAGTTAATTGGGAACAACTGTTTTTGGGAGAGTCCACATCTGATGTGCAGTGGGTGTTTAAAGACAAACTGCACAGAGTACACGGCAGGGATATTCCCGTCAGAAGGAAGCACAGGGATGGCAAGCTAAGAGAACTTGGATGTCAAGAGAGGTGATGAATTTAGTCAAGAAGAAAAAGAAGTATGCAAAGCTAAGGAAGTTGGAATCAAACACAGCCCTTAAGGATTATAAAGGAGCCAGAAAAAAAGCCAGAGAAATAGGAAAGTCAGCAGAGGCCAAGAAAAGTTCTTGACAAGAAGGATTAAAGAAAATCCCAAGGAATTATACACATACATCAAGAGCACAAGGAATACAGGGGAGAAGTTAGGACCACCCAAGGATAAAGGCAGTGGGTGGGGTCATTTGCTTGGATGCCAAGGATATGCGTGAGGTACTGTGGTAAATTATGTATACCTGTCTGGACCTGTCTGGACATGCCCCTCTGCTGGCTGCTCCTGAGGCTCCTCCCACAGACCCCTGTATAAAGGCGATTGGGGCTCTGCTCCTCCCTCAGTCTCCAAGATGTCATGCTCCCTTTTGCTGTTAATAAAAGCCAATCGTTCACTTCCAGTCTCCGAGAGTTATTGATGGTGCATCAGGTACTTAGTGAGCACTCTACATCAGTATTTACCAAGGAGAAGGACATGGTAGAGGAAAGGAAGATCGGGAGATCAGTGCTGAATATATTGATCTGATAAGGTATTTCGATGTAAAGGAGGATGTAGTGTCGGGTCTCTTAAAGAGCATTAACGTGTATAAGTCCCCAGGGTCTGATGGGATATGCTCCAGGTTATTAAGAGAACCAAAAAAAGAGATTGCTGAGGCCTTGACTGATAGCTTAGTGTCCTCTACAGGCACAGGCGATGTCCCAGAGGACTGGCAAGTGGCTAATGTTGTTCCACTATTCAAGAAAGAATTCAGATATAATCCTGGAAACTATAGACTGGTGAGTCTCACATCATTGTTAAGGAAGTTACTGGTGAGAATTCTTAGGCATAGGACTTATGAACACTTGGAAAGACATGGCCTAATTAGGGAGAGCCAGCATGAATGAGTTTTTTGAAGAGCTGACAAGGATGATTAATGAAAGTAGAGCTATAGATGTTATCTACATGGATTAGTAAGGTTCCTCATGGGAGGCTCCTCCAGATGATTAAGGTGAATGGGATCCATGGTGAATTGGCCATTTAGATTCAGAAATACAAACTGTAGCTTGCTCATTGAAGACCGAAGGTAGTGGTCAGAAGGACTTACTCTAGCTAAAGGTGTGTGATCAGTGATATTCACCAGGGATCTCTACTGGATCTCTGCTCTTTGTGGTGTATATAAATGACCTGGATGAAAATGTAGATGGGTGGGTTAATAAGTTTGCAGATGATACAAAGATTGGCAGTGCAGTGGATACCATAGAAAACTTGCAAATAATACAATGGGATAAGGATCAGTTACAGGTAAGGGCAGAAAAAAGCAAATGGAGTTTAACCCAGCCAAATGTGCAGTGTTGCACCCTGGTAGGTCAGATATAAAGTGACAGTACATTGCTAAGGGCCAGGCTCTTGACAAGCAGAGGGATCTTGGCGTCTAAGTACATAGCTCCTTGTAAGTGGCTACACAAGTTGATAGGGCGGTTAAGAAGGCATATGGCATGCTTACCTTTATTAATCGAGGCACTGAGTTCAAAAGTCAGGAAGTTACGTTGCAACTTTATAAAGCTCTGGTTAGGCTGCAAATGGAGTATTGCATGCCACTGAAAGGATGTCGAGGCTTTGGGGAGCGTGCAGAAGAGGATTACCAGGATGTTGCCTGGATTAGAGGGCACATGCTGCAACAAGAGGTTGCTTTCTCTGGTGCAGCGAAGACTGAAGGGAGATGTGATGAAGGTTTATAAGATTGTGAGAGGCATAGATAGAGTAGCCAGACAATATCTTTTTTTCAGGCACTGGAATGTCTAATTCCGGAGGGCGTACATTTCAGGTGAGTGGGGTTAATTTCAAAGAAAATGTGAGGGGCAAGTTTTTATATACAGACAGTTGGTGACTGGAATGTGCTGCCTTGGGTGTTGGTAGAGACAGAAGCATTGGAGACTCTTAAGAGACATTTAGATAGGCACATGAATTTGAAGAAAATGGAAAGATACGTACATTGTGTAGGCAGAAGAAATTCATTTAGTTAGCTATTTGTTATCAATTTAATTGGTTCAGCACAACATTTTAGGCTGAAGAATCTTCTCCTGTGCTGGTCTATGTTGTTAGATGATCTACCTTATTCCGTATACCATGTGCCTTCAAATGTAATACCTTCAGTCCTGTAAGTCAATATATAGTACAGAGCCTTTGACATTTATATATCTTTGACTTTTAAAGATATTTTGTTTGCCGAAGTCCACAGCATCGAATCCTGGGTGTTGCCGGTCATCAGAATTTTAAACAGATTAATCCTGTGATGACAACCGCACGTTTGAGGATGGGTACCTTTCAAAATATGATTTTGTAAGTTACACTCAACTTACCCCAGTGACTGCAACTTTGCCCTAGCATCTGCCTGTCCTTCTTCACAGTCTCACTACACACTGCATCTGCTTGTATACCAACTGCCCCATCCTCAGCACTATCACTCCAGCTCCCATCCCTCTGCTAAATTCATTTAAACCCACCGCAACTGCTCCAATAAATAATTTCAAAGGACGGTGATGATGTTTCTCTTTTGTTGAGTGATAACTTTCCTCAATAAATATTTTCCCAGCCCACTGAATGAAGTATTTCTAGCATAGGAAAAAGGATTTCCCAGGTAGAATGATATGGCTCTTATTATTGGGCAGCATTGACCACAATCAAAGTAAAGCTCATAACATAAGAGATAAATGCAGCCAATCAGCAGTGGTCAATAACAGCCTCACATTGGGAAAGAGCAGCCAGCAGCTGGAGAACTGGTGGGAGGTTGGGGTATATGGGGCTCGAGAACAGAAGTAAGATGTTAAGGAAGACAAGTTGGAAGGAGTTGGACAGAGATAGGAATGGGTTTAGGAGTGGGTAGGGAGTGGTGCTGTGGGTGGAGAGTGAGGCTGGAGGAGGGTATTCTGAGGAAGGATCTGAGCGGAGATGAGTTTGCAAGGAAGAGGGCTAGACCGCGTGTCTGCATGCTCATGAATGTGGGTGCAGGGTCTGTGCATCAGAGCTTGGTTTCCTGATGCCTTAAATCTTCTTGCCGTTAAACCAAGATCTTGCTCAGTCTAGACTGTTTTGTAGTTGGTCTCCAATGCCCACCCTACATTGAAGAATTCAGACAGACATCATCTACTTCTGAGAAGCAAAGTGGAATTCAGTCATCCTTGACTCTGAGTGATTCACATCAGTTCCTAGCATCTCTCTGGACTCCCAAAGGATCCAGGGATGGGTAAAAGAAACAGCTCTGCAAATGAGAAGTTAAATCTTCTGTAAGTGTTTTCTCTGAACATCTTTACAGTAACTTGCCTCTCTATGTTAATGGAAATAACAAACAATGGTTCAATGTTAAATGCCTCTAAGCTTTTCATTAGTGAGTTCACTGAAAACAGATTTCTGAGAAGTTCTATTGTATGACAAGGCAGAACGTGAGATTTATTTACAAGCAATTCAAGTGAGCAGCACACCTTCTGGAATGGCATCTTCCATTGGCTTTTTCTCAGGGTCGCTGCAGGTGGATTTAAGATCGGATTCATTCTCAATGCTTGGCTGCTGGGTGGTGGCAACGTCCACTGAGATCTCAGTTAGTTCCATCTGCAGGATAACAAAGCCGTCGTTAAACATCATGCAATTAATACTTTCATCAGGACAGAGCCTTTGACATTTATCTATCTTTGACCTTTAAAGAGATTTGGTTTACCAGAGTCCACAGCACCAAACCCCGGGTGCTGCTGGTAATCAGAATTTTAAACTGAACCAGTCGCATTAATCCTGTGATGAGAACAGCAGGTTTGAAGGTGGGTACCTTTCAAAATATGATTCACTCATACACCCTTTAGCCATTGCAGAATTAACAATGCACAAGTCAGGACTGTGATGGAATAATTTCCACTTGATACTCACAAGAGGCTTAGCCCTAACAGGACAAAGCACCATATCCACTATAAAAGGAACTGAAGTTACTTGCCCTGTCTACTCTGACAAAACCTTCCAAACTTGTGACATCTACCACTAAGCGGGGCAGGGGCAACAGGCAGACGGGAACACCCAGTTTTCATTAAACCACCAGCAGATTTCCCTCCAAAATACATGGCATCCTGACTTGGAAATGCATCACTGTTTCTTCATTTCTGTCTAAATCTTGGAAATCCCTCTCCCAATAGTACTCTGGGGGCTTCCTATCTCAGAAAAATGGCAGCAATTTATGTAGGTACCTCAGCACCTTCTCAAGGGCATTAAGAGGTGCACAAGAAATGCTGCTCTTGCTGAGGAGCTTGATCCTGTGGGAAAGATTGGGCCCAGTTACCTGTGGGAAGCAAAGGAACCAAAGGCACTTGAAAATAAGTTTCTTGTCTCCTCTGTGTCTGATGCCGTACTGTGTCTGTACTCCATACTGACAACAGCTGTAGTCACTGGCCTCACAGCCTGAGGTCATCATGTGAAGTCAGGCAACCCTGACCCTTGAACCTTTGAGAGGCTACCGCTCCCAGGGTGCATGCACGTGTCCGTGCCAGATCAATAAGCTTCAAGCATTGCCTCCATTTTAAAACAAATCCTGTGCTCATGAGGCTAGTTATTCTGGAGACTAACAGCCCAAAAGAAAAAGTGGCAATAATTTCACCAAGTTAACTGTCACAACCCGGAATACCTGTAAATTCAGCTTTCAAGAATAGCATTTTTTTTCACAGGCCTGTTGTAAGCACTGACAGTTCCACAGCACAAGATTTTGGTTAATGAATAGAGATGGGGTACTTACCTGCTCTGCCTGTGCACTCTGTGGGTTGTCCGTGGCAGAAGGAACAAGCTGCTCGGGTTGGGATACAGGGCTGTCGTTATCCGTCTGTAACTGCAATGGGGTGTTGTCCACTCTTGCCACACCTTCAAACATCTGTGACGGGGTGAGGAATGGGGCCGATACTGGAGAGGCACTCTCTTCCACCCTGGTAAATGTGGGGCTGGTCTCTCCATTTATCCTAATCTTTCCATCTTTCTGTATTAACATTTACACATGCATAAAACAATCTGGATCAGATGCTTATTCCTCAATTATTTAAAAAAAATAGACTTTTAAAAGTCATCATGACAGAACATGACATTCTAAACTTCAGATAATATTCCTGGGTACAAAGGATAAAACTCAGGACATGCAGTAAAAGAACTTGACAGTGGTACAAGATTATATTTGTTCAGAAATTCCTCCTGTAGATTGAGAACAGACCAACAACACAGTGGATCATACTGTGATAATACAACTCTAGTGACCAGGTTTGATCCTGACTGTAGGATTGGATCTGTATGTTTTTCCTGTGAACTTGTAGATTTGCCCTCTGGCATTCAGTATTTCCACTCTCATCCCAAAGACATGCTGTTAATTGATTACTGCAAATTATCCCTTGTTTTGGTGTGAGAATTGGAAGAAGTTGATGGACATGTGAGACAGAATAAGTTCCTGGGGTATGTGAGAAAATGGGATTAGTCTAGGAGTCGGCTGACAGTTAATGAGCCAAATGCCTCCTTCTACATTGTTAGAAAATATACAAGTTACACAATTCATTAAATAATAGTGATCATACACACGGGAGGTCGGGAGGATGAATACAGGGCCCTGGTGGAGGACTTTGTCAAATGGTGAAAGCTGAATTATCTGCAGCTCTACATCAGTAAGACAAAGGAGACTTTAGGACGACTAAGCCTGCACTGTTCCGTGACTATCGGTTGTAAGGACATTGTTGCAGTGAGGACCAGGGGGGTGCACTGGATGACAGACTAAGGAGAGCACCAACACAGGGGCTGTGTACAAGAAGGGCCAGAGTCGCCTCCACTTCCTGAGGAGACTGAGGTCCTTTGGAGTATGCAGGCCTCTCCTTCACGTATTTTACCAATTTGTTGTCGCCAGTACAATCTTCTTTGCGGTGGTGTGCTGGGGCAATGGCATCAACATGAGTGATGCCAACAGGCTCAATAAACTGATCAGAAAGGCTGGCTCTGTTATAGGAGTCAAACTGGACACACTGGAGGCTGAGGTAGAACAAAGGACCCTACAGAAAATCCTGGCAATTCTGGACAAAGTTTCTCACCCTCTGCATGCCACTTTGGCTGAACAGAGAAGCACTTTAGTAATAAACTAAGACAACTGCACTGCTCCAAAGAACTCTAGATGAGGTCATTCTTACTCTCAGCCATTAGGCTCTATAATGAGTTCACCTATAGCCGGGGAAGTGATGACCCCCTTCCTGTTGAACTGTTTGGGGTCTTATTTTTTATTCTTTCTTATTTTTCTTCCAATATTTGTACATCTGTGCACTTGTAATGCTACTGTGAACTGTAATTTCCTTTGGGATTGATAAAGTTCAACCCATCTATTTAACTACCTAATTTGGTTCTGAAATACATCCACCTCATTAACTTGGTTTTCAATAGCCAGACAATCATAACATTTCTTTTTATTGCACTAATGTAAAAATATGGGGCTCGATTTGGTGAATAGCTGTCAGCATTTAAACAACTAACACAGATTAAACTCTGCTGTATCTTTAGAGTGATTATTCATGGTTGGAGCTGATAATATTCTAAAGGCAGAGGCATAAGACATAGGAGCAGTATTCAGCCATTCAGCCCATCAAGTCTGGTCCGCCATTCCATCATGGCTGATCCCGGCAAGAACAGATGCACTAAATTTTAGATCTGGCTACAGAGGGTCCTCCAGTGAAAAACTGGAAGCAGCATGGTGAGTTTCACACCTCTGTTAGATCCTGAAAGAGCAATCCAAATGATCCACTCTTTGCTTGTTCCCAGCAAGTACTTATTTAATCGACTGAGGTCCTTTGGAGTATGCAGGCCTCTCCTTCACGTATTTTACCAATTTGTTGTCACCAGTACAATCTTCTATGCAGTGGTGTGCTGGGGCAATGGCATCAACATGGGCTATTCTTTAGATGAACAGACAGAAAAAACAATAACATGTGCTAGACCATGCCTCTCCTAGGCAGGCAGGTCCATGGAAAACCAGCGACTGCACCCTATTTGTGGGTTTGACTTCATCAGCTGTGCTTTGCATCATGCATGCCAGACTGCTTTTACCAACCAAAAATTTAAAAAGCTAGGTCAAATTAAAATACCTTTCCCCGAGCCGATTTCTCCCTTTCAGTTCAACATGTGGCACACGTCTATCAAGGAAGAGTTTACTAATTTTAACAAATTGAAAATGACAAACTTGAGCCAGAAGAGGGCATTTTCTTTCAATTAGTTGGTACTGGCTCTATTTACTAACTGCCTTTATGTAACGGAGAGACTGACATCTGATCACGATTGGTATATTAAAAATGATCAAAGACAATGACTTCAGCATCTTACCTTAAATGATTTCAGCACTGTCTGGGAATCTTTCGGTTGTGAATAAGGCTTGGGGGTCAACATAGGCACTGTCTTGGAGGCAATAGTTTTGGTTGGGGATGTGCCTACTCCAGAAAAGTTAGACTGTGATTGGCTGCTGGGAGTGATCACTGCTTCAACAGTGGCAGTATACTTCTGGATCGGCAATGACTGCTGTCGTAAGTATTTCAGTGAATTTGATTCCTTTGTTGGTGAGCATGAAGAATCTGAATCCACTGACTGACTCCTCTCCAGAAATTTCGGTATTTCCAGGTTTTCAAGAACAGCTTCACTGATTATAAATCTCTGTGAATACTTCCTCAAAATTTCTTCAGCTTCTTCTCGAGTCTTCGCTTTGTTATACGCCTCTTGGAGAGCTTTTTCTCTGGATTCCCTGAGATTCAAAAGTATAATTTCAGAATCAGTTTTTTTTTAAAAAACGCATCAAATGATCATTTTCTTAATTTAACAATTTTGCTTACACCAACCAGTTGGATTATGGTTAGTTCGGATTCTATGTCTTATTTTCATCTCATTTATTTGACTCTCCGTACAAAGGCCTTTGTCAAGAAGTGTCCTCTCTTATTATCTAGCAAGAAGCAATTGCTATAGGTACCGTACCAGGAAAGCAACCTCTATATATTGCAGCATAGTGATTAAATCAGAGTATTTAACAAGGAAATAAGCCCCTCAGCCCCCCAAAACTATGCTGATCATCAACCACTTGTGTACTAATCCTACCTGTCTCCCACTTTCCATTCTTCTGAGGAGAGATTGAATCGCATGTGAGGAAGAATGGATTGGCTATGATAGAACAGTAGAGCAGACTCGATGGGCCAAATGGCCTAATTCTGCTCCTATCTCTTATAATTTTAATGGACTTTACTCGCAGGATTCAGAAGAATGACAGGGGATCATAAAAATATATAAAATTATGAAAGGGGTAGATAAGATGGGGCAGGAAAGTTGTTTCCACTGATAAATGATCCTAGAACTAGGAGACATAACCTCAAGGTTCAAGGGAATATACGTAGGATGGACATGAGGAGAATTTGCTTTTCCTGGAGAGTAGTGAATCTGTGGAATTCTCTGCCAGGGAAGCAGTGGAGGCTATGTAATTAAATATATTTAAGATACAGTTACTGTTGATAGATTTTTGCACAGCAGGGGCAATTAAAGGCTATGGGGAAAAGGTGGGTAGGTGAAGCTGAGTCCACAGTCAAATCAGCCATGATCTTATTAAATTGTGGAGCAGGCTCGATGGGTCAGATGGCCAACTCCTGCTCCTGTTTCTGGTATTCTTATGTAACTCTCCCTAAATCCCATTTAGGAGCAATTTACAATAGCCTTTTCACCTACTAAACCATTGAGATTATACAATAAATTGCCACACCGAGAAACGAGCCCAGAGGCTGATACTAAAACCTTGCTGTTTCCACGGGCATTTCTTGGTGACTTCTTTCACTTTACATTAAGACTTTAAAGATAAATTCAACTGCTTGGACCAGTTTTAGATCAATTTCAAGTTCAGATGATTCCAAAGTTCATAAGACATAAGATCCACATCATTGTCCATATATCCACAATGATGCAAAATTTATTTAGATGGAGTAGGTGGGATAAAAATTCATACAGGAATAGCTGAATACTGCACGCTACTTAACAGACATCTTATGCTCAAGCGATTACTCATGCTATTAAAGTATTATTTTAACTTCTGCTTTCATTTCTGTTTCCCAAACTTTCCTTGATTTTGGTTCAAATGTCAAAATGATATAAGCGAGTTCCATTGAGTGAGGTTTGAAGGTGGATTTTAACCTCCAAGTGGTCACTGAGCAAGATGCTGAACATTATCATGCACTTTAGTCACAATGAACAGACAATGCATCAAGTTCGGGGGGAGGGGGGGTGGTGGTGAACATGGGTCATTAACCCTTATGCGGGATTTGGTGAGCAATCATTGGGAATGTTATCCTAGCACTTCTACTTTTACCGGATGTAGGATGGAACTGAGGGTAAATGATCATTAAAGTATTTATAAACCATATTTAACTCAGTTTCCAAGTTTTTCCAAGTTTAGCCAGATGTTGTAGGACACTACAAGTCCAAGAGAAACAGGGAGGTGAGGAAACTGGGTTTGTCTACAGTAGTGCTAGGGTTCAGGATAAATTCCTTTCTAATTTCTCACATTTCTTCTCTGCCCACTAAACCATGTGGCCTTCCACTGATGCACTGCACATTAACTTTATTTCTCGATGCCCATGAATAGACCTCTCAGACTGAGCCAGGTCTAGGATCAGAAAATTGAAGTTGGAAGCCAACCAATGAGGAGGCCAGTTTGCCAAAATAACTGGAGAGCCCGGCACTGTGTTCAGAACTGACTAACATTCTCAGAGACCCAGAATTTCTGATTAGAACTCTCCCCTGCTCATCAAACATGGCCCAGACTAGACCAAAGCAATAGTGGCACGCAAACAATGCCTGACAAAAACCATAAGGTTAGGGCAAAATTGTATCCAAACAACATACTTTTCTTCCACGATTTCTTTATAGGTTTTAATGCTCCTCCGTCTTTCTGACAAATTGCGTTCCCCACTCATTATTTTTTCCACGATATCTCGCTCCTCCTTCCGTTTGATCAGGTCTTGTGATGCACTTCTTCTCCTGTTCTTCCAGCGAGCCAGATCCTGTATAAAAATCATATTTCATATTCTTCTTCATGGCGTTAAGAATCCATTGAGGCATAAACAAACAGCCCCTCTCTCATGTTATCTCCTTGCCTGGCCATCACCTCCCTCTGGTGCTCCTCCCCCTCCCTTTTCTTCTTTCTTCCATGGACTTCTGTCTCTTTCACCAATCAACTTCCTAGCTCTCTGCTTCATCCCTCCCCCTCCAAGTTTCACCCATTGCCTGGTGTTTCTCTCTCCCCTCCCCCCATCTTTCAAATCAACTCCTCAGCTTTTTTTCTTCAGTCCTTCCAAAGGGTTTCGGCCTGAAGCGTTGACTGTACTTTTTTCCATAGATGCTGCCTGGCCTGCTGAGTTCCACCAAAATGTTGTGTGCGTTGCTCGGATTTCCAGCATCTGCAGACTTTCTCTTATTTGTGAGTTGCTTTAACCCTCCATCTCTCACTTTCAAAAAAAAAGTGACAAGGTTCTTTGCAAGGGTATTGGATCAAGGCCAGAAAACCCCCCTTCTGGAAAAGATGTATTAAATATGCACTGCACGCGGCATCATGTTTATGCAAAGTCAATCATCTTTAGCACTGTAGTTCTATTTCTCAGAAGATCCAAGATGTCATGCACAGTGGGCTAGACCTCCAACACTCAATAATGTACCAGAGAGGAGGGACAATCAGGTAGGTCAACAACTGCTGGAGTGGATGATCAGTAGATGGATTGGGGTTGGAGGGGTAGTGGTAGAATAGAGGGGATTGTGGGAAGAAGGGGGTTGGGCCATGAGAGATGGAGAAATATTGCTGGTCAACCTTTGAGAGATGGAGACATACTAATAATCAGGTATTGGGGGTGGATAAATACTAATCATCAGGCGTTGGGGGTAAGGGGTGAAATGCTGCAAGAATGTAGATGAAGGAAGTTGTTAGAGTTCTGATTTAAAAGGATGATGGAAAAGCGAGCATGGAAGAGCTGAATCTAGAACTGACAGAGGTATGTATTGGGAGAAGGGGGTCACTTACCTCCTCCTTTACTCAGGGCCTGCTAACACTAGGTAAGCAGGTCTAACGCCAGAATCTCTTCCAGAATTAGCACTGCGTAACAATGGCAATGCGGGGTTTCAGACAGGGAAAAAAGAGGAGGAGAACATAAAGGCAACCCAAACCTAACTCTTAAAATATATCAAGTATAGCGTTATTGCAGTCCTGATTGCACTTAAACCCACAAACACCATCTCCATGGACAACCTTTTAAAATAGCAAAATAATGTAGCAATAGATGGCTTATCTTTACTGGTTGGTGATTAACCTGTGGAAGCCTCAGTGGAAGGTTGCGACAGCTGTTACAACGTATTGCTTACTGATAACTGTGAAATAGTTTGATCCTACCCTTTTCCCCGGGGCACTGGTTCACAAATGCTAACTTTGTTCCTTTCAGATGCCACTGTCACTATTTTGGCAGAGGCATTAACCTACTTACAACTTCCGTGTGATTTCCAAGCAAATTCAGCAAGCAATACAAAAAGTCAAGGGCAACAATTTCCTCCCAAGAACATTGCTCTGGAGTTCACCAGTGACTTACAAATGGAGGTTAACAAGATAATGGCAGATGGTATAGATATCACTTTCACAAAACAGAGGAAATGAAGATGGGTTTACCAGCTTTTGGGGCATTTGTCTTTCCACATTGCCATTTGGTGCAGACAGACTAATCCACATGAAGGAGGAAGGCAGGAGATAATAGCCAAGGCAAGTGTTTGAGTTTAGTGAGGAGTTAGGGTGGGTAGAAACAAGAGACCAAGGTGGTCAGCGTTGCCAAGGGATACAAGTACTGGGGCACATGGTTTCATTTTTAGGGCTTACGTCTTGCCATCTGTCCTGGTCTTCACGAAGTCGACTGTGAACTTTGTGTAGCTCCTCATGCCGAGCTTTACTGTGGGGCTGTGCTAAATTGTCATCTTCCGGTCTCATGTCATTCATACTGACACTTCTGCAGAGCAATTTAAAGAAGATGTGAGAATACATTTGGGTTTTTTTAAACAATTAGGGTGCAATAATTACCATCCATTCTTCTCCCACGAGGGGGCGCTAGAATTCATTGAATAAAATCTCATTCCTTTTTCTCTCATGAGTGATATTCATTTCAACCATGGAGTAAATTAATGTGTAAAGCCAAAGTACAAGGTTTCCAGAATAATCAATCAGAATGATAAGTGTGCTGTTGCCCGTTGACAGTTTCAACAACACGCGAGGTTGAAGATTCACGCAGAATTTTGAAAAATTTACTTGGATCTGGAATTTAGTTCACAGGACCAACAGCAAATAACAACTCAAACTTAAAAGTTACCTGGAATTGGTAAACATTCCCTTGAGATCACAGCACATAGATCTAGATTATGTGAACTAGTCCTTGCATATTGAACCACACTGAGGTTAGAACATTTTCAGTTCAAATGTAAAACTGAGAGATTACTGCATTCAAACTCAAGATAAAACTACAGAGTTTAGAGCCTTGGGATTCATAATATATTATTATAATTGAAGTGTTTTACTTCAGTATCATAACATCAAAATAGTAATTCACATTGTAAAAACCAAGGACACTTCAGTATTTAGGAAAATGTGGAACTGTGGCACATGACCCATTCAAAACTTGGATCACTGTAAAGGATGTTCCTGGAAGGGAATCACTTCTGAAACACAAGAACAATCCACAAAGCAGTTGCACAATTTCACTCTCAACCTGACTCCTCTGATGTTTTCAGTTAAAAACAGATGGGTAATATTTTAATGCTCAAAGCACTTCTTCCTATTAGGTGGTGTGATTTATAATTTGGAAGCAGATGTCCAACTTGAAAGGTGGAAGTTGGTTTGGCCTCATTTCATTCACAAAGGTTAAAACAACAATGGGAATTGATTGGGCATAACTTTCTGCGCTGAATCTGTTAAAAGGAAATGAAATGTTGCAAGACAAGCAGTACAGTCAAATATGAAACAACACCAAATGAGCCAAAAAGTGTCATTCAGCACCCTAGAGATTTTTATTTCCATGCAATTCACAAAATCGAAGCAACGTTTAACAGAGCATAGCCAACACACAGAATCCGTGCAAACCTGCATTAAATCAGTTGTTACACAACATATGGAACAACTAAGAAAGGAAGGAAACATTATCTCTTAAAGTGCTCATAAGCACAGGCCATGCACGCTTGACACCAGACAAATGATAGCAATTATGCCTAGTACCCATATGATGAGAAAGCAATATTATCGCAAATATATTTGCTTAGAGTCAGAGTGGAAACAGACCCCTCCGCCCAACTCATCCATGCTTTATGTGTTGTCCAGTGAACTAGTGTCAACTGCCTGCGTTTGGCCCATAGCCCCCTAAACCTGTCCTGTTCCCATACTTATCGAGATGGCTTCTAAATCACTAATGCACCTGCTTCAGCCACTATTTCTGACAGCTCATCCCAAATAAGCACCACCCTTTACCTTCCTGTGGCTTGAGTAAGATTACAAATTCACAGTTTGATAACTATTTCATGTCTCTTAAATTTAAAGCGGCTCAGTGAAAAGTGAGCGCTAACATTTATTAAAGATACATGTAATTATCGGTCATATCTTAAGTGGTCCAAGTCATAAACATGGAAGACTTGAAGCTAATAACCTGGGCAATTTGATAACTTCAATGATCCTGAAGGCTAACAGGTCTCTCTGCAAGTTCATTCTTTCCAATCACCCACAATTCCATCCCTTTTCTTTCTTCACTGAAGCACTTTTTTGGGAAGTCATTAATAAATTGAGCTTCAAACTTATTTTTGAACCTCAGTGAACCCTCTTTTTGCTTTTCCCAAATAAGAAGTCCTGCATTTAACGTTGTAGCTTTATTTGCGTAAGACTTAAAAAAAACAAAGGCACTATATCTACAGAGCAGAGTTTACAGGAAGTAAGCCATAACCCTGATTGTTCGAGCTCAATCCCTCCAAACAAAACCAGTTGTTTTATTAGACCTCCTCCAACACCATTGACAATGCAAGATTTTCTATGCGCTGCATTCCACTGCTATCTCATCACGACACATTGATCTGATCAGATACCTGACCATGCATACATGTATACAGAACAATTATGTATACCATCTTAGTGTTTGGGCAACATCCTCCCACATCTCCCCTCTTTATTGCTTGTCCATTGCGATGGAGACGCAACATTAAGATTTTTACTCCCTTGGATATAATAAATAAATAATAAATAAAGTCCATGATTCCAAATGGACTTCTTTTATTTGCACTCAAACCCAATATGTTCCTGCACACAGCAAACCGTGTGCTCATTTCATTTTAGGTCAACAGTGTTTTAAAGGATACGCCGCATGTATCAGTACGAGTTCCATTGCTAGTTCTAATTCTTTGCCGGAATAATTTTCCCATCTACTCTTCCCCAGGAGTCGTGGGGCAGTACTAGAGACCTGGGTTCAATTCCTGCTGTTGCTTGCAGGGAGTTTGTACATTCACCCCCGTGACTGCGCGGGTCTCCTCGGGGTGCTCCGGTTTCCTCCCACATGCCAGAGACGTACCGGCTGACAGGTTAATTGGTCACTATAAATCGTCCTGTGATTAGGCCGGCATTAAACTGGGGGATCGCTGGGCAGCACGGCTCAAAGGGTCGGAAGCCCTACTCCACACTGTATGTCAATAAATTAATAAGAAGAATAACTGGAAAGGAGATATTGTTTATTAGATAATGCACGGTCTTCAGCCATAGCATACAGCAGCATTGTACAGCTTGTGACCCTGTTGGCTATATGGCTCCAGTCTACACCCAATGACTAGAGGTAAAAATGCCCCAGCATCATTCTTCTTCACTCTTAAAAATCTCTTTTTCAAGCTGGGATGTTAAGTTGAAGTCGTATAAGACATTGTTGAGGCCTAACTGGAAATATTGTATGCAGTTTTGGTCACCTACTCACAGGAAAGATGTAAATAGGGTTGAAAGAGTACAGAGAAAGTTTACAAGGATGTTGCTGGGACTGGAGGTCATGATTTATAAAGGAAGATTGAATAGCTTAGGACTTTATTAGAAGATTGAGAGGAGATTTGATGGAGGGATACACAATTATGAGGGGTATAACAGGTTAAATACAAGCAGGCTTTTTCCAACTAGAGGTTGTGGGTTAAGGGGGAAAAGTGAAAAGTTTAAGGGGAACATGAGGGAAAACTTCTTCACTCAGAGGGTTGAGGCAGTGTGGAAGGAGATGTCAGTGCAAGTGGTGGATGTGAGCTCAACTACACTGTTTAAGGGAAGTCTGGATAGGTACATGGATGGGAGGGGTATGGAGGGCTAGGGGCCGGGTGCAGGCATGGACTAGATGGGCTGAAGGGCCTGTTTCTGTGCTGTGCTTTTCTATGATTCTAAGTTCAGTTTGCCCACTGACAGGCTTGTGGTGCCTGCTCTACATCAGGATACACCCTATCAGATGCCCTTTCCCGTTCATTAATCTTACCAACTCCTTTTCAATTGTCAAACCAGTAATTACAGTTTTTATCATTTTGCGAATCTGTATTCACTGTTTCTGCTTTGTGAAACAGAAAATACAGAATGGTGAATCATTGGAAGATGTTTCTGACTCCCTGGTTCTGATCACTCCCACCTCTGATCTGACCTCTCACCCTACACAGATCCAATGTAGCTACTAGAAGCTTCAAGTACTGCATCTAAATTGTACAGCAAGCAAATTAAAGTCTTCCAGAATTCAACACTTTTGGCAATAATTCCACCAGTCAGATTTACTTTACTGCTTCACCCAACGTCTGTTTCTTCATTTAGAAACCTATAGGAACTCAAGACTCATGTCGACCTAGTGTTGCAATTAGTAAATAGAAATCATGTATGCAACTGTAATTGTTTCTTCAGCATTTAAAAGAAGTGTTTGAATGGGGCTAGATCTCGTTGGCCTGGTACCATCTGTGGGTTACCCACTGCTTACATGATCTGGCCTGGCATAGGGTACCCCTGGGCTTGGGTAAACTGAACTTGAGTCATAGAAAAGTGGGTGTGATCTAAGTGAGAAGATGCGGCCTGCTGACACAGCCCCACACCCAGTTTAAAGCTCATTAAGGATGCAACAATTGCAATTATTATGGAAAACAACATAATTAAGAAGTACCTTCCCTGCCCCCTTTATTCCCTAATGTAAAGCAAGTGCTCTGACAAATTCAATCAGTCAGTAAGTCTGCTACTCCTGTGCTTGACAATGCATGTTGACAAGTCCCAGACTTTCTCATTTCTTTCAGTTGGTCCAGGATATACATTATTGATTTCTTTGAACTACATTTTTTATAGCTTCTTGGTGCTTGCTAATTTGAAGTGGGTGGGTGAGAAGGGGAGGGAGATGATGTGAGATTTAAAAGATACTGGAACATGTCCAAGAATAGGAAAGGTTTAGTAGGATACGGGCCAATGCAGGCAAATCATACTAGCTCACAAAGACACCTAGTACGGACAAGTTGGGCTGAAGGACCTGATTCTGTGCAGCATATCTCTGTGAGTCACAAAGTCACGTCCTTTCATTCCCCATGTCCATACTGAGCATCCTGCATCAACCTGTGCTAATCCCGTGCCCCAGCACTTGCTTCCTTTGTCCAATCAGCCCTGGCAGGTACCCCTGCAAGTAGAACCATTGTCACACCTACCCATTCACCACCTCCCTCACCACCATTCAGGG
Organism: Hemitrygon akajei; assembly: GCF_048418815.1. NCBI lineage: Eukaryota > Metazoa > Chordata > Chondrichthyes > Myliobatiformes > Dasyatidae > Hemitrygon > Hemitrygon akajei. Next base: position 62,708,569 of record NC_133136.1, read on the forward strand.
CCCCAAACAGACCTGAGGCAACACTTCATCTGCAAGCCTGCTGGGGTCATCTGCTGTACCCAGAGTTTCTGATGTGGCCTCCTCTACTCCAGTGAGATCTGGCGTAGTTTGGGGAACTTCTACGTTCAGCACTTTCACTCCATTGCTCTATCCACAACAGGCAGGAGTTCCTGGAGACCAATCACTTTAACGCCACTCCCCATTCCCATTCTGACATGCCGGCCCATGGTCTCCTCTACTGCCACCATGTGGCCACTCTCAGGCTGGAGAAGCAACACCTTATATTCTGCTTGGGTAGCCTCCAACCTGCTGGCATGAACATTGACTTCTATCCCTTTCCCCTTCTTTCCTTTTCCATTCCCCATTCTGGCTTCTCTCTTACCCCTTCTCTTCTTCTCACTTGCCTATCACCTTCCCCTAGCATCCCTCCTCCTTCCCTTTCTCCCATGCTCCACTCTCCTCTCCTATCAGATTCCTTCTTCTTCAGCCCTCTACCTTTTCCACCTATCACTTCCATGCTTCTCACGTCACCCTCTCTCCAACCTTCCCCCTCACCCAGCTTCACCTATCACCTTCCAGCTTGTATTCCTTCCCCTCACCCACCACCTTCTTCTCCCTGATTTTCCTGTCCTGATCAAGGGTCTTGGCCTGAAACATCGACTCTTTATTTCTCTCTATGGATGCTGTCAGACTTGCTGAGTTCCTCCAACATTTTATGTGTGTTTCCCAGCACTTGACCTCCCCAGGCCATTGTGTTACAAGTACTCATCTAAACACTTCCAACAGCATCTGTCTCCATCATCTTATTAAGAGGTGAGTTTCTGGTTTTAACCACTGTCTGGATCAAACACATTCCATAAATCCTTTCAAAATCTTCTACCATTTACCTTGAAGTTCTATCTCTTGGTAAGGAGGGGGGGGGGGGGAAGTTTCTCGCAATCTACCAACCTATGCCCTTCAAAATTGGCTCCAGTTCGGTTATGACATTTTGTGTTGCTTAAGGAGCATGATTAACCATTAAAAAGATGAAAAGTGATTCAAAATGTCACGCTCAAAAATTCACTCTTAAATATAATGATGGGAAGTGTTTGACACATATATATAGTACATTATTTTCAGGCAAAATATATGGAATGCATGTATTCCAGGATTTGGGATTAATGATCATCAAATCAATGTGAATTTAGGATCAAGGATATTCTGATTAGACTAATTCAAATGCTGGGCAATGTTAAGTGTACTTGAGTGTATGAAGTTTAACTATCACATGGCATAGGGAAAAAAAACTCTCCCACCATGTCTGCACTATGATGCCCATCTGTCTGTATAAGTTCCTATCCCAAGATTCCCTGCCTGTTCACAAGTCTCTCTAAATACCCCTTAAGCACCATTATCACATCAGCTCCTACTACCCCGCTTTCCCTAGCAGCATGTTCCAGACATCTACTACACACTGTGTAAAAAAATTGTCTTGTAAATCTCTTTTAAACTTTCCCTCCTCACCTTCAACCTATGCCCTGTAATACTTGACATTCCATCTTGGGGAAAAAATACTCGGTCTTTCTACCTTATCTATGCCTCTCATATACTGCTTTCAGTTTGCTCCTCAGCTTTAAAGCACCAGAGAAAACAGTCCAACTTTGCTTTTAACGTCTCTGCAGCCTTCCTATAGTTTGTGGACTGGAAGTGCACACAATAAATACTCCCATTCCTCTATTAGTTGCCATCCATCATATGAGAGTTATAAATTAAAGTCTGAAGTCCTGCTCATTAATTAAGCATTCAGCATAAATTATCCTACCTATGCTCGGGTCTTATTTTAGAGAATCATTTTCATACTGCCTGCACTTATTTCGGGAGAAATTTCTTGCAGCTCCCTCATTTCTTATTTCACCTAGTGAAATAGTAAATGTGGTTGCAAAATCTACGATAGTAACCTCAGATTCTTATATGTTTTGCTAAATAATATACTGGCAAACCTTAATCAGATTACATTTTATTGCCAGCTGCTTATTATAACATTTGTAGAGCTATTTTAGTCGGGGAACATCTGAAAGCACTTTGTAGGGTAATTTGATTGAGAGGCAGGAAAGAACCAAGAAATGAAAACTAAAGGAAAATAGGACAGAGATACAAAATACTTCCTTTTTCTGTTTTATTAGTTTTTTGTTGGATATAGTGTCAAACTCAATTCAAATAATTTGAAAGCAAACCTCAACAAATGGTATTTAGGATCACATTGCTCCAAACTGAATGATTATTCTTTCTAAGAGTCATCTTTTTCATTTAGCACACTGTCAATGTGTTTGCTCCTGAGCTGATCCATTCCCCCTGGCAGATTCGTGCTGTGTCTTGAATACCTCACTGCCACATACATGAAGATGTCAGCAGCAACTACCTATGACTGCTGGCAAAAGCTCAGAGCGTCAAATTCAGCTTAATTTGAAGTTAATTCTGAACATCGTACAATATGCTGGCATGCAAAATAGCATTAAGCATATTCACGTGCAACAGCAGAGAACAGCTGGTCAGAAATGGGTCTTTATGGACCAGTCCCCTCACCTATCCCTTGCACCTCCAACACGAGGTAAATGACAATTCTTTTTTCAATATACAACACAACAAGCTTATGCTTGCTTTTTAGTGGAGCCTTTCAATTAATTCCACTCCTCTGCGCAATTCTCATGGACCTGGAGATTAACTGTTATCAAGAACATCATAATTCTGTTTTGAAAGTTTTGCAATGGATTATTAAGAACATATATTATTTCATATTTGGCAAGATGCAAGTATGAAACAGAAAATGTTCCATTTGCGTGGGAGTTACATAAACCCAGCCAAAGAACTACAAAGCAATCCAGATGCTTTTGTCCCTAATTGCTTCCCTCCCACCAACATCACTAAAGGTTAACTGCATCCACTCACTCACCCTATCAAAAGCCACCCCTAGCCCTGCCAGCCTTCTAGGGTGCAAAGTAGTTTTCATTATGAAATAAGTTGCTGTTATGCATTCAAACATGTTCTGCAAAGGATTTTAAAATGTGGATATGGAGACTACACATGGACATTTATTTCACAATGATCTCATAGCAACTGGTAGTCATTAAGCACTCCAATTTGAAAATATCACTCCTTATTCCACTCTTCTTAAATCTGGTTCAGTTTTAATGAGCAGAATCTCACCTGTTTCTTATACAAAGAGTTGCTGTTAGTAAGCGCAGCTCCATTATTACTGCATATAGTCAAAGCAGTTAGTCACCCACACCTAGACAAATATGTTATTCTTGGTGGTTTAATAAGCAGTTGTGAATATTGATCAAGCCATGCAGTTCCATATTTTTAAATTCAAGATTCCACTTACCCTGTATCATCAGACAGGGCTACTGTAGGACTGTATCTACAGGACCAAATATAAAGAACACAGAATATTTACAGTGAAAAATGAGAAAGCGCACAAGATTGAGAATATCAAGAGTCCACATTGATCATTTCCGTACAGAACAGGTGTGTAATGATCATTTATTTGGCATTCAGTCTCAAAGACAATCGTTTCCTGACATTTTTAATACACAATTTATTGCAATTTACAATGTCACTCAAATAAAAAAATAGCCTAATTACTGTATAATTTACTAAATAAATCCAAAGAAGACATCTGAAGCATTTTCCCAATCATATTTCTTCTTTTTTCTGGGAACAACTACTCCTAATTAGAGATAAATACATCTTCATTAGCTTAGCAAAACCCCTAAGTTCCTGTAAATATTAATAGTAGTTACTTGGTAATACTCAAACAAGTCTCAAGTGTTTTATGTTTAGGTTTCCCTGCCCAATCTATCTATTCAAAGAATTTCTAACAATAAAGAATGAATGAGAGGAGATTTTATAGAAACATATCAAATTATGAAAAGGATAGATAAGATAGAGGCAGGAAAGTTGTTTCCACTGGTAGGTGAGATGAGAACTAGCGGACATAGCCTCAAGATTCCGGGGAGTAGATTTAGGACAGAGACAAGGAAGAACTGCTTTTCCCAGAGTGTGGTGAATCTGTGGAATTCTCTGCCCAATGAAGCAGTGGAGGCTACATCAGTAAATATATTTAACACAAGGTTGGACAGATTTTTGCATAGTAGGGAATTAAGGGTTATGGCGAAAAGGCGGGTAGGTGGAGATGAGTCCATGCCCAGATCAGCCACAATCTTATTAAATGGCAGAGCAGGTTCGACAGGCCAGATAGCCTACTCCTGCTCCTATTTCTTATGTTCATATGTTCTTAATTTTAAACAGTTTTTCCCTTATTTTTATACAATAAGACCATAAGGCATAAGATCAGAATTGGGCCATTTGGCCCATCGAGTCTGCTCTGCTGGTTGATCAAGACTGATTTATTATCCCATTCAACCCATTCTCCTGCATTCTCTCTATAACCTTTGATGCCATTACAAATCAAGAACCTATCAACATCTGACTTAAATATATCCAATGACTTGGCCTCCACAGCAATCTGTGGCAATGAATTCCACAGATTCACTACCCTCTGGCTAAAGAAATTCCACCTCATCTGTTCTAAACGGATAGATATCCTTTTATTCTGAGGCTATGTTCTCTGATCCAAGACCCTCCCACTACTGGAAACATCCTCTCTACATCCACTCTATCTAGGCCTTTTAATATTCAGTAGAATTTCAATGAAATCCCCCCTCATGCTTCTAAACTCCAGCAAATACAGACCCAGAGCCATTAAATGATTTTTGATCTAATATTATACCATTAAAGTTAGAGATTAAATTATTGTTCAATAAGTTATTTATAACCAGTTTCAAATGCTAGTTTACTGGCCAAATGGATGACCACATTTTGAAGAATGATATGCCCTGGCTAGTATATCAGGTAGAAAAATTGGAAAGCAAGAATCTGACCTGCTGAGTAACATCTCAGTTACATGTTTTTGGAATTTAGTAAACCTAACCAATCATCACACTAAAATCTTAATTTTGTCCCCTTAGCCACTGCCTGTCATGCTGAGTACTTTCAAAATTTTTTTTTTGTTTTCATTATATTTGGACAAAATTCTATTTGACTGCAGAATAAGTGGACTACATAACATAGGAAAGAAGATTAGACATTTACGTGCAAAAATGTATTCCAGACACATTGCTATGGACTTGGGGAAAGAGACAAACAAGAGAGGAAAGGAATGTTGGAGGATTGCCCACGCTTTGCCAAATCAAATGACTTCAAAAAGATATTTGGATGAACAATAATAATCACTCTGCTCTGGGATATGAGGGCTGTCATGTACAGGGAAAACAATCAAAACTATTTGAGCTTAATTGTATACTGCCTATTTTGGCTCATTAAATTTTAAACACACAGAAGCCAATTTTTCATTTCGACTCTTTGTACTTATATTTAATTAGTGCAAATTTTAATTTACTATTGCATTATGGATTTATTTTGCACATCTCCAAAACTTTACTTCCAAATGTGTTTCATAATCTTATAACACCACAAATTCCAAGACACCAAGAATTAAATGATGAAGATCAGATAAAACTGAAGCCCTTGGGTTATATTTCCAAAGGCACATTTCCAATGATTTGACTATATTTAGAAAAACTTAAGACCTTACTACTTTAGAGAAAATGTTACATTATTGTGCAATTTTTCATAATTTAGGGAAGAATTAAATAAGTTAAATTAAAATGTGTAACGTCAATCCAATTAATGCTGAAATTTTCACATCAACCACTGCAGTCATAGCACTTCTAGATCTTTCTAATGCTATACACAGCAAAGTAATGGCTAACTTAAAATTGCAACAGGGATACCTCTAACAAATGTTGCAAATATAAGTTCCTGTTAGAATGATTCAGCAATAAGCAAACAGGTAAAACAAACAAATGGAAAGAGAGCACAATTTCAGTTCCTGCATTCAAAATATGTGTCATGGAAATCTTTTCTAATGTCACAAAACGATAAAGAATGAATACAAGAAATTAAATACGTTGTTTCGTTCAGAGCCACGACATTAAATTGCATAGACCAGTATAATGCAGCCAACGTAGTTGTCAACCCATCCACCACCTGTCACATTCACTCTCTCCACCTACAGTAGTCTGTCAAGGTTTCTTTAACAGTAGTTCCCAAAATGACACCTTCTATCAGTATTCAAAGAACAAGGCAACAGGCACTTTGGAATCTGTCCTCATCAAATCACACGTCACTCTGATTTGGAAACATATTACCTCAGTTCATTGTTGGGTCAAAATCAAACACACTGTGCAATTATATCTTCTCCATATGGATTACGGCAATTCTGAAAGACAGCTCACCACCAGCTGTTCAGGGCCATTTAATGAATGTAGAATGATAGATGTACACTATAGCCCCACTTTAGAAAATAAGTTTGTTTGAATCAAAACATTTCCTTTTTATCAAAAAATTCTACCTGGTCTCATTCCCTTTCAGCACACTGCATTAAAATTTCTCTATAAATAACGTTTCCCCTATGAATAAAGCCATTTGTCAGGTGATATTAACTCACACCTGTGACCTATTATTCAACTAAAATACAAATGGTTCCACTGATATGCCCATTATCCCTCAACAGGATAAAGTAGTGTCTGCAATAATAAATCCCTCGTAATTCATTACTATCTTTCACTTTCAGAAATTATAATTACATATGGAATAGGAACAGATGTTGGATTTTGAATTCCCTTATTGTTGCATTTAGAAGATGAGCAGCACTCTCCTTTTCAGGTGTTAGTAAAGGGATAACCGTTTTCAAAACAAATGGTATAATATCAGGTTAAAGTAACGATGCCAAGCAATGAGAATTATAACAGTTCTAGGACAAATCTCCGCACAAAATGTGTGTTAAGACTGACTTACTACATGAAAAATTGACTTTTCATTGACATCAAAAGGATATGAAACAAGTTTCAATAATGCAATTCAACAGCCAAGGTGGCACACTATTGAAGATGAAGTTAAGCAAATGTTAACTACTTGCGGCATTCCCACACAAAGAATTAGATGGCTTTAAGTGTATTTCAGACTCTAGCAGCACAGCAAACTGTCAGGCTATAAACAAAATAAGTAGCTCACGTCCACAGAGATTCATCCTTGGATATTCTTCCTTTCTTCACTTCCTGCTCAGGTTCTTTATTAATTCCACCCAATGTCTGGCCTCGCTGTGAACTGGGGACTGGGAGAAATTTATTAAAGGCAGCACTGCTTTGTTTGGAGGTGGCTCTTATCCGGCGATTCAACATGTCATCTTTCTCCGCATCTGGGCTTTGCTCATCTTCCTTTTCAGCTTCTTTGCTGGGATCCTGAATGCTTTCGTTTATAGTTACAGTGTGGGCAACCAGGACAGGAGAGGGGCTCCTTCGATAATACTCAGCTGTGCAAATATCACTAAGGACAGTTTCTTCAGGTTTACTGCTATGGAAGAAGAGGTAAATTAGGCAGAGAAGGAAAGACCCAACTAATAAAAAATAAGGTAGCAACACAATTTACAAGATGGTTAGATGAGACCCAAAATTATGTCACACTTATAACTGATAATTTTAAAGCTTCTGAAAATAATTTGAAAATATTAGCTTATGCTTTTGGAAGTATTTGGAAGCTTAGGTTGGAAAGTAATTTCAGCCTGCCCCTGGTGGCAGTGGGCTACACATCGGTTTAGCACCACCTACATTTGTATCCACAGCACCAAGCAATTCTTCAGCAGCGTGGCAGTGCTGCAGGTACACCTGGGAACCAATGTGGTTAGAAAAGCCTGAGCAGGTGGACGCCTGCTGGCAGTGTCGGTCTCCCTGCCATGATTCACAAGTGCACCTTCTGTTCAGAGGTTGCCCACTATCCCTTCAGGATCACCTCCAACGCTTTCACACATGCAGCTAGGCTTGAGGAAGTGGGGAGATGGTGGGGTGCAGAGGTGGCCACACAAGACACAGCAAGGTTCCTTTCTACACACACTGCTTCATAGGGTGACAAAGCTCATCTGCCCCGAGCGCTAAAGCGAGCCTCTATCCACGTGCAGTTTGAGAGCAAGAACAAGCCAAAGATCTACTCATTCCCCCCCGAAACCAACAATCAGCTGGAGGCAAACCCTCCCACAGACGCTGCACCAGCTCACAGTCAATCTGGGGGCCCCAGGGCCCATTGAACTTGGCAAGGTTATACAATGCACCCAAGCTTTCTCTTCCCTTTCGTCCTCTGTAACACAGTAAATCAGGCGCTGGTTATCTGTTGACTTGATATTAAATCAGCTTTTACAGCTGAAAGTCTTGCTTGAATTTGGCTGGCCGTGCTGGGTAAACGCAGTAATGGAGTGGAAGACTGAGCTGCAGGCTCCAGAATATAAACACTTCACACTGCATCTCTTTTAGGCCAAGGGAGCAGCAGCTGTACACTTTTGGACCCTCATACAATCAGCCTTCCTTTGATCAGTTGTAGCTTCTTTGCAGACACAAGAGGCTACAGATGCTGGAATGTGAAGCGACAATCTGCTAGAGGAACTCAGTGGTCCTTGATGCAGGGTTTCGACCTAGACATCGACAGCTCCTTTCCTCCCAATGATGCTGCCTGATGTGCCCCGTTCCTCCAGCAGATTTATTATAGTTCCTTTGAACTCTGGCACATCCAAATGGTCTCCAGCTGCGGCCTCCAGCCACTGGATTTCCCACTCAGAGGCCTGTCAATTTTGACCAACTCCTGGACAGGAACTGTGAGAAAGATTACTCATCTCTAGTCATTAAATTCAACAGGGCTATTAGACCCCAACCCTGTCAGATTTCCCCACATTACCAAGACTCCTGCTGAATAAATATTAAGCCAAATGCGTGTAATGTCTGATCTCCTGCCAGAGCATACATTCCTTTAAAATTGACCAGTTCCAATGTCCTCAGTACAGAACGGATGCAGAAACAGAGGGAGATGCAGCACAAAAGGAGCAGGAGAAAACACAAACAAAAGCTCTTGAACGACCAACCAGGGAGAGTAAAAGAAACGCATGGTGGTCTAAATTTGTATCTTTTGGTTTTGTAGGAATACAACTGGTTTAATTGAGCAGAGGTTGAACTATTCCACAGTGCTCCTCTGTCACACTCAGTTCTCAATATATGGGAAATATTCTTTATTATTATCCAGAATGTAATTGAGGTTAGTGGGTGCTATGTAACTATAAATGAAATTCAGTTACATGGAGACCCGCTGATTGATTACACGAGTATTACTTTCCTACTCCTGTGCTGCACTCTGTTATACCAAGGCTATGACATTGTTAGCTTCATATTATGAAATATCAATTTTCACTAAGTTACCATGTGGTGAATGATTGAATCAGAATCAGTTTAATATCAATGGCATATGTCGTGAAATTTGTTGCTTTGTGGCAGCAATACATTGAGATACATAATAATTATAAATAAAACTATAAGTTACAATAAGTATAAGCAAAAATACAAATTAAATAGCGCAAAAAGAGAACAAAAGAGAGCAATGTCGTTTTCATGGGTTCATTGTCCATTCAGAAATCTGATGTCAGAGGAGAAGAAGCTGTTCCTAAAACATTGAATTATCAGCAAAATCAGAGCAACTGAGATGCCTTAGTGGTGAGAGATCACTTCAATAATAAACTGTCACCCTGGAATCTCCTACTGCAGCAGTAAGAGATTGAAGATGCCCTTGAACACTTCCACCAGTGTTCTCAGTGCCCTACCAGGTACTCTCTCAGAGCCTGATGCCTTGCAAGGGTTCACCCTCTTGAAAGATGTTCTGATGCCAGCCTCTGAGACAGAGATCACAGGGTCAGCAGATGCTGTAGGGATTTGCACAGGTGTCATTTTCTTCTCCCTTTCAAAGTGTGCATAAAAGGCATTGATCTCATCTGGGAGTGAAGCATCACAGCCATACATGATGTTAAGTTTTACTTTGCAAGAAGTAATGGCCTGCAAACCCTGACAGAGCTGACGTCCATCTGATTATATCTCTAATATCAATTGGAATTGTTGTTTTTGCTTCCACAGTTTGTACCTGGATTTCTCGTACGGTTCTGGATCTTTGGTCTTGAATGCAGCAGATCTAGCCCTCAGACTATGAATCTTGTGGTTCATCCTAAGCTTTTGGTTTGGGTATGTTCTGTATGTTTTTGAAGGTGCACATTCTTCCATGCCAGTCTTCAGGAGGTTGGTTACAACTGCGGCATATTCATTCAGACTTGAAGACGAATCCCTGAATATTGTCCAGTCCACTGATTCAGAGCAGTCCTACAAGCCTCCTTGGTCCTCACCACTGGTGCTGTGGACTTTAGTCTCTGTCTATACAAAAGTACAGCTACAGAGGTGATCAGATTTTCCAAAGTGTAGGTGTAGGATGGTACAGTAAGAATTCTTGATGGTGGTACAAAAGAGGTCAAGTGTGCTGACTCCTCTGGTTCCACAAGTGATATGTTGGCGGTAGATGTTCAGGGACTTCTTCAAGCTGGCCTTGTTGAAATCTCTCACAATGATAGGTAAGACATTAGGGTGCTCAGTTTCATGTCCGTGGATTACGTTGCTTAGCTCCCCCAGTACTTGCATGACGTTGGCCTGAGGTGGAAAGTACGACACTTGACTGCGAGATGTTCCAGGCCGGGTGAGTAGGATTGAGACAGAACCATTATGTTTGTGCACCACAATGAGTTTATCATAAAGCATATTCCATATCTTCTTCTTTTAAAAGACTCTGCTGTCCTGTAATTGCAGAGAATGGTGAAGCCATCAGGTTGCCGAGCAGCATCCGGAATGGTGGTGGTGAGCCATGTTTAGGTGAAGGAAAGTACACAGCAGTCCCTGATATCCCTCTGGTACTGCAATTTTGTTCTGGGTCTTCAATTTTATTTTCCAGAGACTGTATTCGCCGGCAGGATAATCGGGAGTATGTGGGGTTGGGGAGTGGAGGGTCCAAAGCCTTGGCAGTTCATTCATACCTGTAGACTAGCACACCTTCCACACTTCTGTTTTCTTAAAGGGGAACTGTACTCATGACCAAAGACTGCAGTCCAGTGTCCACCAATCTTGAATATTGATAGATTACTTAAATGTCTTAAAACAATGTTGCTTACTGAAGTACCCATGGGCGTGACTGTGGATTTCGGCCGTAGCAGTCCCAAATGGGAATATTTGGTGATTCTCATCAGAGCTGCAAAGAGTCACCATCTTGTCCAAAATTATTAGTTTAGTTAGACTGATACTAATATATATTTTGGAACAGCAATATTCCATTCATTAGGTATACAGTGACAATAGAAGAGTCAAAGACTCTTGCAACTATTTCTTAAAACAAGACACACAGAATGATACACCCCCCCCCCCCGTACAAACCTGCTTTGTGTAAATACTGTGTATACATATTAGAAATGTCTGTGTACTTGTAGTAACATACGGATATTGGCACATAATATATAGAATGTGTTATCAATGGTAAATGCATTGTGAAATGAATTTTGCCTTGTATTCTGGAACAGCTCTCCAGTGAGTTCAGTGCTTTCCTCAACTGGACCAGCTGGGGGAAAAAATCCATTGTTATAGGAACAGGTTACAGTTCTCTCTTCAAATGCCAGCAGGGTCTCAGCCTATAGCACTCACATTTCTGAGTCAGAGTCCCATTCCAGGAGATTGGGAACAGAAGTTAGTGTAATCTCGAGGGGATGGTGTAATGGTGCAGCTAATTTTTGAGGCCTGTTCAGCCCACTAACATAAATGTAAAAGGCCAATGGCACTATTGATGCACCATCAATAACTCTCGGAGACGTGAGGCGAGATATAGGCTTTTATTCGCTGGAAGTGAGCAGTCAGCAGCAAGAGATCACCATACGACATCCTGGAGACTGAGGGAGGAGCAGTGCCTCCAATCGCCTTTATACCGGGGTCCGTGGGAGGAGCCATGGTCTGTGGGAGGAGCCACAGGAGCAGTCAGCGGGGGGGGGGGGGAGTGTCCAGACAGGTGTATGTAGTTCACCACAACTATTTCAAAAGAGGACAGGAGAGTTAAGTTGGTATGCAACTTAGTAGAAGGGGATGGCATTTTTACAAGCAACAGGGTGGGAAGAGGCACAGTCCAGGTAGCTGTGAGAGTCAATGTGTTTATAAAAGACATCTGTATATAAGCTACCTCCAGAGAGACAGACAGAAAGATCAAGAAAGGGGAAGTAAGTGTCAGAAATAGACCAGGTAAATTTAAGGGCAGGGTGGAAGTTGGAGGCAAAGTTGATGTTGTTGATAAGCTCCACATGGGTGCAGGAAGCAGCACCAATGCAGTCGTCGATGTAGCATAGGAAATGTTGTGGAGTAATACCAATGTCGGCTTGGAACATAGACTGTTCCACATAGCTGACAAAGAGGCAGGCATAGCTGGGACCCATCCCCCCTCACTATTCCCCATTCCCATTTTCCTCTCTCACCTGCCCATCACCTCCCTCTGGTGCTCCTCCCCCTTCCCTTTCTTCCATGGTTTTCCGTCCCCTCCTATCAGATTCTCCCTTCTCCAACCCTATATCACTTTCACCAATCGATTTCCCAGCTCTTTACTTCACCTCCCCCTCTCCCGGTTTCACCCATCACCAACTACCTTGTATTTCTTCCTCACCTCCAACAATCTTCTTACTCTTTCTCATCTTTTTTCTCCAGTTCTGATGAAAGGTCTCAGTCTGAGACATCAACTGTTTATTCTTTTCCATAGATGCTACTTGGCCTGATGAGTTACTCCAGCACTTTGTGTAAGTTGCTTGGATTTCCAGCATCTGCAGATTTTCTCTTGTGTGTTGAGTAAAGTTACCGCATTTGGTTCAATAACTTGATTGCTGAGGAGTAGTAACTGTTTCTGAACCTGGTGGTGTGATCCTCAAGGGTCCCTTATCTTCTTCCTGATGGCAGCAGAGAGCATTTCCTAGGTGGCGGGGTCCCTGATGATGGATGCTGTTTTTCTGCAACAGCATTTCATGTAGATGTGCTCAATGGTTTAAATCAGGGTTTCCCAGCATTTTTTTTTTAGCCCAACAACCTCCTAAAGCACCTTCATACTTGCCAATGCCCCTCTTAGGCACAATATACTTTCCTGTGCTCCCATAGTTTAAAAGCATGTCTACCATATGCTAAGATGAGAAATTACAAGAACATGATTCTGCTTTAAATTTTTATTTGTCTTTAAACCGAGCTTACACAGTGCCAGTGCGCTGCACAGCAGCTTCCATATCAATGTGATCCTCGAGGATGATGGTTTTTAGCAAGCATTAAATTATCTGGTTCCAGTTGTAGCAGCAACTGTGTAAGTTCCCATGCGTAACAATGTCCAAGCAGTTTCTGATTTTTCTGTGTATGAGGTTCACTGTATTGAAGCCTCTTTCAACAAGGTAGGAGGATGGAAATGCAATGAAGAGCAGTTTGGCTCTTCGCCAAAGACCAGGAAACTTCGTATGACAGTGTAGCCAGATAGCACAAAAGCCGCCATTTTTGAAAAGCATTTTTGCTTCTTCAACATTCTGAATTTCAATAATTTCTTCTTGCAAGCTCTCCTCCTGTTCTTCCACCTTGCAAAGAAATGGGTTAATTACCCAGTCCGGAATTCCCAGATTGTTCAAATCCTTGAATCAATCCTTCTTCAGTGTCTGCAGGTGTAAGCAGTACACTTGTAAATTACCATTTGTGAAAGAGAGTGCCATATTTTCCATGCAAGGCAACTGTGAGAACATTCTTTTCCCAATGTTTTGCTTATATATTTCCAATTTTCTGATAAAAGAAGACACTGCCCTTTTTGCCTGGATTAAATTGAAATTCTCACCACGTAGCTTCATATTCAGAATGTTCTTTTTGTCACACAGATTGGCTGGATATGCCACATCTCCATGTAGAAGTTCAATCTTGTTTCCCAAGCTCTTGTTGACCTTGAGCAAAAATTCAATCACAGTGTCAAAAATATAAAAGAAATGTTTTAAACAGCAGATTTTTGACAGCCAATGCACTTCAGGGCGAAGAAGCAAGCATTCACTCTTCATTGTTAACTTGGCATAACTGGTGAAATATTCTGCTATTTAATGGATGAGCTTTCATTTTGTTGACAGTAGATATTACAAGAGTCATACTTCAGAAGTCGCCGGCTGAGGTTTTTGGCTGTGAGATGTTGACGATAAATTACACAATGGATTGCAAACAGACTTGGAATTTCTTTTTTCATGAACACCACTGGACCAGTATGGCGACTTGTCATGTATGGTGCTCCATCTGTTGCACAAGAAATCATGTTCCTAATTGGAATACTTTTATCCCCAATATATGTTTTGAGCTCATTGTAGATTGACTCTCCATTGATATTGGATTTTAATTTTTTACAAAAGAGAATCTCTTCACAAACTCTTCTGTTTTTGATAAATCATACTTATACCATTAGCAATGGCTCATCGTCTTGGAAGTTGACTCATTCAGTTGTATCCCAAATTCTGTTTTTTGTAGCTCTGTGTTGATACTCAACGTCTTCATTCATTTTGTCAATACAATCAGCTACAGAGTTATTACTTAGGGGAACTGATTTTAAAATACTGGAATCCATTTTGAGAACAGTGATGAGCACTTCTATACAGTGGGCATTACTAATCTTTCACCAATTGTATGAGATTTTCCACACTTAGCTATCATTTTGGAAATGTTATTAAGAAGTAATGAGACCACTATCAAGGTCATTTTTAGCTTTCTTGGTAAACGACTCAAGTGTACAATGCTTTTCAAATGCTTCTTTCATCTTCTGGAACTGTGTTATTACCATAAATAGCCTTTTCAGGGTGTCTTTTATGGAAGTGTTCTTGCAATCTTGATGTCATCATGGCTTCATTAGACAATACAGTATTACAAATAAGACACATGGGGTGTCACTGATCTGACGGGAATGGAATAAAGCCACACTCCAGATATGTTAAATTCTACTGACGCGCTTTCTATAGTTTCTGTTTCTTAACAGGATTAGATAGAATTCAAGGTTTCACCACCTCCTGACTCACAGAGATCACACCATACATATTTATCCATCATTAACCGGGCTAAATTAAGATTAAAAAAATTAACACCAACAGGGAACGCCCATTGGATGTTGATGATGGCAGCGAGTTGACACGATTGGTCAGGTCTTGTGTTTCAAGTTAGAGTGTTGTTTACTCCCACCCCAAGAATCCTGAATGCCCCCTGATGACTTTTATTTCCCCTAATGCCCCCTTAGGACACATAACTGCCACATTGGGAATCACTGGTTTAAATAAGTTTATGTTGTACCTTGAGGTACTCTAAGACCACTTGAGTTCATGAAAAGGACTATATAAAAGCAACTACTTCTATTTTTTTCTTTCATTTAGTCTTTACTGGCTGGGCTGGTCCTCACCAAGAACCAATTGACGGTGCATACTTTATGGTACACTTCCTGCCTGGCAATACAAGAAATATAAATACTGATCTATGAGAAATAGGACACATGTTATCAAAGGATTATTTACTTTCTTTTTAACTTCCAATTAATTGGTATTGAGCCTAAAGAAAAGCTGTTTCTAGATCCAGTTCAGTGCAAAACTAAAATTAAGCTCCACAGAGGAGACATTTGGCATTTTTGCATTTGCAGGACATCAGGAATGCTTCTAGATTCAGGATGGTGAACTCCTAGCATATCTGCCCAAGATGACATGCACAAAAATTTTGTTGGCACGTGGCCTGCAGTGCTGCCCTTTGATTCTTCAAACCCCACCCATAAGACAAAGATACTTAATGATTATCTTTACTGCCAAATGAAGAAGTGAATGACTTTTCTTACAACCTGAAAGCAGTGCAATGTTTTCACAGGAAATGTCTCACATCGGTTTCAGCCAGCTAAATAGTTGCAAGAGCACATGATGTTGGATGATAGGTTTTGAAATCCTCACAGACCTGGTGTAAACATCAATATTTGGATAGTAAAAGTACATATAAGTAGACTTACTGATGAAACCAGGGCTACGTGCATAGCTCTTATAATAACCAAATATAAGCCAGATATAAAATATTTGTCAAGCAACAAAAAGCCTCACTGAAAGTAAAGTGTGCTTATTTTCCTTTCCTTGCTCTTCCATGCAAAAACACCAAAGCTTATTAATTTCATGTTCACATTTAAGGTATAATAACAATATTATTTAGAAATGAGGTTATTTTTCAATTGCAAACACGAGGAAATCTGCAGATGCTGGAAATTCAAACAACCCACACAAAATGCTGGTGGAACACAGCAGGCCAGGCAGCATCTATAAGGAGAAGCACTGTCGAAGTTTCGGGCCGAGACCCTTCATCAGGACTAACTGAAAGGAGAGATACTAAGAGATTCTCTTAGGAAACGTCGACAGTGCTTCTCCTTATAGATGCTGCCTGGCCTGCTGTGTTCCACCAGCATTTTGTGTGTGTTATTTTTCAATTGTCTTTTTAGAACATTTATATTGATAATTTTGAACAGGCTTTCTAAACTGCTTAATTTATTTCAAACTGTCTCTGTACATTTATTAATGGATGCACACACAAATGAGTAACAGGTTTAATCCCTTTTCCTTAAATTAAGTCCATAAGTATTGTTTTAATTCATTAATCAATGACAATCTCTGCTCAAAACGACTATGGCACTTGAGAAATTTTTTAAAGAAGATTATTGCCAATCTGGGCACACACTTTGATGATGGTTCACTGGCTCTGCTCTGGACATGTGCTCAAAGGCCTCGGTGACTGTAGGTTTCAGCCTGTCTTCTACTTCCCGCTCTATAGCTGCTACCTATTCACTGGTAGTTAGAACTGAATCCTTATTAATGGGCTCTGGTTCCTCCGGAGTGGACTTCTTTGCTTAAGTACATGAAAGGAAATGCATGCATGAGGCAACAAGTGTTACAAGATGCTCCCGACCGCAGATGATGATGAAGACTCAACAGGAGTGACAGCGGCCAATTACGCAAACAAATTTCAGACCTTGGTCCGGAAGAGTGGTTCGAATGGGGAGGCTTCAGCCACTCTATACCACCACAGACTCTGAGATAAGCTGAAGAATGCCCTCGCCTTGGGAGATCCAGCAGAGAAAGGTTAATAGCGACTAGTTCATCCTTCTCCATAATCGTCTGGCAGACCAAAAGTGGGACCACTTCAGGAGATGAAGAGAGCCGGTCCGAACCCAGTCCCCAACCGTGGACCATGACCAGCCTGCTGCCTGCTCAAGATCCAGTCAAACCCATGCTCTAGGCTCTCCGCCGATGGGAGGTCCCAGCATCGGAGTCGAGGTTGCTGCTTTTCCTGCGGGGAAGCAGGTCACCTGCACGCTAAATGTCCAAAGCTGCAGCCACCTGGGGAGCTGCTAAGATCATCCAGTGTCCAGAGGACTGTGACAGTAGCAGCCACTAAGCCCAATCCCGATCTGGGTTAAGGACGAGGTAGGTGAGTGTTTTTGTGGTCTCGGGGACAGTGGGTAACTTTCTGGATTTGGAAACCGGCTGTCGGTTCGACATACCGCTGCGAGAGTTGAGCCAGTCCTTGCCCATAACTGTCTTAGATGGCTGCCCGCTAGGCTCTGAGCAGATCCAGTAGCAGACTGTGGAATTGCAGATGAGGAGAGGGGATCATGTGGAAGATATTAGTTTCTACATTATTGACTCTCCACTCACACCCCTAATTCTCGGTACTCTTGGCTGTCCCAGCATAACCCATCCATGGACTGGAGACAGGGGAGAATCACTGCCTGGTCCAGTCATTGTAAGAGGCTCCGACACCCAGACTCTCCAGTGACCAATGACCTATAAGGGCAGGTTTCAGTACAAGGGAACCTGAAACCTTCTGGAGACCTAGTCTAGTCCTCAACAGCAAACAAGCCAGTTCTGGCCAACGGGACAGTGTGAGTCCTGACAGAGTCTAGTCAGAATCCCTTGGGAACTAGAGAGAGGTAATTTCTAGGCCAGGAGAAGACCAAGGAGATGCCCGAGCAGTCCAGGAGACTTGCCACTAAGCTGAAGGGAACCAGTCGCCAGGCCTCAAGGAAGGGAAAGACCCCCTTTTCACCGATCCTTGAAACCTGTTCCAGAAGATGCAAGAACCCACTGTAACACCTTGCTGATGTTGCCTGTGGATGCAGACAAGGAGTCAGACTCTAATTTTGCCATTGCTTCCATGGATGAATTTTGTGAGCTAGGAGAGAGGACTTTGAAGCCCATTGGATCACTCCTGTCACCAAAGTCGTCTCAGGAACTGTCCTTGAAGGAAGGTCCAGAGGGGACAGTAATACCCAAACCTGTTGAAATCCCCTGTTTACAAAGACTTCGAGGAGGTCTTCAGCAAGGAGAAGGTCTCACTGCTCCAACCCTGTGACTGGGCCTTGGACCTGCTGCCCAGGTCTTGCCCCGGCGGGGTCGATTATACACGCTCTCAGTCTCAGAGAGAAGCGCCATGGAGCAGTGTATAACGGAAGCTCTTGCCATGGGCTTAGTTCGGCCCTCCACCTCACCCACCAGTGCAGGTTTTCTCTTCATACAAAAGAAAGATGGGAGCCTGCGGCTGTGCACTTGATTACCTGGGATTAAACACATAATGACCAAGATTTGCCACCGCTTTCCAATTACAAATATGGCTTTCAAGATGCTCCAAGAGGCAAAGGTATTCACAAAATTAGACCTCCAGATTGCCTACAAACTGGCCCGTATCAGGGAGGTGATGAGTAAAAATTGCCATTCAATATACCAACAGGGCACTACGAATACCAGGTTGCACCCTTTGGCCTTGTGGATGCTCCAGTTGTTTTCCAAGCCTTTATAAATGACATGCTCTGAGATACTCTCCATTAATATGCCTTTGTCTACCTGGATGATATCCTAATCTTCTTGAAGTCCATGAAGGAGCTCATCGCTCATGTCGGGGCCATCTTAAAGAGGCTTCTAGACCACAGACTTTATGTTAGGTAGGAGAAGCCCAAGTTTCATATGACGACGATTTCATGTTTGGGTTTCATCATCTCCAATGGCAATCTCAAGATGGACCCAGGACCCAGGCAGTCAGAGACTGGCCACCACCATCCAGATTCAAACAAGTCCAGCAATTCCTGGGGTTTGCTAACTTCTACCGGAAGTTTACCAGGAGCTTCAGCTCGGTGGCATATCCGCTGTTGGTGCTAACTAGGAAATCCATGGGCCCTTTTGTCTAGACGATTGAAGCAGAGACTGCTTTTGTAGAGCTTAAGCAATGGTTCAAAACAGCTCCCGTCTTGGTTTAGCCTAACCCGGACCTTCCCTCCATCGTGGGGTTTGGCACCTCAGACGTTGGAGTGGGTGTCAACGATCACCTTTGGACAGTAAATTGCACCCGTGTGCATTCTCCTCCAGCTGGCTATCCTCGGCAGACAGAAACTGTGACAGAGAGGGATTCTGACTAGACCTCGTTAGGACTTAACAGTCCTGATGGCCACAGCTGGCTTTTCTGCTATTGAGGACTAGACTAGGTCTCCGGAAAGTCTCAGGTTCCCTTGCACTAAAACCTGCCCCCTTATAGTTCCCCATCGGGAATCGGGAGCTTCTTGCGGTTGTTAGCTTTGGGAGAATGGCGTCACTGGCAGGAGGGGTCCGAGAACCCTTTTATCCTTTGGACTAACCATAAGAACCTGGCCTATATTCAGAAGGCCAAGAGGCTGAATTCCAGGTAGGCCAGGTGCTCTTTGTTTTTTAACCGGTTTAATTTCACCCTGACCTATTGACCAGGGTCTAAGAACCAGAAGCCTGATGCCCTGTCTCACCAGTTTGACAAACCGGAACGAGAGGAGCAGCCTACCACCATTTTTCCCCAAGCCAGGGTGGCAGCGCCAATTCATTGGGAATTTGATACTCTTGTTTGCAAGGCCCAAGCACAAGGAGTGATTCCTGAGAACAGTCCTATGGGTCAGCTGTTCATCCCGAGTTCCATCCAGTCTCAGGTACTCTAATGAGGACATTTGTCAAGAATAACTGCACTCCAAGTATTGCCAGGACCCTCGGGTTTATCAAGAGGAGGTATTAGTGGCCCAGAATGAGGAGGGAAGTTCAGCAGTACGTGCAGGCATACGAGGTGTGTGTCCAGAAAGAGGAGCAACACACACTTCTAGGACACCAAGTATGGAACTGTCTGAAGGGCAAAGTATGGTCAAATAATCTACTGGTCATACAAGGAATGAAACATTTCAGAGGTGACATCAACTGCCTGTTATCGTTCATTATGTTGAAGACCGTGTTACTTCTAAAGCACGAACTGGCTCTGTTTGGTGCTTCCTTTCAAAGGAGGATGAAATGCGTTCAACGTGGAGTAGGTCATTTCTCTAACTTCCCTTATACAGTGAAATTATTGTAAATTTCTCCTATTCTGGACTGGAAGATGCTCACTGCTGTCAGGTCTATCACTGCTGTGAGTGAGTGCCTGTTGTAAAAGAAGCCCTTGAAAGATCAGCAGGATCATATGGAATCCCTCTGTGGTCTCTGTGAAGTGGAGTTGTCTCATACTTTTTTTTACTGGGAAGAGCATTGTTCTCTGAAAACCTTGTGTGGATATAGTCCCTTGCCAAAAACTCTTTTATCCATTCCTCCTCCTTTGCTCTACCCTAAGTGGCTTTGTTTGTTCTTCTGGTTGTGCTGCACTCCAACGGCTCTTAAAATAGTGAGCAATTAGTTTCAGCTTGAAGTTCAAACTCTTTCAGCTCCTATCATAAACGACTTCAGAATAATTAAAGAAATCTAGAAGCACCAAACACTAACTAAATTAAAACACGTTCTGTAGAAATCAATCAGCAATTGATTTTCAAGTACTTGAAGATCCCGTTGGAGTGGGGGGGGGGGGGTGGTTAGAGGATGGTAAGCGAGTAGCAGCTCACGACAGCAAGGGCAGGATTTGTGCTCTTTCCTGAGGTTGAATGCTTGATCTTCCATTTGATGCTAGCACCCACTGTTAAAGGATTCACTGAACGCCAGCTTGCTGGTAATGGTATTGGATGTGAATTGGTATCATGGTCTGTTGACCATGATACTGGTCTGCTGAATGCAGGTGCTAATTGGTCTTACTTATAACCTGGCCAGAGTCGGCTATGCAAATAGACTACAGATAAACATTGGAAATAAACCAGTTACTGAACAGAGGACACCTCTTGAATGAATTTTGCAGCAACCGCTCCTAAGTTTAGTGAGGGGAAGTGATTGCTAGGATTTTGCTGCTTACCTTGAGCAAATGGGAATTGAGAAGAAAATTAATTGAGGCAGAGGTTCCTAAAGAGATAAGGTGTATCTTAACAAGTGCACTAATTAATCGCTGGGAAGTAATGTCAACATCCATTTTGGACACAGAACCATTGCTATGCAAGTGGCATATGAGACCCACAGTCTGAACAGGAGATGCACTTGTAGTGGGCGGAAAGTGCTACGAGTTACCTAGGCTGGACTGGGGTGTCTATGGACATAGTCCCAAACAAGATCAGAAGGGCAGGCTAGTTATCATATTCTGGGATGGGGCTGGAGGTGAGTTGAAGGAATGAGGCAGGTCTGTTGTTCGGTCAGTAACCATGTAAATGCCAGGAGATAGCTCAGAAGTATCCTGGATAGCTAGAAACATCAGCAATTAGAGGTCAGAATGGCCTTACTGTCCTGGCTGAGAAACATATACCCAATTACTCTAAAATTCCAAATGGTATCAAACAGATCAGTGCAAGTTAGCATCCTGAACTAGTATTTTGCATTACTAATAAACATATTATCAAATAGTCTAGTGTAACAAATACGTACAAATCATACTATGACAAAAGCAAAACACAGCTCAGGGAACAAATACAAGCTAACCAAACTGGAAGCAAGAACACTGGGCAGAGTCCAGTGAAGTGGCTAGTAATTATAATCGGCAGTGTAAGTGGGCGGTGTAACAATTTCTGGGCTTCAGCTCAGCCATTTTTATTGTATGTTATTTTTGAAAAACACATTGAATCAATTATAGTGCGGGGTGATGAAGCTGGACTTAACAAACAAAGAACTGATCACACAATGAGTGGCCTCAAACCTTGTGTTAAAATGACCATGCTTATCAAGTTCAAGTGTTCAAGCATGCTCTCAGTCCAGACCAGCTGAAGGAAGGCAATATGTACCTGATCTCAGTCTGGGAGGCAAGAACTACCTCACTCCTTGCAGGCATTTGGGCTTTATCCCCCACTGCACCATCTTGTGAGTTGAGGACAACTGCTGAAGATACAGAGGGTAAGAGATGGCATGTGTAGGCTTTGATGGTGCAACTATCTGGCTCTTCTTCTGACTCACTGCCTGGGCCAGCCCTGCTGATGCTTAACTTCTCCCAATGTTGCTGATCTATCTCCGTCACTGGGCCAAAATGCACAGAGCGCTGGCTGCTGGGTGAAGGGCCCTTATTGCTTCTTGCCTTATGACACACGAGGTCATCTGGAGCTTCCTTTCTTATTTCGGTTCCAGACTTTGGCTTCACATCAGAACAGCCCTTGATTGGCTTGGAAGATTCCTCACTTGACAAAGTTATGGAGAATGGAGAAAAATGACTGTTAGAAGCAAACAACGCTGACTTCATTAATACCTGAATGTCATTGGTTACAAGAGAAAGACACTCTGGTTACAAACAACTTAATACCAAAAAAAAAACATCAATCCAGCTTTCTCAACCATCTTTAGGTGAGGATATTCAGGTACAGTTATCTCTGGGCAAGATTATTCTACACAAGGAATAGATAGTTATACAAGGTCATACCCTCTACACCCATGACTGTGTAGCCAAGGGCAGCTCAAGCACCATCTATAAATGTGCTGACACCGCAACTATTGCTGACAGAATTTCGGATGTGATGAGGATGAATACAGGAGCGCGGTAGATCAGATGGCTGCATGGTGTCATAGCAGCAACCTTGCACTTTGTGTCAGTAAGATCAAGGAATTTATTGTGGAATTTAAACAGGGAATACACACCTGTCCTCATTGAGGAAAATGAAATGGAAAGGGTGAGCAATTTCTAGTTCCTGGGTGTCAACCCCTGTGAAGATCTGTCCTGGGCCCAATATATTGATGCAATTACAAAGAAGGCATGACAACTATTATATCTCAGGAGACTTGGATGTACTGTGGAGAGCACTCTATCTAGCTGGTTGCATCACCATCTGGTAACAAGGGGTCACTGCACTGGATCAGAAAAAGCTCCAGAAAGTTGTAAACTCATCCAGCTGCATCATGGGCACTTGCCTCCCCAGATAAATTCTGAACAAAATTAACAGACTAAGCATGAGTATTGGAGACAGAGGGCTGATATAGTTGAAGCGCTTTGCGTGATTTTTGCCTTTGTTGGGGATGATTCGGAGAAATAAATTCCTATGGTGGAGGAGTCCAAGAATGCATGCACTGAAAAATCTGAACAGGATCATAGAGAACTGATGTCAGGAAATAATTTTTCACCAGAAATGGTGGTGTATATATGACAACAACACCCTTAAGGGTGGGTCAGACACCGATTTCAAAACTGAAATTTTGTTAGCTGTTGAGACATGAGTTCAGAAGCAAATTTACAATGATAGTCAAATAGGCTTGAGTAGCTGAAGTGCCTTCTCCTTAGTTATATCACTGCATCAGTTGGCTTTTATTCTACATCTTCTACCAGTACATTGCCTTAACCAATGCACTAAGTCTTTTAGATCTGCATCAAGAATACAACTGCAGCAAAATCTAACATAGTCTAGAAACAGGCAGACATGAGGTAAAATGTTACAGCCAAGTGTCAGAAAATCGAGTTGTGCACACCAGCCATATGTCACTTCAAGAAAAAAGGAGGGAAATTAGGAAGAGATTGATGCTGTTCC
Source organism: Hemitrygon akajei (assembly GCF_048418815.1). Lineage (NCBI taxonomy): Eukaryota > Metazoa > Chordata > Chondrichthyes > Myliobatiformes > Dasyatidae > Hemitrygon > Hemitrygon akajei. The sequence goes on from NC_133136.1 coordinate 62,732,452, forward strand.
ACTTCCTAACTGTGAACAGAACAATATTAAACACAGAGGGCTGCTGGAGGTCAACAATCTGCCCCTTAAAGTGGGTTCACTCTTTCAAGGAGACCAAGAGAAAATCAGACTTTGACAAAAAGAATACAAACCCTCAAGAAGACATACTTCTGTATGGGTAAATGCGATTCACTTACAATGTATAAATCTAATTGAGAAGTATGTGTCCTTTCAGTAACATTGACAAAGATAGGGATTTTATTCTACTGGATATCAGACATGCTAATCATTAAAGCAGACTGGTGTGAAGCCATACTGGACAGTTATTTTTTTAAGGGAAAAGGAGTATTCACCCATAATTATGTAAACTATTTGAATGCCTGAATTAATTTTAAAACATTTCAGGAGCCATTTGTGTGCAGGAATACAGTGATTACTACTATTAGGATCATCGCATAGACTACCTGATTAAAAAAAAATTACAGAAAGAAATTTAATGGTTTATGATAAAGGTAATTGTTGTTGGTGGTTTAGGGGTGTATGGCTGAATAGTGAGTGACTGCTTATCTCATCCCCATCAAAGCACTTCCATTACAGTGGGGAAACATTTACCTCAGACACAGCTAACTCATTGACAACCGACACTGTTATGAAGCGTTTTTGTCATTATAACCATATAACAATTACAGCATGGAAACAGGCCATCTCGGCCCTTCTAGTCCGTGCTGAACGCTTACTCTCACCTAGTCTCACCTACCTGCAATCAGCCCATAACCCTCCATTCCTTTCCTGTCCATATACCTATCCAATTTTACTTTAAATGACAATACCAAACCTGCCTCTACCACTTCTACTGGAAGCTCATTCCACACAGCTACCACTCTCTGAGTAAAGAAGTTTCCCCCCCCCATGTTACCCCTGAACTTTTGCCCCTTAACCAATATTAACCACATTAGACCATTAGATCATAAAATATAAGAGCAGAATTTGGTCAATTGGCCCATCAAGTCTGCTCTGCTGTTTGATTGTGGCTCTTCTATTCGCCCTCTCAACCTGATCTCCTGCCTTCTCCCTATAACCTTTGATACGATTATGAATAAAGAACCTAGCTAACTCTACTTTAAATATACCCAATGACTTGGCCTCCACAGCAATCTGTGGCAATGAATTCCACAGATTCATCATCCACTGGTTAAAGAAGTTCCACTCTCAACCCCATTCCCCTGCTTTCTCCCTAAAACATTTGACTTCTTTAAGTACCTATCAACCTTCGCACTGACTTGGCCTGCTCTGCTGTCTGTGGCAATGAATTCCACAGCCTCTGGCTAAATAAATTTCTCCTTATCTCTGTTCTTATTCCTCAAAGAATACTCAGCTGTTGGGATCAGCCCTGCTTATTTCATTTAGAATCTTTAAAACCAGCATGAAAAAAGCCGTGATGAAAACCTTCAATATGCTAAAAATGAAACAAATTCCAAACCAAATATTAATCAACAGGAATATACTCCCATTGGTGATTAGGTTATGTAACTTTGTTGTTTTTTTAATTAAAATAATGCTCAGTGTTTCTTGAAAAAATGCTTAAGGTTAAACAACATAATATATTGTTGTGTTTATGGAAGGTTTGGTTTCTTAAAATTATGGATTATTTGCTGATGTCAACACCACACTCATAATTATTGCTGGATTTAATATGGTCATATTAAAAACAGAAACATGTATTAGAAGTAGCTGAGGCTTTGTGCTGTTAATTATTTTTTAATGCATAATTTTAAGTTTCTAATTCAATTAAGAAATAATGCAACACACAATAGCAGAATAATATGAAAAAGTCCAACACAAGATTAACTACAACAACAGAGTGGGAGATGGATTACAACCTGGTATCACTGGAAAGCTTCAGCCTCTCCCATATTTCCATATCAGCTGATGTGATAGAGGGGCGAACAAAAGTGTGAGGTTCATGTCGACTGGTAAAGCCAATCAGGGCCTTTCGCCGGGCCAGATCATCACGCTCTATATCTGGGCCTTTCACCCACTCTTCGTCCTCATGCCCGCTCTTTTGCTGTGACGTCAGCAGCACACTTGCTTGCTGGGGGATAATAACTTCACTCTCTGCGGCCTGAATGTGACTTTTGCTGAACAATTGCACACATGTCAATGGGTGGCAAAAAGAAAAAAGTTGAAAAGGCAGAAAACAAATAGATGAGTGAAAATTCAACATGGGCACCAGTTTCCATAGTATGTTAGAGTGGGAACACAGAAATTGTTAATCACAGAATACTGGGAATGTTATCATATGAGGCCAAGAGAGTTGAGAGCTTCAAGTTTCTAGGATTGAACATCACCAATCGTCTATCCTAGTCCAACTACATTGATGCCATGGCCAAGACAACTCACTAGCACCTCTGCTTCCTCAGAAGCAGAAGGAATTTAGCAAGTCCCCTTTGACCCTCACCATCTTCCCTAGATGCACAACGTCTTGGTGTGACAACTATTCGGCAAGAACCTGCGAGAAACTACACAGAGTTGTAGACACAGCTCAGCACATCATGGAACCTAGCCTTCCCTCCATGGACTGTCTACGTTTCTCACTGGCTTAGAAAGCAGTAAACATAATCGAAGACCCAACTCATCTTGGACATTCTCTCTTCCAGCCCCTTACATCACGTGGAAGAACCAAAAACCTGAAAACACATACCACTGGGCTCAAGGACAATTTCTACCGTGTCATTACGAGACTAGTGATTTGTGCCCAAGTATAATAGACTCTTGATCTCACAATCTACATTCTGATGACTTTGCACCTTATTGTCTACCTACACTGCCCTTTCTCTGTAACTGTAACATTTTAATCTGCATTCTGTTATTACCTTATACTACCTCACTGTATGAACAGTATGCTCACTGAACTTTGGTACATATGACAATAACCAGCCAATTTACCAATGTCTAAAAATCAAATACTACCAATTAAATATCTGGCTCAAAATCCTTGGAACTTTATTTCCTCTGGTGGAGGAACACCAAACAACAGGACATACTCTTAAAATTAAATATGTGACATGTAGTACTTGAATCAGTTGACCACTTCACAGTGAAAAATGTTGAAATCAACCCCCGCTCCCCCACCAACTCCTAGAAGTCTGTGGATGTTGCATTAATCAAAATTTTCTAGGGGGGGGTACAGACTAGGTTTGTTATCTAAGCAATACCACAGCTACGTGTACTTGGATCACAGAACAATCATGATTTAAATGAATGGAATTAGTTCAAAAGCTGAATGGCCCACCCCTATTCATATGCCCCTAGCTAAAAAATCAAAAAGCTTGGTATTCAGCCAAAACCTGTAGAATTGTAGGTTCACTTTCATCGGCAGTAAATATAAGCAGAGAAAATTCTGTAGATGCACAAAATTCAGAGTAATACACACAAAATGCTGGAGGAACTCAGCAGGCCAGGAAGCATCTATGGAGAGAAATGACCTGTTGGCATCTCAGGTGGAGACCCTTCATAAGGGCTGGAAAGGAAGGGGGCGGAAGCCAGGTTAGGAAGTTGAGGGGATGAGGAGGAGTCCAAGCTGATAGGTGATCCAAGCTTTAAGACTGATAAAGAGTCTTGGCCCGAAACATCGACTGTTTATTCCCCTCCATAGATACTGCCCAGCCTGCTGAATTCCTCCAGCATTTCGTGTGTGTTGATCTACAAGAATGAGAAATTTTAGCATCAGCTTAGCAGGATCATATCCAAGGCTTATTCTGAAATGAACTTAATTCTTAACCAGGCAGTAGATTTAAATTTATAACATGAAACAGTAGTGGGAAATTGTAAATTGACCTGCATTCTCTGCAAAGAAGATTAATTTCAAAGAACTCCTACAATATAACTTTATTCCATTAAATGTGCATCTTGAGAACCAGTTCTGAATCTAGGGGGGATTTGATGGAACCAGCTGACTAAACGTATCTCTGAACAAATCTAGGGGGAAAAGAAGTTACTTTCAACTGATGATCACTGCATTGTGTTATGTGGTTGAATATTTCAAAGAGGCCACAGTCGCTTTTTGGATGACAAAAGGCTCACTGCTCTGACTTTCAAACAGACTTTTAATGCAAAATCCACTGAAGCAGTTTGCTGAGGGGAGCCATTCCAAACGTGGCCGGGAACAGATTGTGACGGTACTTTTTGGGGGGATGCTATTTCTAGTCCAACAAAATGATTATGGTGCCTGCTGTTTGATATTAAGGCTCCCCTGCCCCAAACTCCTGTGAATCTTCCATCTGATCTTTGGTATGTGTCATCTATGAAGTCATTGGAATACATCCCACCCCCCAATGGTTGAAAGAACTACTAGTTACCACTAGTTAAAAACCAAATCGTATGGTCAGGAGATCTGGCTGCTCTGTGGAACTGACCATTACAAATCAAAGAAGAAGATGTAAATATTAGCAAAATGTCTAATGATATACATTGAATGACTAGGCAAGGACATACAAATGTTCTTGACTGTAAGAGCAGATTATGATCTATCTAACAAGTGAAGGTTAGGAGTTACCCTCTCTCTCAGACTCCTCCATACTTTCTAAGCTAATTATCCATTGAATTGCCAAGAAATACATTGGTACAGAGAGAAGGATGCTAAAATGTTGTTGTGTCACAAGCCAGTAAGCATTTTGGTCATGAGACTCCTGCACCACAATGTAAAAGTACCAGAGTTTCAAAGGACCAGAAAAAGCAAGCATATCCACGAGTGGCAATCAGTCAGGGATTATGATTGGAGATTAGTGGGTTGGCAGCTGGATCGGTGCTATGGTTGGAAGGGTTGGTGGCTGCAGGGTCAGGGATCAGATCTGTGTGCCTGAAGGATTAGAAACACCTGAAGAATTGGGGGAAAGAGAATCTACTTGAGAGCAATTCCCAGCTCGAAGCTGCTCAGAGAACAGATCCATTAAACCACTGCTGTTTTGAGAAGAGTTCCTCGATGGCATCGGAGACAGAAATCACGCTTTTGATGCACGCAGACCAGAGACGCTGGGCCAAATTTCTGAAGTGGCATTGGCTAACCCAGAAATTACTGCAATCTGGGAGAACTGAGCTTCACGGTTCCTTCTGCCTGGGTCTGACCCTACGATCTGGTGATGCCTGTGTTCATTTTGCATGTTCTCCTTGAGACTGTGTGTCTTTCCCCAAATGCTCTATTGTCTCCCCCACATCCCAAAGACTTGCTGGGTGATAGGTGCATGTGGGTGGGAAAGAGAGAGGGACAGAGAGGGAGGGAGGGAGGGAGAGAGAGAGAGAAGAGGAGAGAGGGGAGAAGGAAAGAGGGACAGAGGGGGAGAAGGAGAGGGAGGGGGAGAGAGAGAGGGGGGAGAGATTATGCAATTGTTCTAAGAACTAGAATAAATTCAATGGGCTGAATGGCCTTGTTCTGTGTCATAAGGAAATTACATTTTAATTATGTTTTACACACAGCACAAAGAAAATAAATGGCATTGTATATGGAAATATCTGGGCCATTTACTGACTTCAGGAAGCAGCAGCCCACTGACAAAACTATTGCCCCAGAAAAGGAATAGGTTTTCCTTGAGAACTTTTTCTTGTACCAGATTGACCAGCTATTTATGGTTAGAAGGCGAAAAGGAGAATAGAGAGTAGTAAGCTCTATATAGTTTACAGGTGACTTAAGGCACACCTCTCCACTTTCTGCTCTTGTCTTTGGGAAGCTCCGTCAGCTCCTCTTGAGGTATGTTTGATACTCGCCCAGAGTTCTCGATCCCTCTTCGTGCACGGTCTGGCTAAGAACTGATTGACCGCAACCTTGGGCTTGCACTGATTGAGCTGAGCCTTCCTCAAAGCAAAGTCATCTTTCTCAAGGTCTGGAAACTTCTGTTCCTCCTCCTCAGACTCAGAATCGTCCTGATAGCTCATCAGAAATGTATTCTCCCTGCGGAGGATGATATCGGGACTGCTTTGCCCACTGCTTTCTTGCTGCTGTTTTTGTCTACCACAGAGGTAAAAGATGGTGAATGTTTGTCACCCAAAAGAATGAAAAACATTTTACAGCCAGGCAGAGAGAGTCCATGCTGTTAGCATCACTCATTTCTCAAGAAGCCGGCCATCAGTATTTATTAAAGATGTTTTTTCCCTTCAAGCCTTTTTCCACAAACAGTACTCCATAACTTTAACTTTGCATTCATGCTCGAGTGCTTTCTGGCACTCTGCCACCACAAGGATGGTTTTCCAAGATGCTGCAGCATAGTGGTTGCTTCGAATACAGAGAACAATTTAGGAAGTGTATCATCAGCGATTTTCTGTCTTCTGCTTCCAATTGAGCACCAGCAATTTTTATTTTATTTGTCAAAAGTTGTTTACTGTCTGTGGGACGCCGCAAAATCTTGGAAAATTTTGCTCTCAAGTTTCTTTGGACCCTTCAACATTTGTTATGCAACTCACAGCTAAAACAAATTGTAAGGGTAATAACTGATGCAACCACCGATAACAGTTAGTGTCAATCAGTTAGAATTACACTAAGTACATACAGGAATTCACTTCCACACAACTGTTAATGAAATGCAGCCATCTGTCAGTGTGGTAAAGCACATGTTTTGTACTATACAAGTAGCACTTCAGTATTACTACAGGCTAAACCATAGACAAACAAGAGAAAACAAGCAGATGCTGAAAATCCGAGAAACACAGACAAAATGCTGGAGGAACTCAGCAGGCCAGGCAGCGTCTATGGAAAGAAGTACAGTTGACGCTTTGGGCCAAGACCTTTCAGCAAAGACGGGAATGCTAGGGGAACTCAGTCCTGCTGAAGAGTTTCGCCCCGAAACGACGACTGTACTCTTTTCCATAGATGCTGCCTGGCCTGCTGAGTTCCTCTGGCATTTAGTGTGTGAGGCTAAACCATAGGGCACATCGGTGAAAAAATGGACGTCCTCCTACAAAAAAAACAGGCAGGAGATACAGTGATACTTCATATGAATACCTTGGGGGTGCATGGGCAATGGAATTATTACTTTACTATAATACTATATATACTTTACAATGGAAGGTGTGCAACTCATGTTGGTATTTGAGGGGTAGGGTGAGTTAGTGTGAATAGGTGGAACATCACTGTCTCTAAACATCATTTCAACTTGAAATGGGTGGTACCCTGTGGGTAGAAACTGCAGAGATATTTCAGAAACAGGATTGAGAGAGATTGTAAGTCTTCAGATGTTATAATGAGTCAAGGTAGCGGATAGAGGAGGGAGATAGTTTTCACCACTGCAGCTATCTCCCTATTCCATCCACCTACCCCACCGTACCACCTCCTCCTGGCTGCACAAAGCTTTACTAATTGAGATTGCCACAGTGGGAACGGAACCAGTGAGACATGCCTGCATTGTTAACAATGTTTTCACGAACCTCGGCAGAGTGCTAGGATAATGTAATGCCCTGGTTAAGATTTCTACTGCTATTGTGTAAGATATTTTACTTTAGCAGTCTTCTGTAAAAGCAGTGTGTCCTGCTGGTAAGAGTGTTTTGGCTTCGGCTAAACACGAGGAGCTACATTGTCCAACTTAGGAATGTTGTGTCAGCCAATTGTAACTCTCTTCCTGATGGAACATCGGAGAGTGGTGGGTGAGAGCAGATTTATGAAGGACAGTAGTCTGGTTTAGGGTCTTTTTGGTGGGAGCTGCGGGCTGGGGCACGAGGAAAGATGCCGCAGAATGGCGTTCAAAGGAGAGTCCCTGTTGCAAGAAGTGCTTTGTGCAGATGAATGGCTCCAAGAAGGTAGGACCAATACTCTTGAGAGAGCCAGTGCATTCGAGATGGTGTTTGAGAGAAATCTGGACTATGGTGGGTGCTTTCACGCAGACTGTGAATCCAGCAGGTGAGTAAAATGATACACCCCCAACTACTCCAGGATGAGCTCCAACGTTTCTGTGCACATTGAACTGGTTTAACTGTAATGGGCTCTTTTAGTTTTTTTTAAATTCTTCCATAACTGTTTGTAACCTACTGTTTGCAGCCTACAGAGAAGAAGTCATCACCCTGACACAGTGGTGTCAAGAAAACAACATCTCCCTCGTCGCAGAAACAAAGGAGCTAGTTATGGACCACAGGAGGAATGGTGACAGGCTCACCCCTGTTGACATCAATGGATCTGAGCTTTAGAACAGCTTCAAGTTCCTCGGTATACACATCATCGAGGATCTCACGTGGTCTGTACATACCGCCTGTGTGGTGAAAAAAGCACAACAGCACCTCTTTCACCTCAGACGGTCAAAGAAGTTTGGCACGAGCCCCCAAATCCGAGGAACTTTCTACAGGGGCACATTTCAGAGCATCCTGTCTGGCTGTACTTCCCTCAATCGCAGGACTCTGCAGAGAGTGGTGTGGACAACCCAGCACATCTGTAGATGTGAATTTCCCACTATTCAGGACATTTACAAAGACAGGTGTGTAAAAAGGGCCCGAAGGATCATTGGGGACCCGAGTCATCCCAACCACAAACTGTTGCAGCTGCTACCATCTGGGAAAGGTATAGCAGCATTAAAGCCAGGACCAACAGGCTCCAAGACAGTTTCTTCCACTTGGCCATCAGACTGATTAATTCACGCTGACACCATTGTATTTCTAAGCTATATTGACTGTTCTGTTGTATCTCTTACTGTACATACTATTTATTACAAATTACTATAAATTGTACATTGCACTTTCAGATGGAAATGTAGCATAAAGATTTTTAATCCTCACGTATGTGAAGGATGTAAGAAATAAAGTCAATTCAATTCAATTCAAATTGAAAATCTGGTAAATATACTTTCTTTATAATTTTATACTGGTGTACCACCTATCATTTCTGGACTACAAATAACAGTATTTACATAGTACTTACTACAACCTATATTTCTTAATTGGAACATTCTAACTTTCCTGTTTGGTTGAACCCCAGATCATACCAATCTGAGGCAAATAATGTTTATGAAAGGCCGCCTTCTCACCACTGAGTCATGTGGCTATTAGCCGAGTTAGCTAACGAGCCAGGTTTGTATGCCAGCCTGTTTAGAGGGTTACAATCAGAATACCTCAATTCTCAGACTTCGAGTTCACTTGCTCACCTCATCATCTGTAATCCACAAGACCATAAAACACAGGAGCAGAATTATTCCATTCAGCCCATCGAGTCTGCTCCGCCTTTCCATCATGGCTGATCCCAGATCCCACTCAACCCCATACACCTGCCTTCTCATCATATCTTTTGATGCCCTGACCAATCAGGAAACTATCAACTTCTGTTTTAAATATACCCATGGACTTGGCCTCCACCGCAGTCTGTGGCAGAGCATTCCACAGATTCACTACTCTCTGGCTAAAAAAATTCCTCTTTACCTCTGTTCTAAAATTTTGAGGTTGTGCCCTCTAGTTCTGGATACCCTCACCATTGGAAATATCCTCTCCATGTCCACTTTATCCAGTCCTTTCAACATTCAGTAGGTTTCAATGAAATCCCCCTGTATTCTTCTAAACTCCAGTCAGTCCAGGCCCAAAACTGTCAAACGCTCCTCACATGTTAACTTCTTGATTTCCAGAATCATCCTCGTGAACCTCCTCTAGACTCTCTCTAACGACAACACAATACAATTCAATTTCAAAACAATACCATCGCTGTTCCTTTCAGAAGAACATGCAGAACCTAAGATGCACGATGGAGGTAGAAGAAACTATGCCTCCCCCTTTCATAGACAGAAGAAGGAACCTGGTTGGGAGTGAATGCCTTTGTTGGAAATGTCAGGCAGGTTGCCTTTGAAGTTTACCCTCGTTATCCTTGCCTATCTGCATCGCATCTTATGACCGGCATTACAAACTGTTGCTACTTTCACCACTGGACAATGCAAGAAGAAAAGGCTAGTTTCCCTGTAGATGTGGTGATCATTTGGGATTGCCAACATGCTAACTTTATATGGTAGAAGTTGACATATGGCAAATCAATACCTGCATGTGCAGAATTAGGATCATAAGATGCCTCAATTGCCAGCTCCCAGGGGCAAAAAGACATGTACTATCTCTGTCATAAGTGGTCAGGTAGAGATTCCAAAGCCCCAGCTACTGAAGAAAGTTAAGCAATTGATCAACAAATGATCAATTGATCAACAAGTGTACACGGTGGCCTTCCAGCAAGTTTTGCTTTGTACCTCTAATGTCTCTTCCCCTGTCACACAAAGCACAGAAACTATTTGGTCCATTGTGGAGCATGGCCAGCTACACAGACAGGACGAAGATGATCTCAGAACCTCTGCTGACACTTTAGACAGGTTTCTGCCAAGTTATGCCTTGGGTCCTAGATCCTAAGACAGAATCACCAGAAAACTCATTTGTAATGGAAACAAACTGAAATAGCCCAGCTTCAGCACAAAGTTGTCCCCACATGCAAGTACCCACGTGAAATCTCAGGATATATACAACAAATTGCCTACAAAAATTAATTGGCCATTTAAAAATATTTAACTATGACTACCCTGTATGGAATGGATAAGCCCTTTGAATAAGCCCCGCTTTTCGAACGTTCGATTTACGACAACTCGCTGTTACGAAAGGCTTACATCAGTACCTGTTTTCGCTAACCAAAGAGGATTTTCGCTTTTATGAGAAAAAGACGCCCGCTTTATACGTGTGTTTACCTCGAGAAAGACTACAATGACCGTGAAGCCTTGTGCAGGCAGTTGTTTGCACATGCACGTGCCTATGTATGCGTGTACGTGCCAATTTTTTTTTCTCCAAATCGATTTTGGCTCATTGCCTTCCTGAGTTTGATAAGTGAAACTAGACTATACCTACAATATTTCTACTTTATATAGGGTGTAAATTTATCATATCATTCCTGCTTTTACTATATGTTACTATATGTTAGGTTTTATGTGTCATTTGCTTTGATTTGGTAGGTTATTTTTTTGGGTCTGAGAAGGCTCAAAAATTTTTCCCGTATAAATTAAGGGTAATTGCTTCTTCGCTTTACGACATTTCGGATTACAAACTGTTTAATAGGAACACTCTACCTTCGGATTGCGGGGGAAACCTGCAGTCTAGTTATTGACAAACATTTGTACTGTGATTTTATCAACAAAAAATCAGATGCAGAAATAGTTCAACATCAAAAAGGCCCCACAGGAAACAAAGCAGCCTTATTCAAATCTAACTTGAATAAACCCAATTTACATAGTTTAGTACATAATTATGGTGCAAACGGATCACGTGCATACTAATAGCACTTTGCTACTACCACCTCCTGCACCCTAAGGTGCCCATTGAATCCCTACAATACATGCCTAGCACCAGCAAATTTCAAGATTGTAAAGACATTCAAACTCCATCACTATAATTTTGTAAAACAGTTTTAGTTAATTTGCTTTTATAGATAATTGCACAGAGGACAACATACTGAATACTGTAGGTGCTGATACAAAGATTAATGTCCCTATAGCTTGAATAAGGCTTGTCACGATACACAGGTTGACACTTCCAGGATGAAAAATTGAAGAATCTGTGTAAACATTTGGTTCCCCATTTTAAAGAAAGGATATTAAAGTGTTACATGCAATTCTGAGGTTTATTAGCTAATATTTGGTGTGAACAGGTTGTTTTATGAGGATCAGATAAGCTATGTATGTACCAGCGTAGATCAAAGAATGGTGGCTTCATTGAAATATACAAGATCATATAGGATCTTAACAAGGTGGTTACAAGAAAACTAGGTCACTTTTAAAATTAAAGGATGGGTCACAGACTACAGAGATGAAGTAATTTTTTTAAAATTTCAGATTCTTAATTCTTTTATTCAAAGGATAGTGGCATCAGAGGCTTTGATTATTTTAAGACAGTTAAAGATACATGCTTGTTAAGCAAAAGGTTATAGTGAGTGGTCTGGATTGTGGAGCTAAGGCTGCAATCAGATTGTCCATGACCTTATTAAAAGGCAGAACATAAACATTAGTGATTCTGCAGATGCTGGAAATCTTAAATGCACAAAATTCTGGAGGAACTCAGCAAATCACGCAGCATCTATGGAGGAGAATAAACAATTGACATTTTGGTCTGAGACCCTTTATCAGTTCTGAAGCTTGTATCACCTACCAGCTTGGACACCTCCTCCTCCCTCCACTACCTTATTCTGGCTTCTGCCCACTTCCTTTCTAGCCTATAACAGATATAGATGTTGCTACACCTGCAGAAATCTTTTAAAAAATCAATACTTCTATCATCCTGATGAAGGCCTGAAACATTGACTGTTTATTCCACTCCATAGATGCTACCTGACTTGTTGAGTTCCTCCAGCATTTTGTGCGTGTTGCCTATTAAAAGGCGGATTGGGTTTGAAAGGCCAGGTGGCCAGATCTGGCTCCTAATTAGTACGTTCACACTACATATTGCTCGATGGGAATGGTTTCCAACCTTTGTTATGCTATGCACCAATACCATTAAGTAAGGGGTCCACGGACCCCACGTTAGGAACTCCTGCTCTGTGGGATAGTTTCTGTACTTGTGATTCTGTGGAGAGTTATATAACTGTGAACGTCTGAGAAAACTATGGTCAGAATGTGATCAACAGTATACCAAACATGAATGAAATCCCTACAGATGAAGCTCCGTCTAAGCATGAAGTTTACGGAGTTATTGTTCATGTACCTCAAATGAACATCCTCTGTTCATTTATGTGATAGTCCCTCACTCCTCCCTGTTTATTTTGTAATCATACTTATTTTTACTAAAGGCAGTTTTCTGAATTTTTATTGCCAAACCCTTTCATTCAAAGCATTCTTTAGGAATGTGAGCACATAAACTTCACTCCCTCATTAATTTCTATGACTAACATTTCCAATATTTGTCTTGGTGGCACAGATTGGGGCAGGGAGTGAGAACATACTCAAAAAGCCTACCATGTTCTAAACATGCCAAACGAAAATGTGCTATTAAAGTGTGATTACTAATAGGTGACAGGGTTATGTTGCTATACGTGAAGAAATTGTAAAAAATCAATCCTTCCATCAAACTATTAGTTGTCTAGTGATGGCATACAAAGATGAGTAAGCCTGCTCTCTAATCTTCGATGAGTACAAAGCAGCATCTTCAGTACAGTCTATTGTGATTGAAGTATTCACACAGCATGTTATTGAAGAACTTCAATGCAGTCATGCAGAAAATATTGCTTGATGTGTGTACCGTGTCCAAAAATACAAAGCCAAAATGAGCATCAGCTAGTATACTGTGGTTGCACAAACACATCACTTATTCCTATTATACCATGTCCAGGTCAATGATTCAAAATCATTACCTTAAATTTTGTTTTGATTGTTAAAATATTTTAATTAAATATCTTCAAATTACATTGGATTGAGATTTTCTTTTGGCCAACTTAGTATTTATCAAAGCTCTAATTTAAAGCTGTTGGTTTACAAAATTCACACAGACCACCATGGTATAATAAAGAAAACTAAGGTAACGATATGCCATGCCATTACTTCACCTCCATGAGAGTTCTACACCACACTGCTGACCTGCGGTATCTCTCAGATGCTGGCATGACCGTGATACCAGCTTTCTGAATTCTTTTCAACTTCTTCATTTCCTCTTCGTCTTTTCCCTCCCATCTTGCACTTTCTTTGGATGTTCTGTGCCCAGTGTCTGCCACTGGACAAGCTTGTAACTGGTTTTCGAGGCCACCAGCATCCTCGGCTGGAGCAAGTTCAGACTTTTCAGCTGGCTTGGAATCATTAATCACTTGAGTTTTGGAAACTGTAGATGATGGCTCAGCAAAATCTTCACCCTGAGAGGATTCTTCACTGTGTTCTTCTTCAATAGGCTCAGGGTGACTATGATTGTTGAGTTATACAAGATACAGTATATTAAGGCCAAAAATGTAATAGACCTTAAACACTTAATTTATATTATAAGTTACAGGTCATCACAAACCATTTACATTGGAAACTTTTATTTTTTGATGTCATTTGAGATCATGACCTATCACCCCAAGATCTGCAACCACAGGGATGATCTCTTATACTGTTGTGACAGAAGCCAACTGAAGCCAACTCTGCTGTTAAAAAATAAAATCAAATCTTTAGAAAGAGGTGGCATAGCATTGAAAGATGTAGGATCCCTGTGGGTTGAGTTAAGAAACTGCAAGTTAGGAGGTCTGTATATAACTCCCATCAGAAGACCCTGATGGGAGGTATATACAGACCTCCTAACAGTAGCCAGAATGTGGTCTACAAATTACTGTGAGAGATAGAAAAAGAATGTCAAAAAAGATAATGTTATATTAGTCAAGGGGGATTTCAATATGCAGACTGATTGGGTAAATCAAGTGAATGCAGGATCCCTAGAGAAAAAAAATTGTGGACTCTGAATTGCATTTTGAAGTAGCTTGTGATTGAACTATGCTGGTTTCAGTGTTTTGTAATGATTAGGGAGGTTGAGGTAAAGGTCCATTTAGGAAAAAGTGATCAAAATGTGATAGAATTCACCATACAATTTGAAAAAGAGAAGCTAAAGTCAGATGTGCCAGTATTATAGTGGAGAAATGGAATTACGGAAGCATGGGAGAGGAGCTGGCTAAAGTTGATTGGAAGGGACACTAGCAGGAATGACAGCAGAAAAGCAATGGCTAGAGTTTCTGGGAGCAATTCAGAAGGAACAGGATAGATACATCCCAAAGAAGAGGAAACATTCTAAAGGAAGGATTATGCAACCATGGCTGACAAGGGAATTCAAAGCCAACATAAAAGCATAAGAGAGGGCATATAACAGAGCAAAAATTAGTAGGAAGTTAGAAGATTGAGAAATTTTTAAAAACCAACAGAAGGCAACTTTAAAAAAACATGGTGGGGGGGGGGAAGATTAAATATGAAGGTAAGCTAGTCAATAATATCAAAATGATACCAGAAATTTTTTTCAGATATATAAAGAATAAAAGGACAGTGAGACAAGATATTGGGCCACTGGAAATGACACCAGAGAGATAGAAAAGGGGACAAGGAAATGGCAGATGAACAGATGAAGTATTTTGCATCAGCCTTCACTGTGGAAGACACTAGAAGTATGCCGGATGTTTGACAGTGTCAAGGGGCAGATGAGAGTGCAGTTTATATCACTAGGGAGAAGGTGCTTGGGAAGGTCAAAGGTCTTAAGGTAGTTATGTCACCTGGACCAGATGGGCTACACACCAGGTTTCTGAAAGAGATAGCTGAAGAAATTGTGGAGCCACTACAGTAGTAATGATCTTTTAAGAATCAATAGATTCTGGCATAGTGCCAGAGGACTTGAAAATTGCAAATGTCACTGCATTCTTTAAAGTGGGTGGGAGGCAGAAGAAGGGAAATTATAGACCAGTTAGCCTGAACTCAGTAGATGGGGAAGATGCTGGAGTCGATTGTTAAGGATGTGGTTTCAGGGCATATGGAGGCACATGATAAAATAGGCCAAAGTCAGCATGGGATAATCTTGCCTGATAAATCTGTTAGAATTCTCTGAAGAATTTAACACTTTTCAACATAATTGTATAAGGGCTAAGAGTGTTGTAAAAACAAGCCTGAAGGCTTTATGTGTCAAAGCGAGGAGCATTCGTAACAAGGTGGAGGAATTGAATGTGCAGATAGTTATTAATGAATATGATATAGTTGGGATCACAGAGACATGGCTCCAGGGTGACCAAGGATGGGAGTTCAACATCCAGGGATATTCAATATTTAGGAGGGATAGACAGGAAAGAAAAGGAGGTGGGGTAGCATTGCTGGTTAGAGAGGAGATTAACGCAATAGAAAGGAAGGACATTAGCCTGGAGGATGTGGAATCGATATGGGTAGAGCTGCATAACACTAAGGGGCAGAAAACGCTGGTGGGAGTTGTGTACAGGCCACCTAACAGTAGTAGTGAGGTTGCGGATGGCATTAAACAGGAAATTAGAAATGCGTGCAATAAAGGAACAGTAGTTATAATGGGTGACTTCAATCTATATATAGATTGGGTGAACCAAATTGGTAAGGGTGCTGAGGAAGAGGATTTCTTGGAAAGTATGCGGGATGGTTTTCTGAACCAACATGTCGAGGAACCAACTAGAGAGCAGGCCATTGGGTATTGAGCAATAAGGAAGGGTTAGTTAGCAATCTTGTCATGTGAGGCCCCTTGGGTAAGAGTGACCATAATATGATGGAATTCTTCATTAAGATGGAGAGTGACATAGTTAATTCAGAAACAAAGGTTCTGAACTTAAAGAAGGGTAACTTTGAAGGTATGAGACGTGAATTAGCTAAGATAGACTGGCAAATGATACTTAAAGGGTTGACGGTGGATATACAACGGCAAGCATTTAAAGATTGCATGGATGAACTACAACAATTGTTCATCCCAGTTTGGCAAAAGAATAAACCAGGGAAGGTAGTGCACCCGTGGCTGACAAGGGAAATTAGGGATAGTATCAAGTCCAAAGAAGAAACATATAAATTAGCAAAAAAAAGGCACACCTGAGGACTGGGAGAAATTCAGAGACCAGCAGAGGAGAACAAAGGGCTTAATTAGGAAAGGGAAAAAAGATTATGAGAGAAAGCCGGCAGGGAACATAAAAACTGACTGTAAAAGCTTTTATAGATACGTGAAAAGAAAAAGATTGGTCAAGACAAATGTAGGTCCTTTACAGTCAGAAACAGGTGAATTGATCATAGGGAACAAAGACATGGCAAACCAATTGAATAACTACTTTGGTTCTGTCTTCACTAAGGAGGACATAAATAATCTTCCGGAAATAGTAAGGGACCAAGGGTCTAGTGAGATGGAGGAACTGAGGGAAATACATGTTAGTAGGGAAGTGGTGTTAGGTAAATTGAAGGGATTAAAGGCAGATAAATCCCCAGGGCCAGATGGTCTGCATCCCAGAGTGCTTAAGGAAGTAGCCCAAGAAATAGTGGATGCATTAGTGATAATTTTTCAAAACTCCTTAGATTCTGGATTAGTTCCTGAGGATTGGAGGGTGGCTAATGTAACCCCACTTTTTAAAAAAGGAGGGAGAGAGAAACCGGGGAATTATAGTTAGTCTGACATCGGTGGTGGGGAAAATACTAGAGTCGGTTATCAAAGAAGTGATAACAGCACATTTGGAAAGAGGTGAAATCATCGGACAAAGTCAGCACGGATTTGTGAAAGGAAAATCATGTTTGACGAATCTTATAGAATTTTTTGAAGATGTAACTAATAGGGTGGATAGGGGAGAGCCAGTGGATGTGGTATATTTAGATTTTCAAAAGGCTTTTGACAAGGTCCCACACAGGAGATTAGTGTGCAAACTTAAAGCACACGGTATTGGGGGTATGGTATTGATGTGGATAGAGAATTGGTTGGCAGACAGGAAGCAAAGAGTGGGAGTAAACGGGACCTTTTCAGAATGGCAGGCAGTGACTAGTGGGGTACCGCAAGGCTCAGTGCTGGGACCCCAGTTGTTTACAATATATATTAATGATTTAGACGAGGGAATTAAATGTAGCATCTCCAAGTTTGCGGATGACAGGAAGCTGGGCGGCAGTGTTAGCTGTGAGGAGGATGCTAAGAGGATGCAGGGTGACTTGGATAGGTTAGGTGAGTGGGCAAATTCATGGCAGATGCAATTTAATGTGGATAAATGTGAGGTTATCCACTTTGGTTGCAAGAACAGGAAAACAGGTTATTATCTGAACAGTGGCTGATTAGGAAAAGGGGAGATGCAACGAGACATGGGTGTCATTGTACACCAGTCATTGAAGGTGGGCATGCAGGTACAGCAGGCGGTGAAAAAGGCAAATGGTACGTTGGCATTCATAGCAAACGGATTTGAGTACAGGAGCAGGGAGGTTCTACTGCAGTTGTACAAGGCTGCGGTGAGACCGCACCTAGAATATTGTGTGCAGTTTTGGTCCCCTAATCTGTGGAAAGACATTCTTGCCATAGAGGGAGTACAGAGAAGGTTCACCAGATTGATTCCTGGGATGGCAGGACTTTCATATGAAGAAAGACTGGATCGACTAGGCTTATACTCACTGGAATTTAGAAGACTGAGGGGGGATCTTATTGAAACGTATAAAATTCTAAAGGGATTGGACAGGCTAGAAACAGGACGATTGTTTCTGATGTTGGGGAAATCCAGAACGAGGGGTCACAGTTTAAGGATAAAGGGGAAGCCTTTTAGGACCGAGATGGGGAAAAACTTCTTCACACAGAGAGTGGTGAATCTGTGGAATTCTCTGCCACAGGAAACAGTTGAGGCCGGTTATTTGGCTATATTTAAGAGGAAGTTAGATATGGTCCTTGTGGCTAAAGGGATCAGGGGGTATGGAGAGAAAGCAGGTACAGGGTTCTGAGTTGGATGATCAGCCATGATCATATTGAATGGCGGTGCAGGCTCGAAGGGCCAAATGGCCTACTCCTGCACCTATTTTCTATGTTTCTATGTTTAACAAGCAAAGATAGACAATGAAGAATCGTTGGCTGTTGTTTACTTGGATTTTCAGATGGCCTTGACAAAGTGTTGCACATGAGGCTGCTAACAAGATAACAGCACAGGGTATTACAGGAAAGATACTGGAATGGTGAGAGCACTGGCTAATTGGCAGGAGGCAAAGAATGAGAATCAAGAGTCCTTTTTGTATTGGCTGCCAGTGACTAGTGGTGTTCCACAGGACCTGTGTTGGAACCACTTCTTTTTACATTGTATGTCAATGATTTGGATGATGAAATTGATGGCTTTGTGGCCGACATAAAGATAGGTGGAGGGGCAGATAGTGTTGAGGAAGCAGAGAGGCTGCAGAAGAACAGACACTTTAGGAGAATGGTCAAAGAGGTGGCAGATGGAACATAGTGTCGGGAAGTGTATGGTCATGCAATTTGATAGAAAGAATAAAAGCACAGGCTATTATATAAATGGAGAAAATTCAAAAATCTGAGGCGCAAAGGGATTTGAGAGCCCTTGTGTAGAGTTCCCTAAAGGTTAATTTGCAGGTTGAATTGGTGGTGAGGAAGGCAAATGCAATATTAGCATTCATTTCAATAGGACTAGAATATAAAAGCAAGGATGTAATGTGCGGCTGAATATGGCACTGGTGAGGCCTCACTTGGAATATTCTGAGCAGTTTTAGGCACCTTATTTAAGAAAGGAAGTGCTAACACTGAAGAGAGTTCAGAGGCGGTTGTATAAGGCACTGGTGAGGATGATTCTGGAAATAAAGGGTTATCATATAAGCAGCAATTGAAGGCTCTGGGCCTGTACTCACCAGAATGAGAGGGATTTCAACCTCTCAAATGTTGAAAGGACCAGATAGACTGGATGTTTCCTTTAGTGGGGGAGTCTAAGACCAGAGGGCACAGCCTCAAAATAGGAGGACATCATTTAGAACACAGACGAGGAGGAATTTCTTTAACCAGAGGATGGTGAATCTGTGGAATTCATTGTCACAGCTGGCTGTGGAGGTGAGGTCATTCAGTGAATTTAAGGCAGAGGATGATAGGTTCCTGATTAGTCAAGGGATGAAAGATTACGGGGAGAAGGTAGGAGAATGGGGTTGAGAGGGAAATGGATCAGCCGTGATGAAATGGCGAAGCAGACTCGATAGGCCAAATGGCCTAATTCTGCTTCTGTGTTTAATGGGTTTAAGTCTAGCCAGAGCAGAAATTCTAAAATGCTACATCATGCAACACAAATTTAGAACTTTTAAGTTAAAGGCAGATCTCTTTCACCAAATCTGAATAAATATTACAAAAATTTCTTTGAAGAACAACAGACCATGATGATTTGCTGTTATTTGGGAATTTTACTCGAACAAGCTGGGCAAGGCTGAGTACATCCAAATCTGTAACAATAAAATTCATTTGGCGGACCTACTTTAACCTTATCACAATTCAACAATTTCCAAGTCCAAATCCACGGATTTCATGCCTTGCAGTTCAGAATTCATGAAGGTGGCAATGAACCATTTTCAATGGGGGGAAAACATATAAATGTTTTCCCCTCAGTCACTAGAATAAACTGCTAGGATTTGTGAGGTGACACAACGTAAGAAGAGCATTTCGCGAACTAAGTACATCAGCTTGCAATCACTCAAAATATCTACTAGCATAATGGAATCATATCAACACAGCAGCATCAATAAACATCTGAGGGGGTTTACTGAATGTTACTTAATATCTGTAGTTCGCACAACATAACCCAATGATGTCAATTACCTACCTGAAAGGGCGTTCTGACCCTACAGGTGAAGTAGTGTTGCTCCAACTCTTCCGATAGTTCTCTGCTCGCTCTGCCTGCTTTTTTCGGAGGGGTGCAGGCATATAAGCTGTATGATTGTGCTTGTTGGGTAGATATTGGTTAAAAGGCAAGGAAATTTTAGGTTCATTATAGGAAGACCGTCTGACAGACATGTCGTCTCGCTTTACGTCAGGTGTCTTCTGTGTCACATCTGATTCTGAATCACTGCCACGACCTTAGGGGGACCGAAAAAAAAGGCATCAGTAATTGACCCATCACTTCACCGTGACACATTTCAGCAATACTGAAGTGAAATTAGAAACCGCTGGAACCGAAAAGGTAATCTGCCTCCTTTCAGACTATAACTGCTCAAGTTTGATGATTGATACAATTTGTTTCCCATTCACATTCCATCAATTAAATACTGAACTAACTGAAAGCTTTTCTCTTTATTTCTGGCTCGCCAAGAAGCGGCAAAGATGGTAATCATAACATCAATAATAAGGGCTAATTAAATATATTCATCTGGTTTTTATTTTACTTTTACCCCATTTGTAGGAAATTTTCTGGTCTTCTTCAAACAAGTGGACTTAATTACCTGCTTGAAACCACAGTATGGGAGGGAAGACATACTCAGAAACTCAGTTCCTCGTACCCCACAATGCAGCACATTGTATCACTGGCCCTTGAGCAAGATGCTAGATAATGCACTGTTTCTTAAAGATAAGTTTTGTACTTCTGGAGCCACAGATGCATTCCATAATTTTCCAATACTCAGAATGTGCAGGGATTTATCAGGACTGCAAAATATAAGTCATGAAGATTGTTTCTGCTTGTTTTCTTATCCCCCATTTGGTCAGTGAAAGATGGTAGTCGATCTAATGCCAAATTATAAAATGTAAACAGCCCATGCACACTGAAGGAACTATTTTCCAAATCAAGACCCAACTAATTAGGTAGCACAGTACAGCAAAAGGAGTTGCCTCAACATTTTGAAGTTAGGGTATTGTGGAAGTCTTGAGCTAATTGTCTGAAAGTGTAGAAAAGTTGAAAGTGCTCATTATATTTAAAAATTACTTGGATATTCCACTATAACTTCTCTGAAATCACAGAAACTTTGGGACGAAGTAACTCAGTCCATTGTGCTTGGCTGGTTAACCCATTCCTCCAAAGCACTGTCGTTATGGCACTTCACAGGTAAAGGGATGGTCATTGCTTTGGCTTGATACCCTGCATCGGGACTGAGAACGTAGAAGGAAGGTGGCGAATATGTAGAAATGAGAGGGAGAGGAAAGGCAGGCTTGAGAGCAATGGGTAGAATCAGCTAAGCTGGGGGTTGGGACAGAGGAAGAACGTGGAATGATGGACCGAAAGTGCCAAGTGGGGAAGGGGAAGACGGATTCGGTGATAGCAGGAACCTGATTTAGGAGGTCTGATGGGCAGTTGGAACCAGGTGGGGGAGGGGACAGAAAAGAGGAATCAAGGAATAAATCCCGTTAAGTAGGTGGATGATAGTCAGATGAAACCAGGTGGAGGAGGTGATGCCGAGGTAACTCGTGCGGGGAGTGATGGAAAAGGTGGACCAAGTGAGAAATATCCTCAGTAACCAGTGAGAGTGGGAAAAGAACCCAGAGGAAGCAATTACCAGAAATTGGAATTTCACCTGCTGCCCAATGGGATGTGAGGTGATATTCTACTGGTCTCTGTTTGCCCTCAAGGCAGTAGTGGAGAAGGCCTAGGACAGACAAATCAGTGTGGGAATGGGATGGGAAGTTTAAATAACATGCAAAAGGAAGTTCAGAATGGCCATTCCTACAAATCACAAGTGCTCTGCAAAATGGTTGCCTAGTCTACACTTGGTCTTGCCAATGTAAAGGAGGCTTCATTGCGAGGACTGAATGTAATAGACCAGGCAGGAGGAGGGGAATGTGAAGTTCTGCCTCACCTGAGGAAAGCTGTTTAGGTCCCTGGATAGTGGTGAGGAAAGAGCTGTAGAGTAAGTGTTTAGCACCTTCTGCTATTCTACAGGTAGCTGGGAAAGGACGAGTAGATCAGGAAGTCACAGAGACTGGTCCCTATGGAAAACAGAAAGGTGGCGAGGGAAAGAAGTGAGTCTTGATGGGATCCTGTTGGAGCTGGTGGAGTGGAAAAGGATAGTGTGTTGGATGCAAAGACCAATGGGGTAAAGGGGGGAGACCAAGAGAACTCCATCTCTGTCTGTTGGGGGAGAAATGGGGTGGCTGACCCAAAACCACTCTTTCAAGCTGCAGAGCTTGAGATTGCAGGAGCCATTGCTTGTGGTGAATAAAAAAGTTTTAAAAAGTGAGTGGGTCCTATCAGGACTTTCTGTGGAGCTTGAGATCATTTGGGTTATTAGCACTTGGCAAGGGTCAATGAAAAGAACTTGAGAGTTAGCAGAATAGCCATAGTGGGAATGGCCATAGTGTGAGTGGGAACTGAGGCTTTTGGTAAGAAGAGGTGGAGGCTAGAATAAGTTTATTACCATGTTTATGTTTCTTTCTCTATCAGCGCCTAGCTTGAGTAGTGAGAATGGATCCCAAGCAAGTGGGGTGCTCCTCTTGCACGACACGAGAGATCTGGGAGTCCTCCAGTGTCCCTGATTGCTACATCTATGAGAAGTGCCTCTGGGAGCAGCTGGAGCTGGATGACCTGTAGATCATTTGGGAGAATGAGGAGTTCATAGTTAGGATCTACAGGGAGGCAGTCATATCTTAGTTGCATGAGGCTGGTAGTTGAATGACTGTTAGGAAAGAGAAAAGGAATAGGAAAAAAGTATAGGGTACCCCTCTGGCTGCTCCCCTCAACTGCAAGTATACTGCTTTGAATACTGTTTGGGGGGAATGTGCTGCAAATGTCACAACAGGGGAAAGTGACAACAGCTAGGTCTTGCTCAGAAGGGCAAGGGGAGAAGAGCAATGCTCAAAGGGGTTTCAATTGTCAGGGGAACAGACGGGAGATATTATGGATGTGCAAGAGACTCCCAGATGGTACCAGGTACCAGGGTCATGGATCCACAGGACTGAACAGGGATAGTAGAGGAAACAAGCACCTGGAATCAGAGGAGGTCCTTAATGAATACTTTGTTTTGGTATTCACCAGTGAGAGAGACCTTGACAAACATGAGGGCAGCACAGACTGGCTAATATGCTAGAACAGGTTAGTAACGAGGTTGTGCTGGGAATTTGAAAAGCATTACAATAGATAAAACCCCAGAATCAAACAAGATATATACTCTAGGTGACTACAGGAAGTGAGGGAAGGAATTGCTGTAATGTTGGCTATGATCTTTGAGTCCTCACTGGCCAATGGAATAATACCAGATGATTGAAGAATGGCAAATGTTATTCCTTTGTTCAAGAAAGGTAAAGGGATAATCCTGGGAGTTATAGGACAGTGAGTCTTGCATCAGTGGTTGGAAAACTATTGGTGAGGATTCTTGGAGATGGGATTTACAAGCATTTGGACAAGCATAGTTGATTAGAGATAGTAAGCATGGCTTTGTAAGGGGCAAGTAGTGCCTTATCAGTCAGACTGAATTCTTCGAGGAATTCACAGAACAATTTATTAAAGGTAGAGTAGTGGATGTGGTGTATGGCATTTGACAAGGTTCCCCATGGAGGGCTCATCCAGAAAGTCAGGATCTATAGGATCCAGGAAAACATGGCTGCATGATTCAGAACTGGTTTGCCCACAGAAGGCAGAGAGTAGCAGTAGATGGAGCGTATTGTACCTGGACCTCGACCAGTGGTGATCACAGGCATCTGTTTTGGGACCCCTGCTCTTTGTACTGTTTATTAATGACTTGGACGAGGAAGTGGAAGAGTGGGTTAGTAAGTTTGCAGAAGACACAAAGACTGGTGGTGTTGTAGATAGTATCAAACTTTGTCAAGGGTTATAACAGGACATTGATGGAGGAGTGGCAGATAGCTCAAAAATTAAGTATGAAGTGATGCACTTTGGAAGATGGAACTTGGAGAAACAGAGGGGTCCTGCGGTCTACATTCATAGATCCCTCAAAGTTTCCACACAAGGTGATAGGGTGGTTAAGAAGTGTATGGTGAGCTGGTCTTCACTAGTCAGAGGATTGAATTCAAGAGCCACGAGATAGTGCTGCAGCTCTATAAAACCCAGGTTGTACTACACTTGGAAGATTGTTTTCAGTTCTGGTTGCCTTATTATAGCAAGGATCTGGACACTTGAGAGAGGGTGGAGAGGAGATTTGCCAGGATACTGCATGGATTAGAGAGCATCTCTTATGGTTGAGCAAGGGCTTTTCTCTTTGGATGGAAGGAGGATGAGAGTTGACTTTAAAGAGGTATATAAGATGATAAGAGACATTGATAGAGTGGATGCCTGCAGACTTTTGCCCAGGGTGGAAATGGCTAATACAAGAGGGCGAAATTTTAAGGCATTTGGAGGAAAGTACAGGAGTGATGTCCGAAATAGAGTTTTTACATAAGGGTGGTGGTAGAGGCAGATACATTAGGATAAACGTACGAAGGCACATGGATGAAAAAAAAATGGAGGACTATGTGGGAAGGAAGAGTTAGACTGATCTTGAAGTAGCTTAAAAGGTCAGTATAACATCGTGGGCTGAAACACCTGTACTGTGCTGAATTGTTCTGTATTTATTGTTATAATCTAGTAGAACAACATTCCTCCAACATCTTGGTGCTGGATGGAGTGGATTGTAACATGATGGTTAAGGCCTCCCCCTTTTGGTACCATGCTCACACTGCACTGGGGCCTAGTGGGTTATCTGCTTCTGTGAAAATTCTAGGTTCAAAGTGTCCCATCCAAGTAAATTTGATTACTTTAACAGCTATGAGTTCTTAAAACTACTCAAATTCAGTCAACCTTCTCAAACCAACTGCTAAATTTATTGTTAGTTTTCTCCAACAGCTGAAAACGAAACCTGCTGCTGCTATCTCCTCATTCACACATTCTGTCTGGATATACTATCCAGGTTAAAAGCAGTAACATACTGTACTTTGTTTTGCAAATTCAATCATTTTAAGTGTCCATTTTCTTCATTCACACAAAGTAAGGTTACTCCCTTTGTAATCCTATCTCTACTTAAAAGGTCTTACTGGCTTGTCTAGAGTGGGTGTTTTCTATTTTCATTCATTGACATTTATTGAACCAACAATAGTCTTTCAAGAAGCCCTGAAACATTACAGTTGAAAAAAATTACACTGAAAGCAGGAGAAAATCTAATTAGGCATATTTTGGCAGAGGCCTTTTAGACAAATAAGGTTATTATTACATTACTTTTATTAATAAAATTACATTTACAGTCATATCACATTAATCAGTTAGGTCTATTACAGATTACATAAATGTAAGGCATTTTGGCTTCCTATTAACACAATTTTCATGGGATGATTATGCGTGTCAGCTTGCCTAAGTCCAGTTTAACAAAGCAGTATTGGACACCACTGGAAGAATGCCTCATATTATTTCAGCTTTAAACTTCTTTATTTTCAGCCATAGCTCTGAAGTTTTAAGTCCTTAATTTTAATAGAAGTGGCAGGTTGTCAATGAAAGACCATTCATTTGCCACAGAGTAAATTTCTTGGTATAAATTCACTCTCTCTTATTCCTGCCCATGAGAGATATGTGAGTTTAGAATACAACTCAGCATTCTAACCCCTGTGCAATAACAGTTGTTAATAGCCACAGACATAACAATTGCTTAATTTGACGGTAGGAAATATGCTCTTGGGTACTTTGACACTACATACCATCACTACTTCCTCTAAATACAACATCTGGGGATGGAGTCTGCTGTGACCGCGACCCAAAAGACTCCAGACTATCAAAGGAATCATCTCTGGCATGTCTGGGAGGTGACAGGGAGTCACTGCGCTCAGAATCCCAGCTGTCAATATAGCCGCTGTCACGAATGCTTCGCTTTGGACTATCTGTGTCCTCCATCTCCTGGTGATGGAAGAACATGCAATAAATTATTAAGAAATGTCTATATGTTTAAACAGCTACTTACCCTAGTCTTCAAGGGTTAAAAAAAATTAAACAGAACCAGCGACTCGATTACTGGCTTTCATATGCATATTGTAATCCAGAGATATGGTTGTAAGAAACTATGGTGATTGTGTTTGGTAAAACTATACATTTTCCAATTTCGATTCCCTCAGAATAAAATATTCCTCATCTTCTAAACGTTCTCCAAACAGCAATGATCAGATGTTGTCCGTCATCCAAGCATAAGCACCCTGCCGGTGGCCACTGTCAGAGCAAAGTGACAACCTGTGGATTTCAGAGTAGCTGATTGCGCACTGAACTTCCCCAGTGCTCGACAAATGACAATCCTGGATTAGGGAGAAATAGCTTTCAGAAGCAATCAGCAGTGAAAATATGCAAAAGCTGTTCCTTTTAAAAAAAGTCATTCCAGTCCCTAGCTGCTTGCCAGCTATTGGCTTTGAAGAATATGAGCGCACTAGCATCTGACCCACACGGTTGGAGCATTGAGAACAATCGGTGCCTTTCACAGCCCTTGATTATAAATTCTTTCCAAGGCAAAGAGCCCATACTAAACATCGTAACTCTAGCCCGAGAAAAGGTCAATGGAAGCCATCCCATGCTATGCTCTCTCCAGTGATATAATAAACCCTTGTCTCGATTAAAGATTGCTTTAACATTAATTGATACAGAAAAGGATAGATCAGCATAATGTATGTTCAAAAAGTTTTTTGGTTTCATCTTACTAGGCTTTCAATGATTTTGCATTACTTGTGACAATTTAATCATGACATTTTCCATGCCTAAAATAAAAGCTGAGTTTGATATCTTACACAGAAAGTATATAATTAAACATGAAATTCAGAAGCAGCAGTAAAATACAGTGGTGTTCTTGTTCACTTCTGCAGTTGTAGCACATGATTGAACAATCTAGCTCTTTTCATATTTTAAAAGTTGTTCTCTACCTCCTGAATTGGTTAGTTTTGAATGCAAACCTAAAGATGTTAAGACGTACAGCATATCTTTTGAAAAGATGCAATTTTAATATTCTTAACAACTTGTCTGAAGTGTCAGTGAATAAGTTATGCTTTAAAAGGGCAATGTTTTCCAAATTTTCTGTTCAATGTTGCAATTGGAACAGCTTACCCTTTACTCCACTAATTCTGGGTAATATTTATGACAGCAAGGAAGAGTGAAAACTGCTGCTAAAAATACATTATAAGTGGAAATAACTTTAAAATTAGCCTGGAAATGCCATGTGATATTACTGTACGGACATCCACAACATTTACAAACATAGATCAAATTTCTTCATAAATGTCTGAAATAAGTGTAGCAACTTGTATCTCATGTAGAGTATTTATAATTGGTACCAGATTAACAAGAAATTCAGAAGGAATATATGAATGTTCATTTCTGTGGTCACATCACACGATTTAACAATCTTGTTCTTTTCAGATTTTTGTTTGTTGCTCTCCAGTTTGCAAAGAAGTTTACTGCAAACAAAGCCTACTGTTTCCAGCCTGAGTAACACACACAGAATGCTGGAGGAACTCAGCAGGCTGGGCAGCATCTATGCAGAGGAACACAGAGTAGATGTTTTTGGCTCATCAGGACTGGAAAGGAAGATGGAAATGCCAGAATAAGGAGGTGGGCGGAGGGGAAGCAGTACGAGCTGGAAGGTGATGGGCAAACCCAGGTGAGTGGGAGAGGGAGGATGAAGTGATAGGTTGAAAAGGTAAAGGCTGAAGAAGGAATCTGAGAGGAGAAGAGAAAATCTGACCCTGAGAGGAAGGTTCTCCCACTCATTATCTTACAAATGTGCTCCTTCCCCTCCCCCCATCTTCTTATTCTTTCTCCTTCCTCTCCAGTCCTGATGAAGGGTCTTGGTCCAAAACTCTTTATTCCTCTCCATAGATGCTGACTGACCTGCTGTATTCCTCCAGCATTTACTATGTGTTACTCTGGATTTCCAGCATCTGCAGAATCTCTTGTGTTTATCTTTTAAGTATTGTTAGTTTCTGATATCATTGAATTTGAAATGAATGCATGGAGCATTTGTTCAACTGCACTCAACATAATTTCCAAGCTTTTTCTCCCTCTATGAAACCGGCCAAATAATATCTGAACTTTTCTCCATAGTATATATATGAAAATTATGAAAATGGACAATGATTTTAGCGAAATCGAGTAAGTCTGAACATGATTAGTAACAGCAGGATCACAGCTTTAAGGGTATATATACACACACGATGACAATGAAACTGAAATGTACTACCTTTTGAATCTGAGACAACAACCCTTCAAATTCTTTTAGGTTCAGCGTTGGTCCACTGTAAGATGTACAGCTATTCGCTGCTTTTCCAAGCCAGTAAATAGTGATCAAAACCTGTGGAAAAGAAATTATAGGAACCATTTTTGATATCCAATCTCCAGCAGTCCAGCCATGTTATGGTCATACTAAAATAAGTCAGCATGTTTTAACAATATTATATTTATTGTCAAAAAAGGTACAAGAAGAAACAATGCTACAACCTTTTATAAGTAAAACCAATTGCTCAGCGAGTCACTGAGATGCCCTTTCTACACATATTCACCTGGATCTACCTATCTGCTCATCGTCCCTCACTGCAGTCAGGCTGTGCATATTAGCTCTCTAACTATGCTTTGAAAAAGATTCAGTGAAGACTTAAAACTTGTTTAAATTTCAAAGCTTCTCTGAAATCCGACTGACAAGCCCAAGTGAGTGGTATATTGCCAAGTGATGACCTGGCATCTGTTCTTCGCAGTGAGCACTGACATTGGCTGAGGTGGTGGAGGAGGAAGAGAATTTACGACTGGGTCTCCTATTCATTACTTGGATTTTGCTTGATTGTTACCAGATTTGTGAACCTTAATAGCTAAGTAAATGAGGAATAGTTGAAAATAAAAAAGAACAGAAACAGTGGTGATGGAGAGGAGCTATAGGCAAGTAGTCACACCGGGGCCTTGCAAGACAGATAAGTGGGTAACAGTCAGGAGAGGGAAGGGCAAGAGTCAGGTACTAGAGAGTACCCCAGTGGCTAACCCCCTTAACAATACATACTCCTGTTTGAGTACTGTTGAGGGGGATGACCTACTTGGGGGAAGCAACAGTGGCCGTGCCTCTGGCACAAAGTCTGGCCCTGTGGCTCAGAAGGGTAGGGAAAGGAAGATGGCAGCAGTAATAGGGGACTCTGTAGTTAGGGGGTCAGACAGGCAATTCTGTTGGTTGCAGGAAAGAAACATGGATAGTAACTTGCCTCCCAGGTGCCAGGGTCCAGGATGTTTCTGATCGCGTCCATGATATCCTGAAGTGGGAAGGTGAATAGCCAGAGGTCGTGGTACATATCGGTACCAACGACAGGGATAGGAAAAGGGAGTAGGTCCTGAAAACAGACCGCAGGGAATTAGGAAGAAAGTTGAGAAGCAGGACCTCAAAGGTAGCAATCTCGGGATTACTGCCTGTGCCACGTGACAGTGAGTACAGGAATAGAGTGAGGTGGGGGATAAATGCATGGCTGAGGGATTGGAGCAGGGGGCAGGGATTCAGATTTCTGGATCATTGGGACCTCTTTTGGGGCAGGCGAGACCTGTACAAAAAGGACGGGTTCCATTTGAATCCAAGGAGGACGAATATCCTGGCAGGGAAGTTTGCTAAGGCTATTGGGGAGAGTTTAAACTAGAATTGCTGGGGGGTGGGAACCAAACTGAAGAGACAGAGGAAAGGGAGGTGGCTCATAAATAGAGAAACCTTGGAGTTAGTACGAGAGGGAGGATAGGCAGGTGATAGAGAAGGGATGCGCTCAGACTGATTATTTGAGATTTGTCTATTTTAATCCAAGAAGCATCATGAACAAAGTGGATGGGCTTAGAGAGTGGATCGGTACCTGGAACTATGACGTTGTGGCCATTACAGAGACTTAGATGGCTCAGGGGCAGGAATGGTTACTTTGAGTGCCAGGCTTTAGATGTTTCAGAAAGGACAGGGAGGGAGGCAAAAGAGGTGGGGGTGTGGCACTGCTGATCAGAGATAGTGTCATGGCTGCAGAAAAGGAGGAAGTCATGGAGGGATACATAGAAACATAGAACACCTACAGCACAATACAGGCCCTTCAGCCCACAAAGCTAGAACTACCTAGGCTTTACCCATAGCCCTCTATTTTTCTAAGCTCCATGTACCTATCCAGGAGTCTCTTAAAAACAAAAGCTATAAAAGACAACATATAATCTCATTTTAAAAAGCGAGCGAGGCCTATCACGACTAGTCTGTGAAGTGGGAGATTGCTTGTGTTATGAGTAACTTAGCAAGGGCTAATAAAAAGAAGTGAGGTGTTAGCGGTGCTGCCATTGTCCAGTGGCTATTATCAGAGTGGAGCAAAGTTAGAATGAGAGGCTTTAGTGGGAACAGTCTTAAGCTTAAGAGGTTAGAGCCAAAGGTATAACAAGGGTAGGCAGAATGGTAATTAAGGCAATGGATGCTCCACCTGTAAGATGTGGGACTGCTGAAAACCTAATGGTCTCCCTGATGACTACATTTGCAGGAAGTGAACCCAACTTCAGCTCCTGACTGACAAGGTCATGGAACTGGAGCCGGAGCTGGTTGTAGTCAGGACCATCCAGGCGGCTGAAAACCGCAAAGATGAAACTTTTACTGAGGTGGTCACACCCAGAGTGCAGGTCTCAAATAGCAGATGGGTGACCTCTAGAAGAAGGAGAGTAAGCAGTCAGTGCAGGGTTCCCCCATGGTCAATCCCCTCAGCAATAAGTCTACCCCTTTAGACACTGCTGGGGGATGACTTACCAGGGCTAGCAGCAGCAGTCAGAGGAATGGCACTGTGGCTCAGCAGGGAAGGGTAAAGTCTGGCAGAACAATAGTGATAGGCGATCCAATAGTTAAGGGGATAGACAAGAGATTCTGTGGCTGCAAAGGAGATGCTAGGATTGCCTCCCAGGTGCCAGGGTCCAGTATGACTCACAGTAGCTGCAGAATATTTTCAAGGGGAAGGGTGTGCAGCCAGAGGTTGTGGTGCACATTGGCACTAATGATTTAGGAGGATGAAGACCTACACAGTGAGTTAGCAAAGAGGCTGAAGAGTAGAACCTCCAAAGTAGTAATCACTGGATTACTGCTGATGTCATGTGCTAGTCAGGGCAGGATTAGGATGATGGCACAGATGAACGAGTGTCTGAGGAACTGCTACAGGGAGCAAGGTTTCGGGTTCTTGGATAATTAGAACCTTTTCAGGGGCAAGGGTGAGCTGTAAAGAAGCACAGGTTGCAGTGTATCTGGAGGGGGGGGGCAAATATCCTGGCTGGGAGGTTCACTAATGTTACTGTAAGGGCTTCAACTGGTTTGACAGAGGAGATGGGAATCGGAGCTACAGGTCAGAAAGTAGAAGGGTCAGTAAAAACAGGCAGGAGCAAAATAACAGTTACAATGAGGTGGATAGTTTGAAGTGGATTTATTTTAATGCCACGAGTATTATGGGTAAAAGTGATGAACCTAGGGCATGAAACTATGATGTTGTGGCCATTACAGAGACTTGGCTGAGAGCAACAGGAACAGATGCTCAATGTACCATGGCTTTGATGTTTGAGAAAAAATACAGGAGGTAAAAGAGGTGGTGGAGTTGTACTACTAATCAGAGGCAATATCACAGCTGCACTCAAAGGGGACATAATGGAGGTCTGTACAGGTAGAACTCAAAATTAGGAGGGGTGCAATAACTTTGATGGGATGATACTAGACACACCCAATTGCCACTGGGACATTAAGGAAGAGACATGCCTGCAGATTAAGGAAAGCTGTAAAAACAAGAGGATTATTGTCATGGGGGACTTCAATTTCCCTAATTTAAACTGGGACCTTCTGAGTTCAAGAGGTTTGGATGAGGCAGAATTTATTAGGTTCATCCAGGAGGGTTTCATAAATCAATCTGTATGATAGGCCAACAAGAGGAGGGGTTGTACTGGATCTGGTGCTGGGTAATGAGCCTGGCCAGGCGACTGACTTTTCAGTAGGTGAGCAATGACCATATCTCCTTAAGATTTAAGACAGCTCTCGATAAGGATAAGCATGGACCTTGCAGGAGAGTATTGAACTGGAGCAGGGCAGATTATGAGAGCATTAGGCAGAAACTAGAAAGAATTAATTGGGAACAGCTGTTTCTGGGCAAGCGCACATCTGACATGTGGAGGGTGTTTAAAGACAAACAGAACAGAGTACAGGACAGGGACGTTCCAGTCAGAAGGAAGGACAAGAAAAG
Organism: Hemitrygon akajei; assembly: GCF_048418815.1. NCBI lineage: Eukaryota > Metazoa > Chordata > Chondrichthyes > Myliobatiformes > Dasyatidae > Hemitrygon > Hemitrygon akajei. The sequence continues at coordinate 62,764,969 of NC_133136.1, forward strand.
CAAGGTAAGAGAACTGAGGATGCCAAAAGAGGTGATGAATTTAGTCAAAAAATTATGTAAAGTTTAGGAAGATAGAATCAAACAGACCCCTCGGGGGTCATAAAGAAGCCAGGGGAATTGGGGAAACCAGGAGGGGCTATGAAAAGTACTACATAAATAGGATTAAAGAATATCGCAAAGCATTCTGTATATACATCAAGAGCAGGAGCATAACTAGGAAGTTAGGATCACTCAAGGATAATGGGAGGAATATTTCCTTGGATGCAAAGGATGTGGTTGAAATCCTTAATGAGTAATTTACATCAGGTTTTACCGGGGAGAAAGACATGGAGGACAGGGAAATCATTGCTGAGTGCACTGACCTGCTAAGGCATTTTAAAGTAAAGGAGGATGCAGTGTTGGGTCTTTGAAAGGTAAATCTTTCTTGAATGATGAAGTTGGTGAATTCCTTACTGAGTACTTTACATCAGTATTTACCAAGGAGAAGGATGTGGAGGACAGGAAGATAAGTGCCAGCATATTGATATCCTAGGGCATTTTGAGGTAAAGGAGGAGGTTTCTGAAAGAGCATTAAGGTGGTTAAGTCCCCAGGGCCTGATGGGATATACCCCAGGTTATTGAGAGAGGCAAGAGAAGAGATTGTTAGGGCCTTGACAAATATCTTTGTGTCTCTCTAGTCACAGGAAAGACCCTGGAGGACTGGTAAGTAGCTAATGTTGTTGCATTATTCAAGAAGGGAACCAGGGATGATCCAGGAAACTATAGACCGAGTCTCATGTCAGTGGTAGGGAAGTTACTAGGGAAAATTCTTAGGGATAGGATTTATAAGCATTTGGAAAGTCATGGCCTAATTAGGGACAGCAAGCTTTGTGCAAGGCAACTTTTGCCTTACAAACTCGATTGAGTATTTTGGGAAGGTCATGAGGGTGACTGATGAAAATAAAGCTGTGCATGCTATCTACATGGAATTAGTACAGCATTTGATAAGGTCCCTCATGGGAGGCTCATCCAGAAGATGAAGGTGAATGGGATCCATGGTGAATTGGCTGTTTGAATTCAGAAGAGGCTTGCCCATAGAAGACAAAGAGTCGTGGTTGAAAGACTTATTCTAGCCGAAGGTCTACGATCAGTGGTGTTCTGCAAGATTCTGTACTGGGACCTCTGCTGGTTGTGATGTATATAAACAACCTGAATGAAATATGGATGGCTGGGTTAGTAAGTCGCAAATGATATGAAGATTGGTGCTGTTGTGGATGCTGTAGAAGACCAGCAAAGAATGTAAGGGGATATAGATCAGCTGCCGATATGGCTGGAGAAATGGCAGATGGAGTTTAACCCAGCCAAATGTGAAGCATTGCACCTTGTTAGGTCAAATTCAAAGAGACAGTACACTGCTAGGGGCAAGATTCTTAAGAGAAGTGATGAGTAGAGAAATCTTGGTGTCCAAGTTCATAGCACCCTGAAAGTACCTACACAGGTTGATAGGGTGCTTCAGAAGGCAAATGGCATGCTTGCCTTTATTAGATGAGGCACTGAATTCAAAAGTCAGGAATTTATGTTGCAAGAGAACATATAAGTGATGATGACCCATCAGCCTGGCTCCCTTCTCCTTCTGAGTTGATGATTTGGGAGGAGCTGTCAGAGTTACCACAATGAGTGACTGCAGAGCTGGTACACATTGCAGTCACTACTCACTGAATGTTCAGTGGAAAGAATGGGATCATTCAAATACTGTAATTAAAGATACTTACATTTTTCATTTTCTGGCTGTACTCAGGTACTCTGAATCAATGGAAGAGAAAAATTAGTTAATTAATATTTTCGGTGTTACAGTACGATCTTGGTAATTGTTTGTTAAGCACCTAATTATCAAAATTGTATTATTATTGTGCTTTTTAAAAGGAAAACTATATTCATATTATTTTACTAATAAATAATATGTTCAGTTAAAAACACAATTATTTCTCAGGACCACTGGCATGTCTGTTGCAGCTGGTGTTCGAATACTAAATGGGATTTAACCAGCAGAAACTATTTGCTCCGTTTGCAGCTAGATTTGGATCTTGCAATCACCTGGAATAACTGAGGCAAATTTCATCAATTAATTTCAAGGGGAGCTGGAAAAAGACGTGGGAGAAAGTATAAACACACGATGGTATAGCAGGTAGGGCTGCTTGCCTTACAGCTCAAGAACCAGGTTCATTCCTGACCATAGGTGCTCTCTGTGTGAATTCTCTGCACTGTCCTCACGGTCGTCAGAATCAGAATCAGATTTGGGTTTAATATCATTGGTACATGTTGTGAAAAATGTTGCGTGGATTTGCCCCAGGCGTTCTATCCCAAGGATGTGCATGTAACTATGTTTACAGGCCACTGCCCCTAGTGTAGGTGAGTAATGAAATCTGGAGGAGTTAATAGGACTGAGGGGAGAATGAAATGGGATTAGTGTAATTGGTTTTTAATGACCCATGTGAAAGTTGTCTGATAGACCCATTTCCACGTTGTATTGCTTTTTGATATGCTGATGAGGTGTAAAGAAGAGGCTCACAGGGGGTGTAAACACCAGCATATATCTGACAGGCTGAAAATTTTAAATAAGGAGCATTAATTTCCACTTGTATCAACATTATCACAATCATGAAAAAATTCTATATTTTTCTTTTTATTCATTTTATCTTGTGGCAAGTAAAGCCAATATTTGCTTTATATCCACTATGGCCCTTGAGCAGATATGGTTGAAGTACACAGTGCCTTTAGGAAGGGAGTTCCAGCATATGGCTTCAGCGATGATGCCCTGTATACCCTCCTCAAGTTGAAGATTAAAGATTAGCTTCATTTATCATACATACATTGAAATATACAGTGAACTGCATCGTTTTGCGTCATCAACCAACATAGTCCGAGGATTGCTGGACTCAGCCCACAAATATTGTCATGCTTCCGGTGCCAACACAGCATGCTCACAACCCCACACACTGTTGGAATGTGAGAGAAAAGAGGAGCACCCAGGGGAATCCCACACGGGAGAATGTACAAACCGCTTAAAGACAGCAGCAGAAATGGAAATTGTTGGCACTATAAAGCTTTACATTATGCTACACTGTTGGTGTACGACTGTGACCTGAACCTAGAGGTGATGATAGTCTCATATGCCTGCTTCCTTGTAAAGTGGCACAGGTTTGGGAGTTTCAGTGGAAGAAGCCTTGGTCAGTGAATCGTGTAGACAAGTATTATTGGATACAATCTGCCAACTAAATGGTAAGTCTTGTACCCAACTTTGTCTTGTAGATAGTAGAGAGGTTTTGTCAGATGAGGAGCAGAATACCCGGCAGTGCCCTACACCTTCAGCCACATATGCTTTTCCATGATGTCCTCTCATGGTGACGAGGACATGATCAGCAATGGTAGTGATGTTGAGTGTCACAGTAAGATGGGTACACTCTTTCTTGACAGAATGGTAGGTGCCTACGTGGCATGAATGTTACCTGCCATTTATCCTATCCGGAATGCTGCTCAGTCTTGTTGGATATGGGGCATAATCACATCCTTCGCATGTGGGGTTGCGAATAGAACTGAATAACACAGAATCACTTGTGAGCATTCCCATTTCAGAACAAATGAAGCTGATAAGAGATGTTCCAGTCCTGCCGAAGAGTTTTGGACCAAAACATCGACTGTACTCTTTCCCATAGATGCTGCCTGGCCTACTGAGTTCACCTCCAACATTTTGTGTGTGTTGCTCGGATTTCCAGCATCTGCAAACTTTCTCTTGTTTGTGTCCACAATTTTCTTCCTTTGTGTTAGATACAACTCCAGATATATTAAAAAAGATCCTTGAAAGTGATACATGGTCATATGCTACCTCAGTGTAAGACAATTATTCTCAAGACTTTGGTCCCTCTTTGCATGTGTGCTGCTAATTTTCTCCATCCATGTCCTGTATACTATAATGACAGCTAGAAACCAATTTTATTTTGTACAGTGTATTCCAGTTAATTGGGTCATGTCAGGACCAGTACATTTTGACCTAATTGGGGCTAGACCAATTAGCTGAAGTTTCATGGAAATAGTTAAAAAGGTATAAGAAAGACAGACTATTGTTTATTGAGCAACAGATTATGTATTTAAATGAAATACATAATAAATTGGAACACTACTACGGTACTATAAAACTGTATTAGTTCTTAATACAAACATTGTAGTTATTGATGGAGGAATTCAGTGTACGGTGCTCTTTTGATGGACTGTAAATGAATAAAATCAGTGCAGACACCTAGTACAGATAATGGACTCCCGACATACAGTGCATTTGATGACTGCATCCTCCCAATTCGCATTTCCATTGTAACATTCAAGATGATTGTCGATGCCTTCAAATTCTTCGTAGTACCTAACTTGTTGAAGTAGTGAAATTGTTTCATTTTCATTCCTGAAGGATTGGCATGTCCAAGCCTCAATCCTTCAAAGTGTAATGAGAAAAACAGTTACAAATTGTCTTACTTCTTGCCAGCTATCAGTCAGACAAATCATCTAAGGAAGTGTTGCTTCAGTGAAAATCATAAGACCATAAGACATAGGAGCAGAAGTAGGCCATTCAACCCATTGAGTCTGCTCTGCCATTCAATCATGGGCTGATCCAATTCTTCCAGACGTCCCCACTCCCCTGCCTTCTCCCCATACCCTTTGATGCCCTGGCTAATCAAGAACCTAGCTATGTCTGCCTTAAATGCACGCAATAACTTGGCCTCCACAGCTGCTCATGGCAACAAATTCCACAGATTTACCACCCTCTGACTAAAGTTTGAACTCGCATCCATCATGCCCTCTAGCAGCTCAATCTGCGCTCACACCAGCCTCTGAGTGAAGAAGCTCCCCCTCAGATTCCCCTTAAATATTTCACTTTTTACCCATAGCCTATAACCTCTAGTTCCAGTTTCACCCAACCTCAGTGGAAAAGTCGACTTGCATTAAACCTTTCTAAACCCTATCTTGATCATGCTGCAGAAATCAAGGTAAGATATTCATAACTGAGGTGAGGAGTTATTTCCTCAATCGATGGGTGTGAGTTTACTGGAATTCTCTCATGCACAAGACGTTGGGAGCCAAGTCACTAAATATGGTCAAGAAGAATGCAGATAGATGTTTGGACACAGAAGCATCGTAGGCCCTGAGGAGAGAATAAGAATTTGGTGTCGATCATGTTGAATGACCAATCCTGCTTGCTCCTATTTTTACTGTTTCTGTGACTAATATCTTCCCACCCTCATCACAGGTCCACAAGGAATGGGACAAGCATAGATATTGTTCTCCTCCTTTACCTAATAATCACCGAAGCAATCGCAGTACTCTGACCATCGTTCCAGCTGAGAACAACTGGCTTTTGAAGGATCACAAACACAAATGAGGTGGCTTTCTGACTGAAAATCCCTGATAAGCGTAGTAGTGCAGGGACTGGCAGTGGGACCTTTGACGTTTGCAATACATAATTGACTTGTCGGGGTATGATTAGTAAGTGTGCAGTAAACACAGAATGGGGTTGAGAGGGATAATAAGTCAGCCAGGATAAAATGGTGGAGCAGACTCAGTGGGCCAAAAGGCCTAATGTCTTATGGTCTTAGCACAGACATTGGTGATGTCACTGAGAGAAAGGTATACTTCCAAAAGCACAGCAAGGCATAGATCAGTTGGGAAGTCAGGTGTAATGGTGGCAGATAAGGCTGAGGTAATACACTTTAAGAGGTCAAATGTAATGAGAAAGTGTACTGTATATAGCAGGAACACTGATGTACAAAGGGTGGAAGTACAGAGATTCCTGAAAGTGACAGTATGAGTAGGTATGTTTGCCTTCATAGGCTGAGGCATTGAGTATAAGAGTTGGAATGCGCATTGCAGTTGTAATAAACATGGTTGGACAAAACTTATGGAATATTTTGTACAGTTCCAGTCACAATGCTACTGGGAGCAATAGTAACAGTGCAGAATAATTCACAAGGATATTTGCTGGGATGGAGGGCTATGGTTGCAAAGAGCAATTGAATTGGTTAGGTTTATTGTTAACAGAAAATAGTAGATTGAGGGGTGAACTTAGAATTTTACAAAATTATGAAGGAGGTAAATAGGATAGAAAGTTAGAATTTTTTTCCCCCCGGGGTAGGGAGTCAAGAACTAGAAGGGCACAGATTTAAGGTGAGAGAGGAGAAAGTTACAGGAAAGTAAGTTTTTCAGACAGAGTGGTGAATAAGTGAAATGAGCAACCAGAGGAAGAAATGCAGATGTAAAATAATAGATTTAAAAGATTTTGAGTCAAGTATTTGGATGGAAGGATATTCACTTGATATAGACGAATGGGATTATTGTAGATAGGCATTGTGTTGGTCATGGACAAGATGAACCAGAAGGGCCCCTTTTTGTGCTCAATGTTTCAATGATTCATCTCAGTAGAATGCCCTAGGTGACATGGACCAGCAGCTCACTGGAAAATATTCTTGTAGCCTTTACCAAGAAACGAGTACAAGCCCATTTATTAACCATTTACTAAATAGCCAAAATTATTATCAACTCTATGAATTAGAATCTGCATTTACTCAGGAGATGGACAGAGTCTAGAGAAGTGAGGTCATGGACCCTGTACGGATTACGGAGGAGGAGGTGTCTGCTGGCAAATTAGGGTGAATAAATCCCCAGGGCTTGACAAGGAGTTCCCACAGACCCTGTGGGAGGCAAGTACAGAAGTTGTCTGGGCCCTAGCAGAGATATTTAAATCATCCTGAGTGACAGTGGAGGTACCAGAGGATTGGAGGATAGCCAAGGTAATTCTATTGTTCAAGAAAGTATCTATAAATAAACCAGGAAATTATAGGCTGGTGAGCCTGATATCAGTAGTGGGAAACTTATTGGAAGGTATTCTAAGGGATTAGATATATGAAAATTTGGATAGACAGAGGCTGATTAGGGATAGTCATCATGGCTTTGTGCACTGTAGGTCATGTCTAACCAATCTTACAGAGATTCTTGAGGAAGTTACCAGGAAAGTGGATGAAGGCAAGGTAGTGGATGTTGTCTACATTCAAGTCAAGTTTATTGTCATTTAACTACCGTATATACATGTAGTTCACTCATATTATGTATATGGAAATGAGACAACATTTCTTCAAACTAGGGTGTAAAGCACAGTAGTACAAATAACACACAATAACTTATGAGGGTACAGATAAAATCTACAGATGAATCACATGTAAATAAAACAATTAAAGTGCATTAATTTTAAATACTGGAAGGTATGGATCAGGTTAACCAGTGACACTTTGAATACGATGCCCCTGGAGTTCAGAACACTAATGGCCTAGGGGAAGAAACTGTTTCTCATCCTGACCGTTCTTAGCTTTACACATGGTAGTCTCCTGCCTGATGGCAAAAAGTCAAAGAGGATGCTGGATGGATGGGTGGAATCACTAAAGGCCCTGCGTACACAGTGCTCCTGATAACTGTCCCTCATGCATGATAGGGAGACCACAATGATCCTCTCAGCTGTTCTCACTTTCCTTTGTAGGGACTTCCAGTCGAATGCTCAACTGCTCCCATATCAGATGGAGATGTAACTTGTTAGCATGGTCTCAATGGTGCTCTTGCAAGATACAGTTAAGATGGGGGAGGAGCTTTGCTTGCCTCAATCTTCTTAGGAATTGTGGTGCTGCTGTGCCTTCTTGTTCAGGGAGGTAATATTGAGGAACCAGGTGAGGTAATCTGTGATGTGAACTCCCAAGCACTTGACTCTCTCTGCGGAGAAGCCACGTATTTCCAGAGGGAGATGGTTTGTCTCCACCTTCCTGAAGTCCACAATGATTTCCTTCATCTTCTCCACATTCAGGCTTGTGTTGTTCTTCTCACACCAATGCACCAGTCACTCCACTTACTCTCTATAGTTTGTCTCGTCATCGTTCTTGATAACACCAACCACTGTTGTGTCATCTGACACTGACTGGATCCTGCGACACAGTCATGCATCAGCAGTGTGAACAGCAGCGGGCTGAACTCACAGCCTTGCAGAGCACCAGTTACTACCCAGTTAGACTGACTTTGACCCTACTGTTAAGAAGTCCAGTTTCCAAATGCAGAGGGAGGTGTTGTGACCTAGCAAGGACAGTTTCCCCACTAGTTTCTGGGGTATGAAAAAAAAAATTGACTTTAACAAGGCACTTGACAAGGTCCCACATGGGAGGTTGGTCAGAAAGGTTAAGTTGCTCGGCATTCAAGATGAGATAGTAAACTGTATTAGACACTGGCTTTGTGGGAGAAGCCAGAGAGTGCTAGTAGATGGTTGCCTCTCTGACTAGAGGACTATGACTAATGGAGGGCCACAGGGATCAGTACTGGGTCCATTGTCGGTTGTCATCTACATCAATGATCCGGGTGATAATGTGGTTAACTGGATCAGCAAATTTGCAGATGACAGCAAGATTGGCAGTGAGGTGAACAGCGAGGAATATTATCAGAGCTTGAAGTGGGATCTGGACCGCTTGGAAAAATGGGCTGAAAAATGGCAATGGAATGTAATGTAGACAATTGTGAGCTTTAGCACTTTGGTAGGACCATCCAGGGTAGGTCTTACACAGTGAATAGAAGGGCAATGAGGTGTGTGGCAAAACAAAGGGATCTGCGAATACAGATCCATAATTCCTTGAAAGTGGCACCACAGGTAGATAGGGTCATTAAGAAAGCTTTTGGCACATTGGCCTTCATAAATATTGAGTACAGGAGATCGGATGTTAAGTTGAAGTTGTATAAGGTGTTGATGAAGCCTAGTTTCTGGTATAAATATGCAATTCTGTTCATCTACCTAAAGGAACGATGTAAATAAGTTTGAAAGAATACAGAGAAAATTTACAATGATGTTACTGGGACTGGAGGACCTGAGTTATGATGAAAGATTGAATAGGTCAGGACTTCATTTCTTGGAACATAGAAGACTGAGGGGAGATTTGATGGAAGAGTTTTCTTCAGATGTATGATCTATCTTTGATTATCATGGGTGAGAAGCACTAGGATGGCCTTATTTCAGAGCATTGTGTAAGAAGACCATGAAACGTTTCTTCACGAAGAAGAAGGAAAGTGGAGCTGAAGGACAGAAGAGACAAAAGTTGGAGGCGGAGGAAGCCAAGAAGTCGAGCAAGTTCTTCATGCCCTTCATTGGAAAGCCGGGAACAAGTAGTTCAACATGTTCCATGGAGTTGCCTGCACCTGCTACAAGCTTGTTAGAATCCAAAGATGGATCAAGAACAAATGAGCCACAAACCAAGGAGGAAGTCAGGTCAGGTAAATCTGAGTATGACGAGATTAAGAGTGAGGCTGCCACAGAGAATGTGGACATGACAGGAGGGGAAGACAATGGTGGTGGTGATGATGTTGAGTTTATTGACGAGATTTTACCTGATGAGATTGAACCCGACAACACTGAACCTACTGAACTGGATGGTGTCAAAGAGCCTCGAACTATCATACCAGAAGTGATTGAACAGCATGACATTGGACTTCTGAAGTTCGACAAGGATACTGGAAAATCAATTCTACCTGATGCGTTGAGGACAGAAATAATAAAGCTGAGTTCAAAGTATTTCCAGAACAGTGAGGGGCATTCCCTACCAACAAATAACAGCTCAATGAACAAAACTTGGTTCAAGAGGAAATCCGGAAATGGTCGTGGTGAGGAAGTGACTCGCTCATGGCTGGTCTATTCTCCTTCTAAAAAGCCTGCATTTTGTATCTGTTATTTTCTCTATTCCCAGTCAGACCATCAATCCTCATTGGAGCAGGAAAGTGGATTCAACCAGTGGAAAGCACCTGAAAGGATTAGTGTTCATGAAAATGCAAGAATCATCAGGAATGCTTCACACAGTGGAAAGAAATGGAAAGAAATTTAGCTGGAAACAGAGGAGTTATTGACATGGTATTTCAGTCACAGATCGAGAAGGAAAAGCAGAAGTGGCATGATATCTTCAGCTAGACGATGACTCCAATGTGGGGAATTTCCTTGGCTTACTGAAACTACTGGACATCTTTGACCCTGTCATAAATGAACACCTCACTCATTTGGAAAGTCATCCTTAATCCTTGTCTTATCTTTCACCGGGTATCCAAAACAAATTCATCCACAACACAAAGTACACTGCAGATGCTGGGGTCAAAGCAACACGTACAACATGCTGGAGGAACTCAGCAGGTCGGGCAGCATCCGTGGAAACGTTGACTGCTCGTTTCCACGAATGCTGCCCAAGCTGCTGAGTTCCTCTAGTGTGTTGTATGTGATGGCATGCACTGTTCGCCAGAATTTACTGAGAAGCATTCGTAAAGCCAAGTACTATGGTCTCATGTTCGACTCGACTCCTGATCAGGCACACCGTGAGAAGATGTCAGAAATAGTCAGGTATGTGGAAGTTGATTTTGAGAGGAAAACAGTCTGTGTTAGAGAGTCCTTCCTTGGTTTTATCCAGATAAGCCAGTAGGATGCTGAGAGCTTGGTTGAAGACATCTTGAAACAGCTAGAGAAGGATGAAATGGAGCTACAAGATTGTCAGTCACAGTGCTATGACAACGCTGCTGTGATGGCTGGACACAGAAGTGGTGTCCATCAAAGAATAAGTGAGAAAAGCAACCTGGCAGTGTTCGTGAATTGCAACAATCACTCACTCAACTTGGTGGGTGTACATGCAGCCAAGCAGGTTACAATGATGGTCACATTTTTTGGAACCATCGAAGCTCTTTACGTGTTTTTCTCTCATTCAACACAGCGCTGGGAAAAACTCAAAAACGCCATGCCTGTGGTTGTTAAGTCGGAGTCCGAAACCAGGTGGAGTACAAGGACAGAAGATTGGCTGAAAGACTGGTTTCTCTGCTGTATTTTTCTATGACTCCATGAATGTGATGTCCAATATGCAGGACTATTTTTTAATATTAAAATTGGCAAATGGAAAATATTTAGTTCAAATTAAGGTAGGTTTAAGATAATTTATGCCTGTATAAAAACAGGGTCCTGCACTTTGCAAGATATGGATTAAGATGACACAACTTTTATCTACCACGCAGGTAGTGCTTTGCTTTTGAAGCAAAGCTCTAATTCATAGCATTTCCCTTAATGGCCATCTCACACAATAGTCTGAAACTATTCATTGCCATTGCAAATAATGAGGTTTATCTGGCACCCTCCCAGGGGAATGGCATGCAGTGGGCGTGATGCCAAACTGCACTTTTATTTTGACTGAGTTAACAGAATGGCTAAACAGATTATTGTAGCATCCTAGATCAATTATGTAATTGTACCATTTTTTATTGTTTATCTTTCATCATTTTTGATTAATAATATTTCAATATAAAGAACATTCAGTAGATTCCAATTTCTTCAACACCATTGTAGCATCAAATTCAGACAAAGTCTCATAACAATACGAGTGATGAAGGCACACACAGTTAATCCTCACTGTTCCAAGAGCAACAAGAGAACACCCCACCAGCCTTACGCTGGATGAGTGAGAAGGATGTCTTGAGATTAAGGTGCCTACATGATGCCTAGAAGTTGTGATATTTTGAACGACTCCATGCCTTCATTACACCACTCTCTTAAAGCCACTAAGAATTTTTGTTTAATTTTAACATGATACACTTGCCGATTTTTTTTCTTTTCTAAACTGCTGAACTCTTTAGATGTGAAGGTGGCATGCAAAATTGGGTCACGATTTTTTACACCCAATTTACTGAAAAGTACCTCAAATCAGATTAGTTGACCAAACTTCAGACCTCAAAATGGTTGGAAATAATTGCTTAAGTAGTGTATTTTTCTATCTCAAAATCTTGCAAAATACATTATGATCAAAAAATTCTTTTGAAATGCAATCCATGTTGCATTGTAGAAAACATAGCAGTTAATTCGCGTAGGCCCTGGTCCCACAAACCAAATACAGTGCAAACTGTTCCTTTGACAATGCTGATTGGGGACTAATATGGTCCAGGACCAGAGAGAAAGGTAACTAACCAGAGAAAATACTTTATCCTACATATCAAGGCTACAGAATAAAATATGTTGCTTGATGCTGTGTTACAATTAAAAACACATGTAATGCCCTGGTTAAGATCTCTACTGCTATACTGTCGGTATTTCACTTCAGCAGTTTCTGCGAAAGCATTGTGTCCTGCTGGTGGAATGTTTTGACTTAGGCGAGATACAAGAAGCCCAACTGAAGAATGTTGTGTCGGCCAATCAGGATAGTGGAACTGGGAGCAAGTTCAAGCAGAGTGGGGCAGAGAGAGATTTGTAACAGACAGTAATCTGGTTCGGGGTCTTTTTGGCAGGAGCTGTGGAGAGGACAGGAGGGAAGATGCTGGAGAATGCCATGGGAAGGAGTGTCCCTGTCGCAAGAAGTGCTTTGTGCAGATGAATGGCTCCAAGGAGGAAGAGCCAATACTCCCAAGAGATAGCCCATTTGTTTGAGATGGGATTTCGAGTGAAGTTCAGAATGTGGTGTGCGCTTTCACACAGACTGTGGGTCCTGTGTGTGAGCAAAGACAACTCCAGGATGAGCTCCAACAGCCCTGTGCACATTGGACTGGTTTAACTGTAATGGGCCCATTTCTTTTTTTTCTTTCTCTCTCCTACTAACTGACAAAGCTGAAATTTGTAAATACACGTTCTTTATAATTTCCTGTGGTGTACGATCTGATATTTCTTGCTGACTGACAACAGTGTACGGACAGTATTTATGCAACTTTCACTCAAATCAAGCTTCTTTAATCGGAACATCACGACATTCCCATTTGGTTGAAGCCCAAATCGTACCGATTCTAGACACATACTGTTTGTGAAAGGTGGGCTTCTCACTGCTGAGTCACATGGCTGTTAGCAGAGCTAGCCAATGAGCCGAGTTTGCATATAGGGGTGGGGTTTTACAAATAACAATACTCATAGGAGTCAAAGCGATCATGCTGGCCAAGACAGTAGTCTCACTGAAGGTCACAGATCAACTGCGGGTGGAATGAACAGAGGGAATGGTGCATTTGTGAGCGTGCAATAAGTGATCCAGTAGTTCAAATTCAAGACTTTCCATTAAAGAATGAAATGCTGTGGGAAGTATACATATTGAAATGAATACTATCTTTTCAAAATGCAAATGGAATGCAATTTTGTAATATAGGAAATTTGTTCAGGCCAAACATGCAAAATATGTACCGCTTCATATGGATAATTAAGTTTTCCCTGGTTCATGGAACTTGAGTTGTGAATGAATGTTAGCTATCATACCACCTTTTCAGGGATGTTCCTGCCTTGGAAAGATTCCCACTGAGCGATCATTGCTCAAGGCCTGCTATGATGGGGTGCAGAATGGGCAAATCTGTGAACTGGCAGCAGTCCCAGGTGCTGTCACTTGAGAAATCATAAGAAATAATTCCATAATGTTATTTTAGCTCATTTTAATCAAACACATTCAGAATAGGATTGGGGGGGTGATAGACAATAGACAATAGGTGCAGAAGTAGACCATTCGGCCCTTCGAGCCTGCACCGCCATTCTGAGATCATGGCTGATCAATTCCTATCAATACCCAGTTCCTGCCTTGTCCCCATATCCCTTGATTCCCCTATCCATAAGATACCTATCTAGCTCCTTCTTGAAAGCATCCAGAGAATTGGCCTCCACTGCCTTCTGAGGCAGTGCATTCCACACCCCCACAACTCTCTGGGAGAAGAAGTTTTTCCTTCTCTGTCCTAAATGACCTACCCCTTATTCTTAAACCATGCCCTCTGGTACTGGACTCTCCCAGCATCTGGAACATATTTCCTGCCTCTATCTTGTACAATCCCTTAATAATCTTATACGTTGCAATCAGATCCCCTCTCAATCTCCTTAATTCCAGCGTGTACAAGCCCAGTTTCTCTAACCTCTCTGCGTAAGACAGTCCGGACATCCCAGGAATTAACCTTGTGAATCTATGCTGCACTTCCTCTACAGCCAGGATGTCCTTCCTTAACCCTGGAGACCAAAACTGTACACAATACTCCAGGTGTGGTCTCACCAGGGCTCTGTACAAATGCAAGAGGATTTCCTTGCTCTTGTACTCAATTCCCTTTGTAATAAAGGCCAACATTCCATTAGCCTTCTTCACTGCCTGCTGCACTTGCTCATTCACCTTCAGTGACTGATGAACAAGGACTCCTAGATCTCTTTGTATTTCTCCCTTACCTAACTCTACACCATTCAGATAATAATCTGCCTTCCTGTTCTTACTCCCAAAGTGGATAACCTCACACTTATTCACATTAAACGTCATCTGCCAAGTATCTGCCCACTCACCCAGCCTATCCAAGTCACCCTGAATTCTCCTAACATCCTCATCACATGTCACACTGCCACCCAGCTTAGTATCACCAGCAAACTTGCTGATGTTATTCTCAATGCCTTCATCTAAATCATTGATGTAAATCGTAAACAGCTGTGGTCCCAATACCGAGCCCTGTGGCACCCCACTAGTCACCACCTGCCATTCCGAGCAACACCCATTCACCGCTACCCTTTGCTTTCTATCTGCCAACCAGTTTTCTATCCATGTCAATATCTTCCCCCCAATGCCATGAGCTCTGATTTTACCCACCAATCTCCTATGTGGGACCTTATCAAATGCCTTCTGAAAATCGAGGTACACTACATCCACTGGATCTCCCCCGTCTAACTTCCTGGTTACATCCTCGAAAAACTCCAATAGATGTGGAATACAAGGCTGCCATCTATTATTTGATCGTGTACGAGAGCCAGAGGTTAAACATGTAGTTAAAAGACAAGAGATGGAGAAAGGTGACTAAGAGTAAGACTTCACAATGTCGGCTGCACAAATACGAGAGGTGAAATTGGCCAGGATTATGGATTTTTATTTTCATGATGGACTCTTTGGTCATCAACTGAAATTACAGGCAGCCATTGAGCATAATCCCAAATGAGCAGATAGCAGTAAAAATACAATCTTCAAAGAGTTAGACAAAACTAAATTTTGAGCTCCTCAGTGGTGTAAGTGCCATAAAAATGCCTGTAAGTATCCAAAAAGTGTTCACGAAACTACTTGGTGATGGGCTGTAGCAGAACCTAAGAAAGGGAGAGAAATTAGGCAGGTGTAGAGGTAATCGAGTATACCTGTTTAAGGAGGGGGTGTGATGCTGACGGCACTGGTAAGTTGGGAGAGTGTCTGAGGAAAAGTCGTAATTGTTGATTCTCTGTCAAAAAGGCATTTTAACTGGCAGGGATCTACATCGGAAGGAAGTTAAGATAGCAAATGGGAATCATCTTGGAAGCAGTCACTTTGCAAGAGTTAAATCACATACTGGAGATGAAATACCATGGTGTGAATGGCAACCACTCCTGACAAGCATGAAGTTTGCAAAAGGCTGAGGAAGGTGTATTTCTGAATTGCCACAATCTATAGTAAATCCCTGTCACTGTGCATGGTTGATGAAGGAAGCTGGTGGTGGAGAGAGCTTATAGAGCTGCAGAATGGGTGCAAGTGCTGGGATGTGCAGCCTGAGAAGATTATTCACTGCGCATATGTTTGGGATGAAAGATGGTGTGATTGAGACTGGGGAGGCTTGGGGTGGTGATCCAGAGAGAGTGTGACTAAGGAGAGTGCAGAGACAGATTTGAGGAGTTACTCACAGGACCATGAAGAGCCGCCAGGAGTTGTAGGAGGGGAGTGGGAAGAGCATTAATCCATAAGTATGCAAGTTATAGAACAAGCATACCTTGGAATCCATTGACTCTTCAACTCGCCAGGAACTTCCCAGCAATTGAACACTGAAACAGGCCCCAGCCTTCAAGTAAGACCTGCCTCAGAGCTGAAGGCTCAAACTCATGTCACAATTAACTTCTGTGCTTCTTATGTAGAAGGCCCAGGTCAGACATCAACCACACGTACACAAACCACAATGCACACTTACGGATGGGGTTTTGTTAAGATTCACTTACATTACACGTAAAATATTGGACTCTAAGGGAAGGTCTAGGCCGAATGTTTTGGATACCTGATCTAAAATCAATCAAATGTTCTGAAAAATAAAGGATCAAGCGAATAACCTGGTCATTGAAGTTATTCAAAGTAAATTTACTAACAAAGTACCGTACGAAGATGTCACCATATACTACCCAGAGAGGCATTTTCTTGCAGGCATTCACAGAATGACACACAATCAACGTGTAAAAGTAGTCAAACTATGCAAACACAAAATTAAAAAACTAATAATAAGAAGAAAATAATACAGTTGAGTTATTACAGATTGGACAATCAGATATAATAATATAGGATAAACAATCAAGAACAATTTACTAAAAAGATATAGCCATTCCAAACACATATAACTTACAGAAATCAATAAGTGAAAAGCACCAGGTATGCTGAATTAAAAGAGGAAATTGAAAGACTATGGAACATGAGGTGGGTATACATTGTCCCAGCAGTAATATCTACATCTGGCATCATCCCAAAGTCACAGTGCAATAGCATTACACAATTACAACCACATAATAATATCTATGTAAATCTCCAGAAAGCCACAGTACTAAACACCACTAGAATAGTTCGAAAGTTCCTATCTGTTGAGAAATGAGTGTGCTTGGCTATGCCTGTACCTCAGGTTTTACCAGCTTGAGCTGAGAAAAAATGTTTTAAAAATAAAAATACTGAGAGCATGGGTTGTACAGTTTTTGAAAGTGAATTCCTAGGTTGTGGATTTGGTTCAGTGCTGAGGTGAGTGATGTTATCCACACCTGATATATGGTAACTTACTGTCAGTATCTTGCACAGAGAACCATAATCATAACATGTGCATTGTGTTAATTACAGTAGACTGAGTATACCTTGGGGCTACATTAAATCATTACCTTCCATATGCTAAACTTGAGCAACTTAAAAATAAGTTTAATTGGAGCAGAACTAGTAATCCAAGGATCAGTAAGACCAGCAAAAAAAATGAAATATATTGTATATAATTAAAGAATTGCTCTGATCAAAGAATCATAAATACATTAAAAATAATTAATTTACAATGTTGCTGTAGGCAGTAGCCAGTACAATTATCATCATATCCCTACTATAATTCCTGTATAATTGAATTTAGTCTTTACAGTGGTAATGTGATAAGTATAAGAAAGACATCCATTTACTTGAAGTATGATTAACATCTGGAACAGACTATGAAGTATTATGGTTGAAGCCAGAACAAGACTCGCTTAAATAATGTCAGATGCCGAAGGCAGAAAGTGCTTCAAAGATTGCTCTGGAAGGATGTGATCAAATGAACTGAAGAATCACCTCCAACCAACTTCACGTAGTGCTATGATCCACAAAAGTAAAAAAGGTTGCAATTACCTTGCTAGTATAGCAGAGGCCTACATTCAAATCAAAATAATTTATTTGCATCTGCCGTACTTTACAGTATTTACATGGGTTGTAATGGCTAAGATCGAATTACCTGTTTATATTTTCTTTTGTTATTCATAGAGCTGTCTGTTCATGTGCAATAAAATGCAGAATCAAGGAGCACATTGGAAGTAAATGGTGACTGCAATACAGCTGTATCTGATAAATATGTCAAAATAATTTTGTGTTCTGTAGCATTTTGTAGCAGGGCTTTTCTATTTACTAAACAATATGTTGGAAACATCTTTATGGATATGAATAACTTGCATTCTACTTATTAACAATGTTTTGGCATAATTAATTAAATGGCATATTAATATGACACATAAATACAGTGAGTAACATTAAGTGCAGAAACCTTAAAGCAAGTTCCAGAAGTCTGGCCATTGCTGAGATATAATAAGTTTTACCAATAATAAAGCAAACAAGAACCTGTAGCATACAGGCTGAGCATTATTGTGACAAAAGGTAGAAGTGCAGTTTACTAGTAGGAAACATGCGAGATTGTAACAAATCTTGTAATTGGTAAACATGCACACCAGGGTTTCTCAACTGGGGTTCCGCGAAACTGTAGGGTTCCACGAGAGATTGTGATTTTAAAAACTAAGCGTTTTTTGAACTACACATGACATGTAATGCTAGCGCTCATAGTGGTAGACAGTAACTGAGCAGACCCATTAGAGGTCTCTCAGCCCAGTATGGCAGTGCGCAGTAGGACCATGTTTATTTGGTTGAGTCCATTCTCAGCTTTTGATGCGCGATGGGGAGGCCGTTGATATTGCAAGTGAAGCACTGTATTGTACGGAGAGAAAGATGGTAGGCTGATAACTGGTGAGCACTGTATTGTACGGAGGGAAAGATGGTAGGCTGATAACTGGTGAGCACTGTATTGTACGGAGGGAAAGATGGTAGGCTAATAACTGGCGAGCACTGTATTGTACGGAGGGAAAGATGGTAGGCTGATAACCGGTGAGCACTGTATTGTACGGAGGGAAAGATGGTAGGCTGATAACCGGTGAGCACTGTATTGCACGGAGGGAAAGATGGTAGGCTGATAACTGGTGAGCACTGTATAGCATGGAGGGAAAGATGGTAGGCTGATAACTGGTGAGCACTGTATTGTACGGAGGGAAAGATGGTAGGCTGATAACTGGTGAGCACTGTATTGCACGGAGGGAAAGATGGTAGGCTGATAACTGGTGAGCACTGTATAGCATGGAGGGAAAGATGGTAGGCTGATAACTGGTGAGCACTGTATTGCACGGAGGGAAAGATGGTAGGCTGATAACTGGTGAGCACTGTATTGTACGGAGGGACAGATGGTAGGCTGATAACTGGTGAGCACTGTATTGCACGGAGGGAAAGATGGTAGGCTGATAACTGGTGAGCACTGTATTGTACGGAGGGAAAGATGGTAGGCTGATAACTGGTGAGCACTGTATTGCACGGAGGGAAAGATGGTAGGCTGATAACTGGTGAGCACTGTATAGCATGGAGGGAAAGATGGTAGGCTGATAACTGGTGAGCACTGTATTGTACGGAGGGTAGGACGGAAGGCTGAAGAGGAGTGTGAAGTGTGTTTTCTGCGTGTTGAATAGACTTGCCCATTTTTATATTTGTTTTACAGACATGTCTGAATGTACAATGTGGCAGTTTTTGAATATACTATCTTCCGAGTCATTTGACGGTACTAGGGCAATAATGGACACAAAAATATCCGTCTTTGCAATGGAAGTTACTTATCCATGGATTTTACCTAGACTGGTGATTCAGGTTGTCCTTTTCCTTTGTGCCTAGTCTGTGGCAAACAACTTCTAAATACAGCAATGGCTCCAGTGAAATTGAAAAGACACTTAATTACGAATTATAGCCACATGACATGTAACAGTGCTGATTATTTTAAACGACAATTGGAATCTCAAGACAAACAGAGTAAAGCTTTTGTTAATAAAGTCACAGTCAGTAAAATAACCCAGGAAGCACATTATTTAGAGGCAGAACTTATTACCTAGAAAAGGAAATGTCACACAGTTGGTGAGAACCTAATAATGCCAACATGTAAAATTATAGCAGGTAAAGTGCCAGGACAAGATGCAGTCCGAGAAATTGCAAAGGTTTCAGGAGCAACGGCGCGATTGTTCCTGACTATAGTGGCCAATTCTGGATCTACAGGCTCGGGAGCAGTAGGGACGCAGGAACAGCTGGGATGTGGGCGCTTGGGTAGTAGGATCCTTCCTGCATCTCCTCTTCTCTTCAGCAGTCACTAATCTGGTTTCCTCAAAGTTCTTGGCTGCTGTGTATCAGCGTCCTGCAGCAGTCTCTGCCAAAAGCCAGCTGCTGCCACTCCTTCACCTTGATATTTGCCTGAGAGAGCTTCTGTTTAGGTTGGCCTTTGTACCTCTTGCGTGGAGCACCACTATCTTTCTCGGCCGGAGAGAGTTCGCCTTAGAGTACTGCTTTCAGTGACCTGGAGTTGACCATGCAGAGCTGCCATGTGGCTTCAATGCTTGGGAGTTGAGCCTTCTCCCGGACCTCATTGTTGGAGACGCGATCCAACCAGTTGATACTCATGACGGAGTGGAGTCAGTGCTGATGGAAGCACTTGAGCAACTGGATGTGCTTGTGGTACAAGACCCAGGGTTCAGAGCCATGGGTTGTGACGACAGCCTTGTACACCTGGATTTTTCTGGACAGACGCAGCTGGTAGTTCTTCCACACACATTTCTGCAGGTACCTGAAGGCATTACAAGCTCTGTCGAGTCAATTGTCAATGTCCCTTACTACTGTAGTGTTGTTCGAGATGACGCTGCCCGGGTAGGTGAACTGCTCAACCGTGGTGAAAGGGTGGTCATCAATGGTGATTTGATGTGGGTTGTAAATGGCACGAGGGGGCTTCAGAGTGATTGTTAACCAGGAATCACTTGAAGCCTTGGCGAACTGTGACTGCAGCCTGTAATGCGTCCTCTGTGTGCGTGAGAAGACAGCATGAGAATGGGTTTTTGCATGGTTTCTGTTGGGGTGAGAAAGTGGCCACTCTCAACCAGTACGAATCGACATATTGATATGTCAGAAGATGCTGAAGAAGTTTTGTGTGATAAACTGAAAAACAACAGCTTCTCCCTCCAAGTTGATAAGCAAACAGATTTCACCAATAAATGTCATGTTGTAGCATTTGTAAGATTTGTAAATGATGGTGAAATTCACAATTTTTTTTTCAGTTGCAAAGAGCAAGATATATTTCATGTTTTGTCTTCATATCTGGAAACAAAAGGTCCGTCTTGGAGGAACTGTGTTGGCATCTGCACTGATGGTACCCTATCAAAGGCTGACTCCATGAGAAGTTTTGTTTCTCTTGTAAAATGAAGAAAATCCTGACGTCACAACTCACTGCTTTCTTCATAGATATGTGTTGGTGTCAAAGACACTTGAAGAAGAAATCAAAAATATCTGGATGATGCTACAAATGGTTAGCTTTATTAAACAAAGACCAGTTTACTCGAGAATGTTTAAAAAAAGTGTGAAAACTTGGACAAGGAGCACACCAATCTCCTGCTACGTACAGAAATCCGGTGGTTTAGCAGAGGAGTTCTCAACAAGGTGTTTGAGCTGAATGGTGAATTGTAGGAGTAATTTCAAGAAAACAGTAGGCCAGACTTTGCAGAGTGTTTTGAAGATGAATGACTGCAGAAACCAGCCTACTTAGCAGACCTTTCTCATCATATGACCCAGTTGAACAAGTCTCCGCAAGGGCCGGAGAAAATGCTTTGACTTCAAGTGACAACATTCTTGGATTTAAAAGGAAACTGAATCTTTGGAAAAATCATGTTGCAAAGGAAAACTTGAAATGATTCCACAGCTGTTTGGGCTTGAGAGTGAGGAAGGATATCAGATGGTTTCTCAAGTCTTATTGAAAACCACGTGGAAGAATAGCAAAACAAAACTGAGTAGTATTTTACCTCCCTTTCAACACAAGTGTATGACTGGGTGAGGGACCTTTTCTCAGAATCTTCTGCTCAGCATAAGAAATTGACTTTGAAATACCTTTGTGAGATGCAGTCTGATCATGCACTTAAGATGAGATTTACTGAAATGCCCCTGGACAAGTTCTGGATTTCTGTGAAAAAAGATTATTCTGCCATTCATAGGAAAGCAATGGATATTTTGCTGCGGCTTTCAACTTCTTACATGTCTGAGCAAGGTTTATCTTGTTTAATAAGCATCAAGGGCAAAGATAGATATTGTCTCATTTCAGTTGAAGGTGAAATCCACGTGTACTCATCTCAAGTTCGACCCGGAATCAAGTATTTGTGCAGCAAACAACAAACACAGGTTTCACATGCTAGCCTTATATTTGAGCCTGATCATGTCACTTAGTGAGAAAATGTGTTTTCAAAGTCTTGTATAAAATTGTATCTTAGGCTATATCTTCATTCCTATTGCTTTGGGTTCCAGTTTTTAGTAACTTTGCTATTCGACATTAT
The DNA here is from genome assembly GCF_048418815.1 of Hemitrygon akajei. Taxonomy (NCBI): domain Eukaryota; kingdom Metazoa; phylum Chordata; class Chondrichthyes; order Myliobatiformes; family Dasyatidae; genus Hemitrygon; species Hemitrygon akajei. Next base: position 62,786,891 of record NC_133136.1, read on the forward strand.
CAATAAATTTTAATGTTGGAAATAGCGTTAATTAAAATCAATTTACAACTTTTATTTAAATTAAATCTACTGAGCATACCTTTAGAAAAATTAAATCCCATTTTGGCTTAAGCCAATTATTTAACAGAAATTTATTATGTTTGCCTTACGAATTTTTAAAATTTACGAAAGGGAAAGATAGAGATTAACTTCAAGAAAGGTAAGCTAAGCTTAATTAACTTTTTTTTCAAGGAAGGCTGGCTAAAAATCCATTCTCCACTCAAAAGAACATTGACAATTATTTTTGGGTTATTATATCTACAACTTACTGATCACACAAACGTACTGTGAGCAGTGGATATAATAATTTTTACACCGGGGTTCTTATCTCCAGATTTAAGATAAGCTGACACAAAGTGCATACATTTTCCTAATTATTATTTAAATGATAGAAGCAGTAGTAGGCCTCTGTTAGTCTCGATTTGGGCCTTGGAAAGTTTCCAGGGCGCAAGCCTGGGCAAGGTTTTTTTATGGAAGACCGGCAGTTGCCCATGCTGAGTCTCCCCTCTCCATGCCACCAATGTTGTTCAAGGGAAGGGCATAAGGACCCATACAGCTTGGCATCAGTGTTGTCGCAGAGCAAGGACACAGCCAAGGCTCGAACTAGCGACCTTCAGATCACTAAATGAACGCCTTAACCACTTGGCCATGTGCCAACACATGACAGAAGCAAGCATTATGCAATTATTATTTCAAGAACTAAGAACTAATTCAAATTAGCTTCTATATTTAGTGTTCTTTCTTTTTTTTAATGTGTAAAGCACAACACACCTTTTAAAAATATTCATTATAACCAATTCTGGTCCTTACTTACTTGATGGTAGCTCTGTTGGTCATATCTTGGAGATCACCTGGGTCAAAAAGCTGTGATCCCTTAAGTCCAAGCTCTTCGCATGCTCTCAAAAACAAAGTAATATTGTCCTGTTGGAGAAATAAGATTAATACAGGATGATTGCATGTGTGCAGCAGTACATTTAGTGCAAGTGATTAACTTTAAAGCCATACTGTTTCATCCCTGGTTTATAGCCTATAGAGCACAAACTGAAAAAGTAATCATGTCATTTTTTTGCATACATTTGCAATCCAGTCTACTTTTAAAGTACATGCACTGGGTGCTTTATTAGGTGCAGAAGTGGAAACTGGTGCGTTCTTCTGTGGTCGCCCATCCGTTCAAGGTTCGATGTGTTGTGTGTTCAATGATCTTCTGCACATCACTTTGTCAGTGTGAACCAGTCTGGCCTTTCTCCTCTGACCTCTCTCATTTACAAGGTGTTTTCACCCACAGAACTGCCACTCACTGGATTTGGTTTGTTTCTCACACCATTCTTTGTAAACTCTAGAGACTGTTGTGCCTGATATTCCCTGAAGATCAACAGTTTCTGCAGTACTCAAATCACCCCATATGCCACCAATGTTCCACGGTCAAAGTCACTTGGATTACATTTCTTTTCTATTTGGAAGGTGGGTCTGAATAACAGCTGAACTACTTGACCAAGTCTGCATGCTTTTATGCATTGAGATGCTGCCACATGATTGGCTGATTAGACATGTGCATTAACAAGCAGGTGTACAGGTGTACCTAATAAAGTGGCCACTGAGTGTACTTAAACAAAATAGTTTAATTAACATGATATGTAATAAGCAACACAAATACTGTATGCATATGGAAAGGACAAAATCAGGTTATTGACATCAATTAAATAAACATTGATTCATTTTACCAGCACATTCCTATAACATAGAACGGTATAGCACAATACAGGTCCTTCAGCACACAAAATCTTGCTGACCATTTAACCTACTGTAAGATCAATCCAACCTTTCACTCCTACACAGCCTTCCATTTCTTTTTCATCTATGTGCCTATGTAGGAGTCGCAGAAATATCCTTAATGCATCTGCCTGTACCACCAGCCTGGCAGTACGTTCCATGCATCTACCACTCTGTGTAAAAAGAAAACCTACCTCTGACATCCCCACCCTCTATACTTCCCTCCAGTCACCTTAAAATTAGGCCCCGTTGTATTGGCCGTTTCTGCCTAAAATGAGGCAACCAGAACTGAACATAATACTCCAAGTTGGTCTAATCACAGTTCTATAGAGCTACACCATTATGTTGCAGTTCTTGAACTCAATCCCAGAATAACGAAGGCCAACACACCACTTGCCTTCTTAACAACCCTATCAACGCATGACAACCTTGAGGGTGTATGAATGTGGATCTCAATATTGCTTTGTTCCTACACACTGCTAAGAATCCTACCATTAACCTCGTACTTTGCCTTCACTTTCAACTTTCCAAATCGAACTTCATCAGCTACTTCTCAATGTGCCGATGTAACTCACAGCAAACTTCCACACTATCCACAGCACCACCAACCTTCGTGTCAGCGGCAGACTTACTAACACAGCCTTCCACTTCCTCATCCAAGTCATGTATAAAAATCGCAAAGAGCAGGGGTCCCAGAACAGATCTTTGCGGAGTACCAATGGTCACTAACCTCCAGGCAGAATATAATCCATCTACTACCACCCTCTGCCCTTCGTAGGCAAGCTAATACTGAATCCAAATTGCCATGTCTCCCTGGATCCCATGCCTCCTGTATTTCTGAATGAGCCTACTATGGGGCACCTTGTCAAAAGCCTTTCTAAAATTCATATACATTACATCCACTGCTCTATCTTCATCATTTTGCTTTGTCATTTCCTCAAAAAAATTAATCGTGTTCATGAGGCATGTCCTGCTTCTCACAAAGCCAAGGTAAATAACCCTAATCAGACTCTGCTTCTCCAAATAATCGTAAATCCTGAGTCTAAGAATCCTTTCCAATAGTTTGCCCACCATTGGCAAAAGAGACACTGGTCTATAATTCCCAGGGTTAACTCTATTACAAAAAGTTATCAGCAAAAGCTCCACAATCTCTTTCCTCACTTCCCGTAGTAACCTGAAATATAACCCACCCAGCACCAGAGACCTAGCTATCCTAATGTTTTTCTAAAGTTTCAGCTGAGGCAAACTACATATTCCTGTCTGGACACACCCCTCTGCTGACTGCTCCTGTGGCTCCTCCCACAGACCCCTGTATAAAGGCGATTGGAGGCACTGCTCCTCCCTCAGTCTCCAGGATGTTGTGTGGTGGTCTCTTGCTACTAATCGTGGTCTCTTGCAGCTAATAAAAACCTATCGTTCGCCTCCCGTCTCCGAGAGTTATTGATGGTGCATCATCAGCACACCTTCTTTCCTAACATTGACATGTTAAAGCATATCAGTCGATTTTATGCTGTTCTCACATTTATGAAGTTCGCTGTCATGGGTAAATACTGAACCAAAGTATGTATACATTACAGACCTCCCCTCACTTTTCTGACTCCAGGCATGTTTCCACTATTAGCCCTGATGGTCAGAATCACAGAGTAATAGCGAAGTACAGCATAGAAGCAGGCTCTTCAGCCCATCTAGTCCATGATGAAACCATTTAAACTGCCTACTCCCATTGACCTGCACCAAGGCCATAGCCCTCCATACCCTTACTATCCATATACCTATCCAACCTTCACTTAAATGCTGAAATTGAGCTCGTATGCACCACATGCCGGCAGCACATTCCACTCTCATGATCCTCTGAGTGAAGAAATTTCCCCTCACATTACCCTTAAATTTTTCACCATTCACCCTTAACCTATGACCTCTATTTGTCATCCCGCCCAGCCTCAGTGGCAAAAGCCTGCTTGCATTTACCTTTTCTATACCCCTTGTAATTGTGTATACCTTTATGAAAATTCCTTTCAACCTTCTACATTCCAAGGACTTGCAGCTGGGTGCACTTTCCACAGATGTAACAATCAGGGAGATGGGATGCCTCCCAGATCACCCACATCTGGGCATCACGGTAGTGTCACGGTAAGCATGATGGTACTACAATCTGGGGCATTCCAGAGATTGGAGTTCTATTCTGGCACTGTTCTGTAAGGAATCTCTGTTTGTCCTCCCTGTTGAACGCGTGGGTTCTCCCCTGGTGCTCTGGTTTCCTCCCACAGTCCAAAGATGTACTGGGTAGGTTAATTAACCATTATACAGTATCCTGTGATTAGGTCTGATTTATCTGTGGTGCACACTACGCTTTGAATTATACATTATTATTTGTGGTAATATCTTGTTTTATGTGCTGTGTATGATATATGTTTCGTGGGTGCACTGTGGTCCAGAGGAATGTTGTTTCATTTGGTTGTGTACATCTACAGTCAGATGACAATAAACTTGAACTTGACTTGACTTAGATCATGATTGTTCAATTAACATTATTAATGTACATCCAGCATTGAACAAATCCAAAATCATTTCCTTAATCTCCGGTTATTAGAACATGACCTAAATAGTGTTCAACATGTACAATTGCCTAGCAATTGCTGGGCTTTAAGTGCACTGAAAGGTATTGAGTGCTCCAAAATAAACCCCACACCCAATACTTTAAAAACTGGCACAGCCATATCCCCTGAGCTCTGTCAGCTGTTAAAACTTAATGTCTCTGACTTTCATTAACAGCCAAACAAACTTCAAATCAATTAAGAATTCAAAGGTAAGAATGTAAAATAAAAATTAGATCACATTCAATTTTCATCACTGTAAAACATCAAAGCAAATTCAAAATATATTTATCTCTCTCTTTCATATCCACTTCCCTCCATTAAAATGAATGTGTGTGCTGTTCTTACATCATCTCCACTGTAGAGTTGAGGCAAGACATGATTCTACACATGTAAAGCCCAATAGTGGAGTACACCCGGGAATTCACTGGCTTACTTGGACCAACCAATTCACTACTTCTGCAACTATGCAGCCATCTTAAACATTCTGACGTAGCAAAGGAAATTTGAAAGACTGCAATACTAATTTGCAAATGCTTATTTGCTGAAACCCAAGACACAGTGCACCGAAAGTGTTTTTTTTCAATCTCATGGAACCAAACTGTTATCTATTTTAACGCAAGTAAAATACAAGATCATGCTATGATTACAATTTAAGAGAATAAGGGGGCATGATTTGCATGAGTGCTACAGCAACTAAAGTTTAATCTGGAAGCTAAAATGCCACTCTTCAGGAAACAATAGCTTCTGTTCACTCTCACTCATAATTGTTGTTGTCATTGAGATAATTGGGGTCAAAATTCATCTTCAATTGTTTTGTCAGCAGTAACTGCACATTGAATACTTCATGGTGTGCTGAAGTCATGGGCTCCAGATAATTGCTGAGGTATCAATGTTTGCTGTGCATTACAGTAACAGAACTGGCAACGGTGCTTGAAGTGAGGGAGGGTTACAATGTGGTTGATCAGTAAGCCCACTGGAAAGAGGGAATTTATTCTTAAGACTTGGATTCCCCGTTGTCAAATGCCAGATACTCCCATCTTTCTAGGTCATTCAGATCAAGATGTTACCTTGGGACAGTTAAGAAAACTTGATGAGTTGCTGCCATCTATTGGGTACGGGAACAGTCATGGCAGGCTTTGAATCAGTGATGGACTGCAATGAACAGTCAGGGTGCTTAACGAAACAGTTGTGTCAAATGAGGTTGATCCTCACTGTATTTGAAGCTCAGAGGATTCTCTGCCCCCTCTGAACATAGTCCTGGAGGAAAATAAAAAATGCCTCATTCTCCTTTGAAGTGTGCAAGACTTCTCTTGCAATCCTGACTCCTTCGGCATTACACTATAAATTATATCTTTACTAAGAAAGGAACAGATGGAAAAAGTAAAAGAAATCATACAGTAGCTACTTTATTCAGTTAGAACAATCTAATCACCCATATATGCAAAGCAACAGGATCATGATTTGGTTTAAAAGTAGAGCACATGTTAAGTTCAAGTTCAAGTTTAATTATAATTTAACCATTCATGAATTTAGCCAAATTAAACAGCATTCCTCCAGGCCAAGATGCAAAACAAATTACCAATGGCAGCACATTGCACAAACAGCACATATGGTTAGAATTTCACATAAACATACAGTTACAAAGAAAATAGATATAGCCCAAGTCCTTGAGTGGCATGGCTGTAGATTTATAGCATGTTGTCCTGGTCCAGCTTGTTCTTCCACCGAGCAAAACCTCTGGAAAGCAGTCCCAACAGGAGGGACACACCCCCAAACAAGTACAAATTCCAATGTCCGTCCCCCCCCCCCCCCCAGAGACTCTCCCACACTGTTTTGGTGTCTCCTGTCCTGGGCACCTGCGGCAGGTGAACCCATGGCCTAGGCCAAGACCTCACCACAACTAAAGCAACACAGCTCCTCCACTATCAGTCTTGTCAATGAATCAGAGAACTAGACTTACAGTATTTTATATTGACCATGTCCAATAAGATCTTACAATCTGAATAAAAATGTCCAAAACAATCACTTGTACCTATTGTTGGACTGTGCACCTTTTAAAACACAATAATATGCAACAAGTTCCGGTGACAACACATCAATGGTACACAATAAATCCAGCTCCATTGCGATCGAGCAACTCACTGATGGGATTGTCCTGCAGCACTTGATGCTCTTAGTATCCATCAAGGACTCGCAACATAAAGGAAGACACACAGAGAGAACATATACACCTTTGTTTGAACCCAGAGTAGCCACTGCAGCTGAGCGTGCCACCATCTTACCAGGGAGCCTCACTGTGTTATCATGGCCACTCGAAAGTTTGTTTCCACATGAACAAAGAAAAAATAAATTTGGCTAACCAACAAGCATTGATGTTTAGTTTTAATAGAGTATCATCATGAAATGATCAATGTCACCGATAGAACAAAGTCTGGAAAATAACCAACAGTCCCTGACGTATAAAGAAGATCACTAAAACAAAGCAGGAACAAACATATCAGTGCTTCCTGGTCCCTCAATTCATCATGTCAGCTGAGAACACCTTAAAGGTATCCCAAATAGCTTTGGTTAAAATAAGCCCATATTCCAGATGTTATATTGCAGATGGTGAATCAATGCTCCCTCTATCCCCCATCAATGGAGTCAATCTACTGCTGTAAACCTACCTAACACAAGGAGAATTCACACTTACAAGTTTAGCAGAATAAATGTAGGACCATAAAACACAGGAGCAGAATTAGGCCATTCAGCCCATTGAGTCTGCTCCACCATTCCATCACAACTGATTTATTATTCTCCCTTAACCCCATTCTCCTGCCCATGCCTTGTAATCTTTGATGCCCTTACTAATCAAGAACCTATCAATCTCTGCTTTTAAGTATGCCCAATGAAGGCCATCACATCCATCTGTGGCAATGAGTACCCTCATTAAGCACCCTCATGCTGAATAAATTTCTCCTCACCTCTGTTCTAAAGGGACATCCTTTTATTCTGAGGCTGTGCTGTCTGGTCTTAGACACTCCCGCTCCTGGAAACATCATTTCACATCCATTCTATCCAGGCCCTTCAATATTCTGTAGCTTTCAACAAGATCTCCCTCATCCTTCTAAATTTCAATGAGTACAGGCCCAGAAGCCATCAAACATTGACCACACCCTATCATCCCTGAGATCATTCTTGCAAACGTCCTCTGAATCCTGTCCAATGCTAGCACATCCTTCTTAGAGATGTGGCCCAAAACAGCACACAACACTCCAAATGTGGTCTAACTACAGATAATGAAGCCTCAGCATTACATCCTTGCTTTTATATTCTAGTCCTCAACCTGCAAGCCAACCTTTAGGAAATCCTAAACTAGAACTCACAAGTCCCTTCGCACGTCCAATTTTTGAAAACTCTGCTCATTTAGAAAATAGTCCATGCCTTCACTCCTTCCACCAAAACCATGACCATACACTTTCCCATGCTGAACTCCATCTGTCACTTCTGTGCTCACTCTCTTAACCTGTCCAAGTCTTTCTCTCTTTCCCTCTCACAATAACTCCTTGCCTGTTCTCCATCTTCCTCTGATGCTCCCCTCCCCCTTTCTTTCTTCCAAGGCCTTCTGTCCTATGATACACCCCCATCTCCAACCTTGTATCCCTTTTGCCAATCAACCTGCCAGCTCTTAGCTTCATCCCTCCCCCTCCTGTCTGCTCCTATCATTTCGGGTCTCCCCTTCCCACTTTCAAATCTCTTACTATCTCTTTTTTCCATTAGTCCTGACGAAGGGTCTTGACCCGAAACGTCGACTGTACTTCATCCTATAGATGCTGCCTGGCCTGCTGCGTTCCACCAGCATTTTGTGTGTGTTGCTTTCTGGAGAATCACTGTTTCCTCAATACTATCTGCCCTTCTACTTACCTTTGTATCATTTGCAAATGACATCAATCCCATTGTCACAGAATATATTACAATATAGTTTAACTGAGTAAAAGAACCAGTTTCTCACAAGTTAACATGACATAGTAATTTTAACATATCTCAGTCACTCAATACTATCAGATGATCTTCAGGAAGCACATTCCGCTCTAGATTTACTCACTAGCAATTTCTAACAACAGATTTGCAATCTGATTTCAGAGCAACACTTCTATTATAACAACCCATGTGAAAAAAGTTGTCCCTTAGCAACCATTAGCGGTGCACATATCAGTGCTGGTAACATCACAAAAATATTAACACCATGGAAACTGGGAAATGTAAGAAAATAACCAGATCTGAATGTGCCACTCACAATGCACTTCAATAAGCCCCTGGTGTCTCTTCAGTAGTAAGATGTAATTTCCTCAGTGATGTGACTGAACTTTGGTGGTCCAGAAGCAGCCAGCAAAATTATCCCAGATTAATCAAATGATCCAATTGGATTATAATTTTGCTAAATTGCTTGAATAAAGCCTTATAAAAGTGTTTAATCTACTAATGACATCCCAGAGATGCCAAGACTGAAAAACTAGGCTGTGCCAAGTTCTTCCATAGTTCACGTCAGCAGCACAAACAAACTGCAGAACAACCAATCTTTTTCAGAAGTTATGAAAAGTGAATTACAGAAATGTTAATCACCAGCAAAAAATATTTCTTGAATAACTTTGTGGCTTACCTTAAAACCACTTGAGGACATGCCTTGAAAGCTAAAAAACATACTGCCATTTTCAATACAGAAGTTTTGCTTACATTTTTATAAGGTCAGAATTGAGCCATTTGAGTTATGGAACACGTGTAACTACAGTGGATTCCAGTTAATTGGGTCACATTGGGACCAGTACATTATGTCCTAATTAAGTGGCTGTCCCAATTAGCCGGTTTCATGGAAATTAAAAGGTAAAAAGGTATAAAAAAGATTAATTATTTTGTTTAGTTTAACTGAGTAACAAATTGTGTATTGAAATGAAATACAGAACAAATTAGAACCGTACTACAGAACTGTGTATTAGTTTGTAGTAGTTATCGACAGAGGATTTCACCCAGTGTACTCTGCCGTGTTCTTTGGTTTGACTGTAAACGAACAAAATCAGCGCAGACACCTAGAGCAGATAATGGACTGCTTTCATGCAGTGCTTTTGACAACTGCATCCTTCAAATCTTCATTTTCATTTTAACATTCAAGATGACTGTCAATAGCTTCAAATTCTTTATAATTCCTAACTTTTTGAAGTAGTGATATAATTTCATTTTAATTCCCAGCCATTTCTGGCATCTCCTAGCATCAATGATCGAAACCACAGTGAGCAAAACAGTTCTGAATTTTCTTTCAGCTTATTTCGTGCCATATATCAGTGTTATGTTTTCATGCATATTTTGGCCGGCTGGTAGCACAATGGCATCAGCACCGGACTGCAGACCGAAGGCTCCCGAGTTTGAATCCAGACGGGCCACCCCCATCCGTGCTGGGTTGTGCGTCGAGCTAGCCACTCGGCCTCATAAAAAAAATAAGGGTCGAGTCAGGAACATTCATATCATGACCTGGTTAATCCGAAAGGAGACCAATCCTGACACCACGCACCAGACAAGAATGGCTGACTGTCTGGTGCAACACGCTAAAATGTATATTTTGACCCATACAGGTTGTGTTACATACTGAACATAATGTGAGAGGACATTCTGGGCACATTTTTTCCTCACCTCTCCAACTCTCATGTGTGTTATTCCCAGTACCTCAAATATAACAACCAGCGATGAGGTGACAAGTCCACGCACAATATTTATTCCTTTGTTCCTTTCAGCAAAAAAAAGTATGTGTTCTCAAAAAAAAAAGATGCAGGCGGAAGAAGATGGTGCAGTAACACAGGTGGTATCAAAGGCAGATTACAAGAAGAAATTGCAGCATCTCACCCCAGAAGGGGCAAAGTTGATTTTAAAGACTTACACTGGTGAGGTTGTACTGGTGAGCAGAACTGGATATGCTAAAGCGGAGATTAATGAACAAGGAAAGAAACTTCCATTGTACGTTGTTAAAGGTGGTTACCTAGCACGTCTGGGCAGCTTGTGGTTGGTGCAGCTCAAACTAAACTGGCATGAAGTGCACTTGATTGGTGGGAGCACCGGTCAATGAGAGGTATTGAAGAAACATGCAGAAGTTTTCAACAGAGAACTGGACAGTATGAAAGTAATCACTGTTAAGCCTGACACAACAGCCAAATTCCTGAAGGCAAAACTTGTTCCATACACGCTCAAACTAAAGGTAGAAGCTGAATTGGAAAGACTGGTCCACAATAAGGTATTAGAACCAGTGTGTGTAAGTAATTGGGCAACTTAAATGGGTCCAGTCCTAAAAAGGGATAGATCTTCAAGGCTTTGTGGAGAGTTCAAGGTAACCATTAACCTGATTCTTACCGCTGAAAATTGATGAGCTCTTTGCAGGACTAGCCAGAGGACAGACATTTAGTATTGTGTCAAGCATACTTGCAGATGCATGTGGATTCAGAGTCACAGAAACCGTTGACCACAGTGACTCACAAGGTACCGAAGGCCTCCATGTGGCATCACCTTGACTCCTGTACTTTATCAGTGAGCAATTGACCAGATCCTGAGTGGGCTGACAGGGGTGCAAAGCTACTTGGCTGAATGTGAACAAAGTTCAAAGTTCAAAATATATGTATTATCAATGTACATATATGTCACCCTGAGATTCATTTTCTTGAGGGCATACTCAATAAATCCATAATAGAATCAATGAAAGGCTGCCCCAACTGAGTGTTCAACCAGTGTGCAAAAACAACGAACTGTGCAAATACAAAAAGAAAGAAATAATAATAATAAATAAATAAACAATAAATATGAAAAACATTAGATGAAGCATCCTTGAAAGTGAATCCATCAGATGTGGGAACATTTCAGTGATGGGGCAAGTGAGGTAAAGCACCTACAAAACTTGAATGCTACAGTACAAAGACTCAAGGAAAATGGACTAAAGGTCCAGAAGAACAAGTATGAGTTCTTTCGTCCTTCAATTAAATATTTGCACCATGTGATCAACAGCTCAGTGCTTCGCAACGCACTATCAAAGATGAAGGTAATCGTGGAGACTCCATCACCACAGAACGTAAGACAATTAAGATCTTTCTTATGACTACTAATGTACTACACAAAGTTTGTTTCTAACCTAGTTAGCATGCTGAAACTGCTTCATGAGCTTTTAAATAAATCAACACACTGAAAGTGGACAGATCACTGTGATGAGGCCAAAGCAGCTTTGTCACAGTCAGAAGCCCTCACATACCTCAATCTATCATTGCCCATACAGTTGGCCTGTGACATATCACCCTATGGTGTGGGGACAATCATCTCGCATGTCACATCTTCAGGAGAAGAGCGTCCAATCACTTTTGTATCAAGGACATGAAGCAAGGCAGAAAGCCACTCTGCACAGATTGAGCATTAAGCACTCGTAATTGTCTTTGGCGTTAAGAAATTCCACCAGTTCTTCTTTGGTCGACAATTTATACTACCGACAGATCATTGCCACTTGATACCAGGTTTTGATCCACATTCCTTCCCTGACTGCTCATTGAGTGCAACGTTGGGCTCTGTTACTATCTGCACATCAGTACGATATAAAGTACAGGAGGTCTGTGCACCATTCAAATGCTGTTGGACTATCCAGACTTCCCTTAGCTGTTACAGCTCCAGAGCCATCCCTGAAGGAGATCTTTTACTTCAAGGAAGTACTTACAGCTCCGGTAACTGTGGCACAAGTCAAGAAGCACAAATGTACTGACCCTGTTCTATCTAAAGTGGTGGACATGGTAACACACAAATGGAAAGGAGTGCCAATCTAGCATTAAAACCTTATCAGGTTGGATGGAAGGAACTCACAGTCTAAGCAGGATGTTTACAATGTCATTCCTCCACCATTAAGAAAGAAAGTGCTTTACGAGCTACATGCAAGACACTGTGACATAGTGTGCAGGAAAGAAAACTCACGCAGCTATTTCTGGTGGCCATGACTGTATGTTACAATTGAAGGGAAGGCCAAAGCATGCCCACGTTGTCAACAAGTGAGAAATGTTCTTCAACTTGCTCCTTTGCATCCATGCGAATAGCCTGAAGAACCATGCCACCGGATTCACATAGCTTTTGCAGGACCTGTAGAAGGCCAGAAGTTCTTGGTCATGGTGGATGCACATAGCAAATGGCCTGAGTCTGCCATCATGAAGAGCACTATATCTGAAAAATGCACTGAGGAGCTGCGTTCCATCTTTAACCATTTTGGGCTTCCTTAACAGCTCGTAAGTGACAATGGCCCACAACTCCTGTCTGAAGAGTTCAAGGCATTTATGGAAGCAAATGGTATTCGGCACATCAAGTCAACACCATATCATCCAGCATAATGGCCCTGCTGAACAGTTCATACAAACAATGAAACAAGTCCTCAGGTTTTTGTTAGGAAGTGAATCCCTAAAGCAGTGTCTTAGCACGTTCTTGCCGACATACCACAACACACCGCATGCCACCACAAAAATGCTCCAGCCACTGCACTGATGAAAAGACAGCTTCTCACCCTGCTTGACTTGCTTAAGACTCCAAACACAAAACAGATTGCTCTAAATGAGCAGAAAACCCACGCAGACACATGCTAAAGAAGTTTCACAACAGGAGAGAGTATTTGCCCAGAACTACATCTCTGGAACGAATACCTGTGATGATAGAAACATAAAAACATAGAAAACCTACAGCACAATACAGGCCCTTCAGCCCACAAAGCTGTGCCAAATATGTCTTTACCTTAGAAATTACATAAGGTTACCCATAGCCCTCTATTTTCTGAGCTCCATGTACCTGTCCAGGAGTCTCTTAAAAGACCCTATCGTATCTGCCTCCACCACCGTCACCGGCAGCCCATTCCACGCACTCACCACTCTCTGCGTAAAAAACTTACCCCTGACATCCCCTCAGTATCTACTTCCAAGCACTTTAAATCTGTGCCCTCTCGTGCTAGCCATTTTAGCCCTGGGAAATAGCCTCTGACTATCCACATGATCAATGCCTCCCAACATCGCATACACCTCTATCAGGTCACCTCTCATCCTCCGTCACTCCAAGGACAACCTTATCTCATAAGGCATGCTTCCCAATCCAGGCAACATCCTTGTAAATCCCCTCTGCACCCTTTCTATGGTATCTACATCCTTTCTGTAGCGAGGTGACCAGAACTGAGCACAGTACTCCAAGTGGGGTCTGACCAGGGCCTAATGTAGCTGCAACATTACCACTCGGCTCCTAAACCCAATCCCATGATTGATGAAAGCCAATGCACCATATGCTTTCTTAACCACAGCAATTTTGAGTGTCCTATGGACTTGGACCCCAAGATCCCTCTGATCCTCCACACTGCCAAGAGTCTTACAATTAATACTATATTCTGTCATATTTGACTTACCAAAATGAACCACCTCACACTTATCTGGGTTGAACTCCATCTGCCACTTCTCAGCCCAGTTTTGCATCCTATCAATGTCCCACTGTAACCTCTGACAGCCCTCCACAGTATCCACAATACCCCCAAACTTTGTGTCATCAGCAAATTTACTAACCCATCCCTCCACTTCTTCATCCAAGTCATTTATAAAAATCACAAAGAGTAGGGGTCCCAGTACAGATCCCTGAGGCACACCCCTGGTCACCGACCTTCATGCAGTATGTGACCCGTCTACAACCACTCTTTCCCTTCTGTGGGCAAGCCAGCTCTGGATCCACAAAGCAAGATCCCCTTGGATCCCCAGCCTCCTTACTTTCTTAATAAGCCTTACATGGGGTATCTTATCAAATGCCTTGCTGAAATCCATATACACTACATCTACTGCTCTTCCTTCATCAACGTGTTTAGTCACATCCTCAAAAAGCAAACGATGGTGGCACAGACTCATCCTGTATCGTACACAGTGAAAATAGTAACCACGACACCTGGAGAAGGTTTGCTGATCAGCTGTTGCCCAATTCTGAGGCTACTGAAAACCAACACAAACTGACCAATCCAGATCCAGTTGCAGAAATGAGGCAGATTCTGAGACAACGACTACAGAACCTCTGCTCAGATCAAATGACACAGCCAGTGCTCCCCCATCATCTGTGACATTGCAGTACCCAAGCCAAGATCTATACATACACCACCAAGAGATAAAATGACTTTGGCGTCACCCCTGGCTCATTGGTACCCTCACAGGAACTGGCTGCCTCCTGGCAGATGGAAGCTCCAGTTTAGCGACTAACCCTCAGCACATACTGCAGAATAACGCCCATGGTTATGTCTGGAATCAAGGTAGTTAGCCCTCTTTCCCTAGTTTAGAAAAAACGATGTTTTTTGTTGTTGATTATTCCACTGAATGTTAATAGTTCAGCAGCTGATCTGTGTATGGGAAGGGGGAGTAACCTTTAAAATAAGGGAGAGGGATATGTTATATATTCATGTATATTTGACCCTTACAGGTTACTGTCAAGCTTCCCTGTGTGCTGTGTCTTGTGAGAGGGCATTCTGGGTAGGTGAATTACAAGTGAAAATAAACAGCAGTGAGTTTGTTCGTCACCTCTCCGTCTCTCGTGTGTGTTATTCATGGTAACCCAGCTTTGCAGCACCACAAATGTAACAAACGGTGACAGGAATCACTGCTTTTTAAACACAAACACACACCACCGAATCTATTTAGAAACTGTTCGCTGCAAGCACGATGCAGTGTCTAATGGTCGCTCAAGTGACGCAACTGATGTTAGTTAGAAATTGTTTGGCAACTGTCTCCTGTCCTAATTAAACTGCACAGTGTCCCAAATAAATGAAGGAAATCCCAGCTATTTTCTCAGTTAGTTTGTGTTCTTTCAGAGTTGTCCCAAACAAACAGATGACCCAATTAACCAGAATCTATTGTATTTCATTTAGAGGCATATTTCAGCAAATATCTGTTTTAATAATTTGTGTACAAATTGAAAAAAAGTTACAAAATTAAAAAAAATTTTTTCCCACAACCCATCTCCATGCACCCACTAAATTCACGACATGTTTTCAATAGTTATTCAGGTGCAATATTTTATCGCTCCATAACTTAGCTGAGCCTTGGTACCTCAGTAACAGCCAACAAAAATACCAGAGTTCAACCATTTGATCCAATCTGATTACAGTTCCATTAAATTACTGGAATAATGGCAGGGAAAAGTGCCTAATCGGCTTATCTAAAAGTTCTTAAACACTTACTTTATAACAAGGAAGTGCAACATTTGGCTCATCCCTTGTTTACACATAAGCTTTGTACTGACTTGTTCTAGAGCCCTCCATATCGTGCTAAAATGAAAATAGCATCAAAAAGTAATTGCACATTAAAAAAATCAGGTCACACTTATTCCTACCAGTTTAACGAGGCTGTGCTTTACTGACATTATTATCAAAACTGAAAAATAAATCCTGTAAGTCTGACTGATTATCGTTTAGCAATGAATGATCATATTGTGTGCACTGCAGCTAGGTGGAGTACAATTACTTTGGATAAACATTGCACAGCTGCCAATGTCCGTTGCTGAGGTCTGGCTCCCAGACACAAGAAGGAAAACGATGCTACTGCCAAAAGTTTAATTCTGTACACTGCCTGACCTGAACAGAAAAAACTACTTCTCTCTTTCAGGTGCTGATCCTGTTCATACCATAATCAAAGACTAATTTAAAAATCAAACCACTTCAACATACAATCCATGATTAAACATGTAAGTCTTTGTTAAGTAAAAAAATCATGAAATTATTTCCTGAAATGTAATTACTGAAAATGTAATTAAATCTCTAGTATTAATTCTTGGAGGTTGCAACTAAACAGTGATTGAATAGATACTCTGTATAATCAAGTTCTTCTCTCCACCACTTTAGGCCATTTAAAATAAACCTATTAAATCCTCCATTAAAATTAAACTAGTGGATTTCAATGTAAATAGTATTAACATGCCAGAATCACCAAAAGTAATTTCTATAATCAAATTATTCGTAGAGGTTACTCATTCAGTTTGCAATGATTTGTCACTCTTGGTTTCAATAGTCTTAACCAGGATTAGAAAATTACAATGCTACTCACGAGTTGTGTGCTACTACAAAGCAGTAACAGATATGCTTTCATTGAGTATGATGGGTACATATTGTAGCAGACATCAAAAACTACATACTATAGTCAACAGCATAACTGCAAAAATCACTAAAAGAAAACCTATGATAGCATCAGAACCCACCATTCTCCACTGTGGCCAGTTGAATTTCCAGAAGAGGTTGCAAAACATTCTATTGACAGGACTGAATAAGTGCTGAAAGTCTGGACATCGTGCCTTTTGGATAAGACTTGCAATCAAGACCCTGCCATCCTACTCAATTGGACACAAAAAGTCATTGTTTGATATGGATCAGTAAGATAGTCCCAGTTCTTCTTCTAAACTCAACAATCTAGAACAGAAGGTTACACAATATTTATCCATAAACTGCTCATGAAATCTTGCTGAGTAAAACTTTGCTGCCTTATTTGCCAACTTGTCAACAATAACTGGGCTTCTAAAATAATCAATTATTTCTAAGATGATTTGGAATATCCTTAAGTCTTTTATTCATAAAAGATATAACTGAACTTCCTACTTCAAGTGAAAATGCTTTGACTACAAGAACATACGGTACTCTGAATACAGCAGGGAATCATAACTTGGCAGTGCAGGAACTGCTGAATGTAACTGTGCGATTATTCCAAGATGTTTGATTGAGGCTTCAGACAAACATAGGAAACTGAAAGGGAAAAAAACCATCTTAGAAAAAAAGGTTCATCTTAACAGATATTTGTTCTTGTTATTTAGAAAAATGGTGTAAAGAGTAATGCAGCAATAATTCACTCATAATTCACAGGCTGCAGCAACAAGCAAGCATACTGGAGCCGAAGCAGCTCTCATTCGACTTGCTTTATGCCTTGGATAGGTTGTGCAATAAGAAACAGATTACAGAAAGCTTTGTGACCTTGGCAGGCTGTACCACAGCCCCCTCTGATCTGTCCAAGAATTAAAAAATTGTTTCAATGTCCTAAAGGGATAAGTTTCTAGGTCATTCTTCTGCTCTACTTCCTCCTTAATTCAACGGGATCATAAGTCAAAAATGGATCTCCTTGGTCTTCCTGAAGCTGTATATTACATCCCTAAATAATCTATTAAAGATTGCCATAAAATGTTGCATTTATGGCTAATGTTAGCGTATTAGGAACTCATGGAAATAATGTTGGCCTATGGTCAGCTTCATTTCTTTGATGATGTCTGTATGACTGAGTTAAAATTGTGCAGTCACAATGCCCTGTTCCTTGGGGCAACATCGAAGTATGGCAATGCTAAGGTGCTCTACAGGCTGATGGATGCATGGAAGTAAGCTGAGAGCTGCTGCCATTGTTATCAAAGCAAAAGTGAAGTCAATGAGTATCAAAGGGAAAATTCTCCAATGGTTTGAGTCATACCAGACACAAAGAAAAATGGTTGTGGTTGTCAGAGGACAGTCATCTTAGTCAGAACTCCTCGGGGTGTATTCTACACTGCTATATTAATGACCTTTCTTTCATTATTAAATCAGAAATGGTGATGTTTACTGGTGACTGGGCAATGTTCAGTTCCAAACACAATCCCTCAGCAAACGATGCAGTCCAGGTCTGCAAGGACAATGTTCAGAGAGCAACAATGATCATTTGTATCGTTAGAGTATCTGCCAATGACCATCTCCAGCAACAGTGAATCAAATCACGTGTCCTATTGCTCAGCCTGTCGCCATCAAAATTTTGGGGTTCCAAATGACCAGAAATTCAAGCTGACCAGCTACATAAATCCTACAAGAATAACTCAAAGTCTGGGTATCCTGTGCTGAATTATTCACCTTATAACCACCCCCCCCCCCCACAAGATATTTCCTCCACCAACTTGCCTGGATAAGTGCAGTGTCAAAAATTTCCAAGAACCCTAACACAAACCAAGACAAGGCAGGCCACTTCAATGGCACCCCATCAATCTCACTAAACACTCATTCTGTCATGGTGCTACACAGCACGCCAAAAAACACTTCACCCACGTTACTCCAACAGCACTTCTCTAACTGATGACCTGCACCATCTAGAAGGCACATGGGGACATCACCACCTTTCATGTCACACACCAGCTTGACTTATGACTGGTACTCCATTGTTACCGTTTAAATTTTGGAACTCCTCCTCCTCCTCCTCCTCCTCCACAGTACCATTAATAAATTCAAACAGTGGTTCAAGAAAGTGGCTCACCACTGTTTTCTCAAAAGCAATAGCATTGCTGGCAACACCCAGATCCTGAAAATGAATAAACAAATCTGTAAATCAGGATGAATCAACAATGGAGCTTGTTTTTAAGTTCAATTAAAACATACTTCCTTGGATGAAGTAATGGCCAATGCAGCAACAAATGCAAGTGAGATAACCCATCAACAAATATGGATTGTCCAAAGTAACCCATCAAGCCTGCGAATATATTTTCATACCTTTGTATATTATCTAGCAATGTCTAACGTAAATTGGTTCTGCTGGAACTAACCATTAGGATCCTTCAATGGATAGATCTAAGCCCACCCAGGTTCTTCCGAATAAATCGGCCTCTCTTATTAATTCCTTTATGGTTGATTCTGGAATTTCTGAAATTTGGCGATTTTTACATCCTAACGATAAAGATTTTCATATTTCTCTCATGTTTATCATAATTACTCAAGAATTGATTACTTCTTTATTGATCATCGTTTACTCACAGATGTTATCAATTGTAAATATGATTCCATTACCATTTCTGACCATGCACCTTTGAAGTTATCTATTAAGACAATGGATTCATCTTCTAATGCTAAATCTTGGAGGTTCAACTCTATTTTACTGCAGGACTCAGACTTTCTTAACTTTATTAAACAACAAATTGATTTGTTTTTTTCAACAAATTCTACAGAAGATATCTCTACTGTTACATTATGGGACACTTTTAAAGCATTTATTCGCGGACAGATTATTTCATACTCTGCTGGAGTTAGGAAACAAACTAATTCTGAAATATTAATATTGGTCGATAAAATTAAAGAAATTGTTAAGATTTATTCAGTGTCCCCCAGTAAAGAACTTTATAAAAAAAACAGTTGAACTTCAAACAGAACATAGTTTGTATTATCCTCTTCGAATGAAAATCAGTTAATTAAATCTAGAACCCAATTTTATGTACATGGAGATAAATCTGGCAAATTACTGGCTAATCAATTGAAAATTGCTTTGGTTAAATGACAAATCACCAAGATTCGTAAACGAGATGGCACTTTGATGATTGATCATAAAGAGATAAATAAAGCCTTTTAAGATTTTTATAATTCTTTATATCAATCAGAATTTGTTGAGGATTCTTCCATAATGGATGAATTTTTAAGAAAATTGAATATCCCGAAATTAACAACAGAAGACAGTATATTTCTAGACGCACCTATTACGGAAACCGAAATAAAAGAGGCTATTTTTTCAATGAATTCAGGTAAAGCCCCTGGTCTGGATGGTTATACTGCGGAATTTTTAAAATCCTTTTCTTCTATACTCTCTCCTTGGCTTTGTAAAATTTTTAAAGATGCGTCAACTCTAGGTAAATTACCACAATCTTTTTATATGCCTCCATTTCTCTAATTCTTAAAAAAGATAAAGACCCCACTGAATGTGCATCCTATCAGCCTATATCCTTGCTCAATACGAATTCTAAGATTTTTACCAAAATTTTGGCCACTAGGTTAGAAAATATATTACCTAAAGTTATTTCTGAAGATCAGACCGGATTTATTAAAAACCGTTATTCATCTTTTAACATCAGAAAATTAATTAATATAATTTATACTCCTTCATCTAAAATACCAGAATGTGTTATTTCCTTAGATGCTGAAAAAGCGTTCGATAGAGTTGAATGGCCATATTTATTTAATACGTTGCAGAATTTTAATTTTAGTTTAAAATTTATATCATGGATTAAATTAATATATTATAAACCTTTGGCTTCGGTTCTTACCAATAATCAGAGATCTTTTTTTCAGTTATCCCGTGGTACGAGGCAAGGCTGTCCTTTAAGTCCTTTATTATTTGACATTGTTTTGGAACCTTTAGCCATTGCCATTCATGAATCATCTAATATTTTTGGTATTACTCGTGGGGGACTTATAAGTTATCATTATATGCTGATGATTTGTTACTATACATATCTGACCCTGAGAGATCTATTCCTGCTATTTTGTCCTTGCTTACTCAGTTTAGTAGCTTTTCTGGTTACAAACTGAATTTTAATAAGAGTGAATTATTTCCATTAAATATGCAAGTTCCAATTTATAAACACTTACCATTTAAACTTGTTACAGATCATTTTACTTATTTGGGTATTAAAATTACCAAGAAACATAAGGATTTATTTAAAGTTAATTTTTTACCTTTAATTGACCAAATCAAGCAACTTGTTACCAGGTGGTCCCCATTATCTTTGTCATTGGTTGGTCGAATTAATGCTATTAAGATGATAGTATTACCCAAATTTTTATATTTATTCCAAGCATTACCAATTTTTATTCCTAAATCTTTTTTTGATATTATTGACTCCAAAATATCCTCATATGTGTGGCAGAATAAAAATCCTAGATTAAGTAAAAAAGATTTACAAAAGCCTAAGAAGGAGGGTGGTTTGGCTTTGCCAAACCTGAGATTTTACTATTGGGCAGTTAATATTTAATATTTTGGACACAAGAATCGATTATAGTATCTTGCCCACAATGGGTAAATTTGGAATGTAAATCTGTACAAGACTTCTCATTGTTTTCTATTTTAGGATCTTCACTTCCTTTTGTTCTATCTAAATTGAATAAACAAATAACCAATCCTATAGTTAAACATACATTACAAATATGGTTTCAATTTCGTAAATTCTTTGGCTTGAATAAGTTTATCTTATCAAGCCCTATTATATCTAACTTTTTTTTCGGCCTTCCTTTATGGATCATGCCTTTGTATTATGGAAAACAAAAGGTATAACATGTATTCGTGATCTTTTTTTAGACAATAGTTTTATGTCCTTTGAACAGCTATCTAATAAATATAATTTGCCTAAAACTCATTTTTTTAGATACTTGCAAGTTAGAAATTTCTTGAATAACATGTTACAGTTTTTTCCAAAATTATGTCCAATGGACATTACGGAAATTTTTTTAGCTCTGAATCCTTGCCAGAAGGGTTTAGTAGCCATCATTTATAACATGATCATGAAAATACAGCCAGAAGTATCAGGAAAAATTAAGAAGGAATGGGAAAAAGAACTTCATTGTCTTATACCCACTGAGCAGTGGGAGAAAATTTTACAATTAGTCAATTCTTCTTCTATTTGTGCTAAACATGCCTTAATACAATTTAAGGTTGTACATAGGGCTCATATGTCTAAGGATAAACTTGCTCGATTTTATTCTTATGTTAATCCAACCTGTGACAGATGTCATTCTGAAGTTGCTTCATTGACCCACATGTTTTGGTCTTGCCCCTGCTTGCAAAATTATTGGAAAGATATTTTCGGTATTATTTCAAAAGTTCTGAATATTAAATTGCAACCGCATCCTATTACTGCAATTTTTGGTTTACCAATGGTGGATAATATTTGTTTATCCCCCTCAGCTCGGCGGATGATTGCATTTGTTACGTTAATGGCTAGAAGATCTATCCTATTGAATTGGAAAGAAATTAATCCTCCAACCATATTTCAGTGGTTTTCTCAAACTATTTCTTATTTGAGTTTAGAAAAAAATTAGAAGTGTTGTTTTTGACCCTTCAATTAAATTTGAAGAAACTTGGAGACGATTTATTCAACATTTTCATATGAGCTAAACTGACTTTTCCTAAACCTTACTTTTATTATCCTTAATTATTTGGATGGAGGTACGGAGTTATTGACACTGCTGTATATACTTGACATAATGCAATGGCCCATGTTGGTTAGGTTTTTTTTTGGAGGAGTTTTTTTTTTCTTATTTACTCCTTTTTTCGTAATCACTATGAGTTTGGGAGGTTATTATATATCATCTATTTGTATTTATACTTTAACCTATTAATTATGTATTCTCAAACTCTCTGTATCTATGTTTCTCTTATGTTTGTTTAAAATTAATAAAAAGATATAAAAAGAAAAAAAAGGAACTAACCATTAGGGTCAACTGCATTTTCTTCCACTTTATGTAGTATTACACCGAATGTAGACCCTCCATAATGATCCGCAAATGTAACACTTACCCAACAGGCTGGTATATGTCTATGGGAAAAGGAGATCCAGCCACTCACCAACCCCACCTCCCGTACACGCAGGTGCTGAGAGAATCAAGTTTATGCCGCGCGCACACACACAATATCAAACTCACACCGGATACCATTATGGAATACACTTTAAAGGTTTTACTAAAACTAAAAGAGTACTATGCAATGCAGTATATATGAAGGAAAAGAAAATAAAGTAAAAGGCGCCAACTTATCTAAGTTCAATCAGTTTAGTGCACATCATTGGAGCTCAACCATTGAACCATTCGACCCCTCGTCACTTTCCTCCGATCTCCATGTCCTCGCACCTGGGACCACCCTGGTGATCGACCGAGCAGTGCAGCGCACGTCCACCTTCCTCGGCGTCTTCTTCCCGACTCCTTGAAAAGACCGCGAAAACCCCCCAGCTCCCAGCCACAAGACAAAATAACATCCCCCCATTGGTTAACAAATGAATGCAATCCTGATATCAGCAAGTCTAAAGCTAAACAAATGCGAGAGAAATCACTTATCATACAAAGAAGCATTCCTACTCTTAACAAAACAAAGAAGCCATTTTGAATAACATACACAGTACATTGTACACAAGTATCGATGGTAAGGGACTGAATAATAATAATGGCATTAAATGTCAAGAGTAGGTGGTTCGAAACAGGATTTTTGTCTCACCAAGTCAGTGCTGACCATTAAGCACCCATTTGCACTAATCCCATTTTATTCCCATTCACTCATCCCAGGTTCTACCACTAATCCACTCAGCAGAAGTCACTTACAGGAAGTGGAGGAAAAGTGGAGCACATCTTACTTCTGGCATTTTGTGTATCCTTTACAGATTTCTAGCACCTGTCGTTCTTAACTTTATGAAATTAAATATAAGGGTAAATGTTAATTGGTGAATAACATGTAGCCGATTGATATGAGGATGGAAACGTTGATGCATTTGGTGGGCAATGTCATTAGAAATTGAGCTTGCAGACTATGACAATATGTTTAAGATGAATCAAGAATCATCTGTCTGTTCTCCTCTTGGACAACAATGTATGGGATCCCACTACTGATATTCCATTTATATCCTTACTCATAGAGTCATAGAACAATACAACACAGCAACAGACCCTTTGGCCCATCTAGTTCATGCTCAACCTACCTAGTCCCATCGACCTGTATCCGGACCATAGCTCTCCCATCTAACCAAGTATCTCTTAAATGTTGAAATTGAACCTGCATCTACCACTTCTGCTAGCAGCTTGTTCCACATCCTCTCCAATCTCTGAGTGAAGAAGTTCCTCCTCATGTTCCCCTTAAACTCTTGCCAGTGACTCCTGCTTCAGACAAAGGCATAATCAGAAACCAGGACTTCAGGGCCTAGAGTTGGTGCTGTCATTATAAACATGAATATGAAGCCAAACATCACAATGGTGTTTATATCTGTTTTGCTGGAGGGAGGACCATGTGGTGTTGGAAGAATAAGGACAAGGAATGGTGAGGTGCACAGCCAGACAAGATGATTGATAATGCTCATTTTCCTGACCAAACTGAAATACAATGCCGAAAGATTATTCAGTGCCCACAGCCAGTACAGAGTACACCTGCGGCCATTTCCCCTCAATAATAAGTATACCGTTTGGATACTGTTGAGGGGGACAGGACCTACCGGGGTGAAGAGGACTGCAATTGTGATAGAAGATTCCATCGTTAGAGGAATAGAGATGAGATTCTCTGGATGTGATAGAGACACCCTGATGGCATGTTGCCTCCCGGGTGCCAGGGTCAGGGATGTCTCAGATCAGGTCCACAACATTCTAAAGTTCAAGGGCAAGCAGCCAGATATATTGGTACCTATGACGTAGGTAGAAAATGCAAGGAGATCCTAAAGTGTGATTTTAGGGAGCCAGGCAGAAAGCT
This sequence comes from Hemitrygon akajei, assembly GCF_048418815.1. NCBI lineage: Eukaryota > Metazoa > Chordata > Chondrichthyes > Myliobatiformes > Dasyatidae > Hemitrygon > Hemitrygon akajei. The sequence goes on from NC_133136.1 coordinate 62,811,531, forward strand.
GAAAAACAGGACCTCCAGGGCAGTAATCTCTGGATTGTTGCCTGTGCCACGTACAAGTGAGAGTGAGAATAGGATGGTTTGGCAGATGGATGTGTGGCTGAGGAACTGGTGCAGGGGGCAAGGATTCAGATTTTTGGATCATTGGGATCTCTTCTGGGCAAGGTGTGATCTGTACAAAAAGAACGGGCTACACCTGAACCCAAGGGGAACCAATGTCCTTACGGGTAGGTTTCCTAGAGCTGTACAGGGAGGTTTAAACTAATTTGGCAAAAGGATGGGAAGCGAAGAAATAGGGCTGAGGAAGGGGCAGTCGTTATATAGACAGATGCAATGTCATCTGCTAGCAAGAAGTGGCCGATGATAGGGCAAAATTTCAGTCATCGGGATGAGTTGCAATGTGAAAAAAGGGGATGAATACAGGACTGAAGGTGCTGGATCTGACTGCACGCAGTATACAGAATAAGGTAGATGAACTTGTTGCACAATATACAGATTGGCAGGTATGATGTTGTGGGCATCACTGAGTTGTGGCCGGAAGAAGATTATAGCTGGGAGCTTAGTATCCAAGGATACAGACTGTATCGAAGGGACAAGCAGGTAGGCAGAGAGGGTAGTGTGACTCTTGTCAGTAAAAAAATTAAAGCAAATTAGTAGAAAGAGGAGACACAGGATCAGAAGGTGTAGAATGTTTGTGGGTAGATGTAAGAAACTGCAAGGGTAAAAAGATCCTGATTGGGAGTTATATACAGGCATCCAAACAGTAGAAAAGATGTAGGCTACAAATTACAACAGGAGATAGTAAAGTCATGTCAAAAGACCAAAGTTACAATTGTCATGGGGGATTTCAAAATGCAGGTAAATTAGGAAAATCAGGTTGGTGCTGGATCCCAAGAGGGGGAATTTGTAGAATGCCCACAAGATATTTTTTTAGAGCAGCTCATGGTTGAGCCCACAAGGGTATCAGCTATTCTGGATTTGGCAGCGTCTAATGAGCTGGATTTGATTAGAGAGCTTAAGGTAAAGGACCCCTTAGGAGTCAGACTGAGAGGGAGAAGCTAGATGTCTCAGTAGTAAAGGGAATTACAGGGGCATGAGAGAGGAGCTAGCCAAAGTTGATTGGAAGGGGCCAGTAGCAGGGATGATGGCAGAGCAGCAATGGCCAGAATTTCTGGAAGCAATTTGGAAGGCACATGACATAACCATGGCTGAGAAGGCAAGTCAAAGCCATCATAAAAGCAAAAGGAAGGGCATATAATAGAGCAAAAATTAATGGGAATTAGTGGAAAAATTAGAGGAAACCTTTAAAAACCAACAGAGGGCAACTAGATAAGTCAAAAAGAGAAAAAAGATGCAAAACAAAGTTAAGCTAACCAATAATGTTAAAGAGGATTCTAAAAGTTTCTTCAGATATATAAAGAGTAGAAGAGAGGCAAAGCACTGGAAAATGATACAAGAGAGGTCGCAAATGGGGGCAAACAAATGGTGGATGAACTGAATAAATATTTTGCATCAGTCTTCACTGTGGAAAAGGTGAGTAGTATGTCGGAAAGTTGAGACTTTCAGGTGGCAGAGGTGAGTGAGGTTGCCATTACTAGGGAGAAGGTGGGAGGTAGATAAATCACCAGGATCAGATGGTCTATACCCCAGGGCTCTGAAAGAGGTGGTTGAAAAGATTGTGAAGACATTATTAATGATCTTCAAGAACCAATAGATACTGACATGGATCCAGAGGACAGGAAAATTGCAAATGTCACTTGATTCTTCAAAAGTCAGGGAGGCCTTTCCAGGAAAGGAAATTATAGGTCAGTTAGCCTGATCTCAGTGGTTCAAAAGTTGTTGGGAGTTGATTGTTAAGGATGTAGTTCTGCGATACTTGGAGGCACATGATAAATTAAGCTTAAGTTTGCAGGACTTCCTTAAGGGAAAATCTTACCTGACAAATTGCTGGAATTATTTGAAGAAATAACAAGAAGGATAGACAAAGAAAAATAGATAGATATTGTGTACTTGGATTTTCAGAAGGCACTTGACAAGGTGCCACACACGAGGGTGCTTAATAAGTTAAGAGCCTATTGTATTACAGGAAAGATACTAGCATGGATAGAGTGTTAGCTGATTGGCAGGAGACAAAAGAGTGGGAATAAATGAAGCTTTTTTTGGTTGGCTTCTGGTGACTAATGGTGTTCCACAGGAGTCTGTGTTGTGATAATTTCTTATTACGTTATATGTCAATGATCTGGATGACAGAATTGATAGCTTTGTGGCCAAGTTTATGGATGATATAAACATAGGTAGTTTAAGTGCTGTTGAGGAAGAAGGAAGGCTGCAGAAGGAATTAGACAGATTAGGAGAATGGACAAAGAAGTGGCAGATGGAACACAGTGTTGGGAAATGTATGGTCATACACTTTAGTAGAAGAAATGAACAGAACTTTCAGAAATCCGAGGTGCAAAGAGACACGGGAGTCCTCGTGCAGAATTTGTTAAAGGTTTAGTTGGTGTTGAGGAAGGCAAATGCAATGTTGGCATTCACTTTGAAAGTACTAGACAATAAAAGCAAGGATGTAATGTTGAGGCTTTATGACATAACGGTAAGCTCTCACTCAAGTATTGTGAGTAGTTTTGGGACTCTTGTCTATGAAGGAATGTGTTGCCATTGGAAAGGGTTCAGAGGAGGCTCATGAAAATGATTCCAGGAATGGAAGAGTTACCAGATGAGGACCAGTGATGACTCTGCTCCTGTACTCACTGGAATTCAGTAGAATGAGAGGGGATCCCACTGAAACCTATCAAAAGTTGAAAGGCCTCAATAGAGTGGATTTGGAGAAGATGCTTCCTATCGTGGGGGAGCACCTCGGCCCGAAACTTCAACTGTGCTTCTTCCTATAGATGCTGCCTGGCCTGCTGCATTCCACCAGCATTTTGTGTGTGTTGCTTGAATATCCAGCATCTGCAGATTTCCTCGTGTTTGAGTGAATCTGTGGAATTTGGTGCCACAGACTGCTGTGGAGGCCATGTCATTCAGTATATTAAAGGCAGAGATTGATTTGATTCTTGAGGTTGTTATAGCTGAGGTAATAATGGGGACAAGCCCCCACTACTTATTAAATACTCCCAATGATGTGCACCTCAAAGACCCTCTGACAACCAAGTCTAGCTCCTGGCCATACCCACTCATGGGGAAGGCTTCGGGAGTAAACCCAGAGTGAAAAATCCAGAGCTGGAGCCCCTAAGGCAGTCCTACATTGAGTTCAATGCTGACTAGGAACTCCTACGACACTGCTGGCACCAAATTGTATCAGTCTCTGCCGTTCCTTTGGGTTCATCGGATGATTGGAGAGAGGGAGCTTGCTACATGGTCAACCACTTGCTCACCAGTTTGTTCATGTATGTGGGTCATGTTCATGTAAGGTCATGTATGTTCTCCCCATAACTGTGTGGGTTTCCTCTGGGTGCTCCAGTTTCCTCCAATATTCCAAAGACGTATGGATTGGTAACATTTAGTTGTCATGGTCCTGACTGAACAGCGGCAGCCTTCCAAGTTTTGGTGCTCCAATTCCCCAGAGTATGGTAGCTGCCACAGTCCCTTTAAGACTCAGACTGCCAACTACTGCCTGCCACATTCCTTCATGGAAAGTCCGTACTTAAAGGCCTCGTGCTGAGCACTTAATCGCAGGAGTTCCTTTTCTAGTGCTACTCTTTGTGATTTTGTCTTTGAATTTTGTTTGTGTTGTCTTGTTGAGCCTGAGTGTACTCTGGACATCCATAGCTCTCTCATTACAGCTGTGGGCATGCTGTGCTGGTGCTGGAAGCATGGTGGTGCTTGTGGAGTGCCCCCAGTATATCCTCAGACTGTGCTGTCGTTGACTCAGATGACACATCCGCTGTATGTTTCAATGTGCACATGACAAATAAAGCTTATCTTTTGAATCCGGGGCATGTGAGGTATAAAGGATGAGCTTGGGCTGGAGGATGAAGGTTACAACTGCAAGGAGGGGGATGAGTTATAACGTGGGTTTGGAGGATGTGAAGCAGAATTGTGAGTTGGAATTGGCAATCGATAGGACTGAATCACTGGTTGGTAGAAAATTAATCTCTACCTACCAGTTGGTCAAATTGGTAGATCAGTAAATGGGATAGTGTTGCGTAAAGAGTAAGCTTAGGGGTAAAGGAAGATGAAGGGTGGATGTAGAGCTTGAAGAAGAAACAAAGAAAGTGCTCTCCTTAAAAAGAACCTGGCTGAGGTGCACACAAATGTGGTCCTGCTCAGGTAAGTTCCTCTTAAGTCATGCTGGAGATTTTTATAAGAGTCTCTCAGGAATGGCTCAGCAAATAGATGTGCAAATGAAAATGACAGATAAGAGCTCTAGGTGGGCACTGCCATCAATGAACATTCCTGCTCATACCTGAGCAATCACCTGTACTGTTGGCTGAGAAGGAAAATCATAAACATTGGCCAATTTCTGATTTCCAACAAACATTTGTTTGTGTGATCCATATTAACATATTGCTGTGCAATCTACTTTCTTGGTATTAGGCTGTTGTGACTGAGCTATGTGGAAAATCTATCATGGGTTCAATCTGAACTGGTGGCAAGACAAGCAAATAGAAATAATGTCTAAGAAGCAAAGATTCAGACAGGAAGAAGTCAGAATAATGAAGTTTCTGGTTACCTGGGACAAATATCAGCTTCAGAAACCAAACTGAAAATGGCGCAACAAATATTACTGACCTAAGTAGAGAATCTGGCCAAGATATGTGCAGACCATAAATCCCAGATGAGAGCCTTCGGAGTTCACCATGCCAGGTTTGTTGTATTCTGAGTGGTCATCAAAATTAGCATATTTTTCGTAGGGTCCTGCAACATTTTTTGGTACATTCAGCGGACCATCTGCTGAAGGAAGCTTGGAATTCCAGTGGACAGGTTCAGAAAGGGGAACGTGGAGCACGGAGGGTTCCAATGTCCTCATCCACTGGAGAATTATAGAAATGGCCCATGGCCTCTTCAAAGGACCTATAAATACTTCTTCAATCATAGTTTAAGCCACAAATAACAATGAATAAAATGCAACATGCATTTCAAAGCCAAACAATTCCAGAGAGAGAAAATATTTCCTTTAGCTTTAAAGAGGAAAGTAATATGTGAGGAACAAAGCTTCTCTCAGATCACTCTTGCTTTAACATGTAATCCCTTTCCATCTTTTCAAAATATGATCAGCTTGTTTAAATTCTCCCATTATTTAGATGAAGCTCTAAATGTCCAGCCGTAATTAGCAAAAAAAAGTATCAGAAAATTAAAATGTGCAAAAACATCTTTCCCTGGCACATAGTAGTTGCATGTGCTGTCCTCGAAATTAAAATACACCATGAGTTGTCCTAATAGTTACAATCAGGTCCCAATGGCTGGAGGAGGAACAGACGCGTCACAGTCCATTGAATGTAGTGATAGAATGAGAAGAGCTCGAGGCCACAATGCTTTTCAGTAAATGACTGCAATGTCTGTGGTGCATTGATCGACAAAAACAGAGATGCAAAATACAAAGTTCCATAAGAGCCATAGTAGCAGAACTGTGCTAGGGCCTGTGGTTACTGTAGTGTTTGGCTACAAAACAAAATGTACTACTATTTGCTGAAGACTTGGACTGTTTTGGCATGAGCAAATCAAAGAGTGCTACCAATAGACAGCTCAACGGTCGCTTCATTGGAAATGTACATATAATTTACATGCTTTCTGAGGGTAGAGTGCATCGAGAAGGAAATGGTTAAAATTTTAAGGACAGTACAACATAATAAAATTATCTGCAAAGTGGGATATATTCTTTTCAGGGTATACTTCAGTTAATGACAACCTTGCCTCAGAGTCAGAAGGCTTTTATATTCCAGTTCCATTCTGGAGAATTGATTACATAAATTAGACTGACACCCCAGTGTAATTGAATGTTAGTGTAATAAAAGTGGTGCATTTTATGTGAGATATTAAATCAATATTCTGCCTATTCATCAATGTAGTGGCACAACTTCAAAGAAAAGCCAGAGCTTTGGCTCACATCCTCAGTAAAAAAAAAATCATCAAATACAGCCTTTCTGGCCATTGCTATTTTTGATACCTTGCTATGTACAAAGTGGCAGTTATATTTCTGGACTACAACAGTAACTACAATTTTTAAGAAAAGCCTTTGGGTGCAGTGGACAGTGCACTCTAGATCTGTTTTTTAACATGTATATATTGATTGTGTAGGCTACGGTGGGTTTGGAGCTACAGATCTCCGCTTTTCCTCTGCTACACGTACTGCTAGAAGCTCAACCCTCAGTGGATTGGAGTGAAGAAAAGAAAGGCAACAGTAGAGGCTGCGACAGCAGATTAGAAATGACAACCAAAGCGTAGGGCAAGAATAAACCACGGTAACAACAGCTTGAGGACGACAAACTCACTGCTGTGGACCAAGGCTTGAAAGGTCCTACTAACTGGAGTTCTAAAGAACAGGATCAGAGGCAAAGAAAGACAGAAGTTAAGAAAGAGATGACAGGTGGTGTTTCCAAACATAGCAAGTCTGATTAATTCACAGTAGATTTGACTGTTATTGTCACTCTGAGATCATGTAAAATGCAATGTTTTGGAACTTTCATTGGCTTTAATGGTTCCTGTGTCTGCCATAGCCTGAGAAAATAATAACAGTAAAACTGCCTTGGTTGCGTAAGTCAGCAAGATCCTTTCTTTTCTCAAGATCTTGTGGTATTTATTTAAACAGTGTGTTCAGTTTAAACTCTGAAGGTCGGTCAACAAAACTTCCTACTATTATAGTCTGCTTGGACATTTTTGTCTGGACACCCACCACTGACTGTAATTGATTGAATGACACAAATTGCCACCACATTGTTCAGTTAATGATCCCACTTCCTCAGCCTTAAAATACAAAGTAAAACCACTAAGTGGGTGTGCTGAGAACAAAACATTCATCTAAAAGCTTCACTGGTTTAATGGTATAAAAGAATAAAGAACAATTTTAATGCATTTATAAAATTTCATAATGACAATGTGCTATCAAGCACTCATACCGAATGTGTCCGATAGTTGTAACAGCTCCTCACTTCTGCTCTCTTTCTTCTTTACCGATACCTAAAACGCATCCCTCTGACCAAGCATTCACTTACTGTTCTACTTCACAGAGGAAACTATAGATTTAAAGAATATATATATATAAATATTTAAGAAGTAAAGGCGAGTTTCTGCTTTCACTTCAAAACAGAAAATTCTGGAAACTCTCTGCAGCTTAAGAAATAGAGTGAATTCAATGCTTTTTCTATCAGAACCCAAAAAGTTTTGTTTAAATTACAGAGAGTGGGAGGGACAGAGAGAACAGACTGAATATCTGTGACAGGCTATAGACCAAACTTGTTAGGTAATGATTATTCCAAAGAGAGAGATACAAGAGGAAAATGAACGGAAACTAATTGAAACAGAAAGGACAGGCATATCTATGGAGAGAAAGAAAAAGTGGTTATCTGAAATACGTAGTTAAATTTAGTGTCAAATCTCAGCAGTCCTCCCATATGAAGCAGGAGTTCAGGTTAATGTCTTCCAGTACAGTGTCTTGCATATATTGTTCACAATATGATCTCCTCTGCAATGAAGAACCAAACGTAGATTGGGTAACATTTTTGTTCAGTTTGTACAGGCAAATTTGAAGTTAGAGTTGCCCCTCCCATTTCCGCTCTAATCTCAGCCACACATTGTAGTGATGTTGTGTACAACCTGGATGGTAGCTGGATCGATGAAGCTCAAGGGCTATTTAGCAATATTGGGTCTGGGAGATGTTTGATTCTGTTTTTATGAAAATATGTAAGATCTCAATATTACAGATCGTCTATGGATAAAGTCACGCCATTCTATGAGGCGTCATCACGGTGATTTATGGCTGACAAAGTACTTTTGAAGTGCAGTTACCATTGTGGCAAGGTGCCAGAAATATCACTGGGGCTGCAAAATAATAACCTATTTCAGACATGCTGGTTAAGAAATAGTTATCAGAAGTCCAAGAAAAGGGAAATGCTGAAAATAATTATAAAGGGATAAGATAGTGGGACATATGAAAAGTATCAAAGGGATCAGACTAAGTCAGCGTGGACTTCTGGAAGTATTTAACAAAATGGAATGTTTTGAGGATGAAAACTGATAAGGGAAAATCTGTGGATATGCTATAAATGGATTTTTAGAGTGTTCTTGTTAAAACACACTAACCTTTCAAGTGGCTCAAGTTAAACCAGATGGTATTGAAAAGTAATGCATTTGCACAAATTGAACATTAACTGAAAGCCAGGGAACAGAGAGTCGGAATTGATGAGTCTTTTCCAGCGACACGGGAGATAACTAGTGGGTTATCACAGGGGTCATTTCTTGGCCTTCAGCAAATTCGTAACACATATCAATAATTATAATGAGGGAAGAGAATATATTATTTCAAACTCTAAAATGTGAGGTTGTGAACTGTGAGAAAGATACAAAAAGGTTTCAAGGTGACTTTAAAAACTTGTCAAAATGCAATATAATCTAAATAAATGCAAAGTTATTCACTTGGATAGAATATAAAGTAAAAATACAGAGTGTTGTTTAAATTGTTTGAGATTGGGAAGTGTTGGTGTACACAGAGATTTAATTGTTCTTGTACATTAATCACTGAAAGCAAATGTGTGGGTACAGTAAGCAGTACAGAAGGCAAATGTTACGTTGTTCTTCATTTCCTGATAATATCAATGCAGAATCAAGGAAATCTTACAGCCAGGCCTTGGCAATGCCACACTGGGAGAGGGGTGTGTAGGTTTAGTCTCTTTGAGAAAAGATACTTGCCATCAGACATTGACTCAAAGATCAACCACTGCCTGAGAGTACTAGTGAAGCCTATGCAATATTGAGGAAAAGAGTTTTGACCATGAACTACAAACCCAAATGAAACTTTTGGTGTGTACAGCAGTCGTCCTGTCCACACTACTGCATGGAGCTGAATCATGGACCACCTATAGTAGACTCCTGAATGCCCTGGAACAATACCTCCAAAGCGCCTTGCAGAAGTTTTTGAGAATCATCTGGAAGGCCAGATGCAGCATACTGGAACAGGCCAACACAAACAGCATTTCCACCATGATAAAACAACATCAACCTGAAGGATAGATCGTGTCATTTGGGTGCCTAACTCACGTCTCCCCAAACAGATCCTTTACTCCCAATTGAAAGGGGGACAGAGAGCCCCTGATGGGCAAAGAAAATACCTCAAAGATAAGATCAAGATCAGCCTAAAGAAACTCAGTATTACATCTTGAAACTGGGAAGTCACCACACTCATTAGATGCACCTGGAGGAAACCTGTTCAAGAGGGAGCTGCGCTACGTGAGAGCGACCTCCACAATGTCACAGAGAACAAGCTGCCGCTGCAAAAGGGGAGAATTAACAACCAAAAGACCCACCACTAAACACAGCCACCACATACTCGTGTTCACACTACACCAGAATATGTGGATCTCAGATCAGCCTCTGAGGACACATCAATAGACAACTCCTTAGGAGAGGAGCATCTTACTCAACTTGAATGACCAACCTACCACTGGTATACTTGCCATAAAGGGAGTTCACCAGACTAATCCCTGGGATGGTGCAACTACCATACAAGGAGAGGTTGGGTTGAGTGGGTTTGTATTCTCCAGAGTTTTTAAGAATAAGAGGAGATCTAATTGAAACCTACAAAATTCTGGCAAAGCTGGACAGATTGGACATTGTAGAATATTTCCTCTGGCTAGGGAGAAGTCACAGACTCAGATTACAGAGCAGGAGATCTGAGACTGAGATGAGGAAAAGTTGCTTTTTCCATACATTGGGGGGGGGGGGAAGAAAGAGAGAAGGGGAGGGAGAGGGAGAGGGAGGAGAGGGAGAGGAAATATGCTACTGGGAAAGTTGATCAGCCATTATTGCTCTGAATGACAAAATAGGCTGCCAAGTTCACATGGCCTACTCCTGCTTTTAATAAATGTGTGATACCTCCAGAGGATTTTTTTGGGAATTATGGCATAACAGCTTTTACATCTAGTTTTAATAGTTTTGTTTTGAAGAGAAAAATGTCTACAATGTCTAAAGTAAAAGTGATCGCTTAGTAGCTAAGCAACTTTTTTATGATATTGATATACAGAGTACTACACTGTGACAACTGACAGGGGATTTTAAACCATTTCAACTTGGCACTTATCTCCTTCCTTCTCCAAAGAGAGCTCTGTGAAAACAATATCATATGCTTGGTCTGTTTTGGATTAAAGCTGAGAGAGGTATGAATCAACTCGAGACTCCTCATGTTTATGTTGCATTCACCACTTCCATCAGGACACAGCTGAAGACAAAACCCAGAAACTAGCAGGAAAAGCTCCCATGTGCCCATCTATACTAATTCCATTTATTAACACTCATCCGTAGCGAACTATGCACAAGTGATTCATGAGCTCAGCCAGGTGCATTTTAAATGCAATGAAAGTCACTGCCTTCAGTATTTGGCACCATTGGTTTTGCTAATGCTACTTTATCTTGTTTATTAACATATAGCCCAGGCTGAGTTTCCATCTTTGGGATCAAAGAGCTGGAATATCTCCTGCTTGTTCCTGACCCCATCGCATCTTGCTGATTCAAAGTCCTTAAATGTACTTGAAATAAAGCCGCAGCCACATAACACCCAGTTACAAAATCAGGACCATGCTTACAGCATCAAAGGGGGAGACAAGATATCCAGAGAGGCCTATTTCTTTCAAAAATCAAGATACACCCGTGAAGGCCTCTGCAGGGTCAATGTTGATTTGTCGGTGGAAGACTATGTTGCAGGTCAGAAGTCTCAAATGATCTTCTTTCTCTAAGTTATACTTCAATTTAAATAAAGCGAAATGAAGGACTTACAGGCCCATGAATAAATGGCAAGCCCAAATAAGGTCAGGATTTTACAGGATAATTTTTACTACCAACTGACATAAATATGAAATCAGTCAGCATTCACCAAGGAGGCCCACCCCTTCAGAGTGGATACTTTTGATGACAGATCATTGATTTGGTTTCTCTCTCCACATACGTGGCTCAGCTATTAAGTTTTCCATTATTTTCAATTTATATTTAAGAAGGACAGATGTATCACCATTGGCAGCTGCCAATTTATGAGTGGAACAAAGTTTTAAAAATGTCTTTGTATACAGAACTTCACACTTTATGTGCCAAGCCACAAGTGTTCTTACTTGTTGTTTGAATACGTTGAGTGGTGCCATTGAAAGAACATGAACAAGTGGTTTGTCATGTTTTTTAGTTTTGGTGAGACTTTAAGATCTTCCACTGGACCTGAACTGAACTTTATTAATATAGTCTTTTCTACTTACATCAGCCTTATTATGACATAGACAAGCTGATCAGAATTAGCAATTTAGTTTCTTTTGAACATTTTGACAGAAATTGAACTTTATTGTTGAATGATATTTGCAGTAAGTAAAGTCAAGTTTATTGTCATTTAACTATATACTGTACATGTATACTGCCAAATGAGATGTTTCTCCACACCAGGGTGTAAAGCACAGTAATACACATAACACACACAGTAACTTAGGAAAGTAAAATTTAAATCTACAAATGAATTATGCAAATATAAACAGAGTGCATATATTAAATATTGTAGGGTACAGTATAACTTATCCAGTGACACTTCAAATGCGATGTGGCAGGGAGTTCAGAAGCCCAATGGCCTGAGGGAAGAAGCTGTTTCCTATCCTGACTGTTCTTGTCTATATGCATCGGAGTCTCCTGCCTGATGGTAGAATGTCAAAGAGGACGCTGGATGAAGGAAGTTTTTTCAAACATTTTTAAAAGGAGCAGGAAGTCCATTATTTACATATTTCCATACAACACAGAAGGAGATCATTTGCCTCATTGAGTCTATGCCAATTCCCAGAGCAATCTCATTCCATCACTTATTTCTCTATGACCAATTCTCTCACATACTGTATGTCCACCAATAGTCCCCATTCCCCACCTACATCTATACTCACAGATTAACTTTGAAACCATCCTCGGGACATGGGAGGAAACCAGAACACACAAACAAACACTGTATGGTCATAGGGGGAATATATAAACAACACATGGACAACTTTAGTGGTTGGGATTAAATGTGTACTGCTGATGGGATTACCTGCAGCACCAGTGTGCTGCCCTTAGTCTACAGGTATTAAGACATGAAATGATAATGAAAATCTTGCTGTCTCCAGCCAGACTGGGATGCATGACATTTGAAGATCTGGTTAAACTTACTTCAAAACCCAGCCCCTTTGTTACACTGCACAAATTAACCAGCTGATATCAAGCTGAAAATGCTATGTACACCCCTGCAGATTCGAGGCAAATTGCTAAACAGCCAGCAGTACGTAATTGACAACCAAAATTCCATATGGAACAGTTATTGATTGGAAAATGTGGGATACTTCTATGGGGAATCTGGGAAATCAGAATCACAATCAGAATCAGGTTTATTATCACCGGCATGTAATGTGAAATTTGTTAACTTAGCAGCAGCAGTTCAATGCAATACATAATCTAGCAGAGAAAAGAACAATAATAATAATAAATAAAATGAAAATAATAAATAAATAATCAATTACATATATTGAATAGATTTAAAAACATGCAAAAACAGAAATACCGTATATTAAACAAAAGTGAGGTAGTGTCCAAAGGTTCAATGTCCATTTAGGAAACAGGTGATGAAGGGGAAGAAGCTGTTCCTGAATCGCTGAGTGTGTGCCTTCAGGCTTCTGTATCTCCTACCTGATGGTAACAGTGAGAAAAGGGCATGCCCTGGGTGCTGGAGGTCCTTAATAATGGACGCTGCCTTTCTGAGACACCGCTCTTTAAAGATGTCCTGGGTACTTTGTAGGCTAGTACCCAAGATGGAGCCGACTAGATTTACAACCTTCTGCAGCTTCTTTTGGTCCTGTGTAGTAGCTCCTCCATACCAGCCAGAGATGCAGCCTATCAGAATGCTCTCCATGGTACAACTATAGAAGTTATTGAGGGTATTTGTTGACATGCCAAATCCCTTCAAACTCCTAATAAAGTATAGCCACTGTCTTGCCTTCTTTATAACTACATCAGTATGTTGGGACCAGGTTAGATCCTCAGAGATCTTGACACCCAGGAACTTGAAGCTGCTCACTCTCTCCACTTCTGATCCCTCTATGAGGATTGGTATGTGTTCCTTTATCTTACCCTTCCTGAAGTCCACAATCAGCTTTTTTGTCTTACTGACGTTGAGTGCCAGGTTGTTGCTGTGACACCACTCCACTAGTTGGCATACCTCACTCTTGTACGCTCTCTCGTCACCCCCTGAGATTCTACCAACAATAGTTGTATTGTCAGCAAATTTATAGATGGTATTTGAGCTGTGCCTAGCTGCACAGTCATGTGTCTAGAGAGAGTAGAGCAGTGGGCTAAGCACACACCCCTGAGATGTTCCAGTGTTGATTGTCAGCGAGGAGGATATGCTATTACCAATCCGCACAGATTGTGGTCTTCCGGTTAGGAATGTGAAGATCCATATGCAGAAGGAGGTACAGAGGCCCAGGCTCTGTAACTTCTCAATCAGGATTGTGAGAATGATGGTATTAAATGCGGAGCTATAGTCCATGAACAGCATCCTGACGTAGGTGTTTGTGTTGTCCAGGTGGTCTAAAGCCGTGTGAAGAGCCATTGAGATTGCGTCTGCCATTGACCTATTGTGGTGATAGGCAAATTGCAATGGGTCCAGGTCCTTGCTGAGGCAGGAGTTCAGTCTAGTCATGACCAACCTCTCAAAACACTTCATCACTGTAGATATGAGTGCTACCCGGTGATAGTCGTTAAGGCAGCTCACATTATTCTTCTTAGGCACTGGTATAATTGTTGCCTTTTTGAAGCAAGTGGGAACTTTTGCCCGTAGCAGTGAGAGGTTGAAAATGTCCTTGAATACTCCAACCAGTTGGTTGGCACAGGTTTTCAGAGCCTTATCAGGTACTCCATCGGGATCTTCTGCTTTGCGAGGGTTCACTCTCTTTAAAGAAAGTCTAACGTCAGCCTCTGAGACAGAGATCACAGGGTTATCAGATGCAGCAGGGATGTTCACAGCTGTAGTTGTGTTCTCCCTTTCAAAGCGGGCATAGAAGGCGTTGAGTTCATCTGGTAGTGAAGCATCGCTGCCATTCATGCTACTGGGTTTCACTTTGTGGGAAGTAATGTCTTGCAGACCCTGCCAGAGTTGCCATGCATCCAATGTCGCCTCCAACCTCATTTGAAATTGTCTATTTGCCCTTGAAATAGCCCTCCGCAAATCAAAATGTTTCCATTTTGAGGATAATCCAGAGTAGATGTCATATATATGAGATGGTAATAAAGTCAAGAGAATTCAGGTTTCTCCACGGCAGCTCACTGTAGCTCCACAGTACTGGTCCAGATCAGGCAGTACAGTACAGCAGCCGTGGAGCGGGGAATTAGATAGGAACCTCTACCACCTGATCCCGTAGAGGAAAATCCTACTTTTTCTGCCATGCCTGTTCCTTGATTGACAAAACAGAAATACTTTCATTTATAGAATTAAATCACAAATTACAGCTAATAAAGTACTCTTTGAAATACTGTCATTCAAATATAGAAATATTGGAAAGAGCATCACAACAACCGAAGAAAGGGTTCAGATTGTCTTTTGCATATGATCCTTCTGGATGCATCTTCAGACTTGGCTTTTTTCAAAATTGCTTGGAGGTCTTCAAAGGTTTCTTCTCTTTACACTGCGTCCTTGGTTACTGTATCAAAGAGCCAATCATAGGATAGGCAGACACATTCGCTCATTTATACCCAGAGCCTGCCTTGCGTGTATAATTAGCATATAAGTGAAAATGGATTATGCTAGGAGCAGCATCAGGGTGCTGTGAGAAATTCCAGAACTTCCACACTGCTCAACCTGAATGGAAATGGTGCCCAGCACAGCAACTCCGTCCATTGTCTGGCCTCTCATCTGCTTCTACCAGACCAAGTGCAACCTGATAAAAAGCTCATCCCTGTGTCCTTTCCCATTGGAGACACGCCTCCCTCTCTTTTTCCCACTGTGGATCACTTCCCCGCTGGTACTTAGCCACCCTGTCCTTTTCCATTAGAAACTGGTCATAGTCTCTTTCTGCACATTAATCTCCATCTTCTTTCCCATTGCCTGGTCTCCTCCTACTTTCCCATTAAGGTTTTCTCACCATTTACTACAGAGTTTTTGAGGTACCCTTTGTATCTCTTGGCAACAGACGTCAAGCCGCATTATCTACTTATCACTTCTGAAAATAAATAGGCGGTTAAAAAGGCTTTTTTTCTTCATTGCGTTACATAAACAATTTAAAACCATTTCGATCATTAATAAATTAAGCACACACAATATTTCTTTACCTGATGATTACTTCACTATTGTCTATAAAAGTAGCTTAAGCAGAAGCAGGTGTAGGTCCTTGAATTCTAGATCTTGGAATTATGCATTATGATACTGACCCACGTCAGACATTTCTGTCTACACTAGTTCCAAACACTGCTGCATATTTTAAAATAAATAATCAACCAGTATAATTTGTTTAGTCTACAGTAAAGGTACAAAGTCTGTGGTAAAATTCAATGCATCATACACAGTAGGACTCACTTTATGTGCTTAATACACTGACCTACTTCCACCACCACTGCCCTATTAGTTGAGGCATTTTAGTGCTTCAAGGATAGGGTTGTTGTGTTGTGAGTGCATTGTGATCTGCGACTGGTGCTAGTCCATGTTGAATTGTGATGGTGAAGTATCATCTGTCAGTCTCATGGCCTTGGCTCTTAGTTCAGCATAGAACCTTAGATCACAATCTCCTCCAAAATTCAATACTACTAACGTACATTGGTCCTTCTCCTGCCTACAGTTGCTAGTGTACTGTGTATGTTAATCAAAATGGCCTCTTTGTTTTGTTAAGAGTAGGAATGCTTCTTTGTTATGATGTGCTTTCTCTCGCAGTTGTTTAGCTTTAGACTTGCTGATATCGGGATTGTATTCATTTGTTAACCAATGGGGAAATGCTATTTTGTCTTGTGGGTCTGGGAGCTGGGGGGTTTTCGCGGTCTTTTCAGGGAGTTGGGAAGAGGACGCCAAGGAAGGTGGACGTGTGCGGCACTGCCCGGTCAACCACTAGGGTGGTCCCAGGTGCAAGGACGTGGAGGTCAGCGGAAAGTGACGAGGGGTTGAGTGGTTCGATGGTTGAGCTCCAACGATGAGCACTGAACTGACTGAACTCTGATAAGTTTTGGCACCTTTTATTTTATTTTATTTTCCTTCATATATACTGTATTGTTAGTAACCTTTTAGTTCTAGTAAAATCTTTAAAGTATATTCTATAACGGTATCTGGTGTGAGTTTGATATTGTGTGTGTGCGTCGCTGCATTAACTTGTTTTCCACAGCACCTGTGTATATGGGAGGTGGGGTTGGAGAGTGTCTGGAGTTCTTCCCCTAGACATATGCCAGACTGTTGAGCGGGTGTTACACTAGGCAGAGCTACAATTAGGTATCTGTCACATTTCTCTAAATAACAGCAACTATCCTTTGCTTCAAAGAAACAGCAATTTTTAATGTAAAGCAATTTCTGAACTTTTAAGCTGCAAGTAGAAATTAGCAGAACCTGAAACTCACCAGTCCTGCAATGGGAGTTGGCAGACGATTGATCTTCTTCACAGCCCCGGGCTTTATTGCATTTAATAACCTATAATTAAAAATAAGAAAAGATAAAAAGAACTGAAATTGAATGGCCTGCAATATCTTTGGCTGAAGCCAATTGAAGTAGGCCTGTATGAAATCATTGGGTTAAGAATCTTAGCCAACAGAAAGCTCATGAAGATTATGTACAGATAACAAAAGATAAGTCAGCTACTGCTTAAATTAATAACTCAAACAGATGACAACTTCAAAAATATTTTGTCCTCTACTAAAAGAATTCTAATACTGTGACAATGCAAGATTATTGTCACTGCCATTTTTGCAGAACACCAATACAACCCCAATTTTTTGTACATTGAATGCATGCACACTTCATGTAAATAAAACTGGCAGTTGATCTTCGTTGCATTGAAATGGAGACTTTAAAAATGTTAATGCAAACTATTACCCCAAAGAAGTAGGAATTGAGAACTTCAGAAAGCACTGCAGCCAAAGTGGAAAAGATTGCAATGAGACAGGATGGTGTTCTCTCCTTACGTCACCATAAGAAAACAAAGGTTCCAATGATATTAAGTTTTGCAAAGGAAGTAAAAACTCTGTGTGTGTGGTGCTGTCACTTAATCTGAGTCTCAACTTAGAACTGGCTGCCACCACCAATTAGGGAGAATCTTAAGTAGGTGATATTTAATGTTACATTAATTTATGGAAAAGAAAACAGCAGTTTAATATAATTACATTTTAACCATGATAACAAAGCACAAATCATACATTGGTAATGTTAATCTTAGACATTATCTGTTAGAATACATTCATCTTCATTCTGCCAGAATCGTTTATTATTTGATGCCAAACCAACTATGTTATCATCTGACACCTTTTATGAAGTGTTTTGTCACTTTGCGTTTTGGAAAGAGAGGAGCTTATTTTGGCTTTTCACATGTTGGTGGAATGTGAAGGGAAGGCAAAACCTTTTCCATGAGGATTCAAACTCTTTCACACTGCTTCCCGACCTCTGACTGTGCACAAAATTACTCAAAGGGCAATGACACACTCAGACTATGATTATGTTTGAGTCTGAATAGCAGTACAGTAGATTTTGAGAGAGAATATTTTACCACTGAAATTTATCTTTTTGGTGGTGGGTCCTACAGCCAATTGCTTCTATAGTGTGTTCATTGTTCATCAGTACCAGAGAGAAAAAAATCTGTTCGTACGAAGTTTCAGGGCCCATGTGGATTAGCGAGTTTCACACAGATTCTAGAATCAAATCTGTATCCAAGATGCCAAAAGGCATTATAAAAGTAGCATTAGAATTTCAGAATCCTTTGTAACCTGAACTCAAGGCTGGAGAACAACATATTAACACACAACACATTGCCCTAGTATGCAGTCTACAACCTATTTTTGCATTACAATTGTCAGTATTAGCAAACAAACGATGCAATCATGACACAACCACTTTGAGAAAATGTGCTTTATCATTCACTCTATTTTGATAAATTTGTGAATAAAACCATTCCAAGCAAATTGTCTGGCACATCAACAGCCTGGTTCTAAAAAAATCATAATTAAAAACATATTTTCTACTTTTGTTACCTTAGTTCCAGTTTACAGTGCCATCTTCCACTGATATACTTTAGTTTTATGAGTTTCAGGTTATGCTCTTTTCAAATGCGTTCAACTGTAAACTTTTCAGGGTCATGTAATGAGAGTAAAAGTAAAGGACATGAAGATGCTATAAATGCTCTTAGTTTACTGTCATTGATGGAGTATTACTGAACTATCCCACAATTTTCCCTTTGCTCAAAGTATTTGTGAATTAAAAAGTACATACAGAAGATCACCATTGTCATTTATATTCTTAATTGTTCTGTCCAGCCTGACAGTCCAATGTTAAGCTATTATTCACTTGGGTCACTTGTACTAGTTGTATATTTCTACATTGCAACATTAATTCTATTTCAAGAAATACTTATTAAAAGTGTAAAACAGTTTAGGAATGTCATGGGAGCAGTAATAAAGGCATAACCCTCCTCCAGTGACTCTCTTTCAACATTTCTTCTCCAATAAAGACATCAGATGTCTAGCTTGCTCTGCATTGTTCTAGAGTTTTGCTCAGTTACACGAGGTGCACACTGCAGTTCTCTCCTTTGCCTTCTTCACATTCTATCTAAACCAACATTTTCAAAATACCAAATATTACAAAGATACAAGATACCAGGTATGTAGGCATGTGTAGGCACCAATTTTTTTTTTAACCTTTCTTCCATCTCTATCAAAGCAGATGCTACTCTGCTGTGCTACTTTTCTGGTCATTAAGGCCTCGGTGAGCAGATATTTCCTTTGTCTCAATATTGCACAATTCATTGCATTTACTAGAGACTAATAATCCAAGATGATGCTTCATGCCACAAAAGGAGATATCAGGGTGGATGAACGGAATCCCACTTACAGAAGCAGAATTTAAAGCAACTTCTTAAAGAAGGACTGAGTGATATAATACCCAGAACTTTAAATGTTGAGATCCAGAATTCATCTTGCCGCTAAAGGCCCTGTTGCCCACCCTAAACCAATTAAAGTTAAGAATATACAAAGTGCAAGAGCTGTAGGAGCACAGATACTCAGGGAATAATCCGGTGGAGTGGGAGGAGGTAACAGAGTAAGAAAGGCTAGGATCATGGAGTATTTGAATATGATAATGAGAATTATTTATTTGAAGTAAGCAGAAAGGTATTAAACTAGATTATGTAAACCTTTGGATTTTTTAAATTTGCAAAAGTTGGAGGACAGTAGGTCAGCGAATTGTGCATTGAAATAATTAAGATTGCAGGTAACAAGAACACGGTGAGAGATCCGTAGCAGATCAGTGCAGGAAGGAGCAGGACCAGGCAACTTCAAAGCAATGGAGATAAATGGTCTTGGTAACAGTATGGATACCTAGTCGGTAGCTTCCCTCGGTAGCAAATAGCGTGGCAAACTAGTGTCTGGTTCCATCTCAGACACTTGTCAGAGATGGAGCCAACAAAAGGAAAATGAATTTCCCACCAAGCTGTAACGTGATGGAGTGGATCATCTGCCATTCCAATTTTCACCCCACTCATTTCGGTGGCAGGCTTTACAATGGGTGGGTGATCTGCTATACTGGAATAGTGCCCAGATAGCGACGATTAAAACTTGTATGCCTCTGGCCCTGAGTATACCGCCCAGAAAATGAACCATTTTCATCTATTGAGCTGCATTTTCTCTTAAATCCGGGAAATTATCCTGTCTCAAGTGCCCGTACCTTTCACTTATTCCCACACTACCACATCACCTGAACAATGATTATCCTGAACTGCCCCGTAACCTACCCCACCCTCCGACCACCTCCAAACTCTGATCCCTTCTCTCAACGTACATAGTCGCAGCTCTGCGATCAGAGGGTGGTGTCACAGTCCTCACGATCTTACTCCCTGCTAAAAATTATCTGCCTCCTTTATCCATTCACTCCCCACCTTCATTATTTACTCCCTCTCCAGGTGCACTCCATTAATCCCTTGACACATCAATAATGCAGAAGGCCTATAGCTGACACTAGACAGGTCGCTGTTCTGGATGGACGGACATACCACACATGTGAGAAAAATAGCATTCTGTAGGGTATCACCACATTCACCGACTGGGCTGTCCTTTATTCCAATGATGTATTGTACACCGTGGCATGAGGCAAACTGCTCCTAAAGAAACCCTGTTATTTTAGCTCATAATTCTCTCATTCAGCTATCATCACTCACTGCTCCATGTTTCAAGGCTATTCCTCTTCCAACTGCTACACCCAATCCCTGGAATCCTATATTTAACTTCACTAAGCTCATCATTCCTTTCCCACCCTTTATGGACTGTAGCTTTTCTATTTTCCCCTCTATTTGGTGTTTGCACTCTTCACCCATGCTAAAAAATACTTGGTGCTGTTTTTCTGTAAACATGTGGCATAGAAATGTAAATAATTAGTCCAGAGGAAATCTGCTTGGTGGTATAATTTTCTAAGTTTGTGTTAGCAGGAGGACTTCATGCCTCCCAGGGTAAAACTGGGAATTGAAGTACATGCCCTGTGCAATTTCATGACCACAAAGTCAGAAAATTATGCAGTGTTTACCCCCAAATCTCCTGTGTGTACTCTTTGTGGGTGTATAAAACACAGAAAATAACGCACCATTTTAAAAATGCCTGGCTATGAAGATATAGCATCACCAACAAACCAGCCAGTCTTATGGTTACAGAATAACAACCCCATCAGTCAAGGCTATGTGCTCTTGTGACATTATGTCCTTTGTTTATCAGTCACAAAAACAGCAGGTATGGTAACATTAGGTTTGTTTTCCAAGTAATCTGTAGAATCATAATTTTATTTACAGTAATTCCTTAAAATGAATTGTAGTTCACTTAATACTGTCTTCCATAGACATCAAATGAATCATTGAGAGGCTATAGATCCCATTAATTCTGACCTCTTCCTAGAATCCAATTTAAAAAGGGTTTTGCCTAGAAACCAGCTCTGCTTGTAATTGATTTTATGCATGACTTGTGCACAAATACCACTTTGTGCGTGTTAGATCACCTTACAATCAATACCAGGTCAATTAGTGACTATTGGGAAACTGACCGGGATGATTCACCTTAATGCATTAAATGTTTGCTCTGTATCCTACACTATCCAATGATGTCATCCAATACACACTGGCCATTTCTACCTTTCACAGATTTGAAAGGTACAACCCATGCTTTTCACTGACACTTACAGTAATACAAGGAGCAAATCATCAATAAATTGCACCTGCAGTCTCTGCCAGACTAACTTTTCTGTTCTCCAGTTTAATCCACCAGCGGCAGTGCCAACAATAATGGCTTCACCACACACTCCACTGCATGACATTGCTATCACCACCATCTTGGTGAGCTGTGATTCACTGTAGCTCATGGTTATTCAAAATCTCAGTGATAACTATTGCACGTGGATTGCCAAGAAAACGACCCACTGTCCATTGCTCATTCTTTCACAGTCCCCTCACCTCCACGGCAACTCTTGGTGCTGTCATACTGTGGCTGCCCTGTTCACTGGTGGTAAAATCGTAGAGTCAGACAGTACAAAACCAGGCCAATGGGCCCACCATTCCCACACTAGTCAATTGGAACCCAATTATATTAATCCCATCTTCCACCCTTGGCCCATAGCCCAATCTGCCTGAACAAATGAAGCACTCGTCTAGATGCTTACTAAATCCCATTAGTGACTCTGCTCCTACCAGCCTCCCAGGCAAAGGCAGTGAGGCAGTCTGGTGTCAGGGTTTTTTTATGCTCTCATCATGCCCGGAGTTTGTGCTGTGCCACAGGCTTGTTGCTGCTGGCAGAATCAACAATGCCAGACTGCTGGGAGGAAAGAAGGGCCAGACAAAACACACACTCATGTCTTCCAGAATGGGAGTTAGGCACGGGGATGACCTCTGGCCCTGAAAGGGACAACGATAAAGACAGCAACCACCACTATGTCCGACGACTGGCGGCGCATATGACTAACAGTAGTGAAAGCTGAAAGGAAGCAATTGGTATGAAGTCTGAAGTGACCAACACCAGGGACAATAACAATATTGTATTTTTGAACAAAGGTTGTACAAAGTGAGGAAGTTAGTTTTGGTCACAGGAGTGCTACGATACTAGAGTTCATACATCTTGGGAGTCTTTGTGAACAGGTGTATGGGATCAGGAAGACTAGTAAAAGGATCAGGAGAAACCCCACTATATTTAGGAGAGGAAGAACAACTCCTGGAGGGTGGTGCCTTTCATTTGAATGGGAGAAGACGAATCCCTGTTTGAGTGAGAGAGCTGCGCAGATGTTGACCGTAACTACCACTTCGTGGCAGTGAACTCTGAGAAGAGCGTTTTTCAAATGAGATTGGCGAGAAGTTGGGCACAGTGGCAATAATCCATAAACAGAGCAGTGTAGCCTGCTGAGCACAAAAAAGAGAGGTTCTGGATACAAAATACCAGATGTTAAAAGAAACCTTTTGAATGTTGAAAGGCCTAGACTGAGTAGACGTGGAAAGGATGCTTCCCATGGTGGGAGAGTCTAGGACAAGAGGGCACAGTATCAGGATAGAAGGGCGCCTTTACAAAACGGAGATGCGGAGAAATTTCTTTAGCCAAAGGGTGGTGAATTTGTGGAACTTGTTGCCACATGCAGCTGTGGAGGCCAGGTCGTTGGGTGTACTTAAGGCAGCAATTAATAGGTTCGTGATTGTACATGGCATTAAAGGTTACGAGGAGAAGGCGGGAACTGTGGTTGAGGAGGAGATAGCAAAAAAGGATCAGCCATGATTGAATGGCAGAGCAGACTCGATGGGCCAAATGACCCAATTCTGCTCCTATGTCTCATGGTGTTATGGTCAGGGACAAATACCCTCAGCAGCACATCAGGAGATCAAAATGGTAAAAGTGGCCAATCAGCAGCATATTGATAACGTAAGCCGCACAGCCAAAGGATCCAGTTATTCATGGCAAACAACTTAATATCTCACAGCTTATCATGGAAAATGGCAGATAGCAATAATTATGCTCTAACAGAGATGTGAAGGCCACCAGCTGACAATTGCAGAAGAGCAGGAAATGGTCAGGATGGTGCTCACTAAAGAACTGCTGAACAGAGAGCCACCTGAAGAGAAGGTAAACACTTGGAGGCAGAAATTCAAGTTCGTTTAATTACCATTCAACCATACATGAATATAGCCAAATAAAACAGCTTTTCCCCAGGGCCAAGGTCCAAAACACATTACCAACAGCACATAGCACAACATATATAGCACGTGTGGTTCTGATTTCAGAAAAAAATCCAATCATAGAGAAAAAAATAATATAGCCCAAGTCTCTGGGTGGCATAACTGTAGATTGTCCTGGTCCAGTTTCTTCTTCCACTTAACAAACACTGGAGGGCAACAGCAAGCAAACACCAGAAGGCAGCACTGAGTGAGCACTGGGGGCAGCACTGAGTGAACACTGGGGGGCAGCACTGAGTGAACATCGGTGGGGGGGGGGGCAGCACTGAGTGAACACTGGGGGGCAGCACTGAGTGAACATCGGTGGGGGGGCAGCACTGAGTGAACACTGGGGGGCAGCACTGAGTGAACATCGGTGGGGGGGCAGCACTGAGTGAACACTGGGGGCAGCACTGAGTGAACATCGAGGGGCAGCACTGAGTGAACAATGGAGGGTAGCACTGTTGGTAAGGGCCAGCCCCCTACTCAGCACGCATTCCAGCTCTCCCCACACCACCTCGGTGTCTACCCTTGGGCGACTTCAGCAGGCCGCTGCATCCAAGGCAACACATGGCCTAGGCTTAGTACTTGCAACAACTGAGGCAACGCTGCTCTCCCGCTGTCAGTCTCACTATGAACCAGTGAACTGAACCTTCAGTATTCTACATTACCAATGTCTAACAGGGTATTGATGTCCCAATAAAAACATCCAAGACAATCACTCACTCCGACTTTTGGATCACGCACCATCTCAGCACAACAGCACGCAACTAGTTCTGACGACAACATAACGACCATAGGTCCAGCTCCATCACCATTGAGCAACTCACTGTAGTATTTTATGTTCTCAGTATTCAGCATTGGCTTACGATCGTCAAAAAGACATACTGTGGACGAACAAATGCAACTTTGATAGGACCTGGAACAGCTGCTGCATCTATGCAAATGAAGCAGACTAATTGTTTGAAGTTGCTTATTCAGAAACCTTCGAAAAGCATCATTTAAGGGATACGTGATGGGAAGGATAAATCATGTCTTGGAATCTTTTATAATTAGTTTGGAATCAGAATCAGATTTATTATCACCATCTTGTATGTTGTGAAATGTGTTGTTTTGCAGGAGCAGTACAGTGCAGACATAAAATTACTAAAAATTACAAAATAAGCAAATAGTGCAAAGGAAAGGAATAGTGAGGTAGTGCTCACAGGTTCATGGGCCATGCAGAAATATGACGCCAAAGGGGGTTATAAAGTTGTTGTTGAATCACTGGGTATGGATCTTCAGGTTCCTGTATCTTCTCCCTGACATGAACAGGGCATGTCCTGGATGGTGAAGGTTCCTAGTGATGGATGCCACCTTCTTGATGCATCTCCTCTTGAAGATGTCCTCAGTGGTGGGGAGGATTGTGTCCATGATGGAGCTAGCTAACTCTGCAATCCTTTACAACTTCCGGCGAACCTACACATTGGAGTGTCCATAATAAGGCTGTGATCAAATCAACGCTCTCCACCATACACCTACTAAATTCGCAAGAATATTTGGAGACATATTAAATCCCCTCAAACTCTTAATGAAGTAGAGCCACTGGTGGACCTTCTTCATGATTGCATCAATGTGTTGAGCCCAGGATGGGCCCTCAGAGATGATGGCATGCAGGAGCTTAAAGCTGCTCACCCTTTCCACCACTGACCCCTAAATGACGACTTCTGCAAGTTCTCTGGGCTTCTCCTGTGAAGTCAATAATGAATTCTTTGATCTTGCTGATGTTGTGTGTGAAGTTGTTAAAACACCACTCACAAGCCCATCTATCATACTCCTTTACACCTCCTTGTTGCCATCTGATTTCAGAAGCCATCCTAGTTTAACATTCAGAGATGACATGACTCTCACTGAGCTGTTAGGGCCGATAACCTATTCAAGTTCCAGGAGTGCGGTGTGAACCGCCTAAATCAGATACCAGGGTGATAACATCGGAGTCAATGATCCTTACTGATACTTACCACTGACCTCTAGAGGTGCTTAATGGTAGTGTACTGCTCCAAGCCTGACACCTCCACACACTATCAGGTGCAGAAATCAAGAAGTTACTGTCAGACATACCCTGCTCCTGATTCAGCAGCTTTCCTGGAGACTGTGAATTGACTTCAAATTCAATTCTATTCGTTATTACAAAATGTTGTTGCTTCCATATGTTGATCTCACTGAAATCTTAATTTTGTTGATTGAAATTTAACTGAATATTTAAACACTGTTTCAAGTCATAAGTCACATGTGCAAATCCTCTGACTCTGCTCAGCTGATTTTATATGTTAAGTCTCAGACCCTGAAATTAATATCAGATTTCATAAATATTATTTTAAGTTTTTAAAAATGTCATGATAATTCATTTTCTAATTTAATTCAACATAAACGCCCCAATTTTTATTTCACTTTCTATAAGAGTGCAAACTTGTTATTCTCAATCAGTGCTATTTATTTTAGGGTTTGATCTTTATGAGAATTTTCTTATCTATTTGGGTGCTAATCTAGTTTAGTATCATCAGAGGTGCTGAATGTCAAAATCCTTTAAAGAATGCTTTGGACAGAGAGTCATTACGATAAGGGAGAAATCCAGCCCACAGAGGTAGCCAAATATCTATAGGCAGCTTTCTTCAAGGACAGCAATAAATTCTGTGTCATTGCTGCAAACCAAAAAATCCTTTCTACCATCATTATTCAACGGTTTAGTAATCTGTGTTTTATTTATCTCAATTTATCCCGTAATCCTGATATAACTCCTCCATTCTGTGTTTCACTTCAAATAATTGGGAAAAATGTGTCAGATCTAAAACTGCGGTGCAGCTGGCCACATGAAAACACTTAACCATGATTTCCAGTTGCTGATCATTATCAGTTCATTTAATTAATCTTTTTTCGCACACTATGAGCTTAAGGTGAGAATTTGGCATTGAAAATTAATCACTGTCATTTTGACGCACAGGGACGCACAAGGAATTTAATTTCCTCCTGTGCTGATTTTAACATGCCGGTCGGCAATACACTCTGTTCTGCACTTTCTTTTCTGCTACCCCTATGGCCCATTCCCCTCAATAAGTTACCGCTTTGGATACTGTTACGGGGAATGACCTACCTGGGGGAATAGTGATTTGCAGAGCAAGTCGGCATTGGAACCACTTCTTTTCATGTTACATGTCAATGATTTGGATGAAGGAATTGATGGCCCAAATTGTGCCCAAATTTAGAGATGATACAAAGATAGGTGGAGAGGTAGGTAGTGTTGAGGAAGAAGAGTGGGGGCAGCAGAAAAAGTTAGACAGATAGGGAGAATGGGCAGAGAAGTGGCAGATGGAATATAGTGCAGGAAAGTGCACTTTGGTAGAAGGAATAAAGGTGTGGACTATTCGCTAAATGGGGAGAAAATTCAAAAATCAGAGGTGCAAAGGGACCTGGGTGTTCTTGTGCAGGATTCCCTGAAGGCTAACTTTCAGGTTGAGTCATTAGTAAGGAAGGCATGTGCAATGTTAGCATTCATTTTCAGAGGACTAGAATGCAAAAGCAAGGATGTAATTCTGAGGCTTTATATTGTGAGCAATTTTGGGCCCCTTATCTAAGATGTGCTGGCATTGGAGATAGTCCAGAGGAGATTCACAAGAATGATTTCAGGAATGAAAGGTTTAACATATAAGGAGCATTTGATGGCTCTGGACCTGTACTCTGCTGGAATTTAGAAGAATGAGGAAGGATCTCTTTGGAATCTATTGAACATTGAAAGGCTGAGGTAGAGTGGGTGTGGAGGAGTCCAACACCAGAGAGCACAGCCTCAGAATGGGAATGTCTATTTAGAACGTAGATAACAAAATTACTTAGCCAGAGGGTGGTGAATCTATGGAATCCATTGCCGTAGACAGTTGTGCAGGCCAAGTAATTGGGTATATTGAAAGTGAAGGTTGATAAGTTCTTGATTAATCAAGGAATCAATGGTTATGGGAGAACACAAGAGAATGGGGATGAGAGCGATCATAAATCTGCCATGACGGAATGGTGGAGCATACTTGATGGGCTGAATGGCCTAATTATGTCTTATGGTCTTATGTCCATTAGCCTATTTAAAATGGCTGTTTAATAGCAGGAATAGAATTTAGTGACCAGCACACTAAAAACTGTATGAAAAGCAAATTAAACCACTCAGTGTCAAGACTGAATCACGTAATGGCCAAATGCAAAACAACATTCTTTCTGCATTATACTCAAATGAACATAACTTCCAAAGCATATGGTATATTGTATTAATTTGGTTTTACATATTCCACATCCTTATAAAATGAAAATGTAATTGTTGTGTAATTTAAAATGAAAAGTTTATCATTACTGACTGAGACCAACCTAAATTAATTTCACTTCTCATGAAAATAAGTAAAAAGCTGCAATGCCTGAAATCTGAAATAAAAACAATAAATGTTGTAAACGCCCAGAAACTGTGGAAAAAGATACACAGTCAAACTTCAGATCGAAACTCTTTGTTTTGGCATTTGAATTTGGCATTTCTTCTTTGGCCTTCACCATTGCTTATCAACGTGCCACAGAAAGCATCCTTTCTGGATGCTGTGGTAATGGCGACTGCTCTGCCTGTGACCGACTGCAAGAAGCTGCAGTGAGTTGTGGACACCGTACCTCGTGGAAACCAGCCTCCCCTCTACGGACTCTCTGTACTCCTTACTGCCTTGGTAAAGCAACTGCCATAATCGAAGGCACCCCTCCCCCACACTCACACACACGCATCATTCCTATCCTCTCCTATCGGCAAAAGATACATAAGACTGAAAGCAGTATAGCTTCTATCCCACTATGCTAAGACCATTCAATAGTTCCCTAGTATGAGAGGATGATCTCTTGACTTTACAATCTACCTGGTTATGACCTTTATTGCCTACCTGTGCTGCACTTTTGCTGTAAATGTACGGTAATACCTATTCAACATTCTGTTACTGTGTTACCTTGTTCTACCTCAAAGCAATTGATCTGTTTGAATGCAATGCAAAACAAGATTTTCACTCTACCTCAGTACATATAACAGTAATAAACCAATCTACCATTATCTGTTTATTAATCCCAGTACTGCTTTAAACAGCTGACATAGACCAGTCCTCAAGCTATGCTTTTGCAACACATCTTCACAACTTTAGCCATTAGAACCAGCACAGGTTTGGTAAACCTCGAGCCGAACCACCCCTGAGGACAATACTTTCATCAACATTTGGAGGCTAAAACTGACATAGTACCCCATTTGGGCTCTAGCTAAGAATCTCCATGGGCTTATTCACTTTTTAAACACCACTTCTCTCAGCCCTTTCTTGGGAATACCAAACACTGATGATATCACAAGTTTTTTTTTAAATGGTTACTTTAACAATGCAATGCACGCAGGTCTCAGCAGGTCAGGCAGCACCTATGGAAATGAGTAAACAGTCAACACTTCGGGCCGAGACCCTTCTTCAGGACTAAAAATAAACAGGGAAAACGCCAGAATAAAAAGGTGGGGGGAAGGGAAGGAGGCTAGCTGGAAGGTGATTAGTGGGAAACACAAAGACACTACAGATGCTGTGGTCAAATCAACACTGACTGCTCATTTCAACGGATGCTGCCCAACCTGCTGAGTTCCTTCCGCTTGTTTGTAGGTGATAAGTGGGCCCAGGTGGGTGGGATAGGTCAAGGGTTCAAGAAGAAGGAATCTGATAGGAGAGGAGAGAGGACCATAGGAGAAAGGGAAGAGGGAGGGGACCCAGGGGGAGATGAGAAACAGGCAGAGAAGCAGTAAAAAGGCTACAGTGGGGAATGAAAGAAAAGGGGAGGGGGGGATGGAATTTTTTTTTCACAAAGGAAGCATCAATGTTCATGCCATCAGGTTAGAGACTACCCAGAAGGAAATATAAAGTGCTGCTCTTCCACCCTAAGGGTGGCCACATCTTGGCACAAGTGGAGGCCATGGACTGACATGTCGGAACAGGAATGGGAATTGGAATTAAAATGTTTGGCCACAGGAAAGTTCCACTTGTGGCAAATAGAGTCGAGGTGCTCAACGAAGTGGTACCCCAATTTAGGGTGGGTCTTAGCAATGTAGAGGAGGCCAGACTGGGAGAACCAGACATGATAGACAACCCCAGCGAATTTGCAGGTGAAGTGTTGCCTCACCTGGAAGGACCGTTTGGGGCCCTGAGTGGCAGTGAGGAAGGAGGCAAATGGGCAAGTATAGCACTTTGGCTGCTTGCAAGGATAAGGGCCAGGTGGGAGATTAGCGGGATGGACAAGGGAATCGTGGAGGTAGCAATCCCTGTGGAATGCAGGGAGGTGTGGGGGAGAGGTAAAGATATATTTGGTGGTAGGATCCCTTTGGAGATGACGAATGTTGTGGAGCATGATAAGTTGGACGTGGAGGTTCAGGGGGTAGTAGGTAAGGAGAAGAGGAACTCTGTCACTGTTAAGGTGGTGAGCACAGGCTTATGAGAAATAGAGGAGATGTGGGTGAGGACAACGAGAGAAACCCTGTTCTTTAAAGGAAGAAGACATTTCAGATGTCCTGGAAAGGGATCTGGAGGTAGGAGGTGGGGTGGGAGAAGGTATAGTCAACATAACCACGTGAATCGTTAGATTTTTAAAAGATGTAGGTAGACAGTTTGTCTACAGAGATGGAGACAGAGAGATCGAGAAAGAGGAGAGAGGTGTCAGAAATGGACCGAGTGAATTTAAGGACAGGATGAAAGCTGCAGGCAAAGTTAAAGAAATTGAAGAGCTCAACATGGGTGCATAAAGCAGCAACAATGCATTCGTCAATGTAGCGCAGGAAGAGTTGGGGAAGAACTACCCAGAAAGGCTTAGAACGTGGACTGTTATACATAGCTAATGAAGAAGTGGGCATGGCTGGGGCCCATGGCTACCCCTTGAGTCTGGAGAAAGTGGGAGGAGACAAAGGAAAAATTGTTGAGGATGAAAACCTATTCTGCCAGACGGAGGAGGGTGGTGGTGAAGAGGATTGGTTAGTTCTTTCGTGAAGAATGCCTTTATCTCAGTTTATTCTGAAATGTCTTTAATTTTTCCATTTATTTTACTTGGAATAGTACCATGCAGATGTTTCTGTAAGAAGAAAAAAAGAAAAGAGAAAGAAAAGGCAAGATTCCACATTTGTCTTCAGTGCTATTTAGAACATGGGCCAATCTACTTTCAACAACCTGATATCTCCCCACTGTTTGCCTCACTATGATCTTCAAGTTTTCAAAGTCCTACATCTCAGCAGCATAGAGCATGAGCAGGGCATTAGGCTTCTTGAGCCTTCTATTCCATAAAACCTTGGATGATCTGTATCCAATTTCTACTCATCCTTCTTTCTCTACATATGATTTGATACTGAATAGCCCTATCTAAGTAAATGTTTTGAATCAAAAGCCTTTTAAGAGGGAAAAAAATTCTTGCTGACAACATACCTTATCAGTTCAACTTTACTTTCAGTATGCCAGAGGAATAACTCAGGTATAGAACATTGATTAATCACTTCTTCATCAAAATATTTTTGTACCATTTCATATAGCCAAGAATTGAGGATAAATCAATGCAGTTATAACGTGCAATAAGTCCTCTGAGGCTCTATTTGAGAATAATGACATAAACAAATAAACGGAACGCCTGGAAACAATTATCATCCACCATTGCCTCCCAAAGGTTATACCTCATATCAAAGAATAATATCCTTTAGCTCTACTAAATCAATATGTGATATGTAATGTATATTATACGGTCCTATTAATAATGTACACAATCAATTTGTAATTAACTCAAGGATAACATGAAGTGAGCAGCAAAGTTGTAATTCATTGAATAGTATTGTAAACCATAAAGGCAAAACTCAAGACTACTATGAACTTTTTCACATACTTGAGACTTCATTCTAATTACATTCAGCTGTTTATTAACTTGCATCCTAAATTATGTAGATCCTTAGCCTTTCTATCAGTAATGCTGTGTGCATGCCAAGTACAATAAACACTAGGTTGTGAAGAAGGATGTGCAGTGAAGTTGTTAGAGGATACAAGAGTCGTCTTATTGAGTTACTATTGAAGGAACTATAAAGTAGACCTTCTGATATTTCATTTGGACACCATACTTTTAAAGTGGCTTTGCCACATTAAATATTAATATAAATATTAAACATCCCAAAAAAATAATCAGTCCTGTACTCCCTGCATATTTCTTTCCAACTTACACGATCCCATATTTGAAAGAAAATGGAGCCACTTTCCTGCACTAACCCCTTACTGCATTTAAGAAAAACTTCCCCATCCTGTACCTTCTAATTATAAAAAAGACTTAAAATTACTATGTTAAAAACACCCTCAAAGGCTCCAGAAACATTTATTCCTGAAAACATTATGGCAAGATAATTCTCCCAAAAACACATGCTATTTTCAAAATCAACACACACAAAATGCTGGAGGAACTCAGCAGATCAGGCAACATCTTCGGAAGAAAGTTTCTCGTTTGCCATTTTCAAAATCATTTGGATAACTCAAAGATGGATCTCAGTTTCATTTTCTTTTCGCTTCTGAAACAAGAATATTTTCATATTAACTTAAAAATATAAAAACACACATTAAAATGGTTTAGAACCTATGTATATGTTAGTATTATATATTAATAGTTTCATACAAGCGATAGATCTTCCCGATTCGGGTTAAGGTATATACAGAATCCCAAGGACTGTAACAGAACAAGCAATTCCCTGTGCCCAGAAACAACATCTCATCTGCAGGATGCCCACAGTTTTGATCAGCAGAAGATGTTAGCTCTGACATTACATTCACTTTTCAACCAAAGTATCCTTTGGTCATGCTAAAGTTTAAATTCATTGCAACATTTTACTTGGAAAAGACATTTGTTTCTTTGTTCCTAAGTATAAAAGCAATTTGCTTTTCTGAATGACTGAGAGGATATAGTGGGCACAGTGAGAGGAGTGCCATTAAACATCAAGACGAGGAGGCTCGATTCTCTCTCGCTGGTGATGATCTTTGCCTGGCAGTGTTTCGCACTGTCAGTGCACGCTTGATCCTGTTTAATGCAAGCACAGACAGCTGCATGGTCAGGGCATTTGTGATTGCAACTGAACATTGTGAAACTGTCAGCCAACATCTCCACTCCTGTCTTTTCATGGAAGGGAGGCTGTTAATTAAGTAGTTATAGAGTCATTGAAAAGTACAACACAGAAGCAGGCCTTTCAGCCCATCTAGTCTGTGCCAAACCATTTAAACTGCCTATCAACCTGCACAGGGACATTGCTCTCCATACCCCTATCATCCATGTACCTATCCAAACTTCTCTTAAACATTGAAATTGAGCTTGCCTGCACCACTTGCTCTGGCAGGTCGTTCCACACTGTCATGACTCTCTGAGTGAAGAGGTTTCCCCTCCTGTTCCCCTTAAACTTTTCACCTTTCACCCTTAACCCATGACCTCTAGTTGTAGTCCCACCCAACCTTCATGGAAAGAGCCTGCTTGCATTTACCCTATCTATACCACTCATAATGTTGTACACCTTTACCAAATCTCCTCTCAGCCTTCTAAGTTCCAATGTATAAAGTCCTAGCCTATTCAATCTTATAACTCAGCTCCTCCAGACCCGGCAACATCCTTGTAAATTTTCTCTGTATTCTTTCAACCTTATTTCCATCTTTCCTGTAGGTCGGTGACCAAAACTGCACATAATACTCCAGGTTCACCCTCACCAATGACTTATACATATTCAACATCTCAACACTTTGATTTATGAAGGTCAATGTGCCAGAAGCTTTCTTTATGACCTTATGGACCTGTGACGCCATTTTTTTGGTGTCATCGGAAAATTTGCTGATCCAGTTACTGACATTATCATCCAGATCGTTAATACAGATGACAAACAATGGACCCAGCACTGATCCCTGTGGCACTCCACTAATCACAGGCCTCCAGGCAAAAAGGCAACCACTACTACCACTCTCCAGCTTCTCCCACAAAGACAATGTCTAATCCAATTCACTACTTCATCTTGAATGCCAAGTGACTGAACCTTCTTGACCAACCTCCCATGTGGGGCCTTGTCAAATGACTTGCTAAAGTCCATGTAGACAACAACCACTGTCTCTCTTAGCCAGAGCCTCAATACCTCTTGAAAACATAGGTTCCTTACACCTATTATCTTTACCTTTTATTCTAACAGGCACATACAAGCTTTGTATTCTCAAAACCTCACTTTTGAAGGCCTCCCACCTTCCAATTACACCTTTGCTGGAAAACAGCCTGTCCCAATCCACACTTGCCAGATCAATACTAATACCATCAACATTGACCTTTCTCCAATTTACAATCTCAACCAATGGACCAGACCTAGCTTTTTGCATATTTACTTTGAAAATAATGGCATTGTGATCACTGAATTCAAAGTATTCCCCGACACAAACTTCTGTCACCTGCTTTGTGTCATTCCATAGCAGAACAAGTATCACACACACTCTTGTTGGGACTTGTATGTACTGATTAAGGGAACTTTCCTGAACACACTTGACGAACACTGTCCCATCCGGTCCTTTTACAGTATGGGATTCCCAGTCAATATGCGGAAAGTTAAAATCACCTACTGTAACAACCTTATGTTTCTTCCAACAGTCTGCGATCTCATTACAAATTTGTTCCTCTAAATCTCTCAAGATGTTGGGTGGTCTGTAATTTAACTCCATTAATGTGGTTATACTTTTCTTATTCCTCAGTTCCAACCATAACACATCGTTAGACAATTTTCCAGTCTGTCCTGACCGACTATTGCCTTGACATTTTCCCTGACTAGTAACACCACTCCTCCTCCACTAATCTCTCCTGCTCTGTCACATCTAAAACAGCAGAACCCCAGATTATTGAGCTGCCAGTCCTGCCCCTCCTGCAACCGTCTCACTAACAGCTACAATATCATAATTCCAAGTGTTGATCCATGCCCTGAAATATATGCAGCACAGGACATTAGTCACAGCAAGCTCAACCTTTTGATTCCTCACTTTGTCTGAGGCCTTAGCAACATTTGTCTCCAAAACCTCTTCCCTATTTGTTCTGGCACTCTGGTTCCAATAACCCTGCAACTCTTCTTTAAACTCCGCCTTGCAGCACCTGCTAGGATTTTAGTCCCCCTCCAGTTCAGGAAGATTAGACCATAAGACCATAAGATCTAGGAACAGAAGTAGGCCATTTGGCCCATCAAGTCTGCTCCACCATTCAATCATGGGCTGATCCAATTCTTCCAGTAATCCCCATTCCCTTGCCTTCTCCCGATACCCTTTAATGCTCTAGCTAATCAAGAACCTATCTTTCTCTGCCTAAATGCACCCAATGACTTGGCTTCCACAACAAATTCCATAGATTTACCACCTTCTGACTAAAGTAATTTCTCCGCATCTCTATTCTAACTGGACGTCCTTCAAACCTGAATTCATGTCCTCTTGTCCTAGACTCCCCTGTCATGGAAAATAACTTTGCCATATTTAAACTGTTCAGGCCTTTTAACATTCGGAATGTTTCTATGAGATCCACCCTCATTCTCCTGAACTCCAGGGAATACCGCCCAAGAGCTGCCAGACTTTCCTCATACAAAAATCGTTTCATTGCTGGAATCATTCTTGTGAATCTTCTCTGAACCTTCTCCAATGTCAGTATTTCCTTTCTAAAATAAGGAGCCCAAAACTGCACACAATACTCCAAGTGTGGTCTCACAAATACCTTATACAGCCTCAATATCACATCCCTGCTCTTATATTCTATACCTCTACAAATGAATGCCAACATTGAATTCACCTTCTTCACCAACTCAACCTGGAGGTTAACCTTTAGGGTATCCTGCACAAGGACTCCCAAATCCCTTTGCATGTCTGCATTTTGAATTCTCTCCCCATCTAAATAATATTCTGCCTGTTTATTTCTTCCACCAAAGTGCATGACCATACACTTTCCAACATTGTATTTCATTTGCCACTTCTTTGCCCATTCCCCTAAACTATATAAGTCTCTCTGCAGGCTCTCTGTTTCCTCAACACTACCTGCTCCTCCACCTATCTTTGTATCATTGGCAAATTTAGCCATAAATCCATTAATCCCATAGTCCAAATCATTGACATACATTGTAAAAAGCAGCGGTCCCAACATTGACCCCTGTGGAACTCCACTGGTAACCGGCAGCCAGCCAGAATTGGGTCCCTTTATTCCCACTCTCTGTTTTCTGCCAGTCAGCCAATGTTCCACCCACGCTAGTAACTCCCCTGTAATTCCATGGGCTCTTATCTTGCTAAGCAGCCTCATGTGCGGCACCTTGTCAAAGGCCTTCTGAAAACCCAAGTACACCAAGATACTTGGGTCTAGGAGCACTCTTGAGGAATTCCTGCCGAGGTATCCTGGGACTAGACCTCTGACGATCACAGCAATCTGCATTTGTGGAAGGAATAATTCCAGCTGCTGGAAAAATTACTCCTTGATGCTCACCAGTTTACTGCCTATGTAACTGACCACACTATAGCCAGCAACGGAAGATTAACTTACTCAGTATCCATAACACTGAAGGAAATATATAAACTCATGATGAGGAACTGTTTATCCACCACCAATAATATCTTTGTTGGAATTAAACAGGTAGATTGAGGCAGAGCATATTATTTAAATAGATTGACGCTTGGAACAGAGTGCAAAGAGCTCTACAGATTCACTTATGTAGGACACTAAAAGGTAGCAGTTAACCAGAGACATAAGTGGAATATGAGTCTTTATAAATAGAGGCGTGGAATATATTGGGTCAGATGTTTAGATTCAACCATACAAAGGCCTGATCAGGTCACATCGAGAGTAAAGCTGTGACAGCCAAAGCAATAATGTTAAAAAAGATAGAAATATAGGCGACATACAGTGCTAAAGCTTCGCTGGTGTCACTTTTTGAGCATTGAATCATCACTGCCTGACTTCTTATTGCTGTTTTAGAGATTGCTTTTAAAAGATCAATAAGTATGTTAATATTAATCAAAGCACAGCTTTTTTCACATCACTGTTTCAGGAACCGCAGGCGTAAGCTGTTGAGTTTCTCCCTGCCGCCAATCCTCACACATGCAGCTGAGAGTACAAGCACACTGCGATCCCATCATTATTCCAGCCTTTACAGAGTGACCTAGTGATTTCCAAGTGATTCAGTTTTGGCAACAAGAACCTTGAGAGGCTGATGACACAGGTTGATCACCCAGAGAGCAGATGTCCTCTGTTCAAGGAGGCCAGGACAGAGGACAGTGAGCATGTTTACTACAGGGACACACCATTGAAAAAGGCATGTCCCTTCCAATACAGGATCGTTTCCTACCCTGAAACCCTCCTGCGCCGTAGCCTAAAACTCCTGCCAGAAAGTTGCCAGGGCACCCTCAGCAGGAACAGGAGTGCACTCTAAGCAAGCCTGCAATGCAGACAAATTCCTGGTCCTACTCTGTTTGCTCTGACGATGTGATGGTTTTGTAGAGAGTGGTGATCAGCAAGCTGTTTTCCAGCCGATGTGACCTGAATTGATTCTGAGCGTGTTACCTTGATTTCCACTGTGAAAGCAACACAAGTACATGTCTGATCCTGTACCTGAGGCTTTCTGAGGTCACATATGCAACTGAGGAGTCTCACGGGGAAGCAGAGCCTATGTTGCCACCGTTCCTCTGAGAAACGGAGCTAAGAAGATACCCCCTGTGAAACTTGGGTTCATCAAGTGTTGAATGCTTATACCTGTGTTACCTGGGGAGACGTGCATTGGAATCCTATGTCATCCATTGGGAGTGTCAGATATGGGCAAACAGACATTGGGAGAAAATAATGGATGCTGGTTGATGCCAAGAAAGGTCAAGCCTCCACTGTGGGCATTGTGCAGATTAAGCTGTGAGTATGTAGTAGAGAACGGTTGTCTATGACTCCAGGTTCATAACCTTCAGTTTAAGCCTTTGGCATTCATAAAAGTTGAACTTCTTTTCAGAAAGTAAACAGTGACTGTCAAAAATCACACTCTAGACAAATTTTAGACATCTATACTACTGTTTGCAAGTTTCTTTCCGCTCCTCACCCGAGCTGAGGGAGATAACTACGGGGAAATTCAGAAATTAGGTCAAGGTAGGAAACACTTTCATACAGAATAATGCCTTCAGCAAGTCACTGCACACTTTAAACCAAAAGCACTGCGTCTTTTTAAGTGCATTCAAGGTTGTAATCTAAGGAAAGAAGGCAGCTAATTTTTCAGAAAGTATTCTCACATAAAACACAATTCAATAGCAATCAGAGAGCCTGTTTTAGTAATTTGAATGCAGGTTAAACTTCGGGCAAAACACTTGGGATAACTTCTTTGAAATCGTCCATGAATTATTTTATGTGTACCTGTTTGGGGCCTTGTGTTACCATCACACCTGAAAATGAAGAATCTCTGATATTTTAGTATCCTTTTCAAAC
Organism: Hemitrygon akajei; assembly: GCF_048418815.1. Classification (NCBI taxonomy): domain Eukaryota; kingdom Metazoa; phylum Chordata; class Chondrichthyes; order Myliobatiformes; family Dasyatidae; genus Hemitrygon; species Hemitrygon akajei. The sequence continues at coordinate 62,849,582 of NC_133136.1, forward strand.
TACAATAGAGTGTTAAATTAAATTCCCTTAAGGTTTGAGTGGGAATTGAACCAAGATATAGTAAGACTACCAACAGAGCCATAGTTGACACACAGACATGTAGGCCCTCCTGCCCAGAACTTCATTATCGTTCCTGACACCCACACCAGAATAGCCACTAGGTGCCACATCCCCAAGTAAATTATGGCTGAAGAAAAGCCATATCATTTCCCTGCCTTCCAATCTTCCTTCCACTGCAGGAACTCGCAACTGGGGATGATATATCTCTAATACCTCTTGTGAGGAAGAAAACAAGACCTGGAAAACTACCTTGATCACTGGCTGGGTGGAAAATCGAGATGCGGGAAGATCCCGTGGTGTGCCTATGCCTTGCTATTTTCCTTATAGCCAGTGGAAGAAATTTTGTTTCTGGCAGGAGACTTCCCTGCACATTTACCGACCTTCCACTAAGGAAACCAGGCCAGGGTCATGGCAGGGTCAGGGCAGTAGCTAAAATTCCTGCCCTGTCCGCACGGCAGTGGGAAGAGGAGAAATCAGGCCAATATCTTGATAAAATAAGCATTGCATATTTGCAAACTGACATCAGCACTATAAGTTTTTCTAACCTACTGCAGAAATGCAAAGAACAAAGGTTCACAGAAGCCTTGCTGTGCTTTGATTGGACCCAAGGCAATAGCGGAATTCATCTGTTACAGATAAGCATGTTTTATTCTGTTAACACTAATTCTTCAGACTGTAATTCACTTCATCATTAGAATAACAGAATCTGTTGACAGATTTTTAAAGTATTTTGATGATAAACTATTAGTTTGGAATCTGTGCTCACAGTGTTTAAAAACAAAACAAAGATCCAATTCGTTCACTTGCCAGGTTCTGTTTGTGGCTTCACATATCTACCAGATGTCAGGAAATTGCAGGATTAGTTAATAATCTGAGGTTTCAAAATAATTACTTTATCCTTCCAACCTGCTGACCCAACTCAAACATACCTGCATTACAGGCCCATAAGTAGGTTCAACCAACATAATGTTCTGGTCAGTGCTCCAGTGTCACTGTCTATATTTTTAACATCAATGCAAATATACTTTAAGTTCAGACATCATTGTGTGTAACAGCTGGTGACCAGGCACAGAATCGTTGCTTCTGTTATTTGTAGGTACTGGCACCATTAGGAAGGCAGGCTTTTGCAATGTTAGAAACAGAGGGCAAACTATATGGGCTCTTTCAGTTTAAGTATTTCATTTGTTATAGACTATGAAACAGTAAATTCCACAGCCAGCAATTATAATACACAATGTGACTTGCACTGGAAAACAGCATCACCACAGAATATACTAAAGGTCAACTATGAGCCTGTGTATCTTTTGGCTATAGCCATTCTTACAGCAATTGACTTAGCAAGTTTTATTTCTATTTAATTAAAAAGTGGGCAATAATTGCTTAAAAGTTCAGTCACTCCAGGCCATAAAACTTGTTCCATATTGTGTAAACTTTGGGACCAATATATAAATAAACTTTAAACATGCTCCAAAAGTTCTGAATTCTGGCAGAACTCTGACCCTAGTAAAACAGCAAAATGGCTAAATTAGTCTCTGCATCAAATGAGAACAGTACGTCTCACTTACTCTATCTAGTTGTTTTTCTTGAATAAATTTCTTGATGAAGAAGCATTAATTACTTACTCGCAAAGTAAAATCCCATTTTCCAGGCCTGTTCGAAAGTCTTTATCACCAAAACTTCTGCCTGTTACTTGCTGTAGATGAGAAAGGAAAACTATTAGCAGGAATATGAATAACTAACTCAATTTTCATTTATATCAACAAATTACAATGATGTTTACTAAGACCCCGTAAGACATGAGCAAAATGAGGCTATTTGACCCATCGAGTCTGCTCTGCCATTTCATCATGGCTGATCCATTTCCCTCTCAATTCCATTCTGTAAGACTGTAAGACAAAGGAGCAGAACTCAGGTCGGACTATAATCATGGGAAAGTATCTGTCCTCAGTCCACTCCGTGTAAAGCATATCCAAATGGAGGTCTGATATCAGCTGGAACTCCCTTCCTCTGGAATCGTGCAAAAATAGAAGGCATTGCTTTTGGGTTCATGTTGGGAATATAATTTTGTCATAACTTTACCTCTTGAAAGTAGAGTTTTATTTTTGACAACATTACAAGAAACATGTAAAAGAACTGCAGAATTACCAACTTCTGTCAGAATACCTGACAGAATGTGCGTGGGGGGAAACTGCTGATGACAGTGTTTCCTCATGCCTGAAGGCTTGTCCTTCTCACAGGTGGAGTTCATGGGTTTAGGATGAATGACCTTCAGCAGCCACAATCACCTCCCTTTGTACAAGGTCTGATTTCACCCACTGGAGGATCTTCCCCTTGCTGTCCACTTACTTCAGTTTTACCAGGTTCCCTATTGTCATACAGTCAAATTGCACCTTGATGTTAAAGACTCATTGCCCATCCTAACTACCCATGCAAAGATAAGTTTAGTTCCCTGTCAAGCAAAGGTACTTCTGGGCTGCTGTTGCCGAGGGAATCTCAGAGATGAAGAGGGAGGTCAGGAAAGACTATGACTTTGAAGAACTTTGCAGTAATTATACTCCATGTGCCTGCTGCTCTCCACCTTTGGGTAGTAGAGGTTATGGGTCTGAATTTTTTTTTTAAGAAACTGAGGTGAATTATAGCCATTCGTCCTGCAGATGCCTCCAAGAGGAGCACAACCTTTAGGTGGTTTGGGGGCTTGCGTGCCTCAATGACCCAGAGAGCGATGCTGGCTGGAATCAAGGCCTTGTGCTTTAGCTCTTGTTGGGGTCACCCGTGCCAAACAGGTCAAAGGGTGGAGGCCAGATTATAAGTGGTCCACCGGACCTCCAAGTTCGGGGGGGGGGGGGGGGTTCAGCCCAGGGCAATAACAACCCTGACTGGTAAAACTAAATTGTTACAGAAACAGCAATGAAGAATCCTTCTACATCTGAGTGTGGCGATATTCTTGAGTCTCCACCCAGGACTTGCATGACTGATGGTAGTGAAAATCGAGAGGAAGCTACTGGCAGTTTAAATGGTTTTGGCATGGACTAGATGGGCCGAAGGGCCTGTCTCTGTGCTATACTTCTCTATGACATGATGAAGGAAGACCTGAACACTGCCAGAGATGGAAGACCTTCAATGCAGCCCTAATCGCCAGCAGTGTAATGGACAGTAAGTAAGTAAGTCTTGCAGATGGGTCACACAGCAACCACAGGGTGCTGGTGGATTAAGCAGTAAATGTTTAGAGTTCACCACTGGATACCAATTAAACAGACCGTTTTATCCTTACTGGGGTCAAACTTCTTGAGTTTGTTGGAGTAGCACTTACGCAGGGAAGTGGAAAACATTTCACCCCACTGCAGACTTAGGTATTGTAGGTGGGGAAAGGCTTTTGGGAGTCACTCACTGCCAGGAACCCAGCCTCTAAACTGTTCATCCAGACATAGTGCTTATGTCCCATTACCAAACACATTTTTCCCTCCCCCCCCCTTTCTGCTTTTCACAGGGATCGCTCCCTACGCGACTCCCTTGTCCACTCGTCCCCCCTATCCCTTCCCACCGATCTCCCTCCTGGCACTTATCCTTGTAAACGGAACAAGTGCTACACCTGCCCTTACACTTCCTCCCTCACCACCATTCAGGGCCCCAGACAGTCCTTCCAGGTGAGGTGACACTTCACCTGTGAGTCGGCTGGTGTGGTATACTGTGTCCGGTGCTCCCGGTGTGGCCTTTTATATATTGGTAAGACCCGACGCAGACTGGGAGACTGTTTTGCGGAACACCTACGCTCGGTCCGCCAGAAAAAGCAGGATCTCCCAGTGGCCACACATTTTAATTCCACGTCCCATTCCTTTTCTGATATGTCTATCCGTGGCCTCCTCTATTGTCAAAATGAATCCAAACTCAGGTTGGAGGAACAAGACCTTATATACCGGCTGGGTAGCCTCCAACCTGATGGCATGAACATTGACTTTTCTAACTTCCGTTCTTACCCCATCCCTGACATATTTAGTTGTTTGCCTGTTCTCCATCTCCCTCTGGTGCTCCCCCCCCTTTCTTTCTCCTGAGGCCTCCCGACCCATGATCCTTTCCCTTCTCCAGCTCTGTGTCACTTTCGCCAATCACCTTTCCAGCTCTTAACTTCATCCCACCCCCTCCGGTCTTCTCCTATCATTTCGCATTTCCCCCTCCCCCCACTACTTTCAAATCTCTTACTATCTTTTCTTTCGGTTAGTCCTGACGAAGGGTCTCGGCCTGAAACGTCAACAGCGCTTCTCCCTATAGATGCTGCCTGGCCTGCTGTGTTCCACCAGCATTTTGTGTGTGTTGATAGTGCTTATGTGACTGGTTCAAGTACTTTTTCAAAGGGACCAGTATTTCATTGCACACAAAACTTGCTAAATAACGATGCGGCAATAGAAGAAAATGTACCAAGATTATCTATCTAAAAAAAAATCTGGGCCAGTGTGAAAGATTATACTTCAGTGTATTTACAGGAGATTGAGCCATGGTTTGGAAAAAGTAGGTCATCATCCTTTCAATAAATAACAGGTTCTTGTACCTTTTATCTGATTTCAAATAACCATAAGTTTATTGTAAATTTGCATTTGAATCAATGTTACAAAAGGAACCCATCAAACAAATTTTCTTTAAATATTTAAGAATGTCAAAGAGGCACATGGCAGAAGCACTTTACATAATCTGATGAATTTTTTGCAATTGATTTTATGCTAAAATTACTACTTTTTGTTACCCAGTCTACTAAGAAATGTATTTATTGAAAATATCTTTGCTTGCCATTTATTTACAGAGCAGTTTAATGTAAAAATGCAGGGTTTCATCCAGAACCCCCCATAGAATTTTAAGAATCAAGATTTAACTTTAAGGGACAGAACACAATAATACGCATCAACCATATGTTGCAAATGACTTGAAAATGGGTCACAAGCAATCTGTGCAGCAGAACTGCAGCGCTATAATTCCCACAGCTGGAGCTCACAAATATACCCCCCAATTAACAGAGAATTTTAATTTTAAAAATATTAAAATTTTTGAAAAATTATGGAAGGTGTGTATTAATTCCCTAATGCTACAGCTAGCCCCTGGAAGTAACTCATTGACTGTAATTCCTGGAGTCAGGGATGGAGATTTTATTTTAATAGCCTCAAGCTTCTCTTGCCCTTTCATTTTCTAAAATGTACATTTGCTCCCATCTCCTTACAACAGGGGAGGACAGCCCAACTGATCCATTAAGTACACCGAGGCACTCAGAATACTTTCACCAGTCTCATTCCAACACCATATTTCCCTGTATCATTCTCTCGCCCAATCAACATCTTCCGCTCCCCACCTGTTCTCCTGCCAATCACCTACACTACAGACCATTTTACAGTAGCCATTTAACCTATCAGCATGCCTTTGAGGAAAGTGAAGCACTAGAACACACAGGGAGAAAATGTCACTCCACAGAGTTAGCACCTGAGGCCAGGATTGAACACAGGTCACTGGGGTAGTGCAGCAACAACGGTAACTGCTGCACCACTCTGTTGTTTCTTTAGATTTGTTTTCTTTGGACTTTATACATAAAGTCAGATTGTTACAAATCCTGATGCACATATTCCATTAGCACGTAGCGAGAACGATAAGCAGAAATAAAACAGATGAATTCACCAGTCCCTGTGAATCTTACCGGTGTATAAGATGATGAGAGGCATTGATCGTGTGGACAAGCCAGACGCTTTTCTCCAGGGCTAACATTGCTAACATGAGGGGGCATAGTTTTAAGGTGCTTGGAAGTAGGTACAAGGGGGAATATCAGAGGTGGTTGCGTGGAATGCACTGCCAGCGATGGTGGTTGAAGCGGATACAACAGGGTCTTTTAAGAGACTCTCAGATAGGTATTTGGAGCTTAGAAAAATAGAGGGCTATGAGGTAGGGAAATTCTAAGCAGTTTCTAGAGTAGGTTACATGGCTGGCACAACATTGTGGGCTGAAAGGCCTGTAATGCGCTGGAGATTTCTATGTTCTATGTTAATTAATCTCCATATTGCAGCATCCATCAACCTCTAGAACGGATCCTTCCGATTAGTTCTTTTTTTTTCTCCAGTCCTGCTGAAGGGTCTCGGCCCGAAATGTCGACTGTACTCTTTTCCATAGAAGCTGCCTGGCCCGCTGAGTTCCTCCAGTATTTTGTGTGTGTTCTTTCTGGCTGATTGTCGGTTCTAGTATAAACTTGGTAAGGTGGTTAGAGATAGCAGCTTCACTTCGAAGCTACAGATAGGTAGGACTTGACAAGGGCGTGCTGCAACTCTGAATGCTAACACGCAAGGGGGTCCTGCCACCGTCTGCACTTTGGAAATATGAAGTCATGATAGATATAGGCTTTGGCAATGCTGTAGATCTGCTGCCAACTGCTCAGTGACTCACAGCACGGAAGCCACTGTGATTCAGTCATCAGGAGCACAATGAAGAATCTACAATGCAATGACACTCTGAGCACCAGGATTATAAATTGTTAAAATGAAAAGTTTTAATTTCTGCAAAAATGGCAAAATCCATAGGATTGGAGTCTAGGTTGACTGTGGTTGGTTTCCTTGGAGCCTAAGAGTCTGAAGCAGGCACATACATGGTAGGAAACATTTCCCCAAGATTAGAGGACATTAGAGGCTTAGAGTAAAGGATAAGTGGTTTGGAGGGGGTCTGAGGAAGAATTTTTTCACCCAGAGCATGGCTGGAGACACAGAAAAACTACAGCCAGGTACTCTCACAATACTTATCGAGATGGACATGTGAATCGCCAAGACAGAGAAGCCAGAGACCAGTTGCCGGTATTTTGGATTAGTTACGATTACGGAACCCACAATCTGCCTGGGTCACAGGGGCATTGTGCACATGGGCTGTTCCAGTTGCCTCCATCTCTCATGGCCTGGGTTGCAGCAAAGCTCTCTCCAGTCCACTCTGCAATGTTGGCTGCCTCTGCCTGTCCCTTTTTCTTTTTCCCTGCACTGTTCCCTACAGAACGGTCTTTGAGAGTCCACTTGATCTTGTCGTGTGACCATACCACCTCTTCTTTACCATGGACAGTAGACATTCATTCTGTCTTATGTGCTGGGTGACGGTTCTTCGTACTTCATTGTTTGGGACATGGTCTGTATAGGAGATGGCTCCTCTGCATCACTTGGGATTGATATACATGGTAATTGAGGATCAGCATAGACTGAAGGTCCTATTTTGTGCTTTATGGCTCCATTGTTTTATGATTAATTGAAAGGAAATACCATACCATCTGTGACAGGAGTTTGTAGATCCCAACAGAAATAGACTTCTTAAAATGACCCAATGATGCTTTCATGCAAATGTCTCCTGTATGAGGTCAATTTCTCATAGTTCACCTCCTTCACACCCAGCTCATGTTCTTCTTCCAGCCCTTCCTGCCATTTCTTGTACTCTGCTTTCTCCAGCAGCAAACTTATTTCCCAGTACCGCCTTGAGATTGCTGATGATTAGTCGCCCTTATTATTCACTTAAAACTAAGCAACTTGCCAATAAATTTGCACAGAGAAAACAAATAACGCTTCTGTATGTACAGTGCATCATAGTTTTCTAGGAATTTCAGTAGATAATTTTCCACAGTCCATGATTTTCTATGAAATAGCACAGCACTTGCTCTTGCTACCACAAGCCATCTCTTTCACTGCTGCCTCTAGGCGTCACTTTATGTTTGTTTTCTGCCACAGTTTCTGAAGTAAGAAAAAATATTTCATTTATTTTCTGATGTTTTTCATATCTTGAGTATGTTCTCAGAACTTCACAAAGTTGAACTTTCATATTAAACTGCTTCAGAAATTAATCAGTAAAACTGCAAACAAAAATTGTGGACTGTGGCAACTCATCTCTGTGTAAATGAACTTGGACATCACTGGTATCACTGCAAACTTGAGACTTAGCAATACTGACAGTAAACTCAATGCAAGTGTTATAACCCAAATTCATTCTAATATGTCCATCAATGGTCTCTTCCACTGTCATGATGAGGCTACACTTAGGTTGGAGGAACAACATCTTAAATTCCATAACCTGATGGCATGAACATCGATTTCTCAAACTTTCAGTAATGCCTCCTGTCCCCCACCTTCACCATTACTCATCCCCTTTTCCCTCTGCAATCTTTCACCTAGCTCTTTGCTCCATCCCTTCCCAAGTTTCACCTAGGCCTGGTGTTCCTCTCTCCTCTACCCACCTTTCAAATCTACTCCTCAGTCTTTTTTCCCCAGACCTACCGAAGGGTTTCGGCCCAAAACGTCAACTGTGCTTTTTTCCATAAATGCTGCCTGGCCTGCTGAGTTCCTCCAGCATATTATGTGTGTTACCCAAGTTCATGTAATTTTATCCAGAATGAAATCTTTCACTTACAAAAATGAAATTATTTTATCATAATGTTCACTATTGACCGATTAGATTATAAGGTTTAGTCTGAAAAGTAACATTAGAAAAAATACTCTATTCTCAACAGCTATTTTCTAAAGACATCACATTGCAGGACTACTTTTCAATTTGGTAATTATGTATGTGCTGTGTAACCTCCCTGAGCAAATAATGAGAGATTAAAATACTTAATTTCAACTCTTCAAGTAAACTTGCTCATTTTAAGAAAGGGAGCTTCAAATCAGAAATCCACCTGCTTGGCAAACAACAAGTTGGCACTTTCACCCTGTTGCTGTGCTGAGGGCAGACCGTGATTAATTGGGTCTTTGCATTACAGATTATAGTTGATGACCAGAAGAATGTTGGTAAAATAAGGGATATTCGTGGAAAATTATATTTTAGTGCCATTTTGCATTTGGATTTGAACTAGAAATTCACACAATTAAATAAACTTTCAATCTTCCTCCATCCCTTTGTTACTTTTTTCTTAACTATTCCAAGGATCTCCTGGTTCACCTCCCTCAGTACATCCCGCCCCTGCCCACCCCCCAAATTTAATGTAAACAAAATTCAGCCAGTCATCCTGATTTACACCTGGATTAAGAAGTTTTTCTTGAAATTCTTCTTGGCCTCACCTATCCCCCTAATATTGTATCCTTTACTAGTTGCTGACCAAACTTAATCATCCCATCATCCCCTTTTTTACCACTGTGTCCTCAGCAGACAAGACCTTCAATTACAGAATGCCCTTCCTAATCCCCTCCAGATAGAGCCATTAATTACCAGAGCTATTTCACCACAGAAATGTGCCCTTTGACCCACCATCACACACACACACACACACACACACACACACACCCCTCCCCCCCCCCCCACCCCATGCTGGTCTTTTTGCCTGTCTATACTATTTAAATATCTATTGCATGTCTATTTAAATATCTGTCTAAATGCATATCAACCATCTAATAATCTGATTTTACCAACTCCTCTGGCAGCATGATCCAGATATCAAATATTCCCTATGAAAAAAAATTACACCCAGACCCCCTTTAAACCTCCTTCATCTCACCTTAAATGTATACCCTCTTGTTTTTGATATTGATACGAGGGTAAAAAGATCTTAACTAGTCACGTTTCTCATAATCTTGGATACTTCTTTCAGGTCACTTCCCTGCCTCATTCTTTCCAGGATAAACAAGGCAGACCTGTCCAATCTTACCCTGTAACTGAAGTCCTCCAATCCAGGTAAAATCCTCGTGAACCTACTCTCTCCAATGCAAATGCATCCTTCCAACAGTGGTGACCAGAACTGCACAAAATATCCAAGTGCACCCTAAGCAGTATTTTCTAAAGTTGCAACATAAAGTCCCAACTTTGGTATTCTGTGTTCCGAAGTGCATGCCATAAACTTTGTTTGCAAGCCTATCAACCTACATTGCCACTTTTAGTGAAGTACAGACTAGGACCCCAAGATTTTTTAAGACTCTTTTATGAGTCTTCAAAAAGTCTTTCTTTTTGACCATCCTTTTCATGATCTGCCCTGACATCTGAATCACAAATATGAAGTATTATATAAATGCTAGAAATCTAAAGTTAAAATAGAAAATACTGGTAATATTCAACAGGTCAGACAGCATCTTTGCAGCAGAAACAGATGTCCTTTTATCATCAGACAAATACTAACTAATCCATTGACAAAAAGTAACTTGCTTGATATGTAATTGGATTTTCCTCACTCTGCACATGCTGTCTGACCTATAAAAATATTTCCAGTATTATCTGGGAATTCATTTCCATATGCGCCAACAACTCTTCATGTGAATCAATGTCAAGTTTTGTTTGAGAACCACTCATTGAAGCGCCTTTGAACTTCTTCCTATCTTAACAGGTACAATCTAAAAATACATTCTTGTTAGCATAAAACAAAGATATTTTGTCCACTACAGTAAGAACTTTATCAACACCACCATTTACCTATAAAAGTCGATTTTGATTTCTATTTTTTGCTTTGAATATAAACTTCTCTAGCAACCTAATAAATTTCTACATCGGTTCATATGTCTGCCAACTGTTACATCATCAATATGCAAATATCCATTTTCCCCAAAGGATCAATCTTCACTTAAAACCCGATGAAGTCTTCCTCAAGATATATGTGAAAAACAAAATCTGACAACAATTACCTGTGATTTATGTTGCACTATTTTATTGGTCAACCCTCCATTATTCTTATACATGAATGTTGAAAAAGTATTCAAACATATTTCAAAAGACTGTGAATCCACAAGATGACTTCAGGAGATGAGCACCTACATCACTGTTATTGCTTGTATTGGAAATACTCTGGTTCATCAAGCTATGAAACAGCAGCATGAGTTAGTTTCCTCTTGTTTATCATAAAGCCGTCGATCTCCATCAGTTCATGCTACTGGCCATTTTGCAAAAACATGACACAAGGATTCCAGCTTACTGACTGTGCACTCAGTCAGCCCCTTAAAAGCTGAGAGTTCCTTAATGCCATCTGATTTGTGTCTGTGGACAGAACTACTCCAACCTTTTTGCTGAGGAAAAAAATTGCTGGTTATAGGTGTGGCGCAAAAGTCAGGAAGGTGCTGGGACCAAATGTTGAGGCCTCTCACTTTCAGTTCTGCCGCTGGACTCAGCGTTCAGCCTGGGCGGATCTATGTCACACTAAACTAAATGACTTGATATACTTATTCTGAGGCCCCTCCATTTTAAGCCAGCCATTAGAAAAGGATCGTTGACTTGGATGGAAAGAGCAAAATGAGTTTTTTAAAAACTTCAGGTGCTGGAGAAATAAAACCAAAAAGATGCTGTCCAGGTCAGACTGCATCTGTGAAATGATAAAGAAGACTGAACATTTCAGTTCTTTTGCCAGAACCATAAAGGAAACAACATGGACTTGTAAGAGTGGTGCATTCCCATGGTCCGAAGTGCCTCACTTTAGAATATTAATCTCAGTGGTATGCAGCTGGGGAACCACACATCCTGTGAAACAAATCTCAAACAAATGAACTAATCTTAAATATTGCCGATAATGTCCTACCTCGTACCAAATCCTGCTCATCAGGTACCTTGTGCTCCGAGACCTATATCACTCTTTGCCTGTCAAATTTTCATCCTCACCACTATCAATCTTTGGCCACATTACAACCCTCTGAGCCTGCATGCCTTTTGCTGCCTACAGCCTTCCCCCTTCCTTCGTTCCCTCTTGGTAAGTCATTAATAGGTCCAACCTTTCTTCAAATGTTCCAAAGTGTCCTTATGTGTTATTTATATCATTACATTCCTATGGAGCATCAACACATGTTAAAGGCACTGTACAAATGTAGACTGGTGGTGAGGTGCACTCCGTTTGTAGGTTGGGCACTCTTCCCACTGGCAGAGGATACAGCAATTCAGCGCAGACCAGGCCCTTTAGGCCCAGCACTAGCCTAATCACGGGACAATTTACAATGGCCACTTAACCTACAAAGTGGTAGATCTTCAGACTGTGGGAGGAAGAAACCCACATGGTTCACAGGAAGAATGGAGAAACTCCTTAGAGGAGATGCCAGAATTGAACTCCAAATTCCAGAACACTCAAACTGTAATAGCATCATGCTAACTGCTACTCAGCAAATAAATAGACTCCAATATCACATAATTGAGTTGGCAGTATGATTTCTACACATTTTTTGATTATATCAGTTATGTACTGGTGAATGTCAAAATGCATCAAATTTTGAATCTCAGTGGTAACGTCAGGCAGCTTTCTGAACTCCTCTCACAAATTTCATGGCTCTTGGACTCCCGTCTTGACACTTCAAAATTTTATGTACGTGATTGAAGTGAAAAAACAAATATAGGACGAGTCCTGGCAGGGGAAATTCCATCATTTAAAAATATTGACAAGAGCTTGCAGTGGGAGGGATCTGTCCTCTGCTTACCCCTGCCTTGCTGGCACAGGGACGTCTGCAGCACAACACATATCAGGCGTTCAGTATCCCCAGTGACCTACTCGAAGAAATAATGAAAATAAAATGAAAGACCCAGAGCATCATGAAGAATGCAATTACGTCAGTCCACGTTGACAATGACATCAAACAAAATCAGGCACAGGGTGCAACCTGGTGCATTAATACTTAATAAGGCACCATTAAAAATAAACTGCAAATGGAACAAATGGGTGAGGGGGAACAGGCACTGAAGGATTGAGATTTCTGAAGGTGTATTATGCTGTCAATTGTGAAGATCAGTTTTGCTCTCTTATTTCTCAGCAAATATACTTCGAATATTTTCATGTATATACATGGCGAATATACATCTTTTACTTATTCCAATTTGCTAAACCGCTGGCGAGCCTGCTCCTTAAATTGTTGCAGTCATTATGACGAAGGTTCCTCCAAATAACAGTAAAGGTGACCTAGGACATAAAGCCAGTGAAGGAAGACAATACGTTTCCAAGTCAGCTTGCTGAGTCACTTGCAAAGGAGCTGAGCACCCAACATCCATATTTTTGTGAGGTCTGAGGATTTTCAGCGGTGTTTTCTGTAGATCGTATCGTCAGTATGACAGGAGTGAATGTGTGAGGTCATAAGCTGAGTGCCAAAGTGTTAAGTACCTCATTCACGCCTTTCGCTCCTGATCATTTTCCCCATCTCAACCAGCATTTTTCCCTTCCTCTGACCAGACTGGCCCCCGAGTGTCATCCAGCATCTACACCCCACAAACAGATCTGCCTCTGAAGAACGAACGGATCCGTATCAGAAGCAGTTCTGTCTGGCTGTTTGAATTTAGACGTACAGCAAATTTCTGGGTTCACCTAATCCCACCTGTCAACCAGCATGACAATCATGACTGAAAATTATTTGATGTTCTTTCATTATCAAAACTGCATCCCATCCAGCCCAATTAACTTTTCTATTTTGAGAACAGCCATCTTTTAAGATTTTTATCTTTCCTAACGTGACCACTTCCTTCTCCCTCCTGCTCATTTGCAGAATGCTCCACTCCATTGAGTACAAATCCAGAGTACACACCTGGTATCACAGTCACATTATTTGCCTGCAGTTTAATCCTTCTTTTAATTGCTTTTTACCACCTATGCTTTATTTTATACTTTAAAATGCATCATGCCACTTTCTGTTATGTATATAATTCAATTTTCCATCCCGGCTACATAAAAATCACACCACGAATATATCAATTTTTTTAAAGCAACACACACTGAAAAAATGCTTAGGAACCAATGCATTCCTCAGTATTCAAAAGAATTATTGATTTGAAAATACATGATTTAGTCCCTGGAAATGAAATCTATCTGTATTGATATTTTTATATAATGATTATACTTCAGAACACTCATCTAAAACTGACACTTCCAGTTATTCTAAAGAACCTATTGAATACTGTCGGATTATTAAATGCTCCCACTATAAGACTAAATTTGATGGTGAGCCAAATCATTTTTGATACCAATCTTGATGGCAATCATTGCTTTCTTTTAATACAGTTTAGTGTAAGGCATTGACTATTGGTGTGTCATGTAATACATTTTTATTGCATGTTGGAACTCTTTCACATTGTGCATACAGCAACACACATTGGAAATAATTTACTTCAATCAGACTTCGGAATTGAGATAACCCAGGGATTACACAGCAATGCAAGGAAAGAGAGTGGAGTGAGTCTTTTACAGGGTAGCCTTTACTGCTTTTCTCCTCCCCAAACTCAAGGCCATTGCAGTTTGCCACATATATTCTTTTGTGCTACTAGCTTTAGAGGTTTCAGTCTCTACTCCACAACTTCAAATCACTATTTTTCAGTCTCACAAAAGACTCTGCTGCCCTCCTTTTTGCAGCTCGGTATGTAATCCCCATTGTTGACTTTGATTTGGTGTGCTCTGTAGCAGCCTCAAGTCTGTGGGTTGTGGTTCTGGAAAGTTGTGTTAGCTCCGGAGTTGCGGGATTCTATAAACACATGGCGAAGGACAGAATGCAGCTCACACTGTGCAAAGACAACTAGGAGATATTATTAATATTTGTTTAATGAGTAAGCACTCCATGTTGTAAGTGGCTTGTACTGCGTGAGTGGGTTATTGTATGTGTGCTGTGGAACAGGGGAATCACTGAGAAGTGAATAACCTCAGAAAGACATATATCAAACTTTGACAGCATTGGCGTCAAGCAGATCAGTTGTTCAAGCTTCCTGCCCATGACCACCCATTACCTCCAACCTTCTATTCTATTCCCAACAATGCTGAAAATTCAACCCAAAGGAGATTTAATTAGAATAGAAGTCTCTTAAGCCTTAAGCAATACCGAAAGCAGATTAGGTGAGTGAAGGTATTCTTGCTTCTGACTTAAAAGGTTTCAGGGTTTATATCTAATTCTTGCTGTTGAGCATGTAACATTGGCTGACCCTTCGATGACGTTCAATTTAATGATTGTTGACTAAAGTATCAAAAATGTTGTCTTACAACTAATAAAGATTGCTGTTTCAGTAGAATTAAAATACCCATGCAGAATATTTTCAAGGAATATTCTTGGTAGTCTGACCACCTCACCTTCTGTAACCAACAACTTTCACTCCACTCTTTAAGAAGGGAAGAAGGCAGAAGAAAGGAAATTATAGGCCACTTGGCCTGACTTCAGGGATTGGGAAGATGTTGGAAGGATGAAATTTTGGGGTACTTGAAGGCACACGATAAAATAGGCCGTCATCAGCATGACTTCCTTACCTGCCTGACAAATCTGTTGAAATTCTTCGAGGAAATAAAAAGCAGGATAGATAAAGGATAGTCAGTGGATGCTGTTAACTTGGATTTTCAGAAGGCTTTTGACAAGATGCTGTGCATGAGACTTCTTTACTCGGTAAGAGCCCATGGTATTACAGGAAAGATAGTTGCATGGATAAAAGATTGGTTAACTGGTAGGAGGCAAAAAGTCAGAATAAAGTGGGCCTATTCTCATTGGCTGCTGGTAACTAGTGGTATTCCACAGGGGTTGGTATTGCGACCGCTTCTTTTCACATTGAATGTCAACGATTTGGACGATGGAGTAAATGGCCAAGTTTGAGGACAAAATGAAGATTGGTGGAGGGGCAGGTGATGTTGAGGAAGCAAAGGGTCTATAGAAGAACAGAGAGAGATTGTGAGAATTGGCAATGAAGCAGCAGATGGAATACAATGTCCGGAAGGATATGGTCATGGACTTTGGTAGAAGGAACAAAGGCGGAGACTATTTTCCAAATGGGTAGAGAATTCAAAAATCAGAGGTGCGAAGGGCTTGGGCAGAATTCCCTAAAGGTTAACTTGCAGATGAGTCAGTGGTGAAGAGGCAAATGCAGTGTTAACATTCATTTTGAGAAAAGTAGAATGTAGATGCAAGATTTGAAGTTTTATAAGGCATTGGTCAGACCACACGGACAAATGTGTGCAGTTTTGGGTCTCTTATATAAGAGAAGATGTGCTGCCATTGGAGAGGGTCCAGAGGAGGTTGATGACTGGGAATCCAGGAATGGAAGGGTTAACGTATGAGGAGCATTTGATAGCTCTGAGCCTGTACTTGCTGGAGTTTAGGAGACTGAGTGGATGATCTCATTGAAACCTATCAAATATTAAAGGCCTAGATACAGTAGATGTTTGCTAGTAGGAGAGTCTAGGGCCAGCAGCCACAGCCTCAGAATAGAGGGGTGTCCATTTAGGACACAAATGAAGAGGAATTTCTTTAGCCATAGGGTTGTGAATCTGTGAAATTCATTGCCACAGACAGTTGTGGTGGCCAAGTCATTGGGAATAATTAAAGCAGAGGATGATAAGTTCTTGATTTGTCAAGGCATCAAAGGTTATGGGGAGAAGGCAGGAGAATGGGATTGAGAGGGGTAATAAATTAGCCATGATGGAATGGCGAAGTAGGTTAGAAAGGCCAAATGGCCTAATCCTGCTCCTATGTCTTATGGCCTTATAATTTCTAAACTTACCCTGATAAAATTGATTGGCAAAATTAGTTACAATTCTACATATGAGAAGTAACTATGTCAATGAAACAAATGAAACTCCCTGATGATGTGCAAGTCACAATGCAAATGCAAACTCTAACAATAAATCAAATGCAGGAAAAAATATGATAATGTAGAATAAATCACATCAAGACTTTCTCCCGAGTCTCAAATAAGGAACAGGTTTGCCAGTGGGGTTTTACTTGGAATTTATATCCTGAACATAAAGGCATAACTTAGCATATTGATGCAAAATTTTATTCAACAGTGAAGGGACTTTTATTGTCATGTATTATGCTCTCTTGAAAAGATGTTTTCTTTACCCTGACACACCTAACTTTAACATTCAAATGGAATTATCACATGCCAACATCCAGGACTTTTACTATTCTCTGTGGATCTCACTGCTGAAATAAGTGGTGTTTAGTCAGTTTCCTTTAATTAGCGGGTGCTGTATCAGCAAGGAACACACAGGTTTTCCTTCCTCATTAAATCGTGTGCCTAATGTAGAAAAGCAACGAAGTTTAGAAAGCAGAAAGAAAACTTCTGAAGTCAAGGCTACCAAGCTGGTAAAATGAAGCCAGGCATAACTTAAAAGATTAATTTCAGCAATAAATTGATGTAACAATAGACTCTGCCCTCATGCAAAAACAACCTGAGTTTTATATTTTATTATTTTATGTTAAAACTTAAAAGAAAAGTTTTGTGTTCTATTAATGGCAGTACTCCTTAATGTGAGTCCATTAATCTGGCAGAGTACTGTGCCAGTCTTTCTAAAGCAGCTTACAACAGATTTGTCAGATATTAATGTTGTAAACAGGCATGTTCTTCACTCTTCACTCACACATCCTGAATGTATTATCCTAATCCTAAAACCTAGATTATTACTGTGATCAACTTGACTTTCAAAGTTTGCTTTTGTTTTTGATATCTCATTAATAATTCATATTTGGCTTCATATAAAGGAACTGTTGGTGTTTCCATCCCTTTTCAAAAGCACTACTTCAGTACATCAACATTGCAGTGTTTGGTAACTCAAATGAGTAATAATTTTATATGTGTGTGCCTTAATTCTGGCTATTTGATTATTCAACAGCTTGACTACATCCAAACCTGACTTGATTTTATAGTTGTTGAAATGCACTAGCCAGCGTCGTCACAGCTAATGAACAAAAATGGTCTCATATTTCTTCTAATTTTCCATAGGATATACTACAGTTTAAAGATAATTATACTAGCAATCATTGTCCTTGCAGGTATTGAATCCAATCTATGGCTATCTGATAGGTAAAGTTTACTAACAGATATAATCAGAAATAAAATAAATTTGGCTTGAGGGATTTCAGTGTTGACCAGTAATTTCAGCAGCCTCACTTAGTTTATCTAACATCCAGATCATTATAAAGATTTGGCCATGGTTTCTAAGGAAGGATACGTGAATGTCAGTGATAAACTTTCCACACAAAAGCAAGGAGAGGCACAGGGAATGGAATTGTTTCTTTGTGGTACAACTCCATGAAACTAGTATCTTTTTTTAACAGTGACTGCTCCTTTTCTTGACTTGTGGCACTTTAAGAGTCATTCAATAATGATTCTTAACATATTGAGTAATTCTATCAGCTTCAGAACAGCTTGTTATTCAGTTATGAAAATGACAAGAAGTCTCAATTATGTTAATATCATTTTCAACAAACCCTGATGTAATGTGAGGCTTGATGTTGATCACCATTTCTTCAATACGCAAGCACACCAATGTATGAACTAGGAATAGGTGTAGGTCACTCAGCCCTTGAGCAGGCTCTGCCATTTAGCAAGATCATGATTGACCTGACTAAAACCTCAACTCTGCAATCCTAACTAACCCCAGTAACCTTTCATGCCTTTACTTATTAAGAACCTATCTAACTCTACTCCTAAAACTTTCAAAGACTCTGCTTCCACCAACCTTTGAGGTATGAGTTCCAAAGACTCACAATGCTCCAAGATAAAATATTTTCCCTTTATTTTCTAAACAGCGACTTGTTCCAGATTCTACGAGAGAAATTTTTCTCTGCAGATCCACCTCATCAAGACCTCTCAGATCTTTCCATTAAATTACCTCTCACTCTTCTAAAGTTTAGATGATATTAAGAAAGGTCAGAAAGCCAAGGCCTGCAAGATTTGTCCATTCCATGTATCAATCCAAAAATCTGTTTCCAATACATTTAAAACCTTTATCAAAATAGGAAACCAAAATTTACACTATACTCTCGATGAAATCTCAACATTGCCCTGAAACATATAGTAGGTTTCCTATTTTTGTATTTAATTCCGCAGATAATAAATGGTAACATTCTGTCATCTTGCCTAATTACTTGTTCAACCTGCATTCTAGCCTTTTGTTAATCCTGCACTGGAATACCCTTATGCTTTTGCATCTCAGAGCCTACTGCTTGTTTTATTTTTCTTACCAAAATAGCCAAGTCCATCTTTTCCTGCACTAGAATTATTTGCCAAACCTTGGTCAGTCACTTAACCTATCCGTACCCCTGTGTGGCCTCCTTATATCCTTTTCACAGCTATTCATACTGATTGGGCTGAAAAAGTGAAAAGCACAGTAAAACAAAAATGTAACATCAGGTTTACATTAATATTGATAACATGCATGCAGCCTGTTACAAAAATAAGGTAGCCTTGCATAAATTGGAGGATCATCAGATAAGCAATGTATGTAACTATTCATTGGAATTTGCATAGAGGTACAGTACATCAAAAGAATTACCAAAGAAATGGCTAAACTCAACTACATACTTATCAGGGTTTTGCCAAGCTTCCATCCATTCTGTGGCTTTTATCCCATTCCCACAGTTCCTTCCTGCCATTCCTTACCCAAGATCACTACCATTTAAAGGCTTGAAATGTTACAATAAATATGACCTAACAGCCTTGTTGAGTTTGCCAGATGCAATAGTGGGAGTATCCTTCTAGAGACTTACTTTTACTACATCTTCTAATAATCAATTCTAGAATAGTTCTGATAAAAGCTGACAAGCAGATTGGCTCTGTCATTTCTCTGACAGAATAATGAAACCAAGAAAAGGATGAAAGGGTGAAACTTTGGACTAGATAAGTGCAGAACATTAAACATAAAGAGAGGTGCAATAGAGCTAATAGAATACAGAACAGAGCCGCAGGATACAATACAACCTAAGGATGAATGTGAACCGTATCAGTATCTGGCATATCAACAAGCAAAGAAAATAGATTATAGTGCAATAAAGGGAAAACTTACAAAAAATTTACTTCAAGGCTGTCAAACTTGAGCTCAATAGTAAAAATATAACAAAAGTAATCAACACTTCTGCTATAACCATGTTAACATGTTCTTTTGGCATGTTCTTGGTCCGAAACTGATCTGGAAAATTTACAAAGAAAATAAGAACTGAGATGATGGATTTTAAAAAACACCATGTACACATGAAGAAACTTAGATTAACGCTACCTAGGACAGAAGGAGAAAGAGGAATAACAGACGTAAAAGATTGTACACAAAAGTCAGATAAAACTTATAAGGATATACTTTCATCACTGAAAACCGGTTTCAGCCCTCCATGCGAGCCTGTGCAATTCTGGTGAGAAGTGCACACCACTAAACTGAAATGAAAGCAGAATCCAGAAAAATGAAGCAATTATCAGCACAGAAGAAAAAGTTAACCAGTAGAAGAGCAAGCATGCCACTTCTTTGAAGACGTCCCTATGATCTAAGCAGACTAGATGTCAACAAGGAAGCGTTCAACGCCCAGCTCAGAGTTGGACACCTCTTCCCAGAAACAGAGGGGTTCCTTGTGACAATACAGGACCAGGTGGTTAACGCACAAAGTATCAAAAATATATAATAAAAGACCAACAAATTCAAGAGGATAAATGCAGAAAATGCCAAGGGAGAGCAGAAACAATTACAGGATCCTGCAGCAGTTGAAGTCAATCTCATTATTTACACAGGTGCAATCAAGTGGCAAGCATCATTCATCAAAATCTTGCTTTAGAACACAAACTCATAAAAGATACTATAAATACTATAGTGTCTATGAAGACTATAGTGTCTATAAATACAAGCCTGGTCCAGTTTTAGAGTCAGAGTCCTACAAGTTAAGTTATGGCCAATCCATTATTACAGATAAGATAATCCATAATAACTGTCCAGATGTAACCATCCAAAAGTCACTATACAATAACATTAAACAATTATGCCTGCACAGGATAAACAAGCAAGAATAATTTACTTAGTAGATAAAGCCGTTTGAAGCACACACAACATACAGAAATCAATAAGTGAAAAACGCCAGAAATACGCTGCATTTAAAGAGGAAATTGAAAGATTATGGGACATGAAGGGGGTATACAATATCACAATAGTAATATCTGCAACTGGTACCATCCAAAAGTCACTATACAATAACATTAAACAATTATGCCTGCACAGCAATATTTATGTTAATCTCCAGAAAGCCACAATACTAAGCACCACCAGAACAGTCCAAAAGTTCCTAACAATTGAGAATGAGTGTGCTTGGCTATGCCCGTAACCCAGGTTATACCAGCTTGAGCTGAGGAAAAATGAAAATAATAGCAACACAATGCCACTGCCACTCTTATCAGTGTTCCCAGATAAGAATTCTATTGACTATTCAACACCATATTCCTCAGAGAAATCAAACATTCACTTGTGAAAAGCCAAGTTACTCTTCCCAGTTACTTACATCATTATAGTACAATTAAAAACCAAATAAACCAGGAATGCGAAAGATAGTTTCCCAGACAGAGCCCACTCTTCACAAAACATTCAATGCTTTCTGATAAAGCCATCAACCTGAAACACTAATTTTTGTCTCTCCACAGATGCTGCCTGACCAGCAGAGAAATTGCCAGCAATTTGTTTAACTCAACACTTCCAGTGCCTTGAATCTTCTTCTTTTGGTGCTATTCAAAACCTCAGTACGTTGTTGAAGACGTCATGAAACAATTGTACATTAAAACTGAATAGCTATGCACATATCCTTTCCAAGTGTATTTCCCTACCTGTCTGTGTTTTCACCCAATTTCAGAAAGTCCCAAGGATCACACACTGCTGTGAATGGTATCAGGCATATGGAGTCAAACATTGCTAGCTCTATAACTATACTGGACGATCCACAGAGACAGAACTTTTGGTGGCACACCTGGCTGCACGGAAGGGAACTTAAACGAGTGGTTTCACCTGGTTCTCAAGCCATGGTAAAATGGGGCAGAGTTGGAAGAGTGATAATAACTCCCTGTGGGAGGCGTGTGCTGTCCTCCCTTGGAAGGCCAGTGCACCTTCTCCTCAAAGAGCCTCAAGGACAGTGTTTCATTTGAATCCTAGGAGTGGGAATTCTGCAGCTGGGTTTTGGCAGTCACAACTCCTAACCTGAACCTTCTAGGGAATCCAGGGAATTGTGGAGACCAAGCATGCAAGGCAGGCAGAGGTGTTCTCAATCCATAGGGCGTGACCTGTGTAACAATTTGTCAAACCAAGACTGAACAATTTTGGTGAAATTAAGTCAAAGGCTTTGCTTTGTACAGTGGTCTACAGAGTTCTGGCCACTGTGTATCACAATGCTCAAATGGCAGAAGTATAATAAGGGCCAGAGACAATCAGAATAGTCAAAGTCAGTAAGTTATCGGTTGTCCAAGGAGAGCCATGAGGTTCAGGCTGATGTCTTTGGCCACCAGAGCTTGAGCACCAGCTTGTCTGGACAGGTAATTAGCTTACATGCTCACATAACACAATACAAAGCCATTTATAAGGTGGCTAAGAGCAGTAGCTTAATAATATATCATAAATAATACAAGTTGTGTGTATTAAGTTACGTCAATATTGTGAGTATTATGATTGAAAGGAGGGAATGTTGGTGGTTAGGAATAACAAAGACACTACTTTGAGATAATTCTCTGTACCCTTCCTCATCTCCTCTTTAAGTTACACTCCCTCATGAAACAGGAAGAGAGATTCATTCTGTACCACAAGATTTTTGAAAATTGCATGAAAGACACGGCTAGAAATAGGATAACAATAACTTGTTGACTAAGTACCAAGATTCAATGTGCTATGCTTATGGGAAACATGGAAATCTGTACAAGTCTCAAAACTATAAAAGCTTTTAATCCATAACTAAAGTGTTGGCCAATCTTCCAGGGGATTTGAAAGCAATTCTTGCATGTCTCACAGTTTGGAAAACAGATGCTTGGTGCCTGCTTGGCTTATTCATTGGACAAGGAATGCGTACAATATAATGGAGATGGGCCCAGACTAATAACCCAGAAGCACCATGCATAAGTGCTTCCCTGCCAGGACCCAGCAGTGAACCAGCAGCAGCGCACAATACAACCTAGAATGAAGCACAGAAACAGGCCCTTTGAAACGAACACGACAAAATCTGCAGATGCTGAAAATCCAAGCAACACACACAAAATGCTGGAGGAACTTAGCATGCCAGGCAGCATCGGTGGAAAACAGTCAACATTTTGAGCTGAGACTCTTCAGCAGGACTGGAAATAAAATTGTGGAGACTGCAATTATGTTAACCTGAAGAACATTTTACCCAATTTCCACCACAGCCACTAGGGGAACAAACAGACTCTATCATGTATATACAAACAGATGCGGTACTTACAAAGCCACCATGTGCCCTCACATTGACCTCTCTGACCATATCTCCACATTAGCATTCTCAGCATACCGACTGCTGTGGAAAATGGAAATTCCAGTCAAAGGACCATCACTCTATGGCCTAATGAAGCAATCTCCAGGATTGTTTTGAACGGACTAATTGGCAGAAGTTCAAGGAGGCCATCACAAACTGAGAAGACACAGGCCTCGAGGAATATGCCTCATCTGGCACTAGCCATATCAGTAAGTGATGACCTTGGTAGCCGAAGAAGGGTCATCTCACTGCCAACTGGCTGAACGCTGTGGTGCAGTCCCCTCTAAATCCCAGGTCGCTGCCTTCAAGTCACAGAACAAGCAGCTAGGTGAAACCTCAGCTTAAGCATGAAGAGGGATAAGACTGCCTCCATTCAAAAAGTTCAGGAAGACCTATCCAATAACAATCATTGGCATATGTGACTGGGCATCAAGGGCATTCCAGACCAAGCAAGGAGAAACATCCTTGACTGTGCCAGTGGTGCCCACCGATGCTTGAAACAACGTTTATGCAAGCTTCGAGGCATGCAGCATGACGCAGACCCCACCCCCGGAGTGAGACCCTGACCTGGAGTTACACACTGACTACGGTTCTTTGCGGGAATGGGACCCGCTCTCATGGTTCCATAACTGGCCATTACTCGGCACACCAAAGGCTCAACCTAAGAGTCCAGATCAAATGCAGAAACGTAGGATCTCTGGGCACTGGAGATGGGTGGATCGAAGATCAGTGTCACGACAGGAGACCCGTGTGTCGTCGAGGCAGTTGGGATATCTGCTGTGTGCCTGGAGACCCAGGAACTTCGCGATCTTCAGGCACAGAGTTTGAAAAAAGCAACATAATGGGTTTTTAACATCATAAACCCGCGAGTTGTCTATTAGGTCTCCATGCTTGCTGGGAAGATGGAGACACCTCTTTCTCCCTTATTATGGGGAAAGAGAACCTGTGGTATATCACATGCTGGGTGAGACACAAAGTCTTTGGGGTAACTGTAAGTCTGTGTCTTTGCTCACACTTGAGTGCTTGGTGGTGGTGCCAATGCTTTTTTTTTGCCAGTGGGGGGAGGGGGTTGTTGCTCGCTACCACTTATGTATGGGAGGGGGGAACTGGGGAGGGATTTTGGGGTTCTAACATTTAACTGTCATTCATTCTTTGGGACACTCCTCTGTTTTTGTGGATGTTTGCGAAGAAAAAGCTTTTCAGGATGTATGTTATATACATTTCTCCGACATTAAATTGTACCTTTGAACTTTGATGTGCACATCTCGCACAATCTCTCATGGTCCCAGAACACATTATACACAATCAGAAAAGTTCACCAATGCATTGACGTTCTGAGGAGGGTGAAGAGAGCTGGACCCTGCATGTCTATATTTGTGTCATCCTACAGGTGAGTAGCAACAGCATTCTAACAAGCTGCATCACTGCATGGTACCGAAACTGTGGTAGACAAAATTTCGCCCAACACATCACCAGTACCAGCCCACCCGCCATCAAGGACATATATAGAGTAAGATGTCGAGAAAAAGGCCTGAAATATCATGAAGGATCCATCCCATTCCGTTCATGAACTGTTTGTCCCATTCCCATTGGGGACAAGGCTACATAGCATCCACACCAGGTCCCAAACAGTTACTTTCCCCAACAGTAAGGCTGATCAACATCTCCACCCACTAACCCACCCTTCCAGTCCCCCACCACTAGTACTTTATCACTTCCTGTCCGTCACCTTATGAACAGACACTCTTGTGCTTAGTGTCACATTATGGACATACAATCAATCTATGTCTATAAACCATCTCGCACATTTTTATTTACTGCGTTTGGTTATTATTATTGTTTCTTTATCTTATTGTGTTTTTTGTGCTGCATCGAATTGGGAATAACAGTTACTTTCTTCTCTTTTACATTTGTGTATTGGAAATAGCATGAAACAATCTTGAATTAGCTCTGTGGTAACTTTTGTAACAACAGATGTTTTTATTGCAAGGGAAGCTTGATGCACTTAACTACAACACTTTATTTTCAGATTCCTATGTAGCATTGTACTATATTCTTTTGATAACCTTGGACACTTACTGTTTCTTAGGCAATGCTAGTTGAATAAATATTTTTATCATATTTTAGTCACAATAACCCAATCCAGCTGCAAAGCAGAAATATGTTTTTTTTAAAGGTTTTATAGTGTTGTAATACAGTGGAGATGCTGTGTTTCAGATCAGAGTCCTTGAAAGTGGATTCACTGATAGATAGAGGTCATGAAGAGAACTTTTAACACATTGACCTTCATAAATCAAAGTACCGAGTACAGGAATTGGGATGTTATGATGAAGTTGTATGAGACGTTGATGAGGCCCAATTTGGAGCCTTGTATGCAGTTCTGTCACCTACCTACCAGAAAGATAACAACAAAATTGAAAGAGTACAGAGAACATTAACAATGATGTTACCAGGTCCTGAGTTATAGGGAAAGGCTGAATAGGAGGACTTACTGCCTGGCGTGTAGGAGAATGAAGGAAGATTTGATAGACACATACAAAATTATGGCGGGCATAGATAGGGTAAATGCAAGCAGGCTTTTTCCACTGAGATTGGGTGAGACTAGAATTAGTGATCATGGGTTAAGGGTAAAAGGTGACATTTTTATGGGTACATGAGGGGGAGCTTCATTCAGAGTGGTGAGAGTTTGGAATGAGCTGCCAGCAAAAGTGGTGGATGCAGGTGCAATCTTAACATTTTAGAGATGTTTCGATAAGTGCATGGATGGAAGGGGTATGGAGGGCGATGGTCCAGGTGAGGGTTGATGGAACTAGGCAAAATAATAGCCCAGCACCTACTAGATGGGGTGAGATGCCTTTTTCTGTGCTGTAGTTCTCTATGACTCTATCAACACCTTGCACCAGATCTGTGAAAAATCAGAAACCAACCTCAAATTGCAGAGAAGGGAGACAGCTGGAGAGAATGACAGGGATGTGGGGACCAACAGAGACTGATTGGTGGGTGCAAGTGTTGACGGTGCCAACTGAGAGGAACTGCTGCAGATGTTTTAACTGCAGATGATCTGTGTAGAAAATGTAAATAAAGAGAAGCAAATGAAAACAGAAAAGACAAAACGAGAAAAAGAACACTGAAACTGGGAGAGCTTCTTCTTAAATATCTTTTACAGCAGAGAAGTAAATTTAGTTGTTCAGCTGTCATGTGGCAATAAATGTTTGAGTTGTGAGTATTATGGAATGTAGTCATTTTAGCATTGGGATGAAACTTGGAGCTTCACAACAAAAGGCACCTACCCCTTGCTCAATCAGCTGTCACACTGCCAACTTAGTGTTGCCAAAACTGATAAGACTATCATGCTCTGTGTCGGATTTAACCTCTTATTTGGTCCAACATCAAATTCAAAACTATACTAATGGTAGTGACTTTGAGCCGAGATGAAACCGCTGTCGGGAAAACAGAGCCAGCTGGGCAGCACCCAACCATAAGCCAATGATAAACTAAATCTTCCCCCACTAGGTGATATTGCAACATGGTAATCACATTAGATCATAACGCTATAAGAGCAGAATGAGGCCATTTGGCCCATTGAGGCTGTTTGCCATTCCATCATGGCCCATTTATAACCCCTGTCAACCCTGCTCTCCTGCCTTCTCCCTGTAACCTTTGACACCCTTAATAATCAAGAACCTATCAACCTCCACTTTAAATATACTCAACGATTTAGCCACCACAGCCATCTGTGGTAAGGATTCCACAGGTCAACACCTCTGGCTAAAGAAATCCTTCCTCATCTCTGTCCTAAAGGGAATTCCTTGTCATCTGACGCTGTGCCCTTTGGTCCTAGACTTCCCCACTACCGGAAACATCCTCTCTGCATCCATTCTACCTACGCCCTTCAATATTCAATAGGTCTGAATGAGATCCCTACCCCCAATTACAATGGCTCTGCATCCCTGATCACACAATTCTATAAATATTGGTCACTTATACAGGGCAATTCACACTCGCTTATGAATGATCTACATGAAGAGTAAAATGAAAAAAGGACTTGCATCTGAATAAGCACTCTCAGCTTTGGTTTTGTATACGATTAACAAAAATTAATGCCTTCATTAGACATTTAAAGAAAAAAATGACTAAAAATGCCAATTACTGTAAATCACCCACCCATTGCAAAAATGCCATTGTAGTTTGCAAATTATTCATCATTATACAGCTTGATTGGTTAGAGATGTCAGAGATAACGTCAATTCCTCCTCTATGTTTTCACAGAATGTGGCTTTATTTCACAAGACAAAGTGGAATTGTACAGTCACACAGGAGGGAGACTTGCAATTGAAGAGAGATGGAAAATCTTGTTTTGTGCTGAATTACACTGTAATGCAATTTGCAGCTGGCTCTAAACTGAGCTCTAAGGAGGAATGCATCTACTATAGAATGAAATAGAATTTAACGATGTGATGAAGCCTCGATATAGATTGGCCTTGCTTGCGATTCTTAAGACAGATAGCACGCTGAATGCAGGAAGTTTATGCACCGGATTAAACCCAAAGTGATAATAAATTTTCAACCAAAAGCAAATTCTTCTACTAGGTCTAATGCTTTTTTAAACACTCATATGTGCAGTATGCCATACCGTGGCTGTAGAAAAAAAAAACAGAAATGAACATGCACTTCATTTTTCTCTATAATACTGGGAAAATATGAAGCACCAATTAGAAACAATCAGACGTGCAGAGAGTAGACAATTCTTCAGCGAGAATAGGAATAGAATGATAGAGAGAAATAATTTGTGAGATTGTAATCTCATAACATACTTCTCCTACTGTTGTGAATTTGCTATTTAAAAAGGAATTGTATGATTTTCTGTTACTAATCATACATTAGCATAGTCACGGTCTAAAAATATCACACATTGTGAATGCATATTCCCATGATTTCATTCATGGGTTGTTGGCTATGCAGAACAGCCGATATCCCCATTCTTCATGAAAGTAGAATCCTATCATAAAGTTGATGACCTCAACCATAATGAAATGAGAAAATCTTAGATATTTATTCCATGACACATCTGTCTCCCTCTAAATAGCTGATTTCAGGGAAGCAATTGGGGAACTTGCTCATTCTGTGAAGAGCAAATAAATGATATTAGGTAAGTCCATTGTAGGAAGGTAAAAGCCCGCCACAATTTAGAGCTCCACTATCAGTTCAATTTGTATCATTATACAGAGAGGAATTATGATATTGATAAGCTATAATATAAAAACCATCCCAACTCTGTAGCTGGATCACCTTCCAAATCTTCTGTGAGCAACAGCAGCCCATTAGTAACATATTAACAAGGCCGAATTCTGAATGGGTTTTGATCAAGTATATTGTACCTACCTGGCACCTCGTAGGGAACATTAATAACACAAACACTTCCTTTGTTAACATTCATGAACTTAAATTGAACATATATATAATACATATCCTTTCTTGCTGATATTGGATAATAGTGCCGACACAATTTCTATCTCTAGAAACATAGAAAACCTACAGCACAATACAGGCCCTTCAGCCCACAAAGCTGTGCCAAACATGTCCCTACCTTAGAAATCACCTAGGGTTACCCAGAGCTCTCTATTTTTCTGAGCTCCATGTACCTGTCCTAGAGTCTCTTAAAAGACCCTATCGTATCCGCCTCCACCACCATCACCAGCAGCCCATTCCACGCACTCACCACTCTCTGCGAAAAAAAACTTACGCCTGACATCTGCTCTGTACCTACTCCCAAGCACCTTAAAACTGTGCCCCTTCGTGCTAGCCATTTCAACCTTGGGGGAAAAAGCCTCTGACGATCCACATGATCAATGCCTCTCATTACCTCTAATTTTAATAGAATACTAATCAAAAATAAACGTCTCAACTCCAGATCCATGGATGTCTCAATGTAAAATGCATTGTACGTAAAAAATGATCATAGTCAATTTTTTTATTATTTTACTCAAGAGAGTAGTAATTCCCTGCCTGTAAGAGTGAAAGTGTAATCAACGTGAAGTGAATTAGCAGCCAGGCCGTGGAGAAAGGGCAAGGCATGGAACTTATGGGAAAGGACTAGCAGGAGCTGGTAAGGAGTCACTGAGTCGACAGGGTTCCTTCAGCACAGTACTAATGTTATGATTCTGTGACATTAAACTAAACCAAGAAAAAGTACAGAAATAACGATTAATGCTTTCACCATCATTATTTTTTTCTTGAAGCAAAATACTGGTTCTTTATTTCAGTTTCACTTTGTTTTCATCAAAATTTATGAAGTTCATAAAGTATTTACCAGAAAAATCTCAATGGGTGTAAGGACGCTTTAACATAAGCTTCATTACACTGAAGATGCTGGAGAGTAACAAGTGCTCTTCAAACCAGATTCCCGGCCAACGATATGCATTATTTAGCTCAGATTTTATTGACTCAACCTTTGATCTGTGTTACGAAAACCCCGTAACCAGGTAACTTACCAGCAAAGATAGATGGATCAGCTGAGTCGGATGCTACTATTTTCAACCGTTTTATTCAACAAGGGCACAAACGTATGGTTAATACAAAACATTCAGATCATCAAAACTCAATCTAAAACACCGGTGTAATAATAATCATTCAAAACACAAGCTCGATCGTCGTCTAGGGGTAATGTAGATTTTATATCGTTCACTGGATAGCTAAAAGTCTTTCAGATCACGGCAGTTTCACTTAGTTGTCGGCGGAAGTGTCGCGTTGGTGCACGTTTAGTTAGAAAGACAGAGAACATGAAGCATTTACCCGACAGGTTTTCCAACCTGTAGGAGGTAGTCGGAAGTCTCGTTGGGGGAATGGACTCTCATCTGTGGCTTCCCCTGTAGCTAGGCCGTCTTCCGTGGTGAAGTCGCCAATCCCAGGCAAGGGAAGGACGCACACGAACCCCACCACCGGCTGTAGCTATTAAAACGCTGTCGCAGGATTTCTAGCGTTTCTCCTTCGTGTATTTCCTTGGTGCATCTGAGGGTCCTCCCCTCAGACCCGCCTTTATACTTCTTCACGAGATCGCAGGTGTCGATCAAGTTGCAGGTAATGCGATCTCTCTCTCAACCAGCCCACTTTGCCCGAGGGCTTTTCAGGTGGTCTCCATGAGACAATAGTCAAAGTCACTTTTATTCTGCGTCTTGGAAGAACGTGGTCTTTCGCACGTCTCTCTCTTGGGTCAGTTGACCCCCCTTAACTAGAGTTCTTGCGATTTTCACAAAGGAGGGGGCCAACGGCATAACACTTCCCCCCATAATGGGTTTTTAACCAGCGGTTAAAAACAGGTTGACACAGGAAATTTTTTTTTTTTTTTTTGAATCTACATACTACACAAGCTTTTCTCTTCACAGAGTACTACTGTTATACATTCAAGTCAGTATCTAAACAGGTAACAAGTACAGTGCCCCTTTTCTTTAATACCTTAACCTCATGTGCCCTACTAACGCCTGGTAGCATCAAACTTCAGCTCAATAACCACCTTATTTATTTGCTTTCTTCAGCAACATAACTAAGGAGGTGTGATCTTAGCTTACATACATCTACAAAGGTTCATGCAAAAGACAAATTTTTATGCTACTTTCAAACTTAACAGTCAAGCTTCCATGGGTGTTGTCTTTATTATTCACATACTTTGTCAAAATCCCTTAAAACCGGCTTCTGCTATTTTAAAAATCGCGCCCCCATTAACCCTCGCCTTTTTTCCGGTTAATTCCCTCGTGGCGATCTTGGGCACCCTGGCGAAATAGGCTTTCGCCCGCTCCTTTCATAGGAGTTATTTTATCAGCGTGTTCCAAACTTAGACCACCCAATTCCTTAATTTTAGGCAATTTGTCGTTTTTCTCTTCAGGACCCGTCATGCTATTAGTTTCCAATTTAAGATCCGCAAGCGATCTCGCTTTGTTCAGACAGCATTTCAAATTCTGCCTTTTCACACCACACTCTGGAATAACAATAGCGTGTGGGGCCCCTTTACCTTCCAACTCAACCTGTAATGGATTCACAGGCTTTGTGGTACCAAGCCATTGTTTCTGTAGCCTGGTTGCTGCTTTTGATATCAGTCCATCCTTTAAATTTTCTTCATTCAATTTGGGAACTACACATCCCCCTTTCCCTTGAGTTCCGTGACTAGGTTCAGCACCATGTGTATCCCCATCTTGTGGTTCAGCACCATGTGTATCCCCATCTTGGGCACGCTCAAACGGGACATTGGCCTCGTCCAGGTTTTCAACACCCGTACCTTTTTCAAATTCTAACGTCCCCCCCTCCTTCCAGTAACTCTCCAGGCAGCCCCCTGTTGGGGAAGGCGCAACCCTGCGAGCTGAAACAACCTCCTCGGCCATGTCAGCTGACTTCTCCACAGCAAGGATACCCTTCTCCTCTAAGACTGCCCTCATTTCACTCTCGGGACCATCGAGAACATCTTTAGGACTCTCAACTTCTCCAAACAATTCTGCCAAACCAGACAGATCAACCACGTCCAACTCTGGACGTTTTAACAGCTTTATCCGTTTCTCATCTTTATTTCCTACCTCTAGGACCTTTATCTTCACTAAGGGGAGGGCTATCTCCTTACCCTTACCCCATTTTACTTTACTACCTTCCGTTTTACCACCCTCTGAACCCTCGTGGTGTAGGGTCGGTAAAAACGTCTGGGCCAATTTCAAACTGCGCGCGGTCCCAGTCGCCGCTCTCGACAGGCTGCGAGTGACCGCGCATGCGCGATAGCTCGGGGACTCCATGGGCGGGGCCTCAACTATCAGGGCGGTTCCCATCTTCCCACCCGCGAGGTCATTACCCAAAAGGAGGTCCACGCCCTCCCCCGGTAACTCCGGCAGGACTCCTAGCTCCACAGGTCCCGACACCAACTCGCAATCGAGAAAGACCCTATGCAAAGGCACGACCGCGGTCTGGTTCCCGATTCCTCTCAGGGCAACCTCCCCCGTCCGAGGGCCGAAATTTAACACATTACGGCTAATTAACGATAGTTCCGCCCCCGTGTCTCTCCAAATTCGTACGGGGATGGGGGGGTCCCCTTCCCTCAAAGACACTGTTCCTTCGGAACTAAATGTCTCCCGCCCCTCCGGTACTCCATCTACCTGGGGCCCTCTTGTCAACTTCCTGATTACCACTGCACGCCCGATAGGGATCGCTGCTCTCTCCCTCTCTGGCTCCTTTCTCAGAGCAAAGCACTTTGATGCAATATGTCCCACCTTTCCACAATTAAAACAGTTTAAACCAGGAGATCTCCAGGTTTCCTGTCTGTTATCCTCACTTTTTGTGCTAGCTCCCGGTGGAGTTTCTCCCTTAGCCGGCGGACTGTCCCTACCATTCCGACGGTCTCTCGGGTAACTTTTTGGCGAGGAAAACTTTGTCTTGTGGGTTAGGGCATATTCATCTGCGAGCCTAGCCATCTCTGAGATGGACTGATTCGTCCTCTCATTTAAATACATTCGGATCTCTTCCGGAACGCAACTTTTAAATTCCTCAATCAAAACTAGCTCCCTGAGACGCCCATAGTTCTCGGCCACCTTTTCAGCTGTGCACCAACGGTCCAAGAGCACACCCTTCTCATGGGCTAGCTCGGTATACGTTTGATTCCACCCTCTTTTTAAATTTCGGAACCTTTGTCTATACGCCTCAGGTACTAACTCGTAACCTCGGAGAATGGCCTCCTTTACTTGATCATAATTCCCGTCCCTTTCTGTGGGCAGCGCGGCATGTACCCGCTGTGCTTTCCCTCGTAACACACTTTGTAACAACGCCACCCACTGCTCTCTGGGCCACTTCTGATTCTCTGCCACCTTTTCAAAGAGCAAGAAATAACTATCAACATCTGTCTCCTCGAACGGGGGGACCAACCTCAACGCCCGACTAATATCAAACCCCTCTTTCTCTCCCCCTTGAGTTCTTCGCTCTTGTTTTCGCCTGTCCAGCTCCAATTCATAGTTCCTCTGTTTCTCTCTCTCTTCTGCTTCTAGCTGCTTTAGTTTGAACACCTGCTCTCTTTCCCTCTCGGCTTCTCTTGCCCTCTCGGCTTCTCTTTCGGCTTCTCTCTCTGCAGCCTTCTGAGCTGCTTCTATTTCTAGCTGCTTTATTTTAAACTCATATTCCAGCCTTGTTTTCTCCAACTCTGCCTGATTTGTCCCACTCACTAATCTCCTTTCGGGAATATTTTCCAAATCCTCAGCTGTAAACACCTTCTGTAAACAACGTAATGCTGTTGTATGACCCTTAGCACTTCCTGCTTTTTCATTGCTGGCTTCACCGCTGTGAGGTCTAAGGCCTGCGCCAAACTTACTAAGTCTGATTTTGTAGCTTTCCCTAGCGCCCCTACCGTCGGGTTTCCCATAAATTCCTGCACATCCATCTTTGCTGGTTTCTCGTCTGACTACCTGCGTAACCAGATTTAAGTTTGGACTTACAGCCCGATTCACTGACCCTCCCGTTTGGTTTCAAATCCGGGACGAGCACCCCACTTGTTACGAAAACCCCGTAACCAGGTAACTTACCAGCAAAGATAGATGGATCAGCTGAGTCGGATGCTACTATTTTCAACCGTTTTATTCAACAAGGGCACAAACGTATGGTTAATACAAAACATTCAGATCATCAAAACTCAATCAAAAACACTGGTGTAATAATAATCATTCAAAACACAAGCTCGATCGTCGTCTAGGGGTAATGTAGATTTTATATCGTTCACTGGATAGCTAAAAGTCTTTCAGATCACGGCAGTTTCACTTAGTTGTCGGCGGAAGTGTCGCGTTGGTGCACGTTTAGTTAGAAAGACAGAGAACATGAAGCATTTACCCGACAGGTTTTCCAACCTGTAGGAGGTAGTCGGAAGTCTCGTTGGGGGAATGGACTCTCATCTGTGGCTTCCCCTGTAGCTAGGCCGTCTTCCGTGGTGAAGTCGCCAATCCCAGGCAAGGGAAGGACGCACACGAACCCCACCACCGGCTGTAGCTATTAAAACGCTGTCGCAGGATTTCTAGCGTTTCTCCTTCGTGTGTTTCCTTGGTGCATCTGAGGGTCCTCCCCTCAGACCCGCCTTTATACTTCTTCACGAGGTCGCAGGTGTCGATCAAGTTGCAGGTAATGCGATCTCTCTCTCAACCAGCCCACTTTGCCCGAGGGCTTTTCAGGTGGTCTCCATGAGACAATAGTCAAAGTCACTTTTATTCTGCGTCTTGGAAGAACGTGGTCTTTCGCACGTCTCTCTCTTGGGTCAGTTGACCCCCCTTAACTAGAGTTCTTGCGATTTTCACAAAGGAGGGGGCCAACGGCATAACATCTGAAACAGCTTTTTCCCCTTCCATCTACTCTGCTTGATTGGGGGAGGAAGCTTGGAAGGATGAGGCATTGATGTGGAAGTCAAGGATCGGCATTTCCTTATCAGCATGACACCTAAAACTTCAACAAACTTCTATAGATGTGTAGCAGAGAGTGTATTAACTGGCTGCATCACAACCAATGCCTTTGAACAGAAAATCTTACAAAAAGTAGTGAATTCACCCCAGTCCATCACAGGTAAAGTCCTCCCTACCTTTGAGCACATCTACATGTATCACTGTTGTAGGAAAGCAGCATCCATCATCAGGGACCACCACCACCCAGGTCATGCTCTCTTCTCACTGCTGCCATCAGAAAGAAGGTATAGGAGCCTCAGGACTCACACCACCAGGTTCAGGAACGATTATTAGTCCTCAATCATCAGGCTCTTCAACCAAAGACAATAACTTCACTTGCCCCTTCACTGAAATGTTCCTACACCTATGTACTCACTTTCAAGGACTCTTCTTTTCATGTTCTTGATATTTTTTGCTTGGTTATTTATTATTATTTCTTTCTTTTTGCATTTTCACAGTTTGTTGTCTTTTACACACTAGTTGAACCCCCAAGTTGGTGCAGTCTTTCATTGATTCTATTATGGATTTTCTGAATATGCCCACAAGAAAATGAATCTGAGAGTTGTATATGGTGACATGTATGTACTTTGATAATACTCTACTTTGAACTTTGAACTTTGAACTGAGAAACTGATGAATTGAAATATTAACTTTTCTATCCCAATTATTTATATCCAGGAAGTTTTGAATTTTACCATATTTTGTAACCCAGAGCTACTTTATTGGGCAAAATCAAATTTTGTTATTGTTGCAGAGGATTCAGAGATCTTATTAGTGTGTAACGGCACAGCAGAAGATCCAAAAATAACTCTGGTGTTACCAGAAATGGTAGAACAATCTGTGTCACTTCTCTTGAAAGCAAAAAGGCTGTGGGGTGACGTAAAATTAGAATATAGAGCGCAGAACAGTACAGCACAGGGACAGGCTCTTTGTACCACAAGGTCTAAGCCAACAATGCTGCCAATTTAAAATGATCCCATCTGCCTGCACATGGCCTATATTCCTCCATCATGTGTTTGTTCATTTGAAATGTTTGGATAGAGCTGACAGAGTCAGCACTTTCAGCTGTTGGAAAGAACAAAATTAGCATCCATCAATAGAAGGCAGAGACTACTAAATAAAACGGGGAGTTCAGAAGAAACTTCTTTTAAGCCAGACAGTGCAATGAATTGCGAACTTGTGACATCAAGGAGTTGTTGAAGAGAATAGTTATAGATATATTTGACGAGTGCCTATATAAGTAGACAAGTAAGAAGGGAATAGAGTGTTATACTGATAAAAGCACACTCCAGGCTATATTGGTGTCAGACTAGCAGACTTTAACAGGTTAAAGTTTAACAGACTTTAACAATAAATTTTCACATGAACCTGGTGAGCTTAAAGATACTGAGATACTGAGCCCCTTTAAGTTTAATGACAGCGCTGGAAAAGGAACTTGTTGAGTTTCATTTTGTATATTTCAGCTTGTCGAAGCTCTGATGCACCAATGTAACCCAAGGCTTCAAGAATTTCTGTATCCTCATTGACAACTAGAATAAATCTGTCCAGAGCGGCTTAACCTGGGAAAATTACCGTAGATGCCGGATTATAAGCCGCTACTTTTTTCCCACGCTTTGAACAGCTTTGAACACTGCGGCCTTTACTACGGTGCAGCTAATGCATGGTTTTTTTCATGCTGCCAAAAACATTTTGCCTCGTAACAGTAGACCAATAAAATTGATGAGTAGTTCACAGAGGTCCAATGAAATTGTACGATAAATCAAGCGCACTTTCACAATTAAATTATTGTAAATCAGTCATTTGTACTCACCCTCATCAACATGGAAAACACTCGAAGAAAAGCATTGTGCTGCCTTTATGGCAGTTATTTAGTTTATAATATTTTCGCTTAGTAATTCATTTGTTAGTATTTTCTAGTTAAAGTTAGAAGTGTTTTAAGTATATTTGTTTTCTGTACTACATCCCGGGATGCTATGACGTCACATCCGGTTTCGCCGCGTCTTGTGGGAAAATACCGGTTTGCGATAAACGGAAAGGTGGGGGCGAGCGCATTAGACCCGCGCAAGAACGCTGCTTTTAAGTTAAAGGCGATCAATAACTTTTCCTGGTAGGCTGCAGTATATATTTTTTTACCAGTCGTTAGGAGATATTGGAATGTTGTTCGTGCACCGTTCAGTAAAAAAGTATACGCAACGTAATTTGTGTGTTACCGATACGTATGTATATTTAAAAGTAGCCGTGTTACAGGCACGGTTCGAAAAAAAGCATTTGCAATATGTATTTGTTTATGTTACCATACGGATTTAATTAAAAGTTAAAAAATCCTCACGTGTAATATCTTTCTGTGTAAATATCTCATATTACAACGTGGGACACCTGCGGCTTAAAATCCGGTGCGGCCTGTACAAGTACAAAATTGATTTTCTTTCTAAAATTAGAGCCTGCGTCTTTTAATCAGGTGCGCTCTGTAGTACGGAATCTACGGTAGGTCAAGTGTGGTGCAGTCATCTTGTTGTGACAGAGAGCCCAAGTTAAAAGTAGAATATACACTCACCTGCATCTGGAAAATGGATCCATATCCATAGAAAATTTGCAAAATTCTTCTCCAACCTCATTATCAAATACCACTGACTGAAAGACTTCATCACATCCACTCTGATTTGGATGATGTCCAAGATTTACTCCAGCCAAAATAAACCTGAAGGTCATTTTCCCATTACCTTAAACTTTATTTCATCCAAAGTTCGAAGTTCTAAGTAATTTTATTATCAAAGTAAATAAGTGTCACTATATACTACCCTAAGATTTGTTTTCTTGTGGACATTCACAGTAAAATACAATAGAATCAATGAAAAACTGCACACAAGATGGACAAACAACCAATGTGCAAAAGACAACTTTGCCAGTACAAAAAGAAATAAAAACAAACAAAATAATGGTACCAAATAAATAAGCAATAAATATCGAGAACATGAGATGAAGAATGTTTGAAAGTGAGTCCATAGGTTGTGGGAATGTTTCAGATTTGGGAAGAGTGAAGTTGAGTGAAGTTATCGCCTCTGATTTAAGAGCCTGATGGTTGAGTAGTAAAAACTGTTCCTGGGTGGTGTGGGTCTTGAGCCTCCTGTACCTCCTTCCTGGTGGAAGCAGTGATAGATAGATAGATACTTTATTCATCCCCATGGGGAAATTCAACATTTTTTCCAATGTCCCATACACTTGTTGTAGCAAAACTAATTACATACAATACTTAACTCAGTAAAAATATGATATGCATCTAAAACACTCTCTCAAAAAGCATTAATAATAGCTTTTAAAAAGTTCTTAAGTAGTTTACTTAAATACATTAAATACAATCAACCCCGGCACTTTAACATATCTTACTCCTGGCGGTGAGAAGAGAGTATTGCCTGGGTGGTGGACCCTTATATTATTAAGTATTGCAAAACAACAAATTTCACAATATACCAGTGATGTAAAACCAGTTTCTGATTATGACGGATGCTGCTTTGCTATGACAGTGTTACTTATAGATGTGCTCAATGCTAGAGGCCTTTAGCTGTGATGGACTGGGTGTTATCCATAACTTTTTGTGGGATTTTCTGTTCAAGGGCATTGGTGTTTCTATATAAGGCTGTCACACAAATAGTCAGTATACGCCATAACTCTCCATTTATCTTGCATTGTATTTGAGTTATAATTGTGTCTTGGAATTAGACAGATCATTTGTTGTTCTGCTCTCCAAAGGCATGTCTACAAACCAGGTGGAGAGATGAATGAATTGAAAGATGTCGGTCCTGTTAGAAGTCTCAGCCCAAAACATCGACTGTTTATTCCCCTCCATAGGTGCTGCCTGATCTGCTGAGTTTCTCCAGCATATTGTGTGTGGTGCTCAAAGATGGTGCTCTGCTCTCTTTAGAGATTTCAGAATTTCATAGCATGGCCTAGAATTCTTTCAAAAATGTACTAACTGTTCAGGGTATTTTTGCCATTCCATCCCCTTTATACAATCTGAAATAATTGCACAGATTCTTCTAAACGGAACTTAAATAAACTAATTCTCAATAGGAGCTGATAATTTTGACTTCAAAAATTCTTTGTCAAAACTGTACATGGAGAAGAGTAAGGAGAAGAAGAGGTGGGTGGAGAATGGCCTTCAGCTGGACAGCTGCTTAAATATATAACTTTAAACTTAACCTGACCAAACTGTGAGCAATCCAGGCCCAAAATACTCCTTTCATTCCAACCACACAAAAGCATTTGTAGAAAAGCAGGAAAAAACACCTGATCATGCTGATTATAGTTTGCTATTGATCAATATCAGGGAACAAATGGTAACTGGATAAGGTACTAACACATCACTAACATGTGATGTAGTACTCCAGGACTTGAAACCAATAGAAACCTGAATGTTCAATCAAAATATGCACCAAACCCAAACTGAGCCTTACACAATGGTCAGATCCCATTAGGTATGGCTGGTTCCGTCATCAATTTCCACTCAGTTTTTTTTGATGACACAAAATTGGACAGCCAGTTAAAGTACTATAAAGCACCCCCGATACTAGACTATTACAATTACACAACATAACACAAATGGCACAGAGTGCATAATGGTTACTTTGAATATTCACCTGCATCAGGTAAATAGCAATCTTGCAACCCATTCATGAGGCTACTTTTATACAAGGCCACATTTGAGGAACTAGCACATTCACTCTATAAAGGCAGAAGGTAATTTTCCAAATAAAACGAGGGTCCTTCACTGGCTCCATTTTGAATTCTCAATATAAATGGGAAAGACAAACACAGTGCAGTGTCTGCTCATTTATAGAATGCCTTGAGCATCCTAACAAAACTGCCAAAATCTTAACCAAATTTGCATGTGGGCTTCCTACTCTTCCCCACCTAATAAAACTACAGTGAGAAGCTGTGAGAAACCAGAGAACCAAGACCTCCCCCCCACCCCCGCAGTCCCTTCTCACAAGATGGACTCTTCACCTCACAATCCACCTTGCACCTTATTGTCTACCTGCACTGCCCTGCCCTTTCTCTGTAGCTATGACACTTTACCGCTGGGACAGGTTGCATTTGAGCCAGAGGGACATTAATGCACTGAGCAGGCATATGCTTCAGTTAGCTGAGGACTGTTTAAACTAGGGAATGGGGGCGGGGGGCAGAGAACTTAGAACAAGCCACGCTCAACTGTTTGAATACCTTAGTGGAGAAAAACACAGGCTTCAAAAATATAAAAATGGGTTAGAATAGGATGAGAAACATCCTTAATAGACTGAGGATGGTCTGTGTAAATGCAAGAAATATTAAGAATAAATAAATGAGCTGGAATTATATGCAGTGAGTATAAGTTTGATATATAAGCAATAACTGAAACCCAGCTGACCTCAAAGGACAATGATGAATATTGTATTCAAGGATATACTTTACTTAGGTAAGATAGGCAAGATCATTAAGGTGGAGAAATAGCCATATACATAAGAGAGAATTTAACTGTGAGGCTGCTTATGATAGGAGATGAATCAAGACTTAATGAAGATATCTGGGTGAGAATTGAAAACTATAAGGATAAACAAATAACATTGGGTGTATGATATAGACCCCCTAATGCTGACAGTGATTTTAATAAACAACTCTATCAGAATATTAGAAAAGCAAGTTCTGAGAGTGATGTTATAGTTATGGGTGACTTTAATTTCCCAAATATTGAGTGGGAAAACCCAGTGACTAATGGATTACAGGGAAGTGAATTCATTGAGTTATTGAATGCTTGTTTTCTGACCCAGTATGTTAATGCACCACCAAGATGGGAGGCCTGTCTAGATTTGATATTCTGAAACAATCGAGATAAAACTTTGCGTACACAAGTTGTTGAGCTTTTAGGAACAAGTGATCATAACATTGTTGGTCTAGATGCTTTTTGGGAGAGCGTATCAGTAAAATCCAAAGCCATTAAATTGAATTTCAGAAAGGCAAAGATTGTGCAGATGCAGCAAAGATTTCAGAAGGTAAACTAGAAGGAACTGCTTGATGATGAATCAGCTGAGGTACAATTGAGTTGACTTAAGGAGGTAATACATGCAAGCGCAGGAAATGTTCATACCTGAGGTTGGGAGAAGCAACAAAAACAATAGATCAACTGCATGGATGAATAAAGATATACATAAAAATTATTGAAAAGTCAGCTAATAAAGGAATACAGAAAAAATAGTAATGATGTTAACCGTAGGTATGAGAGTTATAGTCAAGAGGGAAATTTGGATTGTCAAAGGGTGGGTTGAGAGGGATATTGCTAATAATGCTAAGATTGACCCCAAGTGATTTTTTTTTCAATACTTTAGTAGTAAAAGAAAAGTCAAGAAGGAAGTTAAGGTATTAGGAATAATAGTGGGATGTTAAATAATGCAGAGAAGGACATAGCAGATACTCTTAACACATATTTTATTAAAGTATTCACCTGTGAAATGTTAGCAATATGGCAGTAAGTTTAGAGAAAAATAAAGTTGTTTTAAGTGATTCCT
The DNA here is from genome assembly GCF_048418815.1 of Hemitrygon akajei. Taxonomy (NCBI): domain Eukaryota; kingdom Metazoa; phylum Chordata; class Chondrichthyes; order Myliobatiformes; family Dasyatidae; genus Hemitrygon; species Hemitrygon akajei. The sequence continues at coordinate 62,890,727 of NC_133136.1, forward strand.
GCCTCAGCTGAAAAGTCAGAAAGCCATTAAGTCTCTAGGGCCAGACAATATATATCCAAGGGTATGAAGAGGTCTGTGATTAAACCCTAACATGTATTTTTCAAAAGAAACTGAAGACTGCTGAAATCCCAAAGGACTGGAAATGGGCTAATGTTACCCCAGTATATAAGAAGAGTGACCACACTGACCCAGGCTACTATAGACCAGTAAGCTTATCGTGTATCATAGGCAAGATAATGAAAACAATAATAAAGAATGAGATGGAAAAGTAGTTGAAAAGAACAGGCATGTTAGCAGAAAACCAGCATGGGTTCAGAAAAGGGAAATCATGTTTTACTAACATGTTGGAGTTCTATAAAGGGGTAACTAAAATTTATGATATCATTTACTTGGAGTTTCAGAAGGCTTTTGACAAGGTACCCCACAAAACATTAAAAATCAAATTGCAGGAGGTATGGATTCAGGGTAAGGTGTGTGAATGGGTGCAGAATTGGCTCAAAAACAGAAAGTGCGTTACAGTGAGAGGATCAGTTTCACACCTAGAGGATAATAACACCCTGGTTAAGATTTTTGCTGCTGTGCTTTTATTTTAGCAGTTCTGTAAGAGCAGTCTGTTCTGCTTTCAGCTTTTTCGGGTTTGAGCAGAGATAAAGGCTTGGTGTTCAACTTAGGAATGTGGTGTCAGCCAATCAGGATAGTAGAACTGGGAGAAGCTTCTAGAGAACGCCGGACGAAGAGGTCTCTGTCGGCGGGAGCTGGAAGAAGTCAGGAGGAAAGCTGGTGGAGAATGGTGTCCCTGTGGCACAAGGTGCTTTGTGCAGATGAATGGCTTTGAGGAGGAAGGACCAGTACTCCTGTGGGAGACCCGTTGCTTCGAGGTGGATTTTGAGCGTGTTTTCATGCAGAGCAAGGGTCCAGCCCGTGATTTACTGACAAGTTCTAGATCTGAGCTCCACCGTGAACATGCAACTGGTTAAGTATAGTGGACCCTTATTGATTTTTTTCTTTCCTTCCTTTAATAACTACGAGGGGTGATTGATACGTTCGTGGCCTAAGGTAGAAGGAGTCAATTTTAGAAAACCTAGCACCTTTATTTCTCCTACATTTACACACTTAGTCCAGTGGTCATGGAGCATACGGATCCCTTCTTTGTAGAAGTCGGTGTCTTGGACCTCCAGAAGTGGTCCACAGCTTGGGGTGATTGACAAGTTCGTGGTTTAAGGTAGAAGGAGATGAGTTATTATCTTCAAACTTTCTGCATTTTCACTCAAAGAGTTGAACAGCACGTGCATGTAATGAGAGCTGTATAACTCATCTCCTTCTACCTTAAGCCATGAACCTATCAATCACCCCGGCGTGAACCACCTGGAGGTCCAAGACGCTCTCTTTACATGCACGTGCAGCTCAACTCTTTGAGTGATAATGCAGAAGGTTTGAAGTTAATAACTCATCTCCTTCCACCTTAGGCCACAAGCTTATCAATCACTCCTGCTGTGGACCACTTTTACAAAGAAGGATCCGTATGCTCCACTACCGCTGGACTAAGTGTGTAAATGCAGGAGGGGACTATGTTGAAAAGTAAATGTCCCAAGTTTTCTAAAATTGACTCCTTCTACCTTAGGCCACGAACGTATCAATCACCCCTCGCATTTGCTTAAGTTAACATTCTTAACTATACTTCTGATTAATTGTATGCAGTATACAATCTTACCGTCAGGCAGCTGCCAGGAGCAGTAAATCACACAGCATTCATACAAACCGGGGTTTGGGTTGGCGAGACATCCCAACCTCACAGATTTGGCAGCAACAAAGTTATATGTTTGTGGAGCAGTGCCTTTCACACACCCATCACTCTCTCTCAGTGAAAAACACGCCTCCCTCCAACCACCTTAAAACTACACCCTCTCACATTAGCCATTTCTGCCCTGGGAAAAAGCCTCTGACTATCCACATGATCAATGTCTCGCACCAGCTTATACACCTCTATCAGGTCACCTCTCGTCCTCCAAAACTCTAAGGAGAGAAGACCAAGTTCACTCAACCTATTCTCATCAGAATGAGGACTGGGCAATGAGCCCTGGTGCAGAATAACTTTAAACAGAACATAAAACACCGGAAACTCGTGTGGATCGAAATAAAAAACAACCGTATTCAAATAACGAATGACACAAAAAACACCGTGACAGCTTAATGATAAAAGTAAGTTATTAAACAACTCTAATAAAATCAAATAAATGGTGTTCAGGTGCTTCGAGACCTGCCGCTACCCAGTGCCCCTCATGGTCTGAAGGGTTAATGGCAAAATGTCAAGCCACAATTAAGAAGGGAGGGGAAGTGATGAGGTCACCACATACAAGGTTCAGATAAATATCTAAGGTGACAATATGCACTCATTGCTTACATTGTCTTGTACAAGGTGGAATTAGATGGTCACAGTGCCAGTTGTACAGAAATTTCACAACTACAGGGTCACCTAATATCATACCTAATATGGTATGAATAGCACAGCTAACATATGGTCTTCTATATATGTCTTAATGAAGTCATTAGCTAATTGGAAGACGAAGACAGCAGCAGTACATTACAATAATAGCAATACATAAACAGAACAATACATAACAATAGCAGTACATAGTAACAAAAACAATAAATTACAATAAGAAACTATAATTTCGTGATTTATGGGACATAAAGAATTTCACATGGTGAAAAGATTTCAGAACCTAGCACCTGCCCTTAAAGTACATTGAGAAATGGAAGCAGGAGTCAGCCACCTGACCCAATGGCAACTTTGCTATTTAATAAGATCATGGCTGATCTGGCTGTGGCCTCAGCTCCACATACCTGCCTTTTCCCCATGATCCTTAATTCCCCTGCTGTGCAAAAATCGACCTACAGCAACTGTGACTTAAATATATTTAGTGATGCTGCCTCTACTGCTTCCCTGGAAGAGAATTCCACAGATTCAATACTCTTTAGGAAAAGCAGTTTCTCCTAATATCCATCCTCTATCTATTCCCCCATATCTCACTTAACAGTGCAAAACAACTTTCTTGCCTTTACCTTATCTACTTATCCCCTTTAGAATTTTATATGTTGCTTTAAGATCCCCTCTTATTCTTTTGAATTCCATCCAGTGAGTATAGTTCCAGGTGACTCAATCTCCCCTTAACTCCATTCTCCACCTGATGAAGCTCCTCTGCACCACTTTTAATCTGTAAGTTTCAATGGTAAGTAATCATTAGGCATTTGGCATACTTTCATTGTTCCAGGTCTTAGAAAAACATAGAATAATGTCTGTATTTTCTTAAGACAGAAGGAACCTTGACTACAGCATTTCCATGAAAAATTCATTTATGTAAAACTCATTTATGTCAGATGTATAAAATTGGCTGAAAGACTGTTGCTCCATTGTTAATAATTATTCAAAACTGCTGCTTCTTTGTGAATGAACATGAATGAAATTAGGTGGTAGAAACAGAACTTTATTTATGAGAGTAAATAAACCTGGCCTTAATTGTTTATAAAAGAGATATGTCAGTTACTGCATCATTGCTGAGTGCTTGAGTTTAACCAAAGGAGTAAAGACGTGCCATTACAGAAACAGTAAAAAGGTAAAACCTGATTTAAATTGATAGCGGTTAACTGCAGCTACAGCCTAGTTCTTTTGAGTAAACGAGTAAGGTATGCATACTAGCACTACAATTATTAGTTAGACACATCTACACTCAAATGCAAGAAATAAAGAAGATGATGGGAAAAATAAACTGAATCCAATATCCTTCTCAACTTGCAGGGTCTGAATTCATGATTCAGCTAGCAAACCAGAACATTGCTGTACTGCTTGTCCTCTAGATGAAATTAGTTGGCTCAGACGGTCAATAAACATTTAATCGTGGCAGTATTCACAACAGAAAAGACCAAGACATTCCCTCAATGTCCTTTTCCAAATTATTTTGCCAGCAGAGGAGATAAATCATGAAGTAAAGCTTGGGTTTTAAAATTAGTAGTAACAATATCTATAAGATGCCTTTATAAGGGCAAGAAGAAATAAAGGCAGTAATGATAAAACTATGGTTTCTTAACCATGGTGTGTGATGGCCAGGGGAGGTGAAGAACAACAGGAGGAAGAGGGAAATCCAATGGGCAGGACTGGGGTAACAAGAGGCTTCAAATTTGGAACTAACAGCAGGAAGGAAGGGAGGATGTACTAAAAGGCAGAGTCCAATTAAAACATATTATTAAAAGTGATTAGAGGCTGAATGAGTTTGCAGCAGTAGTGTATGATAAGGTCAAAGCCTTGGAAACAAGAGAGGCTGGGTAAGCTATTAAGTTAGAAAGTATGTGATAAGTACTACTTCTCAGATGGTGCTTAAATAGAAAAAGGTTGGACAAACAAACTTACACACTCAAGAGAGTTCATTAAAGGATACTAACAACTATTTTAGTTATTGACTCTCCTTCATCTCCTCAAACCTACACAGCCCACCCAGGGCTCCACATGATCAGGCAGAGTACACTTTCAATCCAGGAAATATCCTGGCATAGTAACAGATGGATAGGCAGGGACAGGTTTGGGGAGATAAGATCCTAGGAGGATTGTCAGGTAATGTACACAGGGGCAATAACTACAGAAATATGAATGTGACTCATAGCTAGAAATGTTTCATTAAATTCTGGAGTGGCATAAGATAACCTGAAAAAGAAAAAAGTGCACTGTATTCTGCAAACATGAAAATAATTTTTCAACTGCAATTTGCTGGAAAAAGCCATCGTGCAATAGAATTTCTGGTCATATGTTTGAAAAGTCGAAATGACAAAGGACCACTGCTCATTTTGATGCTGACAAAAGAACAAATGAAGCTGTGATGGCTGAAAGCCAAAAGGAAGAGATAAATGTGCTGGCAATTGACAAGTTTTTCTTAAAGCCTTTGAAAGGAGAAAAAGGGTTAATTACACATTGGCAAGAAAAATTATGTTATAAAATCTGCATGTGTAAATGCACTCATTCTACCATTTCCTTGTGTGTATTAAAAGAAGGGGGAAGGCAGTCCTGAGAGGAACAGTGCTCTCATTAAAAGGAAAGCTATTTTATAGAGAGAAGAAGTTGAATACTGTTAAAGGGTGATCTTGGGAGGAGAGGTGGCAAAATATAATAAGGAAGTAGGCAGCGTCTGTGGGAGAAATGGCATCATGGTGTTTCCACATCCCTAGTGGGCGTGTTGACATCTACAAGGAGCACAGCATCTATCATCAAGGAAACTCAACAGTATAAACCAGATTTAGCAATAAAATGCATCATTTCAAGTCAAGTCAAGTCAACTTTTATTGTCATTTCGACCATAACTGCTGGTACAGTGCATAGTAAAAATGAGACAACGTTTTTCAGGACCATGGTTTACATGACACAGTACAAAAAACTAGACCAAACTACGTAATTTAAAAAAACAGAGAAAGCTACACTAGACTACAGACCACAGGACTGCATAAAGTGCACAAAAACAGTGCAGGCATTACAATAAATAATAAACAGGACAGTAGGGCAAGGTGTCAGTCCAGGCTTTGGGTATTGAGGAGTCTGATAGCTTGGGGGAAGAAACTGTTACATAGTCTGGTCATGAGAGCCCAAATGCTTCGAAGCCTTTTCCCAGATGGCAGGAGGGAGAAGAGATTGTATGAGGGGTGCGTGGGGTCCTTCATAATGCTGTTTGCTTTGTGGATACAGATTGTAGTGTAAATGTCCGTGATGGCAGGAAGAGAGACCCCGATGATCTTCTCAGCTGACCTCACTATCCGCTGCAGGGTCTTGCGATCCGAGTCGGTGCAATTCCCAATCCAGGCAGTGATGCAGCTGCTCAGGATGCTCTCAATACAACCCCTGTAGAATGTGATGAGGATGGGGGGTGGGAGATGGACTTTCCTCAGCCTTCGCAAAAAGTAGAGACGCTGCTGGGCTTTCTTTGCAATGGAGCTGGTGTTGAGGGACCAGGTGAGATTCTTCGCAGGTGAACACCAAGAAATTTGGTGCTCTTAACGATCTCTACTGAGGAGCCGTCGATGTTCAATGGGGAGTGGTCGCTCTGTGCCCTCCTGAAGTCAACAACCATCTCTTTTGTTTTGTTCACATTAAGAGACAGGTTGTTGGCTCTGCACCAGTCCATTAGCCGCTGCACCTCCTCTCTGTAACTGACTCGTCGTTCTTGCTAATGAGACCCACCACGGTCATGTGATCGGCGAACTTGATGATATGGTTTGAGCTATCATTCGATTTATCATTGAAATAAATACATAAATTCTTTCTCTATTGTATTGTTTTAGTATCTCTAATTTTCGCTGTAATTGGAAGCAGTTGAAAATTATCATGAAAAATTTTATTTTGTACCATTTTGTAGAGGAAGATCCAACAGTAATCACTATTAAATAAACTAGCCCTCTGTTGGGATTTTACAGATAAGGCAACACAAGGTGCTAAACGTGCAAGTTTATAATGTCATGTCGCTTGACAATGAACTTGAGAGAGCAGCAAAAGTGACTCTAGATCTGGAATCCAGTCTCACTGCTCCCCTTCTCATCTTTACACTGGCTATCTGCCCTCTTCACTCTTTGTCTGATACAGATTTTTGACTTGAAACATCATCAATTTCTTCCACCCACTCCCACAGCTGCTGGGCTCCTCAGATTAAACACAAAGTATACTGCATATGCTGTGGTCAAATCAAGACGTACAAACAAGCTGGATGAACTCAGCAGGTCGGGCAGTATCCGTTGAAATGAGCAGTCAATGTTTCGGGCCGAGACCCTTCGTCAGGACTGAAGCAGGAGGGGGCAGGGGCCCATAAAGAAGGTGGGCGGAGGGTGGAAGGTGCCAATCAGAGGAAAGATCAAGGGGTGGGGGGGAAGCAGGGAGAGGATAGGCTGATGAGGTGATGAAGGAATGAAGTGCTTTCCCCTTTCATTCCTTCTTCACCTCTCTGGCCTATCCCCTCCCTGCTTCCCCTCCCCCACCCCTTGATCTTTCCTCTGATTGGTTTTTCACCTGGCACCTTCCACCCTCCCCCCACCTTCTTTATAGGGCCCCTGCCCACTCCTTCTTCAGTCCTGACGAAGAGTCTCGGCCCAAAACGTTGTCTGCTCATTTCAACGGATGCTGCCCGACTTGCTGTGCTCCTCAGATTGATTTCTACAGCTATAGAACTGTTCAATAAAACACACCTAAGGTTTGAGAATACGAAGATTGAGAAGGAACGGTAAATTTTAAAGGCAAATCAGGTCACAAAGACAAACTTAAAAGACAATAAAATAAAGAGTATTAAAATATTCTACAGCTTAAAATCTGGAAATGACAAAGGCGGGGAAATTACAGCCCAGCAGTTGCTTTGATTAATTTTAAGTGTCAGAGTGGTTGGCAGGTAATCATTATCACATCATACTGTTAATGTATTACTTAGACATTAAATAAGATATTAACTACTGCAGTTAAGATATTGTGCAAATACAATTTCACTTCATTCAATGTATTTCATAAGCCAAATGCCATTTCTGCAAAACACTGCTCGATTAGCAGTTGACCAGGACTTGTTCCTAATGATGTTCCAATGCACCACCCCACAGCTGACGCTATTCCAAGCCTCATCAGAGAACAATGGTGCATAAGGAGTTTGCAGAAGATGATGTCATTGATGGAGAAGGCTGCAGAGAAAAGATTAATGTGTATACACAATGGAATGAGTGGAGCATTGGGAAGCCTGCCACAAAGCTTGCATTTAATCCCAAAATGCTTGGCGGAGTCTGGCACAAACAGCAGACAGGGCTCTGTGAAATACTAGCATCCTCTCTATTTTTGCATGGAAGTAGGCGGCACCCTATTAGCATGAGCCAATGAGCATGAAGCGTGCATCCGATGGTCAGTGTTACAGCACGTGTGGCAGCCAATGACTAACCGCCAGAGAGGAAGTTTAAATTGCTCCCATGAAAGCCCATAGAGTCATACCAGAGGATGATAGTCATCAAGTCTGTGGATTGCACTGTGCAAAGCAGTTTAAGCGTGTCACAGAGTGCAGAGGAGCTGCTAAGGAGACAACCTGGGGGAGTGGCAGTGGTGTCAATCAATCATGGATCTTCTTTGGGGACACAAGAAACCGCAGATGCTGGAATGTGGAGCTAAATGCAAAATGCTGCAGGAACTCAGCAGGTTAGCAGCATTTGTGGAGAGAACTGGACAGTCAACATTTCAGGTCCAGGTTGTTCATCGGGATCTGCTTTGCTCTTCTGAAAAGCAACATTCATCAGAAATGAACCTTGCAATCTGAGCTGAGCGATACGTCTTCTCCTCCATACCACAAAGTTAGCTCTATTAGAATAGGAAATCCAGGCACGATCATTATTGCCACACTGGGAAATGTTACTAATATGTTTAGCTCCAGCCAATAAGTTCCATCCACGTAAAGTTCATGACCAAGGTCACATTGAATAGCTGCTGGTGATGCAGTCCACACTTTGCGGATGTAGGTGCAGCTGCGATGGGTAGCAGGGTTCTGTGAGAATATTCATACAGTGGTGCACGTCACTTTACATTGGTGTGCCTGAAAACAATGAATTCCTATTGAGAGCCCTCCTCCCCAGCTCATCTGCTCTGTGCATCCTCTGCATGCCCAGTATTCAAAGAGCAAAGTCTATACTTGTACCTAGGTTTGGGTGCCTGTCACTTGTGCAGAATCCTGAAAGTCAGGAAAATAAATCCTATTTGCTCTGTAATTTTCTGCACTGCCGTAATCCTCTTTTTTACAATTTGAATAACTAAGACAACAACCAAACACTTATAGAATTGTAACAACAGCCCAAAGCAATCAAGCTGCAGGTGACTTATACGAAGCTGACAAGTATTGGAGTAGTAAATGAAGAACACAGTTTGGCAACGTGGCGTCAGCAGACAACTACGGGAGAAGTGCTCCACTCCAGAAAAGAATCACTTCATTTAGGTTCATAATTCAAGATTCAAGGTTGTCATCAAAACATACAGTGTTATGCGTCACTTGCGTTAACAACCAACACACCGGAGGATGTGCTGGGGGCAGCTCACAAGTGTCACCACACATTCTGGTGTCAACGTAGCATACCCACAACGCTCAGCTGAACAACACAGAACAAAACACATCAGAACAACAAATTAGTGTTGCAGTCCCATTTATGTCATGACCTACCACTGTGTTCATAGAGCCATAGATAAGTACAGCACAGAAATGGGCCCTTTGGCCCATCTAGTCCATGCCAAAAGCATTTAAACTGCCTATTCCCATTGACCTGTACTGGCACCATGCCCCTCCATATCCCTGCTATCCATGTACCTCTCCAAACTTCTCTTAAAATGTTGAAATCAAGCACCCATGGACCTCTTGTGCTGGCAGCTCATTCCACATGCTCACAACCTTAACTCATAAAACTCATCAAGCAAATATAATACATTTCTCAACTCTGGGTCAAACCTGAGACAAGCACATACGGATTTCACTCTGAAATAAGGCAATCTCTATCCTTGCTCTTGATGCTTGTTGAACAAGAAAAAGCTTGCTCACACATGTAAGAAGTTGAAAACTGCAGCTAGATGTTCATTGCTTTCCTATGAATGGCAGGATACTTGTCTTGCACAGAAATCTAGGAATTGTCCAAGGACAGGTCAGTAAATCCCACCTTGAGTGCATGATCAGAGTGCAGTTCACAAAGTTCTCCTACTTCTCTCAAAGTCAATTTCTCAGGCTAAGCAGAAGATTCAGAGAAAGGGTCCCTCACCCAGTCATACACTTGTGTTGAAAGGGAGGAAAAATACTGTTCAATTTTGTTCTGCAGTTCTTAAGGGTGTTTAAAATAAGACTCGAGACTTTCCGATCCTTCCTCACTCTCAAGCTCGAGAAGCAGTGGAAACATTGCAAGATTTTTCCGAAGATTCATTTTCCTTTTAAATAAAGAATCTTGTTGCTTGAAATCCAAACATTTTCACCAAGGCCTTGCAGAAGCTTGTTCAACTGGTTCATATGTTGAAAAATGTCTGCTAAGTAAGCTAGTTTCTGCAGCCATTCTTCATCTTCAAAGCACTCAGCAAAATCTGGGCTATTATGTTCTTGAAAGTACTCCTGCAATTCAACTTTCACCTCAAACTCCCTGTTGAGAACTCTTCTTCTGATAAACCACCAAATTTTTGTATGTAACAGGGAATTGGAGTGCTCTTTGTCCAGGTTTTCACACAATTTTTTTTAAACATTCTTGTGTGAACTGCTCTTAAAGCTACTAAATAACTTGCTTCTTAATTTTTTTACTGACTGTGACTTTATTTTCAAGAGCTTTACTCTGTTTTGAGATTCCAATAGCTGTTGAAAATAATCAGCACTGTTACATGTCATGTGGCTGTGATTTGTAGTTCAGTGGCTTTCAATTTTGCTGGAGCCATTGCTACATTTACAAGTTGTTTGCCACAGACTAGACACAATGAAACAGGACAACTTGTCTCATCAGTCCATGAAAAACCCATTGATAAGGAGCTTTCATTATAAAGACGGACTTTTTGTTTCTATTGTTGCCCGAGTGCAGTGAAATGACTCAGATTGTAATTCTTCACCATCAACCTTATCAGAATTGTCGGCAGGCCTAGGCCTAGAATCCTTCTCTTCCAACTCAAACCTCCTCTTCAAGAATCACCACTCCGGACCATCTTTAGAATGAAAGTTTCCCTCCAATTTTTTTACTACATGGGTAGCTTGCTTGCTCCCTAAGTCAGTCAGTGGCGCGAAAAGGGAATTCGGAGGAAGTAATTTGGGAGGGAGAGGATGGTGTCACAGCCCAAATTGGGCGAGTCCATTCAATGCTTGGAAAATGCACTTCACACTCCTTGTCAGCCTACCGTCCTCCTCTCCGTGCAATACAGAGCTCACCAGTTATCAATGGACTGCCGTATGGACTCAACCAAATAAACACGGTCACACGGGGCTGAGAGACCTCCGATAAGATTGCTAATGGGGCTGCTTGGTCACTGTCCACCACCTCGAGCATTTCCATTGCGCATTGCGTGAACTTCAAAAAATACTGTTTTTTTTTTAACCACGACCTCCCGCGGAACCCCAGTTGCAAAACCCAGCCCAGGTTTCTATTCATTACCAAGAGAAAATCTATAGATGCTGGAAATCCAAAGTAACACACACAAAATGCTGGAGGAACTCAGCACACCGAGCAGCATTTATGGAAAAGAGTAAACAGTCGATGTCTTGTCAGGACTTCTTTGGCTGCATTGCTTTAATAGACAATTCAGGATAATTACACATTAGAAAGTACTACCAACAAAGTGAATGTGAATACACAAATGTTACATTCCAGGGCTCCCAACCTGGGCTCCACAGACCCCTCAGTTAATGGTAGGAGTCCATAACAAAAAAAAGGTCAAGAACCCCTGCTTGTCACATATTTTGATGTTTTGATTATAACAGTTTGTTGAGTCAATTCAGAGGAGTTTTGATGAATAGTCTGATAATATAACAACTAATGAATTACACGCAAGATTCTACCCCACACGTTTTAAATGTGGGTGAGTCGGATAATTTCAGGGGCTATTTGGACAGTAACATGTGCAAAGCAGCAAGGCTACATAAGATAAACAGAATACCAAATAGATGACCCAACATAATTCCAGTGTTTTTAAAATGTTGCCAGCATGGCCTAAAATGGTAGCTCAATGGCCGATTACCACATTGATCAAAAGTTAAAAATCTATAAACTTAAAAAGGTCAAACTGGAACAATTTCAGCATTGACATTAGTAGTCGACATATTGGTGGTTAAGCTGCAGTTTTAAATCTACTGACTGAATTAGTTTATGCCCTGCTAAATGTATAAGAACTATCCTTAAAACACTTAAAATTTCCAGGTCATGTTCTTCATAATTGTTTTATTTGAAAACATAAACAGGATGCAAATTACTATGTACTCTAGAAGCCAAAGTCTCAAAAACAGAGTGGATTGTGGGGCTTGATCTCGGTACAGAGTACTAAATGATATGTCTTTTGAGATTCATATTTTCCTGTTTCAAAAATTTCTCACAGAATCCAATAACATTTGGACTGGCCTGCTAAAAATGATTAACGACTCAGTCAAACAAATGCGAGCTAATGCTTTGCATTTTATTAATTTCTACTAACGTTGCATTACTGCATTACAGCAACATGTTCTTAAGCTAAATATTAATACGTATAAAGCTATATATGGTATGAGTCCATCCACACCAGCGAGCGTTGCGAACGGCCGATATTGTTGTCATTTGCTGCTGTTTTCTTTTGCATCTCAGTGGCAATGCTCTCGGTACAGATCAAGGCAATATCACACAGAAGCCCTCTCGTTAACAAAGGCATGATCAGCAGTGGTGCACATATTCTGAAGGAGACAGCTGGTGTAACACCACATGATGATACACATTGGACTAAAGGGAAGGAGCAAGCGAAGAGGAAGAACAGGAATTAAATGATTAAGGCACTGTTATTGATCTCCAGCTAAATACTGCAGGGAGATTAGGCAGTTCTGACCTACCAGCCAGCTTTTTGACATTTGAACAGCACCATCGTAATGCCATGTTTCCACTGCTGGTTAACTGCAGCTGTTGCTACAATACAGAGCATCTACCCGAAACAGCCAGCAATTATTCTCGGTCTTAGGCAATGTGGCATGGAAATTTATGAACTACTTTCCTCTGCATTTTTCCAGTTGATTTGGATCTGCAGAAGTGCTTTGTCAATAATTGCTTTAATGTGTTCTATTTCACAGAAACCAGACAGGAAGATGGCTGAAAAAAATGTCCATGGTAATTACCTGCAAAGGTCACACCGTCTTTCACAGTAGATCTGAATTCCAGCCACATGTGGAATGTGGGAAAGGCCTTTGACAAATGCAGTTCAGGCTCCAATGACATTGTTGGAGCACCAAAGTTATTTTAACCAGAGGGCCCACAAGGAGAATTGAGTGTCGTAGAGGCAGTGACGAATCAGCATGGAGGAAGGAGGCTGAGTGGTGCCACAACAAGAACCTCTTACTTAATGTCGGCAAGGAGCTGATTATTGGCTTCAAGAGGAGAGAACCAGAGGCCCATGAGCCAGTCCTCGATCAGAGGTGGTGAGGTTCAGCAACTTCAAATTCCTTGGTGTTGTCATGTAAGAGGACCTATCCTGGGCCCAGCACTAAGTGCAATTATGAAGAAAACATGGCCAGGCCTCTACTTCCTTAGGAGTTTGCAAAGATTTGGCATGATATCTAAAATGCTGACAAACTTCTTTAGATGTGTAGCGCAGAGTATATTGACTGGTTGCATCACAGCCTGGTATGGAAACATCATTGCCCTTGAATGGAAAACCCTACAAAAAGCAGTGGATTAGCCAGTACATCGCAGGTAAAGCCCTCTCCACCACTGAGCACATCGACCCAAAGAGATGTCATAGGAAAGCAGCATCCATCATCAGAGACCCCCACCACCCAGGACAAGCTCTTTTCTTGCTGCTGCCATCAAGAATAAAGTACAGGAGCCTCAGGACTCACACCACCACATTCGGGAACAGTTACTACCCCCCAACTATCAGGCTCTTGAACCTGTCCGGATAACTTCACTGACATTCATTTGCCCCATCATCGAAAATTCCCACAACCTATGGACTCACTTTCAAGGACTCTCCATCTCATGTTCTCAATATTTATTGTTTGTTTGTTTGTTTATTTATTTATTATTTCTTCTTTCTTTTGAATTAGAACAGTTTGTTTTCTTTTGCACACTGGTTGAGCACTCAAGTTGGTATTGTCTTTCATTGATTCTCTTACAGTCATTATTCTATTATAAATTTATTGAGTATGCTCACAAGAAACTGAATCTCAGGGCTGTATGGTCTTTGGTGACATATATGTACTTTGATAATAAATTTACTTTGAACTTTGACTTTCCCACCAGACGCACGAGGAGATGCTTCCCAATGGGTACCAGGTGAGCAGACTCAACCTTTTTTAACACTTAGATAGGAAAGCACCTGGGAACTCTACTTGAACTGGTTTTGTGGCCTCTAGAAATGGCCAAACAGCAAAAAACAAAAAACATTAAAGACAGGAATAACATTGTGTAAGCTAAATAAACATTTAGATAAATAAAATAGGAAGAGAATTGCTAATGTGACAAGCTCAAAATGATGATCGGTCTTTATGTATTTGACTCTCCTCAGGACTCAGAAGAGGCAGATGTGCTCCATCAGAAAAGTTCAGTCATTCTTGTCGAGGCTTCCTCTCCCCTAATAACATGAGGCAATCCTTTTCCCAGTCACTTTCCTGAAACCCAGCTGCAATGGTGGTCTTATATCAGACAACATTCTATTCACACCCACAAGCCAGCTGACACACCCCATCCATTTTGAATGGGAAACTGAAGGAACCTCCACAGATGCGTCTTGGGAATCAAATATCACAGTTCTCACTCTGCCAAGATCAAATAGTTTTGGTCTTCTCCCACAAAGCCACATTTCTTCAGATCTAAACTATGCAATGTCTTATTGAAAAATATCAAATTACTGAGAGAAGATCATGATATTTTTTTAAATAAAATCGGAGCTAGATATGGCTTTGGATTTTTCACAAACTCTGCTTTCAACACTTGAAGAAAATTAAGGTTAACTGTGCTTTGAATATGGTATTGTCAACCCATGGTCCAGTACAAATATAGTCTTTCAGAGACACACATGCTCTTTGCACTCCAGCATGTGACCATTATACAACAGAAAATCTAAGTCGCACCTTGTCATCGAGATGAAGCACATTCATATTCATCAGCATCTTCTCAGATTTTCTCATGAATCTGCTGTTACTCAAAAATGTTATTTAATATCATTTACAAAGGTGAGGCCAGATTAATGTCTGCAAATAATGGTTATAAAATGTGGCTCTTGACTTGAAAAAGATACCTGAGCTGCCATTTCTACATTTATGACATGGCACAAATTCCTATTATGATCTTTCAAACTCAAATAATATCTGGAAACAGGGTAAGTGCGCTTCAGTGACAAAAGCAAGCACCAATTATTCCCACCTTCATTTATTCACTGCTGGTATGCAATCATCACTGATTGTTTAAGAGCACAATTAGTCTGGAATTGGGCCACCTCAAAATATTTCCTGCTACTTGGCAATGCTAAAGCTGCAGAATAATGTGGCAACGACCATTTGATTCACTAGCAGTGATAATTGAATTGTGTTGGGGTAAGAAATGATTCCTGTTCAAGATGCCTGTTCAGCTGTTCAGCCTATAGATGAAATCAAAGGTACCTACAAAATATACAGGATCTTCCTGTTGAGTGCCAGCACTGAAGGAAATTGCTGCAAAATTGTAAGTCTTCAAAAAGTGGAGATCAAATGCTTGATGCAGGTAAATCTGGGAATACTGACCTTGTGGTCTGTGTAGGAAAACCTGAAAGCAAGTCCCCCCATTAGTTTCCAACTCTTAATGCCGAGGTTCTTAGCCTGTTACTTGCATCAAATTTACCCCAGAGTTCCTCTTCTCATGAGCAGACGCAAATAGTACCTGAAAACAAGGCAGTCTCCTGCCTTGAGCTTGTTGAGAGAAAAGAAAATAACAAATAGCAATGAAAAATAAACTCCAATGAATTCCAGAAAAGGCATTTCCTGTTAAAATACCAGGTTCAATAACTTTTGATTCCCATCCCACACAACTTCGCAGGTTAAACAATACACAGGATTCTGCTCAGAAATCTTGAATACAAAGGGTTTACTCCTGGCACAGAATTGAATGACCTGATGGAAAGTCATTGACTGCCAGTATTGTGCAGCAGGTAGTGTGATTATCAGTTGGGTTTGATCCTAAATTTGGTTATGCAGTTTGCATGTTCTCTCTGTGATTATATGGGCTTTCCCTAGATGCTCGATCTTGCAATTTTTTTTCCTCTGGTAGTTCAAATGACAATGGTACAAACACTGCATCAATAATCTGTGAACAGAGTAGAACCAATGTCTTCTGCTAATTTACCAAGCCATTGGTCACATTAAACTTGTTTTGGAGAGTTTATTCAATATCCTTAAACTTAAACCGTGATCTAATTTATTCAGTGCACAGTTCACTGCAGATATAGCTAGCAGGATGTGCACAATCACCAGATTGTTTTATCAATGCAACTACCTCCAAGAAAGTCCATTCAAGTCAATAAGGAAATTGCTGAGGAATGCAAATACTTTAGTATTCCTACTGTGTGAAAAAGACAGTATGTTAACACTTTGCATACATGACTGTCAATTCATTATGTCTGTACTTTTGTTGGATACTATTTTACATTATAAACATTTGGACACTTCCACTCTGAACAGTTTCTTTTATTTCAATCTGAAGGCTCATGCAGGGTTCAGTTAAAAGACAACCCACATATGACCATGACATTGATTGTTAAGTCTCCAGAAAAGGGAAGCAGTAAGTGAAGCTTATTCCAGAGTGCACAGTCCATGAAAATCTTGGTCAAATCTTAGTCATGGTCTGACTGTAGTACACACATGAGCTTTCTACCAGCTCTGAACAGATAATGGAACAAGCAACAAGTTCCCAAAGTTTCTATATAGCCCAAAACAACACACTCTGAGCAAACACGGAAAAAGAAGTCCATCCACTCCAGAGTCTTCTATCATTCAATTAACCATTGGTTGGTCTGTAATTTAATCTTCTATTTGTTGACAGAAGCCATGAAACTGTTTTCAATAATTAGCGAAAACTGAACTGGACCTGCTGCTGTTAAGATTAAATTACAATTAAGATATTTATTTTTATATTATGCATATCACTATTTGACAAAAAAAATTAAGTCTACAAATCATGACACAGCAAAAAAAAACACAAGACTTTTGCAACATTTGCCTGTGCAGTTTTCCATTGAAATATGCTGCAGTTAAAGTTATCCTTTGGCTTGAAGATTTTGAATATATATGTTGTTTAAAATTTGTACTATAAGTTCTAACAAACAGAGAAGATCAGATAACTTAGAATTTTTAATTTTTATTATTATGAATTACAATGTACTACAGCCACAAAACAACAATTTTCATGATATATACCTGTGATATTAATACTGATTCTAATTCTATCAGTCCAAGGATGTGCGGGAGCATCCCGCAGTGTCACCATGCTTCTGGTACCAACATAGAATACCCAGAACTTACTAACCATAACCCGTGTCTTTTAGAATGTGGGAGGAAACTGGAGCATCCAAAGAAAAGAACATGATCACAGGGAGAACGCAGGTATTGAGTTATTGAGATGTTTGCACCAATGGTAGCGACTCAAACAAGAGGACAGAGTCAGAAGATATGGGGATGGTCATTTAATGCTGAGGTCCAGGGAATCTCTGGAATTCTCTACCCTAAAACAATCGGTTATGGGACTAGATCATTGGTGGCATTTACAAAGGATGCAGGTCAGTTATAGAAAAATCCAGAAATTGATGGCTGAGGGGACTGGCACAGAAATGGAATTTGAGGCCTGGGGCAGATCATCCATGATTGTGTTAAACGGTGGGTCAGGCATGATAGGTCAACTTGCCTACTCCTGCTTTCTTTGTGTTCTTGTGTGAGGTAACTTGAGACAATCTGAGCTATAAATTGTACAGTATAGCTGATTATTTATGGTAAGAAACATTCAACTACAATGTATGCAACCAGGAACATATTGATGAAATTAACTTATTTTTAACCAAAGCAGAAGTGAGATAACCCATAATGCTTTAACAACTATGTAGTGTTAGACAATCGGAACTTCAAAGTCAAGTTTATTGTCACATACACAAGTACATGTATGCACAGGTGCCAATAAGAAACTCGGAAGGCACATTACATCATTCACAAGAAAACAAATCATACACAATTTTTAAAAGAAAGCACAATTAGAGCAAAAAGGTTACAGAGAGGGTGAGAGCTTGCAGGCCTTTACCCCTCAAGTTGGTTGAGACTGGAACGAGAGGCTTACAGTAAGAGGTGAAATATTTAAGGGAATCTCAGGGGTACTTCTTCACTGAGAGGCTGCTGAGAGTGTGGAATGAGTAGGGTTTAAATGTAACCTTTAAGAGAAGTTTGGATAGGTACACAGATAAGAGAGGTATGGTGGGCTTTGGTCTGGGTACAATTAAATGGGACAAGGTAAAAAAAACTAGGCAGGCATGGACTAAATGAGCTGAAGGACCTGGTTCTATGCTCTGGTGGTCCATAACTCTTAAAGACAAAATCCTATTTAGTGCAAAGTGAGCAAAGTACTCATAGTGTTGCTAAACTATTGTGAATAGGGATATGCTGGTTGTTTCAGGTTTAATATAAAGCTTTATAAGCAACAGATAGATACAATTAAGTATAGCAAAGTCGACCCAACAATTTCCAAAGTAAAAGACTAATCGGCAGAATTATGTAACAAATTGAGTAGTGCAAGTCATGTAATCAATTTAGTGATATTAACTGAATTGAATATTAATGATGCCAATGATTATTCTATTTGTGTAATGCAAAATGCATGATTGTACTGTAAATTGGAAAAATTACTGTGAAGTAAATCATTTGACAACACTTCAATTAACCATATTAGATTGCTAGCTGACTAGATAGATGGCAGTTTTAATGTTAGTAGATAACAATGTTTTTAGAGCTTATATGATCTTGCTTTTATGAGTGCTGTGGTTGATTTGATCACCTTTTCCGGTCAATTAGCATTTACTTTTGGAGAATTAAGTTTAGAACTCCTCCCCCACCTTTCATCATTGGGTTATGAGATTTGCTTCAATCCGGGTTCCAATTGAAGCACTGGTGTTCTTTTTCTTCCTCATTTAGTACCTCTCTATTTGATGATTTTTCACTTCAAGTTAGGTCAGTTTTATACTGGAACCAGAGAAATTTGTTGTTTTATAACAGCAATACACTGCAATACATAATAATAAAAAATACAAATTACATTAGATATCTATCTATATCTATATCTATATCTATATCTATCTATATATATCTATCTATATCTATATCTATATCTATATCTATATCTATCTATATATATATATATATATATATATATATATATATATATAAAAATAAGTAATGCAAAAAGAGAGGGAAAAGTAGTGAGGTAGTATTCATGGGTTCACTGTCCACTCAGTAATTTGCTGGCAGAGGGGATGAAGCTGTTCCTGAAACATTGAGAGTGTGTCTTCAGGCACTTGTACCTCCTTCTTAATAGTAGCAATGAGAAGAGGGCCTGTCCTGAGTGATGGGGGTCCTTTATGATCGATGCCACCTTTTTGAGTAATTGCCTTTTGTCTTCGATGCTGGGGATGCTGGAGCGGGCTGAGTTTACAACTTCCTGCAGCTTTTTCTGAGAGGAAAAGCTCTCAGCTCTCAGGAAAAGCTCATCACCAGACAGTGATGCAACCATTTAGAATGCTCTCTACAGGACACCTGTAGAAATTTGCAAGTGTCTTTGGTGACACTTTTGTGACACCTTCTGGTTTAAGATGGTGCTGGTGAAACGACTAGGTGATGGCAAACAAAACTGCTAACTATTCTATTAACCACATCTTTCTGGTTAATAATCACTGCTATCAATAGCCTGTCAGAGTTCAGATTTTGAACCGACTGTACAATTTGACGTTTTTGCTGTGTGAACTGAAGTCTCAAAGGTGCAGGACAGTAGCTACGTTTGTATACAGGCCAAATCAAAATGGATGGTTCTGGGCCCAAGAGTGAGGGACCAGCCAATGTCTATAGCCACTGCTGGAGCAGACTTGGAGCCAATTCAAAGTGGTAGAACCAAAGTGAGGCAGAGTCGAGGCAACAAGGCCCAGGCTCAAGAGCAAGGAACAAGCTGACATTTGACTGACTTAAGCACCAGGCCAGATTGGAAAAGTCAGGTATGGGTCAATTCGAGGCGGTAGTCCTCAGCCCGAAAGCATATCGAAGTGGTAGGGCCCAGGTCCGAGATTGAGCAATGTCATGCCATTTCACCAATATAAGCATCAGGCCAGATTAAAAATGTCAGGGTATCCGGGCCGGTGGAGAGGGAAGGGCTGGTGTTCAGCTCACTACTCAACGTGGGTCAGGGTATCAGGGTCGGAGGAGAGGGAAGGGCTGGTGTTCAGCTCACTACTCAACGTGGGTCAGGGTATCCGGGCCGGTGGAGAGGGAAGGGCTGGTGTTCAGCTCACTACTCAATGTGGGTCAGGGTATCAGGGCCGGTGGAGAGGGAAGGGCTGGTGTTCAGCTCACTACTCAATGTGGGTCAGGGTATCCGGGCCGGTGGAGAGGGAAGGGCTGGTGTTCAGCTCACTACTCAATGTGGGTCAGGGTATCAGGGCCGGTGGAGAGGGAAGGGCTGGTGTTCAGCTCACTACTCAATGTGGGTCAGGGTATCAGGGCCGGTGGAGAGGGAAGGGCTGGTGTTCAGCTCACTACTCAATGTGGGTCAGGGTATCAGGGCTGGTGGGGAGGGAAGGGCTGGTGTTCAGCTCACTACTCAACGTGGGTCAGGATATCAGGGCTGGTGGGGAGGGAAGGGCTGGTGTTCAGCTCACTACTCAACATGGTTTACATGTCTCTGCATTGAACTGAGGCTGTGACTGGCTTCATGGCCATAGACTCACTTTTGTGAACTTAATTCTGAATGGTATTTGCTTACTTATACTGTTTGTGCGATTTTTTTTCCCCCAGCACATTTGTTATTTGATGTTTTTTTTTAAAAGGGTTCCTCTCGGGTTTTTTTGTTTTGTGGTTCCCTGTAAGGAGACAAATCTCAAGGTTGCATATAGTATACATACTTTAGATAATAAATGTAATTTGTATTTCAAAATTTGCGCATACCAATTGTCCTCAAACTTCTAATGAAATAAAGCGGCTGTCCTGCCTTTTTTGAGACTGGGCTCAGGATAGCTCTTCAGAGATGTTGACACCCAGAACTTGAAACTTTCTCACCCTTCCCATGGATGATCCTTCAATGAGGACTGATGTGTGTTCCCTCGACCTCACCTTCTTGAAGTCCAGAATCAGTTCCTTAGTCTTACTGATGTTGAGTGCAAGGTTGCTGTTGTGACACCACTCAACCAGCTGATTTATCTTGCTCCTGTACGCCTCCTTGTCACCATCTGAAATTCTGTCAAACAATAGTTGTGTTGTCAGAAAATTTATAGTTGGTGCTTGAGCTGTGCCTAGTCACACAGGCATGGGTGTGGAGAGATTAGAGCAGTGGGCTAAGCACCCATCCTTGAGGTGATGAGGTGCGTCTGTGTCGATTATCAGCAAGGAGGAGATGTCATTTCTGATCCGCACAGACTGTAATCTCCTAATGAGGAAGTTGAGAATCCAGTTGCAGAGGGAGGTACAGAGGCCCGGGTTTTGGAGCTTGTTGACTAGAACTGAGGGCATGACTTTGTTGACTTATTTGTACTATTTGTCCTCTTTTGCACATTGGATCTTTGTCGGTTTTTGTCGTGTGTGATTATTCATGGACTCTATTGTGTTTCTTTGTTTTGTCGCTGCCTGCAAGAAGATGAATTGCAAGGTTGTATATTTGCATGCATATTTCAATAATAAAATTTGCTTTGAACCAAGCTTCAGTCAATGTTCACATGATCTCTTTTTCGTCCAGCCAAAATTTTGTGACATCTTGTTAAAACTTCGAGAAGTTGAAGGATGCTATATCTACAAATTCCTTTACTGACACCGTATGTTACAGCCTCAAAAAACTCAAGCTAGATTGTCAAACTGGATTTATCTTACTTTAAATTGTGCAGAATTGGTTTGATTAAGTTTCTCTGAATTACTAATTATTTATTCCTTTATTATGATTCCAACATCTTGCCAAAAAGCCAGTTGCCCTACAATTTAATTCTTTTTGATTTCCTCGTTTCTTGAACAAGGGAATCACTTTTGTGATATTCCATTCTGCTGTTACCCTCCCAGAACTCAATGAATTCTGAAAATCTCCAACCATTATCTCCACTATCTCCACATGCACTGCCTTTAAAATCCTCTGATACAGGCCACTTGCCTGTAATTACTCCCATTGGTTTTCCCACTATTTTGTCCCTCATGATACTTGTTGTTACAAGCTCTCCCATCCTGTTTTAGACTAGTCCATTTGTTCCCCATTTTGGGATATTTGCAGAGTGTAAACTGATGAAGCCTATTTGTTTAACTTAACTGCCATTTCCCATTACTAATTCCCCAGTTTAACCCTCGAGGGACTTCACTAACTCTCCACACTAAACGTGGAAAATAATGCTACTACAAAGCTATGCCCTACCATCACCAAACCATCATAGATTAGATGGGTGAACTACCAGCTAAATACTAAAACCAGGGAACAGCGTATTAGCTTCCCTCTACTTACTCAATTAAAAGGATATACATGTTCTTCATTTGACCAAACGATGGCTCTTCCAGCCCTCAATATCTAAAAAGTAAAAACTTTCATCCTTATGCTTCAAGAATTTACTCTAGGCAACGGCCTCCAACATTATCACTCAAATGCCCTTTAGCTCTGTCTGGAGTTTAACTTAATGCACACACCTCCCATATCCTAGTGATGACGCTTGTATATTCTTCAAATTTGCCTTTTGGAAATGGTCCCTTGGCACTCCTGTTTCTTCAACATCCGATTCTCCTTTAAAATCATTTTTAAAACCCACTTCTTTGACCAAGCTTTGGCCTTTGCATCTAATATCACCTTCGACTCAGCTAGAGGAAAATGCTGGAATGTTTTCCACATGAAATACAGAATTTTCTGTCATTAGTATCCTTACTACAAGGTAACATGTATTCTACAGCCCAGACTTCCATTGAAAACAGTAACTGCATACTTGCAAGGGTGTACAGGGAAATAGGTCACAAGTGAAAACAACTAACTCCCTATTCTTGAAAAACATGATGGAATCATTGAACATCAGGGAGACCTTCTCATGTGTACTTATCAGACATGACACAATTAATTAATATGTGTTAGGATATTACAAGTTTGTGGATCACCTGATACAGCTGGGGAATGAAAACATAATGGCCAAGTTTAGTTTCCTTCAATATGGGTGGTGGTGGCATTTACTCAAAACAACTGTTTTTAATCCTGCATTTTAATTTATGTGAACTCCATCAGCTAAGTAGTGTTTGCCAAGATGTTTGAAACTTTCAATTAATTCCAAAGAAGATAAAGCCACAAGTTGTGCAATTCTTTTTTGGCTGTTTTCTATCAAACATATTTTATCTTTCTATTATTTGAGCTCCTCACTTGCATTCCTTCCAGCCTCTGTTGCAAACAGACAGCTCGTCCAACAAAATTATCAGTGGTATTAAAATAGTTGTTTTCTCTTCTGGCTGGTCTGTCATCCTTCAACTTTCAGATCAAAGGTCTCCCCAACTCCTCACACAATACATTCTTGCATTTCCATCCCATGTTTTTCTGGCTAACTACCCTGCACAATATTTTACTGTTTTTGGTAAGCATTATTACTCCTTCATCACTACCTTTCATGACATTTGATCTCAACAGCTCACTTGCATCTCCTTGCATCTGCATTTTCTGGTTCTTTTCATGAAATCATTTCAACTTAGTCAACTAAAATCTGCATTCATTGCAATCATAACTGGTTTAGTTATTACTGTCCTGCACTCCTGGGTGGAAACCTATTACTACAGAATCCCCCTACAGAATGCCTCCTCTTGCCACTTCCGGTGCCACCAACAAGCATGGTTGAGAAGAAATTGATGCTCTTAGAATGGCGTGCAGATTGCGCTGCTCACGTAGACAGTGGCATTTTGTGGTCAGATCTAACGCAAACTGAACACATGAGTATGCAGTCTATTGAAAGGCAGCTCGTTGTTTGGAGAGTATCAGTACTGGCAGGTCAGACACTCATCACTTTGCCTCAAGGCAGAGTGGATCCATTGCCATCAGGTTTCAGCAGCAGGATCGGTTTATAATAATGGAGCTTATTTGCCAACATGAAAAAAAAATGAGCAAAGGCTCTGTCTGACTGCGGTTAGAGATTCCTTTAATTTACCCAAGCTGAGAATGGAGAATGGAGAAGCTGGCCAATTTAAAGAGGAGAAGGGGAGTCATGCGACTGGAGTCCAAGGCGATCGGGGAGTGAGGGGGGTTATAAGATGACATTTGGGGAAGGGAAAGAATATGGAATTGGCAAAATAGAGGCTGGGGAAAAGTAGTTGGCAGCAGTCAAAGAAAGAGAAAAAAATAAATGAGAAGCAGATGGAGGGAACCTGGGAGAGGGGTGGAATACAGGTGCCAGAACACAAGGAACACAAAAGGCTGCCAGTGCTGGACTCTGATAGGTAACGGTTGTGATAGTGGGATCCATCAGAGGAGAGATGAATGGCAGAAGGAACCAGAACCGAATGGAGGATTTGGTGGAGGGTGAGTGGAACTGAATGTGTAATGAGAGGATGGAGTCACACAGCGGAAAAGAATAAAGATGTATATTGGGGGGGGGGAGATGGCTGGAAGGAAAGAGGACAAAAATGGGAAGATTGGAGGAAGATCAGAAGGAGAGGGAAAGGGCAGCATGGGGAAACAAAACTATGATAGGATCCAGTGAAGGGGAGGGTTAACAAATTAAAGAACTATGTACTCCTGCCACTGTGTTAATAACTATACAGACAGCTTTTAAGGTGTTGTTCCTATGGTTTTACAATGGGCCTCATCTTACCAGTGGATCAGGTGGTGGATGGACAGGTCAGTGTGGGAATGGGAAGGGGAATTGAAGTGGCATGCAACTAGGAGCTTGGATGGTCATTCTGGACTGAGTGTAAGTGCTCTGCAAAACACTCACCGAGCAGCAGCACACCTAATTGTTTCAGGAAGTTTTGGACTCTTGCAGATCCTGAAGATAAGGATGGAACTCCTGAAGTAAGATGACAAAATCTTCACCCACTCTTACCCAGATTTCAGTGCAGAATGATAAAATGACAAACATTTGGATTTCACCATCTCTCCTATGTGAAAAACCTATTCTGCTCCATCAATAAATGTTTGTTTAGAACATTTTGTGCCTTCTATCAAGACCTGTTCACAACGTTACTCAAACCTCAACAGCAATGCTGAATCCAGCTCTTCAATGCATGCTGTTAAAAGCTGCATGACTTTGACTCTCTATATGCATATTTTCAAAGCGTTCCTCGTGTCTTAGCCCAAAACGTCAACTGTTTATACATTCCCATAGATGCAACCTGACCTGCTGAATTCTTCCAGTATTTTTGTGTGTGCACTCTGGATTTCCAGCCTTTGCAGAATCTCCTGTGCTGTGTCTGGCAGATTATGTTCTTCCTTCATTATCTCTTCAATAATGTATCACCGCTCCAGTGACTAAGGGGCCCATTCTGTACCTCCGGTACTGTCTATGTGGAGTCTGCATATTCTCCCTGTGGTGAACATGTGAGTTTCTCCCAGAACTCTGGTTTTCTCACGCATCTTGCGGACA
The DNA here is from genome assembly GCF_048418815.1 of Hemitrygon akajei. Lineage (NCBI taxonomy): Eukaryota > Metazoa > Chordata > Chondrichthyes > Myliobatiformes > Dasyatidae > Hemitrygon > Hemitrygon akajei. Next base: position 62,916,234 of record NC_133136.1, read on the forward strand.
CACTAGTTGGTAGGTTTTCCCCTTCATAAAGATGAGTATCAAACAGAAGTTGATCACCATGTGAGAAAAGTTTTCTTCAAAATAAAGGGGAATGGAATTGCACTGAGGGCTAGCACTATCTTGGAGGGGTGAATGGTCTCCTTTGCTACGAAGGAAAATATGACAAATATATGTAAAAAATGTCTTTGAAGCACATCCCTACACATTAGCATCCACCTTTAAAAAATATCCAAAGAGTATTATTTTAATTGTTTGCACACCAGGTCCACACTCTTAAAGCATGTCTCCCTCTTTTAATCATGTATCAATTGTGTTCATCATGCTCTATAAACAACATGAGGAATTTTTCTAAATTAAGGAGATGACAAATGAAAATTACTTTATTGTTTCAATAATGGGAAATTATTGGGAAATAATGGGAAAATAGTTGTGTAACAAAGCTTTATCTGAATCTCCATAACTATCAATTGGAATATAACAGTCACTACACATATCAGTTACTGTCACAATGTGTAATTTAATGGGGCAGGTCTTTGGTTTCACATCTTTCACTCCAAGCATTGTCAAAAATTGCTTTAAACTACACAAAGTTTGTTGCAAGAGAGAGCTGGAATTTCCGTTTTCAAATCTAAGACAGAGTGTCCACATCAACACAATGCCTGGAATTCTCAAACCATGTACAATTGTCCTTTTGTCATTGGACAACATCTTAGATGCCACTGGAACAATGTTTCCAAAAACATTGCCAGCAACATTTAAAATAGATTTCTTGCCCTGTAATTTGAACATGTGATAGCGTCATTCCTTTCCATACATTTCATTAAATCTTTCCAAACAGCCATTTGTCGGTTACCCTCCCTTGTCCATTCTCTTCAGAATTACTGAAAATAAATCATTACCTTTTTCTATTTTACCACACAATGAGGGCTTTTTTTTTCTTGAAAGTATGCTCAAACAAAATGGAATGTGCAGAAAATAACTGATCATGGTAGATCCTTACATTTAATGTAAGGATTCCTGTAAACTTTAGAATGGCAATTTAGAAAAACACCGAAGTCCATTCAGATGTACCAGCTTGAGAATTGAAGAGCAAACAACATCCAACAGAAATAACCCTGATTTAAATCAAATACATTATTAACTGTTTCATTCAAGACAGTCCATGATCACCATCATAACATGGAGAGTTCCTGAAGAAGTAACACGTACCTCATTGCTGTTTGAGGCAAGGGAAAAAGTGTTGACACTCAATGGAATTTTGTCATGGTTATGTTATACAACAATGAGAGAATGTTTTCAGAATGTGAATGCTATGTGTTGGTAATTGGAGAAGAGGACTTTGTTCCATTAGAGTTTGAGATTAATGCAGGCACTTAAGTGTTTGTCACAGTGGACAGCAGGGTGTCAGCAGACTGTTTGTTGTATTAACAATTGCTTCCAGAGTTTGTGAAGCCCTATGTCTGCATAACATTTTTACAAAATGGAAATATAATGCTAGTTCACAAATAAATTAAAATGCAAACTTCAATTGGAACCCCAAATTCTTGGAATTCTGCATTGCCACAGCACAATGGATCATAAAGGATGTTCTTTAATTGTTTTCCACAACCTCTAATTATAGGGACTAAGTTGATTTGGTTTCCGTGGTGGAGATTTTGTGCCTTATAAACAACCACCGCGAAGTGGAAGAATAGAAAGCTTTAACAAGCCAGTTTAAGGCTGGACTGAAGTGCTGGAATGCGGGAAGGATGCTCCAAATTCCGATGGAGAATGTCTCAACATCTATCAGCTGGATGATAATATGAGCAATATTTTGTTTTCCCGGAAGAAACCAAGTGCTCCAGTCAGATAAGAATAATTGCAAGGCTGAAAACAGATTCTCCTAAGGATGTGAAGCGTGCACAAAGGGCAACTTACTAAAGCTAACCAACATATTTCCCACCATGTGTCTGGGGTGTGTGAGAGGAAACCAAACAGCTCAAGGGGACCAACACACATGGTCAAAGGGAAGCGTGCAAACTCCACCCAGACATCACCCAAGGTTCCGATTAAACCTGCGTCCCTGGTGCTGTAAAGCAAAAGTGAGTTAAATTAAGACAAATAACTTATTTAATAATATTTTTTGAATCTTCTTATGTTCAGAATCATTGATACATATGAACTGTTTTGAAAACTGAGAGCCAGCTATGTCAGAAACGTGACGAAACAGGCTGTCTATGTTTTTCGGCTCTTTCGTGGTCAGGCTAGTTCTGTCCCCCCAATATGGAAGCATTACAGTACAGGAGGCCTTGTCATGGTTTGGAACTCATTACTGAGTATCAGCCTGCGTCAGGAACATAAGTGCATGCCATTCAACATGCAAGACTTAAATACGAGTGCTAATAGGAATAATCTCGCTGTTTAGTCTCAATAAACAGTAAGCACAGACAGCCTGCTGCTAATTTCCTCAATTATGAAGCGAAAGGCTATTTAACAGTAAAACTTGAAGATATAATTACAAGTTTCATGCAGAAATTTATCTCAGTACATTAATTAAGGGGGCTAGGGGCCCATAATGAATAGTTTCTATGTATTTTATATATTTAGATTATGTAGTGCTTTGAGAGGTTGATCATGGCTGAAACTACCTCCTGCCCGAGCATGACCCTGGACCCACTGTAATTTGATGACTGTTACAACAGGTCAACAGCGGATGTAATCTCACTGGCTCTCCAATTGGCTTTGTCCACCTGAACTACTACAATACCTATCGATAACAGCTCAGCATTCAACATCATCATCTCCTTAGTGCTGATTAACAAGCTTCAAAACCTGGGCCTATGTATCTCATTTTGTATCTGGATCCTTGACTTCTTTAACAGGAGACCACAGTCAGTGTGGATTGGAGATAACATTGCCTCCTGGCCTACAATCAACACAAGCGCATCTCAAGGATGTGTGTAAAGCCCACTGCTCTATTCTCTCCACGCTCATCACTGTGTGGCTAGGCACAGCTCAAATGCCACCTATAAATTTGCCAATGATCTAACTGTTGGCAGAATATCCGATGGTGACGTGGAGCCGTACAGAAATGAGACAGATCAGCAGGTTGAGTGGTGTCACATCAACAACCTTGCACTCAACATCAAAAAGACCAAGGAATTAACTGTGATTTCAGGAAGGAGAAGATGGGGTCAGCAATGGAAAGGTTGAGCAACTTCAAATTCCTGGGCATCAACGTTTCAAGAGATTCTATCCTGGGCACAACGTACTAATGCAATCATAAAGATGGCGTGCCAGCAGCCATATTCATTAGGTGTTTGAGGAGATGACATATGTCACCAAAGACTCAAGCGAGTTTCTACAATACCATGGAGAGCATTCTAACTAGTTGCATCACTGTCTGGTATGGAGGGCCACTGCACAAGTTCAATGAAACTGCAGAGTTGGGGATTTAGCCAGCTCCATCATGGGCACTAGCCTCCCTGCCATGGACAGCATCAACAAAAGGTGGTGCCTTAAGAAGGAGGTATTTCATTAAAGACCCTCACTATCCAGGACATGCCGTCTTCTCACTACCATCAGGGAGGAGGGACAGGAGCCTAGAGACATGCATTCAACGTTTGGAACAGCTTTTTCTCCTCCATTATATTTCTGAATTGTCCATGAACCCATGCACTCTACCTCACTACTTGGCTCTCTTTTTACACTATTTATTTATTTACCAATGGAAACAACTTCTCCTCCATGATCTCCATCAGCAGAGGTGCACCACAAGGCTGTGCGCTTTGCCCCCTGCTCTACTTGCTTTATGCTTATGTCTGTGTGGCTAAGCACAGCTCCAATGCCATACTTAAGTTTGCTGACAACACCACTGTTGTAGGCCAAATCAATCAAAGGTGGTGGTGACTCAGCGTATAGGAGGGAGATTGAAAATCTGTCTGAGTGGTGCCGTAACAACAACTTCTTACTGAATGTTGGCAAGACCAAGGAGCTGATTAATTAACTTCAGGAGAGGGAAACCAGAGGTCCATGAGCCAGTCCTCATCAGAGGATCAAAGGTAGAGAGGGTCAGCAACTTTAAGTTCCTCAGTATTATTATTTCAGAGAACCTGTCCTGGGTCAGCATGTAAATGTATTTACAAAGAAAGCATGGCAGCACCTCTATGGCCTTAAGAGTCTTCGAAGATTGCATGTCATCTAGAACACTGACAAACTTCTATAGGTGTCTAATGGAGAGTATACTGACTGGCTGCACCACAGACTGGTATGGAAACATCAATGCTCTTGAATGGAAAATCCTACAAAAAGTAGTGGATACAGCCCAGTCTATCTCGGGTAAAGCCCTTCCCATCACTGAGCACATAAACCAGAAAAGCTGTCACAGGAAAGCAGCATCCATCATCAGAGACACCCATCACCCAGGACATGCTCTCTTCTTGCTGCTACCATCAGGAATAAAGTACAGGAGTCTCAGGACTCACACCACTGCATTCAGGAACATTTACTACCCCCCCAGCCATTAGGCTCTTGAACCAGTCCAGATAACATCACTGAACTTCACTTACCCCATTAATGAACTGTTCCCACAACCTATGGACTCACTTTCAAGGACTCTTCATCTCATGTTCTCAATATTTATTGCTTATTTATTCATTACTATTATTTATTTCTTTTTGTATTTTCACAGTTTGTTGTCTATTGCACATTGTGCCCAAGTTGGAGTGGACTTTCATTAATTCTATTATGGTTATTATTCTATTATGGAGTTATTGAATATGTCAACAAGAAAGTGAACTGCAGGGTTGCATATGATGACATATATGTACTTTGATAATACATTTACTCTGAACTTTGAACTATCTATTTATTTATTTACTCAATCTAGAACCTTCTGACTCCCTCTGCAATAAAGTGGGTGAACAGCCTTAATTCCTGGTTCTACAAGTTAATTAAACTACAAAAGAATTTGGATAAGACGATACAAGCACGAGGCAGCATTTATTTCAACCTATCATGGCAGATGAATTCTACAAGTCAGCATCATACTTTCCTTGGATCTCTTGTTGATGGATACATTACCATTAGGATTCAATGCATCATTTTATAAAGGCAAAGGGCGGGTCCCTGAAAGTGCTATAAATTGTCAGGGAGAATTAAATAGCTACCAGGCTCTCAGTGGAATTTCAGTTCTCATTATGTGAAAGATACTTTACGACAAATTTTACACTGCAGAAGAATGATTTTCCTTGAACTTGAGTTTTACCAAGAACATTTTTGTTGCATCTGGTTTTCCATCCAATTTATCACAATGTTGTTTCATTAGCTAATTTTATCGGCATATAAAGCCATAGTCCTGGACATTTTCTAGTCTGTATTCAAGGTCACAGACACCACATGGCAAGTCATGTGCTGCTGGCTATAGATTTCAGATGCCTTTCAGTCTGACTATGTAGTTACTCCATAGACCAGCAATCTTTTTTTTAAAAAAACATTTTGTAGCCAAACAGCAATCAGAATTAGAAACAACAGTTATCCACTGTGACAATAATTCCTTCTTGATACTTTTAGATCTGCACACCAATACAAGGACAATTAGAATTCAAACCATTCCAAAAAACTTGGAACAGATGTCACATAGGATATCTATAGTATAAAAAGACTCAATCCTCAGATAAATTGGAATTTATTAAACAGCTTGAATGCAGTGAAACAGTTTTTGACTAAACATAGCATTGACACTGTCAAAATCATGGTTAAGAATCAAATTAATTTATTCACTAATACTTCTTTTCACACACTTTTTAATTTCTGTCTTGAAATATTAATAAACAAAATCTTGAAATTCCTTAACTCATTAAATCTATTCTGCTATGTCAAAATAAAGCACAAGGAAATCCCTCCTGAGATGCCATTAAGCCTTAAATCTGGTTGACCAGAAGCTACTGCTTATTACTATAAACAATCCTTTCACAAATTCAGATGTTGTTTTACTAAACCTATAGCTGTCCCAACTTCATAAGATCTCAAAACACTTTATAGCCAATTAAGTAAAGATAGACTCTGCTGTACCGTCAGAAATTCAACAGCCAGTCTGGGCATCAAGTTGCTGATAAGGACAAGATGTCTGCTTTATGTATTGGTCCTGAATTTTATATTTTTGGGACAACAGCCTTATACAGTTTCAGTAAGAGGAGTCCAATATATGTGTTCTAGTGCAGGAACAGAAATAGGGCACACTGATGCACAGAATTCACTTAAGGAGACTAAGTACAAGACCTTGGAGAAAAGATAGATGGTAGTGAACATGCCTTCCGAGGTTTTAACTTGGCAGAAGTGGATTTGAAAGATAAGAGAAACGGTGAAAGTTAAAATCAGTATAGAAAAAATAATTAGTAGTGAGTTGAGAAAGAAAAATGAAGCAATTAAACAATTTATTGTAAACCAAGAAACTTAGAAGTAAGGTCACATTAAATTCCTTGTTCATGGATACAGAACATCATTAGAAAAGAGGAATCAGATGCACATTCAGAAGTGGAAGTACAAATTGACAGGGATAACAGAAACACCTATGGTTCAACACTCACTCAACAGCCTCATAGTGAACTGGCAAATATAGGGAATGAACATGCTGATAGGCATAATGAATTTCAAAATGTGATTTTCTGATATATATATATATCCTGATGTATGTAATGAGACAGTAGAGGTTAACCCAAGAGTAAAAGGAACATAAGAATTCTGCTGAAGTTAAAGGCAGAATATGTGGCTCCCGTCCTCAGCTGGTCAATTTAGCAGACTGGCAGCAGTGTGGTAGGAAAACCACTTGGTAATAAATATGAAATATCAACTTCGATGTTGCTGACTACATACTTATAAAATACTTAAGTTAGTATTTTACACCCAGCTTTGTGGGTGGCTTCCTAGTTCACTAGTTTTGTTTTAACACCAGAGCAATCTACATTGTTCAACTCCTAATACATGTACTAATCTTTATTTGCTAGTTTTTATTTAATATTAAAGTATGTATTAAGTATTGCATTTCCATACTTAAAATGTATTTTTATAGCTTATGCAAGTCAATGGCAAAAGTTCAAAGAAGATTAACAAAAATATCTTGACAAATTTTCAAAAAATCAATTAAGAAAAGATCTTGAACATTCCTGAAGCACAATAAAATGATCAAAACTTCAATATCTTGTTAATTTGAGTGATTTTCAAATTAAGGAAGCCAGTGCTTAGAGGTCTGTCAGGTTGGGAAGTGCATTACTGTATCTGGACCTTGCTCCCACTCCCATCATCAGCAAAAAGATGTCATCTTTCTGCTATAACAATACACCGGTATCTGAGATGAGCTATGTCTGCTTTAAACCTCTAGCTTCAATTTGCTTCCTGCTGAAAAATTAGGTGTCATATAAAGATGTTCTAGCTTGCGGTATCTTATCTCAAAAGCAAAGTCAATCTGTTACTTAAAGGTTGCTTTCTTCCCACTGAAGATCAGTGAAATTACATTATCAGTGGGCATCATAAGAAAACTGAACAGAATGTTTCCCCTCTGCAAAATTAGGTGAATTAACAGAACAATAATAAGCCCACTTATAGCTTACCCAAGATGATCCTGACTTTCTGAAAAAAAAACAAGCAGGTATAACAGATATGAATAAATACACTTTTTGAATAATGCTAGAAAGAAAATAAAGTTAAAATAAATGTCAGGTGCGTGGGGGCTATATTCAATATTCAAACGTTGACATTGATCCGAAGTACGTACAAGACGATAGAAGATATGAGAACAAATGTAGTTCCTGAAGCTGCCATACCTTAAGTACAAAGTATGTAAATGAGTGCGAGAAGTAGGTTGAGAACAAATCAGAGACAGGCTGTTAGAAGTAGGGACGACATGCTTGGAGGTTAAGGGGGAGTAAGGGCAGATAGAAATGGAGCAAAGACAGAATTCAACATTGAGTTCTGCACCCTAAGCATTATCTTAGTTATTCTCTTCATAGATGTTTCCTGACTTGCTGAATGTTTCCAGCAATTTCCATTTTTATTTCAGATTTTCAGCGGCAGCTGTCTTTTAATTTTCATTTACTGTTGAATTCAACATGTTCATTCTCCTATTCCACACCACCCACATTCATAGAGTCATAGAACATTATAGCATAAAAGCAGGCCTTTTGGCCCATCTAGTCAATGCCGAACTATTATGCTGCTTGGTCTCATCAGCTTGCACCTGCACCAGAGCCCTCCATACCTCTCCCATCCACTTATCAATCTAAATTTCTCTTAACAGTTAAAATTGAACCCGCATCCACCAGCTCTGCAGGCAGCTCGTTCCACTCATGCACTACCCTCTGAGTGAAGGAGTTCCCCTCATCTTCCCCTTAAACATGTCATCTTTCACCCTTTACCTATGACTTCAAGTTCTAGTCTCACCCAACATCAGTGGAAAAAGCCTGCTTGCATTAACCTATCTACAGACCTCACCATATTGTACAGCTCTATTAAATTATTAAATCTTCCCCCCCCCCCCCATTCCCCTATATTCCAGGGAATAAAGTCCTAACCCATTAAAACCTTCCCTATATTTCGGGTCCTCAAGTGCCAGCAACGTCCTTGGAAATTTTCTCTGCACTCTTTCAATTTTATTGATACTTTTCCTGTAGGTAGGTGACCAGGATTGCATACAATACTCCAAATTAGGCCTTGCCAACCTCTTAGACAACTTCAACGTAACACTCTAACTGTATTCAATATACCGGTAATTAAAAAGCTCTCTTTATGACCGTCTATCTGTAACACCACTTTCAAGAATTATGGATCTATATTCCCAGATTGCTCCATTCAACCATACTCAGTGCCTTACCTCTCACCATGTAAGTCCTACGCTGGGTTCACTTTCCATTTGTACCTGTCTGTAATGATTCTGCTATTCTCCATTATATTTTTTCTCTATTACTTTTTGATCTTTTGTTATATTTTTATTATCTTTCGTTCTGCACTACAGGACTTTGTAACTTAATCTCTCCCTCTTCCACAGACGTCCCTTTTGTTTTGACTCACTGCTTCCATTTCATTGCCTCTACACTTTGGTAAAATGTGTTACTTCTCTAACTATTCCCAGTTTAAATGATAAGTAATCAGTCTGACAAATAAACACTGCTTTCCTCTCATTATGTGAATAGGCCTTTATGAACTGAATATTAACATAATCTTTAGCTTGTGTTAAATGATAGGTTGTTAATAGCTTTCTAATGGAGCAGAATGCCAGATGAAAGATAAGAAAGCTTATCCCATGCTCAGTTCAGTCCAAAACCAGGAACTAATGTACTGAATAGGCTGAATAATTGAGTCCATCTAGAATTTCACTACAGTACTGATAGCTCGACGGAATGACTTATTTAAAAGGAATGTGGTTTATTTAGAACCCCAGCACTTTATAGGTGGCCTCCATAAGATTCAGCTAACTCTCCTGTTTATATCTAATCTCAAATCATCAATCGTCCCAAACTCACAAATCTTTCCCAGATTCCTCAATATAAATGTCTTGCGCTGTCAATAATACTTTCTCTAGGACTGACACATCATCTCCCCAACTTATTTTTCCCTTGTAATACTCAAGTGAGCTTTCTGTCATTCTCATTTGGAACTCCTGTGCATCCTCTATCCACTGGGTTCCACTATCCAGTATCTGATATTCAGTCCTTGCAACTCTTCCAGCTCCCTTTAAGCCATACCCTGCCAAACTGTGCATCCATACTATTTTAAATGGGTTATAGCTCAATTGATGTTTATTACAGGAATTATCATGCGCCATCTGTATCAGTGATTCCACTCCTTTTTAGTTACTGTGAGACTGGTTGAGGGCACATGTGCTGGGGAAGGGAGGTTCTGTGTTGGTGTGTCTGTATACAACATCTGTGAAGAAAATACTGCATATTTAAGTAAATATATAAATAAGTAAATACATTGAAGACAAGGTTGGATAGATTTTTGCATAGTAGGGGAATTAAGGGCTATGGGGAAAAGACAGGTAGGTGGAGATGAGTCCATGGTCTGATCAGCCATGATCTGATTGAATGGCGGAGCAGGCTCGATGGGCGAGATGGCCGACTCCTGTTCCTATTTCTTATGTTCTTATAAGGCATTTCAAAATAATCAACTTTCCTTAGCCAAGAAGGAAACACAACTGCTGCTTAATAATTTTAGAAATTCCTGTAAAAGATTTAAAACTGGTGTGCAGTTTTCTGTATGATATATACAACAGTACGATATATAATAAGGTTGGTAAAAAGAACAAGCAGTTAGTTCATCGTGTTAAGGTATTGTGGTTGCTACATTGCTAGGAATATGATCACTACCTAGATATATCTTGATTTGATTAATATTATTTTTAATTGAGATTCGACTGGAAGAAGCAGATTAGATTAAATGAGTGCTGAAAACCAACAACCCAAACATTTTCCTGAATACATGTTTTTTTAAAAAAAACCTTTTTACTGAAATCAAATGCTTCAGACTAATCAGCTGCAGACAAAGGTTTGACCAGCTGTGGTGAGGTCAAATCAGTACAATGCTTGTATCCATATCAGAACCAATTAAAATATGTTCACAATCATATTTACTTTGTTGCCAGACCCAAAACTGTGATGTTGTTCTGGTGTATGGGGAAGATTCATTGCAGAAATTCAGTCTGGTCAGCATCTACTGTGTTAAACAGTTGCAGACAATTCATATGTGACAAATAGGCAAGCAAAAATCCTTCTCGGGTTAAAAAACTATAATATAACCAATTTGAAATCTTACTGCATGGTGAAGGAAACAGATTTTTTAAAAATATATTTCAACTGACACTGTTGTGTTCTCAAATAAATAAGCAAGCATAATAAAATTAAACTAAGTTATAGTTTCATAAATATTTTAGCTAGATTAACTGCTTTTGGCTTGAAAACGACCATGGACAATATTATGAAATATTAATACATCCTTATTCCCAAAGGAGGCAAGATAATCAAGATAAACCAATTGGAAAGATCTGAAAAGCCCAAGTCCAAAGTAACCAGGGAAGGCCCTGCCTTGTGCAGGAATATAAAGAAGATTATAATGAGTCAGTGGATAAAAAAATCATACAGATTACATAACAGATTTACTATTAGTAGATTTACTACTAAATCAACCTTACCCACCTGTTAATTCCCAACTATATTCTACTTGCCAAGTGGCCTCGATTTTATAGCTGGCATATAAATCCTAAATTCCAAGGAAAGAATAGGAAAATCTTCATAGAGTATGTTTCTCTTAATTTTATATCCAATATTCTCTGTCTACCTTCCTCAGCAACATATAAACCTCAAAAGTAAGGCTACAATCTGCTAGAGTAACTCAGCGTGCCAAACAGCATCTGTGGACAGAAACGGACAGTTGACATTTCAGATGTCCTTCACCTGGAATGTAGGAGAAGGGTCTTGAAGGTCCAGATGAAAGGTCTTAATCTCAAATGTCAATTCTTCAATTTCCTCCTTAAACACTACCTTACTCGCTGAATTTCTCTAGCGGTTTGCCTTTTGCTCCAGGTTCCGGTATCTGCAATCTCTTGTGTCTCCAGGACAGATTGTGTAATCCCCAAAAGCTGATCAGTTATTTGTTAATTGAATAATCTTTTCTCAACGAGTAAGGGTATAGTCACATCAATGAAAAGGAATATCAGGCTCATGCATAATAGTCGATCAGTCCAACTTCGCCTGGTTCCCCACAGTCTCCCTACCACTACCACAGAAGATTAAAATCATGTCTTCATTTCTGGTACATTAATTGTATCTAACGATCCTTCCCATTCCAACTCCACTCTCCCTGAGGATGTGAAACAAAACCCAAGCTCAATTAAAAACTAAACAGGTTAATGAAAATGAAATGAAGTTATCTCCCAGAGATTTTCTCTGCAGGCCTTCATCATGTACTGTATGATTAATCATTCTTATTCATCTTGGGGTTTTAATAGGTAAATAAAGCAAAGGTAGTCCTGTACAAGACTTTAAATATATTTAAATAAAATTAGATTAAACTGCTATTAAAATCACTTAAAGGGAAGTTTAAGAAGTTTGTTGAATTTTCCCTAATTAAACCTAAGCTGCTTTATTGGATAAACAATACATTTAAAAGAATACATTCCTATTCGGCATCACCCTATAGGAAAACCTCAAGCTTGACTGCTTACAACTCTCTTGCCAACTAACTTACACTGAGAGATCTCAGAGTCCTAGTGGGGAGTTACATATAAAGAAAAAGAGCCAGGACATCATCCTATAGGAAATGCAGACTCAGCTCAGAGCTACACTCTTTCTGAGCCTAGCCCTTAATATATTCTACAGTTTTAAACCAGTGAAATAGAAACTTCAAGGGACTATAAACCTACAGCTGCTTCTAGGTTGTAATAACATGAACCTTTTCCCTGCTATTTACATCAAACTAACCAAATGATACTATCAATCGAAAGTAAGAGTTCAGGCAGCAAGTTCTTACCTTACATTCTATTTTAACTTATGATTAACCTGCTACATTTAGCTACCAAGTTGCTGTTTCTTCCTCAGATTTCAGTGAAAGCTAACAATTGGTCTGTTGGTTAATTTATAGGTCCCATTCTTTCAGCCATAAGCTGAAATCAAAAGATGTACAAAATAGAGAATTTGTGCTACCTTCTGTGGAACAGGGCCCTCTGCAAGGTAGTCTACAATGATTGAACTAACCTTGGCTTTTGCTCTCACTATAACTTCAAATATTTTTAAAAATCTCCCAAATCTCCCTTTCTAAGAATGATACATGAACAAAGGTCTCTACAAAATAACACAGAAATATCAGCTGCAAATGGCTTCTTCTTATTAATCCATTAGCAAGGCCAAGTTCAAATTTCAATTTGCGAATCTACAAACGTTAGTAAATGGTTCCAATAACTTGCCTAATTCCAGGATCTGCCAAACTCTAAGACTGGCGTTCACAAGAACATTACCCTTTGGGACAACATTCTTTTTTCAACATATTAAGCAATATTTTCACAGACCACCAAAGACTGAAGATCGCAGCACGCTTTGAAGGTAAGTCCTACAATGTATTGAAGCAAAGCCTATTCTCGCATGAAAGTTCATCTTAACATAGGTTTCATAAGACCATAAGATAGGAGCAGATTTATTATCCCTTTCAACCACATTCTCCTGTCTTCTCCTCATAACCTTTGACACCCTTACCAATCAAGAACCTATTAACCTCCGGTTTAAATACACCCATTAACATGGCCTCCACAGTCATTTGTGGCAATGAGTTCCATAGATCTACCACCCTCTGGCTAAAGAAACTCCTCCTCACCTCTTTTCTAAAGGGTTGGCTTTCTATTCTGAGGCTGTGCCCTCTGAACTTAAACTCACCCACTATTGGAAACATCCTCTGCGGATCCACTTTACCTAGGCCTTTCAATATTCGGTAGGTTTCAATGAGATCCCCCCCCTCATCTTTTCAAAATGCCTCATAAATTTAACCCTTTCATTTCCAGGATCATTCTCATAAACGTCCTATTGACCCTCTCCAATGCCAGCACATCCTTTTAAAGTTATAGGCCCGTAACTGCCCAAAAAGTTCAGTGCGTAGCTCCAGTGGTCTTCTCACATACACAGTCCAAGTCCAAGTTTAACACCGTTTCTAACTTCTCCAGTGAGGCATACAAGTGAATAGGCTTTACAATCAACACTGATGAGGAAAGGGTCCTCAATTCACCTGGCCCTGCTGTGTCATACTAATCTCCAACAACACAAGTTCATGGTGAGTCACTGCAAAATGTAGAACATCTCATGTCTTAGGAGTCACTTCACAGTAGAGCCAGGCATTGATGAAATTCATTATTGCCTTCACTGCATCCGCACGACATTCAATTTATCAAGCAACAGGGTGTCTGAGTAGCAGAGCCTCAAAATTCATGGTCTCATGGGCACCTGTGAGTCATGCTCTCCTTTACTATCCCAAGACCTGAAAGGGACTGGAAAGATACCTCCAATTCTCCCTCTGCAACATATTCCCAGTTCATTAGAAGAATTACTGAAGCAACGCTGGTGTCCTCTCCCAGGAACAGTTCATACTCAAGTGACTCAGCTCAACTTAAAACTCCCAAAGGAGGCACTTCATGGGGAGAGATTACCAGGTGGACAGAGGAAAAAGACACAAGGATGTGCTTAAAGCTTCCTGGAAAACAACATCAATTCCTACGTTTCTAGACATCAAACCTAACCAATCCCCTGCCACCACCACCCTCCTCTCTCTGGTGGTTCTCATCTTTTGGCTCCTCCCATACACTTGCATGGGCCCCAGCTATGCCCGCCTTTTCGTTGACTATATGGAACAGTCCATGTTCCAGGCCTACACTGGAAATGCTCTTCAACTCTTTCTCCATTACATTGGTGCTTTGTGTATCTATGCTGAGTTTGTCAATTCATCAACTTTGCCTCCAAATTCCACCCTGCACACAAATTTATTTGGTTCTTCTCTGACATCTCTCTCCCTTTCTCAGTCTCTGTGCCTTCATTTCTGGAGATGGACTATCTACTGGCATGTTTTACATACTGTACCACACACTCTCACACACATTTTGACTATACTTCTTCCCACCTTGTCAGTTGCTATTCCCTTCTCCCAGTTCCTCCATCCCACCACGTCTGAGGCTTTCCATTCTAGATGTCTTTTTATTTTAAAAAAAAACAGGGTTTCCCATCCATGACGTCACCTGCATCTCCTCTATTTCCTACACATCTGTTCTCAACCTATCCCACAACCATCAAAACAGGGTTAGGGTTTTCCTTGTCCTTAACTAACAAGCCACAAGCCACCATATCCAGCTCATCATTCTCCACAACTTTCGCTATCTCCAACAGGATCTTTCCATGAGGCACATATTTTTCTTCCTCACCCGGTTTTCTGCAGGGATTGCTCTCTACGCAACTCCCTTGTTGACTTGTCTCTCCCCACTGATCTCCCACCTGGCACTTATCCCTGCAATCATGACAAGCGCTACACTTGTCCCTGCACTTCCTGTCTCAACACCATTCAGACTCCAAACCATCCCTCTCAGTGGACCCTCAGTGAGATTGTGCGCTCTTTGGGGGAACTCTTTGTTGAGCACCTTCGCTCTATCCACTGTAAAAGGCAGAATATCTTAATGGCCACCCATTTCAGTTGGAATTCCCATTCCCATTCTGACGTACCTGTCCATGGCCTCCTATAATGCACGATAGGCCCAACTTAGGGTGGAGAAGCAAAAGACACCTCACAATCCATTTGGGCAGTGTCCAGCCTGGGCATGAACATTGATTTCTCTACTTTCCAGGTATTACTCTTCCTTCTTTTCTCTCCTCTCCCTCCCACTCTGTTCTGTTTGCCCTCACACTCCTTCTCTTCTCCTCCCCTGCCCTCATGATCTGCCTATTACCTCCCTCTGGTTCTCCACATCTCCTTCCCCTTATTCCATGGTCCACTGTTCTCCCCGTTAGACTGTTGGGATCACAAAGCCCTGTAGATGTGGTGGAAGAAAAGCATGACCTCATAAATTGCCAAGCCTCTTGCCCCATGTGGTTCAGAGTCTTTAGTTCATCAGTCAACGAGGTGAATGCCTCATCAGTCATCCCTGAACCCTGAAAACTGCAATGTAAGCAAGTCATCCTCAGTTCCGAGGGAGTGCCAAGATAAAGCGTAAGGCACAAAGTGACATGTGGTTGCTATATATCTTTCATGTTGCATACCCTTTCATGATGTACAATGCTGGAATATTTTAAACTTATCTTTGGCATCAAACCATACAAATGACAAAACAGCTTTGCAATATAGTACTTAAATTCATCTTCCACTTTTGTTGTGGTTATTTTCCATTTGCAATTTAAAGATTGTTGGTTTTCCCCTGGCAATTAATATTAAAATTTATGCACTCAATGAATTTAATAAGTACAACTCACATTATTGTTTCTTCAGAGCATAAACTATGTTCTGGTTTGTCGCTGGCTCTGGACTTCCTAAGATTTGATGATTTATTTGATGATTTATTTAGACTGACTTGGATTTTTCATGCTTATGAACTTATCTACACAAAATACTTCTGTTTTCTCTTTGTGCCAGTTTAAACAAAGTAATCCATGGGAACTGTAATCAGGAATTCTAAATACTGGGCATGCATGGTAAAGACAAATATCAATGCAGCCTCCGTCCTTATCACAGCCTCTTCTGACTGTAGCTGATTGCCACTATTTATTATCTGCCAGACATTCAAACCCTGTAGCATCTTCAGTGCTAAACGTATTTAATGATATTGATATAAAGGATATTAGAGTTCAGAATTGTAGGGCTGGGGGATAAGGGAAAAAATGTGTTTAGTTTTTGCCTATAATCATCAGGTTAACCTCCAGCTGTTCAGCATACTTTGTGGTTTCTCTGGCCATTGTATGGAAAAGAAAATTTATTAAGAAAATTAAAAGCATTTAAATATATGAATATAGAACCCAGATCATGATAAATTTGCAATGGTTATACTGAATTGAAAATATACTATAGCTTGATGCATCTACTCAAATGGCATTGCACTTCACACCCTGTACAAAGTTAATCACTTACACGCAGGACAGACAGATAAAGCTTGCAAATAAGAACTCCAAAACTGCTCCTTAAGCACGATATCTAAATAATTAAGGGAGACAGAAAAATTCAGGTCTTAAGTGCTTATTCGAGGTACTTAAAAGATTCCGGTTCATTTATTTAATATATTGAACATAACCTAAACATTTTCAAAAATGTTTCTCATACTCACGAGGGTACAAACTAGAAATGCGACTATTTTCACATCTTTCGATAAATTCGACAAGATTAATTGTAGTGTACAGTACTTAATCATAAATTTCATGCAAAAGGGATTTAATTTATCAAAGCTTACAAGCCTGAAAGAGCCAAAGCATGCAAGGGTGGAGTCAACTGTCATATAAAGCTCAACTTTCCATAAAACTCATGCAATTAACACATGGGGTGAATGACACCAGAGGAAGTTGGATCTAAACAGCAGGAACAAAGAATTATAAAGACCAAAGTGGTATTGTAGTCATTTCGAGCAGAGTTCTCACAATGACTGTTGGAGCTGCAATCCCTCTGGAGATTTCTACCCATTTGGAGATGAAACCTTTTCTTACCCGGCATGATCAAAAGTAGAAAGCATGCTGAAGACAAAGATAATCTCACATACATCAACTTTTCCTTCACTGAACTAGGAATATTTTAGGATCCAACTCTTCTACTACCAATTCTTCAAGGATTATTACAAAAGCTAAAACACTACTGACAAACACCTTCCACTGTCTTTAGGCTAAGTTCCGGTCTTGAGCTTATGTCTATTCTACCTGGAGAGTTGTTACTACGGTCATGAACTCTCTGGCCTCTAGATAGCACAACTAATGTATGCTGTGTGAAGTAGTTTGCAGTTATACACAAAGGTGTTACAGAGGTACTCTATTCAAGGAGATGAGCAAAGAGAAGGTAAACAGCTTCAAGTTCCTGGGCTTCAACAGCTCCGAGGATCTACCCTGGGTCCAGCATATTGATGCAGTCATGAAGAAGGCATTCCAGCGGCTCTACTTCAGTAGGAGCTTGGAGAGATGTGCATTGCCACCAAAGACCCTTACCGATTTCTACAGATGTACAATGGAAAGCACGTTGACTGCTTGCATCACTAGTATGGAGCCTCGAACGTACTGGATCATAAATGCTGCAAAGAGTAACAGACTCAACCAGGTGCATCATGAGCACACCCTCCTCATCATCAAGGCCATCTTCAAGAAGCAATGCCTCAGAAGGCGGTATCATCATTGTAGACCCTCATCATTCAGGATGTGCCCTCTTTGCATTATTACCACTGGGGAGGAGATACAGGAGACTGAAAACCAATGTTTTAAGTACAGCACCTTCACCTCTGCTACTAGATTTCTGAACAGTCCATAAATACTACCTCATTATTAACACCTTTTGCATGATTTTTTTGCAAATTATAGTAATTTCTATGTCTTACACTGTACTACTGTCGCAGAACAACAAATTTGATGACATATGTCAGTGATTAAAAGCCTGATTTTGGTTCAGAGAAGTCATTTCAAGTGGAAAACTGCATGAACACACAGATTGTCCCAGAATGTCCCAGAATAACGCAGGAAATGATAGGCTGCACACATGGTGCTTACAAGATTTAAACATGTTCACAATGTCATTGATTAACTCAGTCAACTGCACTGAAAACCAACAATCATAATATTGGTCTAATGTTCGAATGGCAAGTGGACTAGTTTTACAAATCTTGGTTGCCTTTTATGCCAACTTGCATGGGCCCACACTGAAAAGCTCTAGGTTTCCATCTGTCCCTTCTTTAAACTCTGCTTCACACTGCTGGCTTTTATGGGCAATTTCAGGGTTAGAAATTCAGCCACTGATTTAACTTTTGCTTCTTTTCACTTGTTCAATTGTATGGAAACCGTGTCATTAATCATTACATGTAATAATCTGATTGCCTTCAGAAAGACAATTAACAGAAGAACCTAAGTGAGATCAACTCTCACCCTTTATTGAACTGAAGTATATGACATCACGCGGACCCCATCTATATTACATTACAATGGCATGGTGTTGACCTGAGAACAGGTACTTCTGCAGGAAGTGGAAGAGAGTGATGCTCTCTCACCATGTGTCATCCAACTTTGAAGGTAATTGGTAGATGCCCAGCGGTCGTTTACATCTCTCTGACGCTGCATGTCCTCTGAATCTGAGGTCAGTGGAGATACAGGGTGGGGAGGGGGGGGAGGCGGGTAGATAGATATTTTCCTTTAGCTAAGTATTTACCCAGGCTACATTTCAAAGGCAAAATTTGACATTAGCTATGCAATGATCTTGTTGACATAATTTGCAAAGTTTGGTGGTGAAACCATACATTATGGTACTCACGTTATAGTTTCTTCTTGCTAACAATGGACCAGGGGAAGAGGAAAGTACAGTATTATTCAACTGAAGTATTTCCTGTTCCAAAAACATTAAATTGAATGCACAATTTCAAAAATAGAAATTATAGACAAAAATCAGGATATACCTGTTCACTTAATTTAGTAACACATAGGTCACCCTTGCAAATACAGCAATTTAAATTGGATTCCACCCAGTGATTCAGCTTATAAACACTAACTTTTAAATTTCTCCACATTACTGAACGTTAAATGTTGTTACATCATCAAAGATCCTCACCGCCAGGCCACGCTCTTTTCTTGCTGCTGCCACGATGTAGAAGTTACAAGAGCCTCAGGACTCGCACCACCAGGTTCAAGAACAGCTACTACCTCTCAACCATCAGGCTTTTGAACAAAAGAGGATAACTGCACTCATTCTTTTTCTGCTGTTGCCACAACCGATGATCTCATTTAAGGACTCTTTATCTTGTTATTTCATGCTCTTGTTATTTATTGCTATTTCCTTATATTTGCCCTTGGACAGTTTGTTGTTCAGTGATCCTATTTACAGTTACTGTTCTACAGATTTGCTAAGTATGCCCACAGGGAAAAGAATCTCAGGATTGTATGTGGTGACATGTATATATTCTGATATAAATTTTACTTCAAAATTTGAACTTTTGAACATTAAGTTACACGAAAATAATCTGAAATAAAACCTAAATTAACAATTGTGAAATTATATTAAGCCTATAGTAACAGAGCCAGTAAAGGTTTCAAAATGCACAGAATGACCACACCTTATAGAATCTTGGTACCACCCCTGAGGAAAGGCAACAGCCCCATGAGAAGCCTTGCTTTGATCTAGCAAATTAATAGTGTCCTTTACTATTTTGTTTCACCAAACTCAACATCGCTCAACAGTCATAAATAGTTCTTGGCTTTGTTGTTCTGTTCCTAACGGAGAAGGTTCAGGTTGTAAATGAGACAATTGTTCCTTTACAGAAGGTGACTTCTATTTCTTCAAAGGAAAATCAAGTGAATCCTACAGTATCTAGAAGGAAAGATTATCACCCAACCAACAGAACTGTGTATGTGCTGCTTTGTGGAAGTCTTGATTTTCCAGCATGTTTTTAATGCAGGTTAAACTAATATAATTATATACTGACCCTGCAATTTCCTATCCCATGTCACAATTGTTAGTTCTTCTGAATCAACATCATTACATACTGATTACAAACAAGGCACTGATTTTCAAAGCCAAATGAGGCACTTGAGAATAACACAGGAAAATGCATTCAAGATGGAAGAAATGTGCTTCATGAACTCCACAGTGCAACATTTGTTACAAAGAATAACCTGAGGCAACTGCAAAGCAATTTTTTATTCCTCCTGAAGCATTCATTGAGATCCTATATATTGCGAAATCAACAGGCAATCAGAATTCTCAACAGAATTAATTATCCAACAAAATGTTACTTTATCATACTTGTTAACACAATTGTTAAATAGTTCTTTCCTGCTTTCACATATCTTTATTAAGTTGTTTAAAAGATAGTTTAATTTCTATTTTCAAATAAAATACCAATACATGTGTATACATTAAACTCCAGAAATATAATTTTCATGCAGTCGAATGCCAATTGTTTATCTAAATACTAAACTCCATGAGTACTGTGAAGATTTCAAATGCAGTTTACCTTAGGAAACAGGAAAGGATGAAAAATAGTCCCTCAAGGGCCATTAATGTAGAACAAAAGTGACCTCATCTACATCAAGCCTATTTTTGTAAGTATGACTGGGAGGAGAACCTGGGTTAGATCACAGCTGGACTACAATTCAGAGTTCTGTGATATGAGAGAGAGCCTGTGGTATGTCGAATTGTCGGCTGAACAATAATTTTTGTTGTACTGCAGATCATGGTCTTTATTGGGGGCTATGCTATTGCATGCGTGGTGGGTGGAGGGCACTGGTGCCTTTTTGTGGAAGTGAGTGGGGTTTGGGGGGTCGTTGCTTTGCTGCTGCTTGTGGGAAGGAGGGGAGCTGGGGGGCTTTGGGGTTCTACAGTCAGCTGTCATTCATACTTTGGGGCACTCCTCTGCTTTTGTGGTTGTCTGTGAATAATAAGAATTTCAAGATGTCTTTTGCACCATGTGTCATCCAACTTTGAAGGTAATTGGTAGATGCCCAGCGGTCGTTTACATCTCTCTGACGCTGCATGTCCTCTGAATCTGAGGTCAGTGGAGATACAGGGTGGGGGGGGGGGGGGAGGCGGGTAGATAGATATTTTCCTTTAGCTAAGTATTTACCCAGGCTACATTTCAAAGGCAAAATTTGACATTAGCTATGCAATGATCTTGTTGACATAATTTGCAAAGTTTGGTGGTGAAACCATACATTATGGTACTCACGTTATAGTTTCTTCTTGCTAACAATGGACCAGGGGAAGAGGAAAGTACAGTATTATTCAACTGAAGTATTTCCTGTTCCAAAAACATTAAATTGAATGCACAATTTCAAAAATAGAAATTATAGACAAAAATCAGGATATACCTGTTCACTTAATTTAGTAACACATAGGTCACCCTTGCAAATACAGCAATTTAAATTGGATTCCACCCAGTGATTCAGCTTATAAACACTAACTTTTAAATTTCTCCACATTACTGAACGTTAAATGTTGTTACATCATCAAAGATCCTCACCGCCAGGCCACGCTCTTTTCTTGCTGCTGCCACGATGTAGAAGTTACAAGAGCCTCAGGACTCGCACCACCAGGTTCAAGAACAGCTACTACCTCTCAACCATCAGGCTTTTGAACAAAAGAGGATAACTGCACTCATTCTTTTTCTGCTGTTGCCACAACCGATGATCTCACTTAAGGACTCTTTATCTTGTTATTTCATGCTCTTGTTATTTATTGCTATTTCCTTATATTTGCCCTTGGACAGTTTGTTGTTCAGTGATCCTGTTTACAGTTACTGTTCTACAGATTTGCTAAGTATGCCCACAGGGAAAAGAATCTCAGGATTGTATGTGGTGACATGTATATATTCTGATATAAATTTTACTTCAAAATTTGAACTTTTGAACATTAAGTTACACGAAAATAATCTGAAATAAAACCTAAATTAACAATTGTGAAATTATATTAAGCCTATAGTAACAGAGCCAGTAAAGGTTTGAAAATGCACAGAATGACCACACCTTATAGAATCAATTCTGGTATTAAATGGAACTATTAAAAATAAACCTGCTTCTAATTTCCGTGTGCTTTCTCCAAACTCCAGAACAAAAGGGCATCCCCAGGGCAAGAGTGTAGAGGGTATTTTGTCTGTACAGATTATAGGAGAGAATGTAAGCGCAAAGAAATAATTCACACATCTTTATGCCTGTCAACTAATCTGAGGAAATCTCTTGGAGCAGTCCAGTCCACATCACAGATTAGTAGACTAGACCCAGGAAAAACCCGAAGCATATTGTAGTCACTCAGGTCATCGGATTTAAGTGCTGTTGTCACCAAATTTCTCTATTTCCTTTTACTTAATAGCCTATATGATACAGGCCAAGAAAACTGTTCTGCACTGATAGAACCAATTTCCCTCTGGTTGTTAAAGAGACTGAGATTTCCAGAAGGGAATCAATATTGAAGGAGAATTAAAACTTTGGATTGTAGAGTTTGAACAGAATAGATAACTGTCTCGTGCTACATTACTCCGAGATACATTGCGAAAGTAAGGTATCTGGGCACCACTGGGTCTTCAGATCTATTTACAGAAGGCAAGTTCTGTTGATGAGCAAGATTTCAGAGGCTTAGATAATGCTGAGTTTACCTACCTCTTTAAAAAGTTAAAGTAGAAAAAATATGGTTTCTCTAATTAAAAAAACAAGAAAATGTTCTGATGCTGGAAGTCCAAGCAACACACACAAAATGCAGGAAGGACTCAGCTGGCCAGGCAGTCTCCACTTCCACAGACAGTGAGTTCGTCCAGCATTCCTTTAGTCATCACCATCTAATGAAACCCTTTTTACAAAACAGAAGCATTGCATGGTATATTATTATTCTGAAAAATGTACTTGATAGCAGCAAGAATACTAAGGACTATTTCACTCAGGAGAGTGATTTTAAACCTTTCCATCTGTAGGATGATGGTTGTGGGTTGGGTTGGGGAGGTGAGGATACGTAATTAAAATAGAATCTGTTTGTTTCCAAGCAACCTTGCATTTAATGGCACAATTGTTAGTGAATTCAGGTAGGAGATACGTGTTTTAATGATGGCCAGTATCACATGACATCAATTGTACTGCAGCAACTCTAAAATCCATGACAGAAAAAGAACAGATAAAAAGTTTTAAAATAGTAAATACACAAAACATGTTCACATAAATTTCAATAGGGCTATTTTCTAAATTAATTCCAAGCACTATTAATGAAATGTTTAATTGAAGAACCCATAACTCTTTCAAGAAGTCAACTAAAATATTAATTTCTTCTTGTTTACCAATACTCTTCTCTTCAATTTATAAATACATGTAAATAAATAGTTAGCCAAGTAAATATAGCATATCAATATTTAGACTAACGAACTTTACTGACATTATTTCTCAAAATAATGAGTTTCAAAAAAAACAGTGCAATGTTGTAATGCAATGCATCTCTGATTTCTATTTAGTACTAGGCAGAGACAATCATCAGAACATTTCCCAGGGTACAAGCCAAGGTTACATTTACCTGCCAGCTTCTCATATATAACACAATGCCTGCCTTGCCACAGTAGAGCTATTGTTTACCATAGTTCCTTCATCTTAGAGCAGAGGTAATCTGCCACTGTCCATTATTTCACCTCAGAGCACCATTGTTAATATAATTACAAAAGATATCGAAGCTCTTATTAAGAAAAGGAGGGATGTACACACTGTGCATAAGCAATTGGAAACTAGTGAATTTCTTGATGACTACAAAAAGTGTAGGATGCACTTAAGACAGCTGTAGAGGGCAAAAACAGAGTACAAGAAGTATCTAGCAGGCAAAGTAAAGCAAAATCCCAAGAGATTCCGTATTAAGAATAAAAGGGAGGGATTAGGGCCCCTTAAAGATCAGCATGGAAGCCTACGTATGGAATCGAAGGAAATGTGAGAGATTTTTAATCAATATTTCTCTTCAGTTTTTACTGTGGAGAATGTGATGGAAGTTAAGGAAATGGAGGAAATCAGTGGTGTTATCTAAGACCACATACACTCATTGGCTACTTTGTTGGTATCTCCTGTATCTAATAAAGTGGTCACCAAGTATATTCCCGTATGTTCATGGACTTCTGCTGCTGTAGCCCATCCACTTCAAAGTCTGACATGTTGTGCATTCAGAGATGCTTTCTGCACACCACTGTTGTACCACGTGGTCATTTGAGTTATTGTTGCCTTGTTGTCAGCTTGAAACAGTCTGGCCATCCTCCTTTGACTGTTCCCATTAACAAAACATTTTTGACCACAGAACTGCCACTCACTAGCTGTGTTTTTTTGTGTGTGTTTTGTGCCATTCTCTGTAAACTCCAGAGTGTTGTACATGAAAATCCCAGGAGACCAGCGGTTTCTGAGATACTCTAACCACTCTGCCTTGCACCAACAATCATTCTGATTTAAACCACTGGAGAAAAGTACTGGCAGAGATGAAGCAGCTTCTTTATTGGACAAACCAAGATATAGCAGGCATCACATGGAAGCACTTTCGGTGAAAAGGCCTTGCTGACCCAACATGGGGCTCGATATTTTATGTGCTAAATGTCAAAGGACAATTCCATATTTGCGATGCATCCACAATGCTATATCGGAAACTACACACAAACTTCACGACTCCTAATTTGAACCCAGACCACAGACATCTAAATAAATTTTAATCAACATTGTCTGGTCTGTGATTCATGGTGTTTTAGGAACCCATTGTTCATTTAAATTAAATCTACAATTTGCATTCAGATTTGAAGATTGGTGGCTGAGAGGTCATTAGCTAAAAGCAAATGTGCTTAACCCAAAAATTGCTCCAGCACATTCGACATTCATAGTCACTTAGATCATATTGCTTCCCCCATTCTGATACTTGGTCTGAACAACTGAACCTCTTGTTCATGTCTGCATTCTTTTATTAAGTGGGTGAATTAGCAGGGGAGGGGATGCCGAAAGCCTTGAAGATCATTAAGATTCAGAAATCCCCAGGCCTGATTGTACTTTTCTTGGAGCTTGTGGGACAAGAAGTTACAGAGGTCCATGGGAAGATCTGTGCTTCATCTCTGGCTACATGTGTTCAGGTTGACTGGAGCAAGTCTAATGTATCAATGTTTAAAACAGGAAGCAAAAACAAGCCTGGAAAGTACAGGTGAATAGGTGCTAGGTGAATTGCTGGAGAGAATTCTGAGGGACAGGATCAACCAACATTTGGGGAGACTGGGTCTGGTTTGGAACAATCAAGACTACCTTGTGGACAGGAAGCCATGTCTGACAAATCTCCTCGACCCCCAAGGAGGTAACCAATAAGATAGATGAGGGTAAGGCAATGAATGTTGTCTATACGGACATAACTAAGGCCTTTATCAAGGCCCCTCTTGGCAGGCGAGTCTGGAAGGTTAAACCTTCATGGGATCCAGGGGAAAACAGCAGACTGGATTTATAATTGACTCACAGACAGGAAGCAGAGGGTGATGGTCAAGGGTTGTTTCTCAGACTGGAAGCTTTTGTCTACAGATATGCAACAGGGATCAATGCTGGAACCTTCGTTGCTTGCAATTTCTATAAGTGATTTGGATGTGAATGTACAAGGCATGGTTAATAACTTTACAGATGATACTAAAATAGGTGATGTTGTAGATGGTGTACAAGGTTATAAAAATTGCAGGGTATCTTGATCATCTAGGTATGTGGCCTAAGGATTGGCAAATGGCTTTCAATCAATATGCATTGCAATTTGGGAGATTAAACCAAGGTAGGACTTGTACAGAGACTGGTAGGGCCCTTTGGAGTATTATGGAATGGGGGACCGAGGAGTGCAGGTACATAGTTCACTGAAAGCAGCAACACAGACAGATGGGGTGGTGAAGAAGGCATTTGGAATGCTAGCCTCCATCAACTGGAACATTGAGCATAGGAGTTTGGAGGTTCTACTACAGTCAGGAGATGCTGTTGAGGCTGCACTTGTGCATAGTTTTAATCACCCTGTTACATGAAAGATGTTATTTGACTAGAATGAGTACAGAAAAGTTTTATCAGGGTGTTTTCTGCACCTGGAGTTACAAGCAGAAGTTGTATAGACTAGGACTTTATTTTCTGGAACGTCGGAGTTTGAGGGGTGGCCAGATACGAGTACATAAAATCCTGAGGGCCACGGATAAGACGAAGGATCATAGTCTTTCCTCCTGAAAACTAGAGCGCACAGGCTTAAGATCAAAGGTGAGAAATTTGAAAGGATATAAGGAGCAGCAGCTACTTGGAAAGGGTGGTGTGTATTTGGAATGAGCTGCCAGAAACAGTGGTTGAGGTGAGCATATTAGTAACATTTGAAAGCTATCCAGGTAAGTACATGAACAGGAGAGGTTTAGAGGACTATGGACCACACAGATGGGACTAGTTTACTGGGCAATACAGTGGGCATGGATACTTGGGTCGAAGGACTGGTTTCGCTGCTGTATGACTCTAGTATAATAACATAACCATGAAACAGAAAAACTTGCGCTCTTCTTTCTAATTAATCTTCCAGTAATAAAATCTTCGGCTATTAAGCAACTTCTACTATCAAAGCTGCACAGCTCTACCATGTCAATAATTAGCAGCATGAATTCCTGATTCAACTTCCAAAAGAAAGGTCCAATAATGGGAGAAACACATGACGTGCACAAAAAAAAATCCACCTATAATATATTTGATGCATAACATGTTCTCAGGGTCCAAACAAATTGTAAACAGTTCTCACTTCACTCACATCAGCTAAACCAGTCAACTATATGACATCCTGTTACTCTCTCCCATTAAAACAATACAAGATTAAGTGGTGATGCTTTTATGAGCTAAGTGAAATTGCACTATTTTGTTTTGCAGGCCCTTTATTATCTCAATGTTTAATAAATACTATAAATATTCCCATCCCATCATGTTACCTACAGATCATTTATGTGGGATTAACAGTTCCTAAATTCATGACAGATGATTGTTTCTTCAAAGAAACTGGACCTGGAACATATCATCTGAATTCTGCTTTGGGATATAGTAAAACGTCTTGATACATTTTTAAAATTAAAACATTTGAGAGCCCTGGGCAAGTTTCAATGTCTTGGTTGCTTTCCTTAGTTTCCTCGCTCTTTCAATATCTTTCTTTCTTTTTCAAGGGACTCCAGCTAAACACCATTTGTGACGATGTTAGGTTCGCTGACTGAAATTCTAAACTCAAAGAACTTAAGAAACTATAGAATACAAATAGCCACAAGAACTCTCTCTAAAGGGAGATCATATTGTAATTACGCAAGCTTCAAAGACTAGTTTACTTCCCTGCTTATGCTCCGGGAGGAGTTTAGCTCCCAATACCCACTATTTGATTGGTGGATATCCTCTCCCTACCAAGGAGAAGATATTTCCAGCTAGCAAAGTCGTTTGGAACACAGTTTATTTATTTTCAGTGATACATGTTAAATCCAAACAACGTTCGTAAAACACATTTAAAACTCCGAGGATTTTTATTTTTAAAAACACTTACAAATTACAAACCATTTCTAAAACACAAAGGATTTCCAAAACACAGGTACAATTC